>NC_092347.1:57658279-58277853 GCF_963676685.1 Mytilus edulis
GTACAGGCATTTTCTTATGTAGAAATTGGATTTAAACTAAATTGTCTATTGAATATATATTATTTCCGTGAGAACAATACGTATTTCTGGCAAAATAACCAGTTATAGCTTTATACTGAAGTTTAAAATTGCCAAAAGAATATAAAATGAATGAACACAAATTGAAAAGTAAAAAAAAAACCGCTGTAGAAGAAATAAATCTCAAAAAAAATATGAACAAGTCAGCCATTTGAAATCGAAACTTGAACTTAAGTGCACAAACATAATTTAATTTTGAAATTTACAGTTTTATTGAATCATTTGAATCATGCCAATTGCAAGGCGTTTGGTACTGAGTTGTAGTATCCTTTGGGAGTCATAGTTCACCTGATGAGGTAGCGACGAAGTTTTAGTCATAAGCTGTTACTTCTTTCTTATATGCACGTGTTTATGGAAGCATTTTCGTACGAGTGTTATGCGTAAGTTAACAAGTACATTTGTCATATTTACAACAAATATGATCTTTGATTTTTATGCCCCTCCTAGTAAGGGTGATGGCTGGTATTTATAAAAACGTTTATACACGCTGCATTTGTTTGGACCTGTCCTTAGTCAGGAGGAACCTGAATTTTAGACTGGGAAATATTTTGAAGTCAGAAAATGTGAATGTTGTTTGATTAAATGATATTTAAAACAAAATGATTGCAGGTTGCGTTATATAATTTTTTATTTGTAAACGAAGTTTTTATTTCATTATATATTTAAATGTTTAATCTGCTGCTGAACTATTCATTCTCGTATTGGCAATAATTCACACTGTAAAGATAAAAAAAACTAAAATCTTGGAAATTTTGATTTATTACAATCATTTGTGGTAATTGTTTTCAGTAAATACTTTTCTACATTATTTTTTTTTGGATGTGGGAGAAAAAAATATCAAACTTTATGGTAATGGTATATTGATGTGGTAAGTAATTTGCATGTGTTTTATACATTTTGTCATGGAATGCTTTTGTGATAAATCAGATCAATTTACAACAAAAACAAAAAAAGATGATTTAAAATGTACAGAGCACGTAATAAGTAAAACTTGATTGGTATACAAAAATCATTTATCAAGATAAAATAAACGGTACAAATAGAATATATTACTGCACTGGATGTGCATTATTGCTTATACACCAAAACCGAATACAAACGTTGAGAAGCTGATAAAACTAATGTCGACCAAAAGTTAAGCTAAACCTTAAAAAGGAATCACAGTTAGGAACAATGCAGAAATAAATTGATCATTGATACCAGGATTGAAATTTTTGCGCCAGACGCGGGTTTCGTTAAAAAAAAACTCTTAAAACTTTGCCAAATACAGCTAAGGTTATCTATTCTTGAAGTAGTAAAGCCTCCGTATTTGTATTTAAAAAAAACCAAAGTTTTGTAAACAGTTAATATATAATTATAACCATATTAATGATAATTCATATCAACAAAGAAGAATGTAAATTTTAATTCAATTTTATCATCTTATATTTAACCTACTTACATTGGATGTTTTTTTTATAATTATTTGGTTGGGTTCCTTTCGTTGCCTATTTAGGTTTTGGTGATCATCAAATATATATCATAAAAAAATTGGGGTACGGGCTAAGCGGACAAAGGCTATAAGCAAGACTTGATAATACATTAAGTTTCGACAACAATGAGTGGTTATTTTCCAAAATAAGGGTAGATCTAAATACTTTCTGTTTGAGTATCAATTTGTTGTTTACAAAATATAAGTACACTCAATAGGTGTGTTCTAAATTAAAATTGAGGACTTACAAATTGATGGGATTTTGTCTTATTGTATTGACCGTTGTAGTTTTTCAATCATTTTCAGTCGCATTAGTAAGTTATTCCCGGAGAGTGACTGATCGTTTTAGTGGACTGTTTGTCCAAACATTGCAATTTCGTTAACACTTTACAGTATAAGACCGGTAATTGTTCAGTGACAAGTAGGTACTTGACACATGGTAATATTAAATGGCCATTTGATATTGGGATATAAGTTGATGTTTTGATTTAGGCATTTGATTTATTTTACTATTCTAAATTAGTTGTTGTATCGTTTTAAAAATAACAAGAGCACTTATAAAAAACCATGAAGATCTAACTGAATAATACAGTTTTGTGTTGACATGAAACATTATTGATTTGTTCGATTTTTATTGTAAATAAACTGTAGATGAAATATTAAATTATTCGAAACACTACACTTTTCTTCTATAGGCAATGATTAAGTACAACTTTCGAATAGTATAGTCATATAGTATCATTGATTTACGTAGGCGTGTGGCTTACCAAATTATAAAAGAGGGACAAAAGATAACAGAGGGACAGTCAAACTCATAGATCGAAAATAACCTGACAGCGTCATGGCTAAAAAAAAGACAAACAGGCAAATAATGGAACACAATACCCAACAAAAAAAACTAAAAGCTAAGCAACACGAACCCCACCAAATGCTGGAGGGATCTGAGGTGCTCCGGATCCACATAAGGCACCCGCGTTGTATTGCTCATGTTTATTATAAGTGTGGTAACTTTAATTATTTTTTTACGTGCAAAACCATTTATGCAGAAAAAACAAGACAGTTAGAAAAATTAACAACAAAAAATCAGGAAGAAGGATTTTGTTTGATGGGTTTATAGTGTTTGAGTTTTAGACTGATTTAGATTTAAAAGTGAGATACTTGTTAATATATAATTCCGCTCAACAACAAAATATTTGAATATTGAATATTTCCATTGGATCGTTTTCTATAATCACCGGTATATTTTATTACAAGGAACATTAACTGAAACTATATCAGTATTTTTGTTTACTTTTGATACTCCTTTCTCTTTGTACCTCAATCTAATGAGTGCTTGTTCATTTTCTGATACACATTAGTACACTAAAAAGAGGAATACCTTTTGAAAGGGATTTAACAACAAAAGGTAAAGATAATATGTTTTTGTAGTAACTGGTATTGTAATATCAATCTAAGGCTAATTGTCTGGTCTGTGACTTATTTATGGTTTCCTTGGGAGACTTTTGTCTCTAGATTGATGGTTCACTTTTGTTTTATTGGTCTTTGTGTTGTATTAACTGTTCTTGATTATAACATATGTTGCTGTCATTGTTTCATGTCGATTCCTAAGTATCCATCATTTGCACTGAAAGCTCGTCTTGGAAATATGGATACCGTCATGGTCATGTTTGATGGTGTTGCAGATAGGATGAAGTAATAGGATGAAGTACATGAAATTTATTCATTTGATAAAAATATTTCAATGTATTATGTTATCAATATAATTATAGCAATATCAATGATGCACCAAATCAGATGTTCAAACGCTGAACTCGACAAGAAGAAAAAAATAACACATTAATAGTCTTATCGTCCTCAAAAATAGTGTCTAAACTGATCCCTTAATATAACATTTGAATTAGGGCTTTCTATTATTATATTTTAAAAAGAATGTCTATATATTTTCATCTGTTTCATCAAGATATATGTCCCATTGCACATCGTATCAATCTTAACAAACACAACGTTCAATATACTACAAATACATAAGGCAAACTCATTTTTAAACAACATGTCTTATTGTAGTTATAAGTATGCGAGGCCAAGATCCACAAATGTTTATATTTTTGTTAACTAGTTCCTGTAGAAAAATGAAATTGATTACGGAAGCCCTATCATTTTCCTTAAGGTTTTACTATTTGTCATTATTACTGAATGTTATATAATCAAGATTATATCACCTCCACCATAAATATAAACCATAAAACTAAAGAGTCTTTTTCTGTATTCTAAGTTCATGAAATACAGAAGACATTTTGAACTCTTAGAACTCTTAATCACAATGTGAATTTCAAGCTAAAACTTTAAACATTAACTCTAAAACATTACAATGAGATTATACGGGGAAGTCTCGCTTGTAAATGTTGTGAATATTTTAAGTATGATCAATATCGTTTAAATGAATAACTAGCCTTTATGAAACCGAATTTAATTCACAAGATTCACATTTCTACAAGAATATTATCTTCATGGTGCTAGTGGTAAGATTATTTGAAAATTCGAAACTTTGTGCAAATTTTAGGAGCGGATTAACTCAAAATACTGCAAAGTATAACCAAGTCATGAAAGAATTTGATCAAGATGACCTTTACGGTAGTTTCAATTCATTATTTTGGACAGAATTCGGTTTTACACAGAACATTTTCACAGATCCCGAAGGAAATTCTGTGGACCTTTTTTTTTGTTGTAAAAGTCATGTTTTGGTTAAGAGATTTGATTGACTATATTGAATTGTTTAGTTGTGTCTTTTCATTTAAAAAAAGGAATAAAATATTAAAGGCATTATAACACCATACCATTTCATACATTATGATCGGCAATTTAGAGTGAACGAAGAAAAACTGGCCGAAAAATGTCGTGAAACAAATGGTTTCAAAGTATTTAAAATAACCCGCAAAACGTTTTCTAATTTGTTAATCACAATGATAATGATGAATAAAACAAACATAACAATTAGGTAATCTAGACACACAAAAAAGCAAAGAAATAATACTGCACATGCAAAAAGAAAAATCACAAAAATACTGAACTTAGAGGAAAATCATTTCGGAAAGTCCATAATCACATGGCAAAATCAAATAACAAAACGCATCAAAACGAATGGACAAGAACTGTCATATTCCTGACTTGGTACAGGCATTTTCAAATGTAGAAAATGGTGGATTAAACCTCTATTTCGTGTTTGTATCCAAATTTTGAAACTGAAAATTTCTTTTGGCAGTTAAAATTAAAACAATACACTTATGTTATCATACCAAATGAAATATTTGCAATCATGAGTTTTCAGTATTTTTCTAATTAATTTAAGTGTTGTCGTTAAAACATTGATGTAGGGACGGAGCAGAATTACTGGTATGATGATAAATGATACCATTCTGTACTTTTAAATCATTCATTGGAAATTTGTATTCATTACTCCTTGTTTTAAGGCAGATGATTTTGATTATATCAATTCGCGCTCAAGATTATGCAAGAGACATTTCACGGTAATTTCAGAACTTAATTTGGTTTACACAGACACCATTTTCAAAGATTTGAAGGACATTTTGTTTTTCTTGTCAAAAATCTTATTTGTGTTAAGAGATGTGATTGACTATATTGAATTGACAACTTAGCCTGTTGTTGAATGTAACTCGTGGCTTGAAGATGTTTTACGTTATTTTGCAAATTACGTCATAGAATAATAACAGCAGATTGACAGATAATCTGTCTTAATCTATTTTACCATTTTTAGGCATTGCTTATACTCCATATCAAAACATAAATCATTGCATTATTTTAATCTTTTGATAACTACAAAACAAATTACTGGTTTTTAATTGATTATTGGAAAAGTGTACAAACCAAAAACAAACGAATAATGGTATTTATAAGTATTTTACCGATCTTTAAATTCAAACATCAGTCATATTCAATGGCTTTAAAGACATGCAAATTTCACATTCAAATATTTTCAACTATTGACCATAGAAGCAATTTAACATAAAACAAGTTATCGATAGTTTAAATGAATATTCCAGTAGTATTAAACACAAGATCTCAATTTCCATATGCATAACATGCATAACATGCATTCATATATGATCTGTTAGTTTCCTACTTGATAAATATAAAAACAAATACATGTCGAATAGCATAATTCAAGTATTGAAATGAACATAAAGAACATTTTACCAAGCATTATGACGGACATTTCAAATACACGGTTTTGAAATGTAGCAATTTTTAGGGAGGTTACCGCTAGTTGTAGTATGGGCAAGACTGAGAATGAAAACTGAATGCACATACAAACATTAATCGGTCAAATTAGAACTAAGGAAACTATATTTGGTAGCACGAAAACCACAAAAAATCTAATACCTTAGGAGGGAAAGCAGATGCACTCAACAAAACTGTCATACGACTTTATAAAGGAGTTATTGTTCTTAAATGACGAATTCAATATCGGAAATTGTTTGATTTTTTCAATTTTGCCTTTTATCATATAGATTTTAATAGATAGACATACTTTTAAACAAAAAGATGATCAGCAAGAACAGATTTACAAAAACTGTACTAGATAAATATATACTTTATACATCAGAAATTATCAGCAAAACAAGATCTTCGAATAAGTTCGCATGACTGAAATTATTCAACGACACCTTTTTGAGTTATTGTTCTTTTGTAATGATTTATTTCTATTTTTAGTGTTTTTGCCTGTTGTTTTAAAATTTAAATTAGACAGATACACAGTTCTGATCATTTATAGTAAGATAAGATCTACAAATGATTTTAATAAGCGAAATCGTCAATCGACTCCTTATTTAAGTTATTGATATTTAACTACAATATTACCCTTTTTGTGATTTTGGCAAAAAGTAAAGAACGTAGAGAGAAACTGTTACAGTTAATATAACAAAATGATCAGCAATACAAATAAAGGCAACAGTAGTATACCGCTGTTCAAACTCATAAATCCATGGACAAAAAATAAAATCGGGGTAACAAACAAAAACTGAGGGAAACGCATAAATATAAGAGGAGAACAACGACACAACACTACAATGTAACTAACACACACAGAAACGGACCAAGCATCAGACAAAATCCCACGAGAATAACAAATATAACATCAAAACCAAATACATGAATTTGGGATAGACAAGTACCGTGACACGTCTTATCGCAATGTCAACTTACACTCAAAATAAGAGAAAACAAACGACGCAACGTTGAATTGTAACACACACAGAAACGAACTATAATATAACAAAATCGACATGCTAGTCCACAGTGTTAGAGTCTTTCCATTGTTGCACATTCACAGAAACCTTGGTGAGCGACACAGGCTCATTAGTCATTAGAGCTGATAGTTTCTTTTGAAGAGAACATTTGTCATCCTTAGATATAGTGAGTGAAGGATTTTAATGTAGATATTAACTAAAGAAATAAACTAAAAAATCTCTTATGTGGTATATAGTACCTTAGAGAGCGGGACCATTACATGGTTATGCATTAAATTTATCACATGATATTATTTTATTTAAACATTAATTCAGGCATATCGATTTACATTCATTTTGAATTGTAAATAATCAAAAAAATGCAGAATAAATGAAGGAAATGTTTATGCAAATAAACTAGGAAACTTTAAAAAAAAAATTTGTTCTACATAAAAATATATGTGTCAATGTTTGAGCAGCATGGAAAGTATAATTACTATATTTTTAAAGTTCTTTCTTTTTGTAAAGTCTTTAAAAATATAATAATTCAGAAATTCGGTCAACAACTATCTTATATTTTGATCAGCATCCGAATTGTGCCGCAACGTTTATCTTTTTGTAGAGTATTTTTAATTCATCTGATAAGTTAATAACATATTTGATACATTTTTTTCCCACTTTGCCTCACGAAATTGTAACATTAGCATGTTCCGTTCCCTGCTGAACAACTCCGTAGACATTGATATAATCAACCGGTGAAATGACAGACACATCGTTTGTGATAAGATATTTTATAGAATGAAAAAACCTGTTATTTTTGTAACCTAGATGGGTAATTGACCTCATATTAAAAGCCAATTGTAGTTTTATTTATGCCAATTGACATGTTAAATAAGAAAGCAACATGGTTAAAACCTATCCTTTCATCAAGAGTTAAGATTTTGTACAGGAACATGAAACTGATAAAAATTCAATTTAACTTTGAATGACACAATGTAATAAAAAAAATGCTCTTGGGAAAACATGGCAATAAACAGTTATATCGTAGCAGTTTGTTACGATGAAGTGTTCATTATTTTGGCTGACATCAGTAGACATATTGTCCATGTGCTCTGACATGAATTTTCACTAGGGGAAACAGCGTCATCTCGAATCATACAATCAGTTTTTATTTATTTTCCTAGATTGACGTCTTTACATTGCATTTACAACTACGTATAAAAAGACTGTAATGTAAGATTTGAAATTCAGAAAATCAGTTTCGATTTTACATTTTTCAAAAAGACATGCAATCTAAAGTCATATATCGATGTGTGTTAAAAGTTAACATTTTCAGGCACTGAAATGCACTGCGTAGGAAACAAAAATAATGGCATAGACTAGAAACAGAATTTGACCACGTTTTTGGTTTAGTGGTTCTCGTTTGACTGGTATTAACCAGTTAAATTCTACTGCTGTACAAATTCGTAATAAGTATATAGACTTTGATTGGCCGAATAACTCGGATTATGCAAATAAAGTAGCAGGATAAATGGTTTTTTTTTTTTTTTTTTGTAATATCTGGTCAGTTTATCGATTGAAAGGTTTCTTTGAATAGTGAGGTAAATTCATCTTGCAGGAGTAGATTTAGAGCTTTAAACGGGGAGAAGGGGTTGTGACGTCACACATATCATGAAACTTTTCTGATTTTTGCTTTAAATTGTCATTCAATCATCTTCCCCAGATCACACTAATTTCTGTGTTTATACACATGCAACTATTTTACCTCTGTCTGTGTCGTTCCATCCAATAATACTTCAAACAAATCAGGGCTTCCTCACATTTGTTATTCATCTTCATGCGAACATGCTATACCGTGTGATGGGGTGTCAGATTCTGGAAGGTGCACAAAAAACAAGCAAGATAAGACTAAAAAATCACTTAAAACGTCAATCGACTTTCGCGTAGAAGTCTTTACATATACATAATAATTATAACCGATATTTGCATATTAGTTTTTTTAATATATTCTATGTTAGAGAAAACGACAAATATCTTTAGATAAGATTTAAAGGTTAGCAAACATAATCGAATCAATATAAATGAAACTGAATAGCAAAACGACACATTTTAACAGGTAAACGAATCAAAGGATCCGATCCACTTGTAGTGATCAATCATAATTCTCACGTTTGGACTTTGTTCTTTTTATTGTTATTATATAATTATACGCACCAAAATGATGCCATCTGTGTCGTCATATAAGCAAACGTGAATGAATAAAGGTTATGCCTTTTTTCCCAACTACGCATGCAAAATGGCTCATTTATTAAAAAAACCATTTGAATATATCACAAATAGTTTTGTTTACGATCATTTAAATTTATGAAATTGTAACATATCAATTACTGAGATTAATTAAACATTCCTGTTTTTCTGAAGGTGTTAATAGTTAAGATGGGATCGGGCGATATTTACACAGTTAAATAGCCAATTGTATTGCAAGATTCTCGCTTCACAAACAAAGTACATTTAAAAAAAATGGATATTTGATGCAGCATGACGAAACTTCAATTGTGAATATCAGATAGCAATCGCATTAATCTAGCATGTACGTCAATCATTTGTTTCCCATTATTGCTTGAAAAACAAGTGATCTTTCTTGTAACGTTTAGTTGTTATTTTTGTTTATTCTTATATATATCAAAGTGTTCTGATACTTAGCTTAATTAAACGTGGTCTATTTGCACGCTTTATTACTGTGTTTGCTATACCTTCTACCAAAGCTACAGAAATGTAATTATAATGAAACCAGTTGACATTTGCAAAATTTGAGATCACAGATAAACTGATTTCTAGCATGCAATTTAAAAATGCATTTGGACAATTTACGCGGAAGCATCAAAGTGAAATTGGTATATTATAAAGATGCTTATTGTTTAAAATACACATTACGCAAATTCCATGATAAATCTTCGTCTAATGGTTTGCTATTTTTGCATTGTTTAATACAAAAGCTTTATAATTGAATGCTGTTTTATATTCCTAACCGGCAAATTACTCAGTGTTTTATGGGCTATTTATTTAAACGATAGTTTTTAATTCTGATCACACGGAATTTTACAATGATTATAATCCAGACTATATCATTAGGTTTGATATTTTTCCATATCGAGATATTTTGAGTATTTGAATCCTTTCCATAAAAGTGCGACGTTTGGGTATCTACAAAACCATGTTCAACCCCACATTTTTTTCTTAAAATGTCCTGCACCAAGTCAGGAAAATGGTTGTTATCATATAGTTCGTTTCTGTGTGTGTGGCATTGTCATTTGTTTTTTGTTGCACTTCAGTGTTTCTGTTGTTTCGTTGTTTCCTCTTATAATTGATGTGATTTCCTCGGTTTTAGTTTGCAATCCGGGTTTGTTTTCTCTCAATCAATTTATGAATTTCGAACAGCGGTATACTACTGTTGCCATTATTTATCTTCCAATATATGTTTCAATTATTTCTTTCTTCAGGTTTCATTCCCTATTTTTAGTCACCTTTCATTAACGATGATGCACCTCTGTGGTAGCTTATTTGTCAGTTATTTTGATGAAAACATATTATATTAACGTTTTTAATTGCAATGAAATTACACAATAAGAAAACATGTATCGTTAATTGGTCTACATTTTTAGTACATTTTCTCTATGTTGTGTAAATCATACTGATTCTAAAAGCAAATGCACCAATAATCAGTTTGCTGAACATTTTAATCGACAATATATTTGTTGAATTTGGTTGATAGCTATTTCAAGAGTCAGTCGCTATCCCAATGCGTTAGTGTGCTTTCTATATATTGTCACAGATGGAGATTTACAACAAACAGGATGATTTAAACTTTCAAATCGTTCACTGCCCATTCCTTAGCAGTAGATAAAGGCAACAGTAGTATACTGTACGACACAACATTAAAATGTAACACATACAGAAACGGACTAAGCATTATACAAAATCCGATGAGAATAACAAATATAACATCAAAACCAAATACATGAATTTGGGATAGAAAAGTACCGTGGCACGTCATATAGAAATGGGAATTAACACTCAAATAAAAGAGAAAACATATCCTTTTCGTATGGTATTTACATATCTCAATAGATATGTTTTCACACTGTAAGGACTTCATAAGCATATTCGTCTCACTCAAGAACTGTATCTTGAATTATAAGGATTAACGGTTGAAATGGCCGCTGCACAAGGTTTATGACCACCACATCACCACATCGATTTGGCTAATTGCTACGATGTGTCTTTCAAAACTTATTGGCGACATGTGTTCGAGGTCTTAAATCATTATATACTAGAAAATTCGTCGCGGTATGGGTTTTGCTCATTCTTGAAGGCCGTACGGTGACCTATAGTTGTTAATTTGTGTGTCATTTTGGTCTCTTGTGGAGAGTTGTCTCATTTGCAATCATACCACATCTTCTTTTTTATATTATCTCTTATTTACTGATTGTGACGTTTTGACTGAATATAAAGTCACATGAAATATGTGATGTTGATGCTATCGATGAAAAAGGTCTCGTTCTTTTTGGAGTGCATGCGATTCCTCCATTTTGTTTTTTTCTTCTTTTCCCAAATGCAAATAGCAATTCTATGAGAAGCGTATTGAAAATACAGAAGATAATCAAGATGTAATAAAGCATGATTTTTATACACTTACAACTAAGAAGAGTTGGATCTTTTGGTTGCTTTCATCGAGTGAGAGTATTCTTTTATTCTGTATTTTTGAATATCATCGTCTTGTTTCTATGGAAAAACGCTTATTAATATTTGGTTATAGGGCGAAGTGCTATTATTGAACTTTTTCTTATTTACGTTCACCTTTGTAACTTCCGATTGCGATAAGGTGTACTCTGCATCTTACCAATGCTCTATGTTGTCCCTCCGATAAGGTGTACTCTGCATCTTACCAATGTTCTATGTTGTCCCTCCGATATCAAACATTCGAAAACATATGTTAGTGTTTGTTAATAAAACAGCTTGTTAATAAAAGAGCTAACCCAACACCACATAAATACTAAAAAACGTAGAGAGATAAAAATACGAAATGAAGATGCAAGAAGTCTACATGATATTTTCCTAACAATTATGAATTGTACGACTTTCATGCACCTTCTTCATTGACTTCATATCTTGAACCAATTTGTCGATTTTAACAATCGTTTTTGTGTTCATCACCGTCTATGTATTGTATTATATTTCCTCATTTAGTATTTTTTGTTCGTCACGCTTTTCAAGAGTAGAAGATATGGAAGTCTGTTTCCGAACTAACAGTATGGAACATTTAATGAGAAGTCATTATCTTAAAAATATTACAAACTTTTTTGAATTTGTGAATGAATTTGACTCTGCTGACAGATTAAACAGCAGTTAATTTACTGTATTACGTTCACTTGTCTTTTCTTCACTAAAGGGCACAAAGAAACTGTTGTTGAAAAGTGGGATGGACATTTCCATATAATTGGAAGTTCCGTTATACTCATTGTGAGAAAGAGGGTTGAAAAGGCAGTGAATAACTAGATTTAGTGGCTTGAGGTGCGGTCAATAGAAGGGAAGGGATATATGCTTGCCTTTTGTTCGACGGATTTAATGTTTCTGTGATTTTCATAGCTGTATTGTGTTTCACAACTAAGACTGGTACACATGTCCCTTTCCAATTCTGTTCACTGGTTATAATTTATTGGCGGAAGATCAAGTTTGTAAATTTGTCATTTGATATCAATATATATCATTTCTGTTATGTATCATGTGTATGGCAATGCGCATAACTCTAGCACTTTTCGAATAACAAACATAAGCCTATAAGAGGTCCCCTGTCAACAATGGACTAAAGAATCATTAAGTATCAATCATTTTAAACGTTTGAATCACTATTTTAGATTTTCATTATTGTCTGATGATGAAGCATGTTTATTAGGATTAATTGTACTGTATTTGATGTGTTATTAATGTAATCGTGGTCTTGAATTGTCATTTGTTTAATTGACAATTTATTTAACTTGTAAAGCTACTTGAAATATGTATTTCAGTTGCAGAGAAACAACTATTATCGTGCTCAATTGTAAACTCAACTTCATTTAGTTTTAAAGTGATTGTTTTTTTGCAAAACAGGATGGTAAATACAAATTGTCTGTGTGAGTCAAGAAAGTTTTGTGCCAAATTAAAATATTAACTCTTTTTTTATTTATCAAGAAGCATATGATTCATAGACATTAAATTCAAAAATTTTACATGGCTATTGCATTTCGTTTCAAGTTAAATCTTAATGATCTTCGCGGCTTTTTCATATTTGGGTTTAAATGTTCTATATGAAGGTTACGCTCTTCGCACGCATTATATATAGGTTGTAATGTTCATTATCAGGTTAATTCGAATATAAGAACACATGTTCAGTATGGTGCGGACAGTTTGTAATATTTGCAAAAAAAAGTATTGAGGCCCAGATTATCGGTTCTCTGATCATGTTATAGATTCATTTGTAGTTAGTTTACCATACCTTTTCGATCAAATTAACAACTGACTTAATACACTTGTCCTCATGCTGCGAACTTTTAATGGTACCGCTATATACCAAGTTAAAATTTTCATCAAGACATAATGGTCACTGTACATGAAAATGCTACAGTACGATTGGACCATTATGTTCTGAGGACACATATTCGTCTTTGTTATGTGGTACTGGATTCTAAGTATTACATACTTCAATGTAAAGTTTGCTAATCAAGTTAAGTTTGAAAGTATTGAAACATGATATTCATTTAACATTCATCCGATTGTATTGTAGTTTATCTCATTATCGGATGAATTTGCTGATATCCATACATAACTTTGTAAGATATCAAGAGATGTTGCAATGTGAAACTTATCAAAGGTAACAAGCTTATGATATAGCGTTTTGGGGAATTGTAAACACAGACAGTTCAAAAAGGACTGAAATGAAAATCATGTTGCAGTTGCAAAATCAGTTTCATAATGTAGATATCTCTTTCATTGCCACTCTTTCGCCTTCTCTTTTTTATGTTTTCCGTCTGTCCAATATTTTACTAAGTTTTTTGCTGCATTGTAATCTTTCTTTTAAAATCTATTTTAGAACTCATAAAGTCACCATAGATGTGTCAAAAATTTGCCAACATAGACTATTTTTACTTCATAATACTTCTGTATTTGTCAAAATCTTGTTGTTTTGAAACTTCAAATAAATACGAATTAAGTAATTTTTTGGAAACATTTTTTCAGGATTCTTGAAATGGAATTCATTTATTTTGTAATTGAAAAGCGTATCGAGAATTGACTTTTTTAATGGATTATAACCTCTATTACCACAGATAACCTTCCAAATTGTCATAGAATTTTAAAAGGTTTAACAAGTGTAATGTTAAAGCAACTCCAGGAAATTCTGTTGTTGTCTAGAGCGGTTTGATTTTTAGTAATTTGCTCAAATTATTCTTTGATGGATTCTGTAGAAGAGGTAAACAAAAGTCGTACTTTGATTAAACGGAGATAGTAAGCATATCGCGAAGGAGCAATATCTAACGCCAACTAATTTAAGAGAACATGCAAATGAAAATATGATTAATACGTCGCACATACAATGCTGAAATGGAAATTAAACCTTTGATTCAAATAAATATATTTGAATATTTTGCAATTGCAAAACAAAACACAGTTCAGCTTCTGTATGTTTTTCGTTGTTGTATGTATAATTATTTTAAATACTAAGGATTTTCTACCTCAGGAATAGATTACCTTAGCTGCATTTGGCAAAACATTTAGGAATAGATGATATAGACATTGGCACTCATATCACATCTTCTTATATATATATTAGATGAAGATTTTATTTGAGCTGAAGCACGTGGCAGGTGCATTGTTCGACTGCAATTATTGATTGGCGAGGATAGTCAGTTTTCCCGCCGAACGTTGTTACTTTTCTCCGAGCTACCCAACGTCTTGTATGCAAGTGAAGTCTGTAGAAAAACTTGATTTTAAACGTTGTATACCAATTGCCGATGTATTATTCGATATTAAAGGGGCACTATCTACGATATATGAGAAACAACAGAATATGATTTCGTTTGGTTCAATTATTATAAAAGTTAAATAATGAAATTATGATTCGTTTTTCGCAGCCAATTTAGTTCAATTTTGACTAAATAAGCAAAGAAATATCGCTTATGAATTGTTCACTTGCAAGTGAATAATTCGACATCACTAAATCCGTTTTCATATGACCTTTATTCAACCCATTAGCTAGAAACTTGTTACGCATACATAAGTGGTGTTCAGTCATTAAAAGGGGGAAACATGTCAACATTGAAAGTGAAAAAAGTAAACCATTACGTTGACTGATTCTATCAACAAAAAATCATTCTTATATAGGTACACACGTTAAATAATTTATTTTTTAAAAATATAACATAAAATCAAACCGACCTATACAAGTTTAATTGCACGAGTTTTCAATGCTATTTATATTTATGTTTGTTTATATCGGGTTATGTGATCGTAAGATGAATTCGGAGGTCATCTCGATAGTTAATTAGATGGCGTCAAGACTAAAATACACACGAAATTTCAGATACATATTATCGTGTACATGCATTGTTATCAGTTTATTTTAGACTAATTGTTATTTGGATATACGTTTTATAGAGATATGAAGATGTGGTATGAATGCCAATGAGACAAATCTCCATCCAAGTAACACTTTATAAAAGAAAACCATTATAGGTGGAGGTACGGCTTTTAACACAGAGCTTTGGATCACACCGACATTAAGCTATAAAGGGCCCCAAAAATTACGATTGTAAAGTCATTCAAACGGGAAAACCAACGATCTAATCTATATAAAGAATGTTATTAATAAAATAAGTGAATTTAAGTCATATAAATGAACATGAATTTGACAGATAGTGCCCCTTTGAGCAACATTCAGATTTATTGCTCACAAGCTTTTCGCATAATTGATATGTCCTTCGTCACAATGATAAAGCAAGAGAGACTCACTGATTTGTATTCAAGTAACAGACTTTTAATTAACATTTTTATAAACAGTTATTTCATTGCAGATTTGGCACAGAATTTCATCAATTGATAAATAGAAAAAATGTAATAATTAAACTGTACGGTTCATTTATGCGATAAAGCATAATGTGAGCATTATGTAACGTGAAGAATAGATTCTAATGAGGTGCATTAAATAGCGTTGAAGTCGATACTTGTTCTCACAGCAATGAATGGTTTATTAAATCATTTTACGCGTCAATTTACTGTAATCATATCCTATAATTTCATTTCCTTAAGATTTAAAAAGTTCAAATTTTGCTTCCTAAAGCATTTTCTTACATCTAGGCTGCACTTGAAAATTGTGATACTTTAAAAGGAAAGTTAAAACACAGTATTTGGTTGGAGAACATGGTTATTGACTCAGTAAATTTATGAGATAGAAGCCAATAAAAATAAAATACTTTAAAGAAAAGATCAAAAACAGCGTTTTGATTACTTTTTGGAAAATTATACTGTGACTTGACTGTTAGTCTTGATCTCCACATATTGCAGTTTATTCAAAATTATGCCCACATTACTTGTTTAATCAAACCAAACTGTTCAACTGTTCAGAAATTTAAGGTTTCAACTCCCTCAGGCAAAGTTGGCTTTAGATGAATTTGGCTATTTATTTTAGGTATTTTTTTTCTTCAACGGTTTCGGTACTTATACATCTTCGGATTTCAAATGTTTGGCTTTGAGCATTCCTGATGAAGGTTAATCCAAAAAGCGCTTCGGATGCAAGAAATTATTAAACGTGTTGTTTTCTATTTTTCAAACTAACTATGATAGGAAAAAGTAAAATAAAAATAAAACCGAACTCCAATGAAAATATAAAATAGGAAGTCCCTTATCAAATGCCAAAATCAAATGCTTTAACTCATAAATTTCACGGAAACAACTGTCATATTTCGGACTTGATACAGGTATTTTAAACGTTAAACAGTTATTTACCGTTATAGATTGTTGCTGGTAGTTGAACACTGATTTTTCACAGATGAACTTCCTTTTTTGTTTCTTTGTGTCTCACCTCCCTATCTTCAAATTCTATTGTCGACTCTTTTTTATGGTAATTGTGTAAACAATGGTCTGTACTTCTTGAGCTTACGATTATACGGAATGAAAAGGACAGTCGTTATCCATTCGTTCAATGTGTTTGAGCTTTTGATTTTGCCATAGGATTGGGGACTTTCCGTTTTGAAATATACGCACAGTTCACTATTTTTGCTATTTTACTTTTCCTCTTTGGTTTAAATATTTTGCCCAGTGAATTATATTCGCTGACTAGTTTCACAATTTCTTTGTGTGGGAAGATAGAATGTTTATTTTATTTATTTAATGAAAACTCATATTGTCGCGAATGATAAAACTTTTCTTTTAACTGGTGTATTGGATAAAATCTGCCATTTTGTCGAAGAGTAACAAACATTATACAGGGGAAATGTTGCTCTTTCCGATCTCTATCAGCATTGACTTTCATAAAGGTGGTGAAATTTTTATAATAAACAACAAGTTGTATTAAAATTGTGTAGCTGCGGTAACATTGTGCGTTTCGTAGACCTCTATTGGATAATTAACAGTTAAATGACGTAATTATATAAAGACCCTGTGGTTGTTGACAACAGTTTATTAAAAAGCATATGTTACTTTTTCTCACTTTTTGTTTTATATAAAACACTCTTTCTTACGATTCAATCATCGGGGTTTACATTTTATATACAAAACAACAAAACGAATAAGGGATGTGGTGTTATTATATATGTGTCATTGTACGGCCTTCTACAATGAGAAAACCCAAGCCCATATCGAACACATATTAAAGGACCCGTATTGGATAATAAAAAGGCAATTCAAACAAAAAAAACAATAGCTTATTTATAACATTATAATAAACGAAAGACACATATGACAGACATGGGCAGTTACGGACCGTGAACCAGGAACCTGAACTGGGGCAGGAACATACATTATGTCGCGAGGTTAAATATGTGTGTGAGCGCTCGATATACCCATAACCTCCAACAATGGTGTGACAACACAAAATAAAAACAAATTGTTCCATTACAATTACAAGTACCATAACTCGGGAAAAAGAAACCTGTAAACAGCAAATATCGAACTTCATAATATTGATGTCACTAATTTTACTGCAACAGATGCAAATTTCAACAATTAATCTCTATCACTAGTGGTCCAAAACATTCCACTAAAATTTTGTCCGTTAACGTTTTTATTTTATCAAAACTTAGGTGGTAGCTTTATCAAATTATTTTGTTAGTTGTATTCTTTAATAACAATGCTCTTCTCCATTTAGTTGTATGCGTCCCGCTGAGTTATGCGATAAAGTCGACTGTTTTCTCCGTTATAACCAATCGAAACTGGCACTTTAACATGAAGTAATAAGGGTATCATTTTTTGTGGTATGATACTCTTTCACTGACTTCAAGCTTTCATTCTCAACTTTTTGTAATTAAATAGTAATCCAAGTGCTAAATTGATTTATCATTTTTAATTTTGCATTAAAGACATTAATATTATAAACCAATCATCATTATTTTAGATATTTGATAATAACATTTCAGTGTCAAATCAAGTTCATATTCACATTAGGCAATACTTGCATATCACAAATGAATATGCATTTCACATTCTCTAAATCGTGTTTAATTTTATATAATAAATGGCCATTTAAATTTAAATTTACATAATTTTAAATTAAAAACGTACTGCCAAAATGTTTTGACTTCATGGAAGTATGCCTTTATTTTATATTTTTTTATTCATTGCCCGTGATCGAAATTGTTATTTGAAGCAATTGCCGTGATATGAATCTATAGTGTAAATCTCCATGGAGTTATAGTTGCATTTGCGATACCTTATCTGTTGATTGTATTAGTGACACTTTGTTCACAAACTTGCAAAATACTGCTAACCATTCTGTTTGATTTGCAGTAATAGTTTAGTTTATTGCTGGCTTGACCTACAGTTCGCATTTCCTTATCAGATTAGATTCGTTTACCATTTGCGAAAAAAATCTATGTTTTATCGTACTCTATAGAACTACATAGATATAGATAAAAGTAATAAATAAGATACTATGGACGAAATTATAACCCAATTTCTATTATAATGATTAACAAGAGACTTTGATACCTATATATCATGCTTATTGTTTTGTTTTATCTGTTGGAAGAAAAACTCGGGAGTATAGAAAATAGACCGAATGAATGAAATGCGAGCTGATTTAACTAATGATAGAGAAATTATAGAACATCTCCTCTGATAATGTCATAATCACCAACTGTGTTCATGTAAGCATTAAACAACGCGATTAACATGAGAGAAAATTTAAAGATATAGAGCTTAAATGACGTTGAAGCATGATTTATATTGCAGTGAACGTTATAACCTTCAAAAATCCAATCTATTACTTCATTCGAAAACACTTTTGTGTCTTGTGTTGTCAGTCACAACCAAGGTTCAGTAAAAATGTTAGAAGTTTACCATTATCATGATTATGTGATACTATTTATTGCTAGTTTTTCTTTCTTTCAAGACATAGTAATTCAAATCATCATTTTATTTGTAGGAATGATTTACAAGATTAACGATGTATACTTCAATAAAAAAAACCTCTCTTACACCACATTTTTGGAAGATTAAGAAGTGCTAAATGCAGTTATTTATTTTTGGTAAAGTGTGTAGAAGTTTTTTTTTATAGTATTTTCGAAAATGTCTATTTAAAGTAAAGTTTGGAGTCTTGAAATGCTACGTATTTTAAAAATTATATATTCATTAGGCGACATGGAGAATTGGATAAACTCGTATAACTTATTTGAAATTCCAACATTTCAGACGTAAATATTTGTTATGGTTGCCTTTGTTTTACTATTGTTTTTTTTTCAATTGTGGCTTCAGTAGTTTCTGTTTCTGTTTCTGTCTCTGGATTTTTATTTTTTATTTTTGCTCTATATCTCCTCCTCTATTTGTGTAAAATTGCTTCCATTCTAAAAACGTTCAACTCAAAAAAGACTTTTCTTGTTACCTTTCTATCCAATGAATTAATTAAAAACCTACAAATCTTACATTCTGTTTTGTAGTTTAACTTTGAGTCATTTGAATAAGTGGAAATCAATCGAACTTATCGAACCAAAATTTAATTATATTAGATCGAGCAAAGTTATTTTTGAAAACTGCTTACTTTTAATTATTAGCATTACAGCATTAATGGAAAGGTGTCTCGCTTTGACATTGGATCATGCACTTTATGTTTACTCGTTAATCTCAGATGTCGTTCATTAGTATTTGTATTTGAATTGATCGTAGAGCAAACAACAATCTATCAGATAGACATGTTGGTATATTGACTTTCTCCTTTTTTGAATTTTGGAAGATTTTTTTTTTTACATATGTGAGAAGACACCAAGGAACAGTCGTCGTGGAATAACATACAACATGACCAACATAAAAACGGACGAAAAAACAACCACTTTACGAACTTAAGTAAGAGCATATAGAAAACTGCACCAATTTAATTCGAACGATAGAGTAATGCTGAACTATCTTAACTGTTGTATTGGTATTGCTTCATCTGAAATATGGATGAAATGTCTCACGGAAGGTAGTTTTACCCGACACTGACGCAAATTTTCTATCAGAACAATAAATAACTCTGATTGTTTCCAATATCTTGTGTTAATTTTGGTATATAGCAAATGTCTTCGTCGCGGTGGTCAATTACTGCATGAGAAAAAAAACAAATTATAGTGTCGTGTTAAAGTACTTTCATCAAATCTGACAAGCGATAGATAAGTTCAAAATAACAAGGAACGAGTCCGTCGATGAAGACGGTAATGCATGTTAAAAACAAGATATTGTCGTTGGAAACAAAAAGTTATCAAGTAAATATCAGTTAAGAGGGGGAAAAAACTGAAATTATATCTTCTTTTATTAAAAAACAACTGAAATTAAAGATGAGTTTTACGATTTTCTTTTAAGCAATCTCAATACAAGTTAGAGTGCTAAATTATTTTGATATATATCATTGGCATTACACTGTTACAGTTCTCAAATATTGGAAACCTTTACCTATATTTATGTTTTCATTACGTATTTGCCTATTGGAGAGCTATAACACAAATCTTTGACATTTTGATCATCTTTATCAATGTATTAAGATTGGTCAGTGCATCTTCAAAGTTTAAAGTGTTTTTCAAACGTCTTTAAGGCAGACCACCCAGGTCTTACAGTCTCTTTTATCTCGTTCCATTTACAATCGCTTTAGTAATATTCCATCGCATGTCTATCTCATACAATCATTAGCTGATCGTCTGAGAGTTTTAAATCTTGATAATGTGATATTTTTGCATATTTTATGGACTTTTTAGTACATGCTTTCATTTTGACATTTTGATTATCTTTTGCATCAGTAAAATTGTCATGTATAATTTTATAGTAGCAAGTAGTTAATCATTGAAATGTAAATTTGTTTTGTCTTCATGTTGAGCACTAAAACCACAAGTTCAAATGTAACGGAAAATGGAAAGTTATGTTTGTGTTAGCTGTATGACGTTTGTATGTATTCATTTTTTTAATTTGATATGTAACATTAACGCAAGGGGAATTTTCATGAGGATAAATCTACATGAGGCGAACATTATAATAAATGCACTGCCTGTGATGTGTATTTTTTTTAAAGATAAGATTTTTATAAGCAGCGTATATTTCGTTTTGATTGGTACATATATTTAATAAATAAACGGATAATACTTTCTTCGTTTTTACACAGTACGCTATGTATATGCTAATTGTGGAAAAGTCGTTTTTTGTTTACTTTACATTATGTTGCATTTTTTACTTTTTGAGATTCGAGCGTCACTGATGAGTCTTTTGTAGACGAAACGCGCGTCTGGTGTATATACTAAATTTAGCCCAGGTGTCTATGATGAGTTTGTTTGTATGTTAGTATGAAGGTGGTTATTTGTTCGGTGGCAATTGTGTTATGTGGATTCATGGCAATGACAAATTAAACCAGAAAAACATATCAGTATAAAAAAGATGTGATATGATTGCCAATGAGACAACTGTCCACAAGAGACCAAAATGACACAGACATTAACAACTATAGGTCACCGTACGGCCTTCAACAATGAGCAAAGTCCATACCGCATAGTTAGCTTTAAAAGTCCCCGAAATGACAATGTTAAACAATTCAAACGAGATTAGGTAGGTTCTTGAGAAAGGATAGACTATGACTGAATGGAAATTTGATCTGCAACTAGACTTGTCAGGGTTGTATTGGTTTGGCCAGTAGTCAATCCTTGTAATTGGTTAATTATTTGAACACTCTCCCCCAAAAAACCGTTGTTATCAATTTATAGGAAAATAGTACATAACTATCACTCATTCGAGACAACACTAATTTCCAATCAATTTTTTTGACTGCAATACTTTAAATCTCTTCTGAGAAATTATACAGCTGTGAACCTACAGTTTACACCTCTGTCCAAATTGGCTGGACCCACAAAATGTTTCTAGAATTCGGAGAATTACTAAAAAAACTAAGCTGGGATGCAGAGGAGTAGTAGAGGGATACAAATCCATAGGTCAATTTAAAACCCAAAAATATGTAAAAAAAAAACCAACCCAAACAATTACTAAGAAAATCTAAGGTTGAACCAGATGAATTCCTCCAAAAACCTAGGGGCGAAATTTCAGTAGTTCTTGTTCGACTAGTAACCCCTGCTGTGTTATCCCTGTTCAAATATGTTGCTACGTCTTATGTGATAATTAGGTATCCTGTCTAACCATAAAACTTTACCAAAGTCATAAACTATCGGTCAAGTTAATATATTACCAAAAGGACACAACAATTGATGCATGGCTTCAATTAAATATGAATTATGTCGCTAACAACCGGTATAACTAAACAATAAATGGCCGCTGCTGAGGGTAAACATTTATGACAAAATATTATACTTGGCTGAAATTCTATTGTTTTAGTAGATGATATACGTTGATATATTTTTGCATGTCATATTGTTTGTGTTATCAAATAAAAAATATAAAACATTTCATTTTCTTACCTATATATTGAAACAAAAGAATATTTTATTATAACCATACTTATTTCCTAATGTCTCCGTTTCTTATGTTTTGATCGTCTAATTCCAAGAATAATCTCAAAGGCTCTACGGAAGTCATCATTGAATAGAGTATATAAAATAGGATTTATACCGGAGTTGGCATATCCTAGCCAGATAATGGCAGCCTGTATATGAATGTCAAGTTCACAATTATCACAGAAGCTTCGGATTAAATACATAAAAAGGAAAGGGATCCAACAAAAACAGAAGCATGCCATCACTATTGCCATTCTTTTAGTTGCTCTTTGTTCTCTCAATTCATATTTACTCTTTATACCAGTCATACTTTTATTCCGTAGTTGTATTGCACGTTTCCTCAAGGAACTGCCTTTTTTTATTTTTAAAGATTTCTGACCTTCACTGTCACGTCTCTGATTATTGTTGTTTTTATTAGAACGTTTTATAATCAAACAATTGAACATAGGTGAACATGACTTGCATGCACATCCACTGCAGCATATATTTTCTTCCTTATAACTGACAGTGTCACCGGAACTATCGTCCATTACTATCCCGTTCTCATCGTTATCGTCAGTTGAACGACTAGGTTCAATGTGCTTTTTCTTCCCGTTCATTGAAGATACGGGTTGTTTTGTTTTTGGACCAGCTTGTGTTTGCTGTTCAGCTGACCCTTTCACATCGTTGCTAACGGTAAGCAACATTGTCGAACTGTTAGTTTTAAGATCTTTTTCGTTATTAAGATTATTTCCTTTTGACTTGTGGTCGTCTGAAGATTTCCGTAAAGGTCTTTTAGGAAACGGACTAATTTGTGTGGACTTGTCTTTCATGACAATTGGCGATTGTAAGTCTATTTGGGTTGTGCATGTTGAAGCTGTCTGTGGATTAATACAACTTGTTTCATTGTCATTATCAATGTTACAATGCTTCTTTTTATGGCGAGGTTTTAAAATTCTTGTTCTTTTCTTTAAAACTATGAATATTCTAATATATAAAAACGTCATTAGGAAAATTGGTATGACAAATGAGCCCATAGCAGAATAAACTACATACCCTCCTGTCTGAAAAAGTACGCATTCATACCGGTTTATTTTTGGATTATACCGATACAAGTTCGAAATCATATCTCGCCAACCTATAAATGGTGCGAATGATACTATTAAAGAAAATAACCACACAAAAATAATATAAATTAAGGCTCTGACGGGAGAACGTCGTTCAAAATACCACACCGGATAAATAGTAGCAGTGTAGCGGTCCACAGCTATTGTACATAATCCCCAAATAGATGCTGTACAGTTTAAAACGTCGATGCACAACCATAATGTACACATGGTCTCGCCGAAAACCCAAAAACCTAGTAAATCGTGAACTGTGGAAAGCGGAAGAACAGTTATGGCTAAAAGTAAATCGCTGACAGCTAAGTTTCCGATCAAACAGTTTGAAATTGAACGAAGATTTGGAAATTTGTAGAGTGCGCATAACACAAGTATGTTTCCAAAAATTGTCCAAAGTGTTATCACAGCTAAGACCAAGGCAACGATGACTAGTAACGGAAAAGATGAATGAATAATAGAACACACAGGATCTTCCAATTTCCATCTGCTACTGTTAGAATCGCAAACGTTTTTAAAAGTCTCGTTTAAAGTTTCTAAACTGCTATTCATATCATAAAATCCTGAAATATTAAATTGTATGTTATTATAGACGTGTCCTTCCATTTTGGCACTTTACTTAAAGAATGTATAGAATATTTCCAAAATCCATTGAAAAAACTTTAATCTTCTATCTATGTATAAAATTCTAACCTCATTGCATTTTGGCTTTCGTATTGTACTTCGTCGCTAAGTAAGTCCTTGCATCACTGTATATCGTATGTGTCTTATTGAAACCACGCATGGAAAATTAACCGCTAAGTTGTAAATCCATTTTTATCCTTTGAACATATTTATCCGATATGGCACTTCTTTATTATGTGTAGCACTACTGACTTGTCAATATCCTTCTCAGAATTCTATCACGTTGTTCATTGGCGATAAAATACAATATTGTAAACAAATCATATTCGCATAATAAAGAAATCAAAAGTGATCAACGGCAAGAGTTTTATTCTTATGAAGGGCTATTTTATCAGATAAAATTCGTCTCTCAAGAATTATCCTCAGTTGATTTTGGAATCCTTTTTGGATTTGACGATGAGAAATATTCATATATTTCTTTTCAATTTCATGTGTCACCAATTCGGTCGGAACAAAAGTATTTTACAATTTAATTTGTTTTTCCGCTAAGCATTCCAACATTTTTCAATACACTAATAAGAAATCCTTTGAGAAGATAAATTAAATCAGAGAAGATGCTTGTCTTCTAAATGTGCTATATAACATAGTCCAGCCTCTGATTTGCTGGGAAGTTTATGGTAGCAGTGAATTGTATATGCTGATATAATTGACAATGTCGATTCTTAGTAGACACCAATCTAATTTGATTTTTTTATCAAAGTTTGTTCGGTTTTTCTTTCAAAAAAAGTGAGACAGTCTAGATATATTGCACAAGAGAACA
Organism: Mytilus edulis; assembly: GCF_963676685.1. Classification (NCBI taxonomy): domain Eukaryota; kingdom Metazoa; phylum Mollusca; class Bivalvia; order Mytilida; family Mytilidae; genus Mytilus; species Mytilus edulis. Next base: position 57,683,815 of record NC_092347.1, read on the forward strand.
AAAGGTGAAATGTGAACCTAGTCCTGCTTTGATAACAATCATTCGTTATATTTTGACTACTGTATTTTGAATGTCAGCTCTTTATACAGAATTACTTAAGATTATGACATCTAGCATGTACCAATCAGATCGTTGGTTTACGTTTTTTTTTTATTACGATTTGTTTTCGTACATGGAATAATTCTTTCAGTTCCCAATAGACAGACGAACAGATTTCTTCCTCAGCTATTTAGTTAATTTTCCTTAGGAACAAGGACATTTAAACATTTATCTCCATCAGATGTATAGGTTGTTTATGATTATTTCAGGTTGTTTCCAATAATCTAAACACACAGTTTGATCAGGTGTTTTCTTATTTTATTATTTTCCTCTTGATTATATTTAAGAAGTTCCGAAAGTTTCAGTATGTTTTTCACATATGACATTTTGATATCCCTGTTGATTCGTGTAAGTATTGTAAATCGGCATACATTGTAAGGTGATTTATCTTCAAAGATCTCTGCAAATAGAAAAAAAAATCATGACATTGGTACATCCATCATTTAACATTTCCCATGGATAAGGTTTCTTAGAAATGTGTAAGTTGTCTTAATGGACGGGTTGTGTCAGACACTTTTTACTACTTTGGATTGTCAAATGTTGCGTTGATTAATTTAAGGTCGGCATGCACTAATGGCGCCTTTTGGTGAAATTTTATTTTTATGCTTGTCGGAAATTGCACAATTATTCAAAATAATGACTCAAAAGGTTTGTTTGGTGGACAGTCTTAATGGTGCGTGCTAGTGTTACATTTAAGAATAACCGCAATATTTTAAAAATTGCATTTATGGCTTTTCATAAGTGTAAACATTTTTCTCGGGTTTCTCGTAAACAAATATTTTTTGGTTATTTGTTTATTGCAAAGGCCATAAAAACTGGTAAATGCAGTCTGTTATTCAATATTTCGTTACGAACTCAAATTCATTCTTAATAGTGTTGCACGAGACTAAGTTAGCCAAACCCACATGTGTCACTTTGTGGAATATAAGAGTTATTTGACAACTTTCATATTACTTCTGTACAAAGAAATAGGCTGATTTGATAAATCTTATATAATTAGAGTCGAATGTACCCAATTAAGCATCAGTGTTTTTAAGAATTGAAAAAAATGTCCTCTTTCATTTGGGCATCACTCACTACGTGACCAGAATAAGAAAGATTACTTAAGAAGGCTCGCGGGTTCAAAACTATAGCAAACAATTAAACAGTTGTTTTTTTCATTACAAATTTTATTTATTACACTATTAGTTATTACTTTAGCCAAAACAATCGATTCGATTTGGCCCCAGATGACTTTTAAATTGTTAATATCATTGAAAATGCTCCAAATTATCGCCCTTTGCTGCGAAAATGCAGTTTTTTTGGCATTAAAATTGAAATATCTTTTTTAACTCATCGTTGACCTATATTTTTTTATTATTATTATGAAATAAGCTGTACATAAACTAAATAATTGTAAAATTAAGCGATTTCTGTAATTTAGTTCTTTTTTTATTTCGATAATACCTTTATTTCTCCTATTAGTTCAACAGAAAAAAGGACATTAACACAAATGTATGTTTCTTTCTGAGGCATACTGTGAGCTTAAATGAACGGTGACCCCATTTTTTATTTCATATTTCCTTTAAGTTAATGATAAATAAAAAATAAAATTGAGAATGTGTCAAAGAGACAACAACCCGACCTTATAACAGACAACAGCGGAAGGTCTTCAATGCAGCGATAAATTCCCGCACCCGGAGGCGTCCTTCAGCTGGCCCCTATAGTTCATTTATAAAAAAATATAGCGAAATCTTATATTAAAAAAAAACAATTATACCCGCGAGCCCCCTTAAGAGAGAATTATTTAGTTCCATTAATGAAATTAGTCATTAAAAATCATTTGGAATTTCCGTATTGCTTTTCAGGATAACTCGATCTTCAATCAAAACTATCAATGTCATTGAATTTTAATTTATCAACTGAAATAAATCATATTCAATTTAAAAAATGATATAGCAATATATCAAGAACATAATAATAGTCCAGAGATGCATCACGTCACTGATGAGTCTTTTGTAGACGAAACGCGCGTCTGGTGTAAATATAAAATTAAGTCCTGATATCTATGATGAGTTTATATACAACCACTTGGTCGATGCCACTGCTGGTGGAGATTTATTTCCCCGAGGGTATCACAAGCCCAGTAGTCATCACTTTTTGTGCTGACATGAATTATTATTGATATTGTTATATTTATAAATCAACTGTTTACAAAATTTTGAATTTTTTGAAATACTAAGGCTTTTCTACCTCAGTCATAGATTACCTTAGCTGTATTTGGCAACACCTTTACTTTTTTGGATTCGAGCATCACTGATGAGTCTTTTGTAGACGAAACGCGCGTCTGGTGTATATATAAAATTTAGTCCTGGTATCTATGATGAGTTTATCTCAAATGTAAAAAGGCGGTTTAGGGTTGGGTGAGCGGACTATACAAACTGAGAACTAATATTGCTGTATCCGTATGCTTACTCTTATCAAACTTACAGATAATAAGTTGTAACTACAAATATACTCTTATGAATTGTTTTATTGAATGTATGATGAATATTCAATCTTTCATGGACGGATATGTTGATCATCTTCTAGTTATACAGTATTAAAGAGCACGCAACTATTTTGTAGCATTGCTGTTTAACGGAATGTTTCACCTTTATCCCAGTTATTGTACTTTCCATCGTCTTGAAAATCATTGACATTGATACAGCAAAGTAATGTTGTAATTCACTTATCTTATACCGTGTAGATATTTTAATTGAAAACAAGCAGATTTAATAAATATTCTTGGACCGATCATGTTCTGTTCGTGTGTATTGGTTGCTCGCGATTATTAGGCGTTAATTGACGTTTCTGCTCATTTTCTTTCTTGTTTAATGTATTGTATGATAGTCGGAGCAGCATTACTAGATTTAGGGCTAGGTTTTATTTACAACTTGATAGAAAACTTCTATTAAGCGATATTGGTCTGACGAAATCAGACAGAAAATGTGTTGTTAATTGCAGTTTTACATCATTTTGTACGGAAAAAATGGTCGGTTATTGTTCCGTTAAATATAGATAATGGGCTTGTAGTTTTTATTACAATGGTGATCTATAAATGACTTTGAAATAAATTTTAGAGAAGACATAGGTTTTTGAAAAAAGTTGTTTAAGTAAGCGATTTTTTAAAGTGCATTGATAGTGTCACCAGTCATCATAAGGTTTAGTATAGATCGATTTGATGGAGAGAAAAAATACAAATACTTTTTTCCGATGATAGACAAATTAACATTTTATGTCAATTTAAGAGGTCAAAATTCTTCAATTAAGAAATTTATTGCTAGATGAAATGGCTTTGAAAATGTGCCACTATTGTGATTAGAAGCAATTCAAACAAAGTCATAACGACATGTCACGAAAAACTTTGCCGGTATATGTATCATATTTGGCGATAGCTCAGGAAAAGCATAACAATAAAGAATTTATGGCCATTTCATGATAGAACATCAAAAAGTCAAATTCTTATTTTATGATTGAACAGTCTGACCTTTAAGTACTATTTTGTTGTCCCTTGTGAATGTTGCCTTTTCATGACATGCTACATTAGTTTCCAGAATGGAGGAAACAAAAATTGTTTATTGGTTTTGTTCTTTATAAATTAGATTCATATGCACTTGTGAAACTTATTACAAAGTTGATATAGTTATCATTCACGTAAAAATCATAAGTCTTAAAATCACGGTTAAATTCGCAATATGTTTAAGCTGAAAAAATCTTTGCAACTGCCACACAGTCTGCATTTTGAAAAATATTGTTGTTTTAAACAGAGAAATCGGACAATCTTTTCTTTGGTGTATTTCATCTGATGAAATCTATTTCAAAAAGATGCATTTGGCGATAGATTGGCTAAAAAAGATGAAAGGGGGACAGTCAAAGTCATAGATCGAAAATAAACTGACAAAGCCATGGCTAAAAAATAAAAAGACTAATAGATAAAGAAAAGTACACCAGACACAACATAGAAAACTAAACACTAAGCAAATCGAACACCACCAAAAACTGGGGGCGATCTCAGGTGGTCCAGAAGGGTAAGCAGATCCTGCTCCACATATGGCACCAATCGTGTTGTTCATGTTATTACAAACCCGGTAAATAGTCTTATTCGGAACACTTGTGTTTAATAATAAATAAATGATATTTAAGTATAATTTACGCATCCACAAGTAAAAACATTTTTCTTTCACAATCTATTACTTAAAATAGTTTTTAGTTAACTATTTTCAGTAAATCTTGTCGAGCTTAACGTAAGCTGTTGTGAAACATGCCACGACATTTTCACACTTTATGCAAGATCAGATAATTATATCTATATTGATCAGGAGTCAAATACTGAAACATGAATTTATTTGTTTTCAATCTAACATTGAAAGAAAATGATGAATTAATTTTTAAAACGTAACAGATTGGTTTGTAATTTTTCATTTTTCTATTGCGGAAAGCGATTCAATTAGTTAGAAACAAGACAAGGGGTTGCTAGATCATGGAGATAGTGCGTTACTTTGTGATTTTTGATAAATGATTTTCTAATTGATGAAGGAATTTTATTTCACTCTGTGTATTTCCTTAATGGTTTTTGAATGGAGCTTTGTAATCTATACTTAAGACTTTTAAATATTATTTATAAGACGTAGCTTTTATTCCTAAAATCAAATGATTGCAGATTGGAAAACATTTAATAACAAAGAACTAAACGAACAGAATTCGTTGTTGCGATCTTAAGATCTTCACCGCTTTGTAACTAACAAACTTTTGATTGCTATGAATGTGTGTGTCGAAAGCAATACGTCATTTTTTTATTGCGCAATAATGATCAATGTGTTAAACTCAAGGTTCGTTTAATTTACAAGTATGTACATCTCATCATCAGTTGTTGTAAATGTGTTGCCGTACTTGCATAAATAATTTGAAATTGTGATTACAAGGTTATACAATAAGCATAAAGCGTTTAACCCAAACAGTAAACCTTTCAACCTTGAATTACCCTAGAACCCTCTTCCTCGCTTTAATATTTTGTCGATCGAATGATAGCACTCGGGTTTCCAGATCCAAAAGTACATTTTAATCAACATTATACTTGATATATTTTGCGATTGAAAAAAAGCGATATACTGATATAAATTGTTGATTTGAATCTATACAAATGTTAGGCCATTTTCTTTATTTTTGACAGTTTTAACATGACGTTAAACATTATAACATCGAATATAACCAATATAATGAAATTGGAACTAGAAGAAATAGAAAAACAAAGGGCAATGCACAACTGGTAAAAATAAAAAGCAACGACGCAGATGTGTGTAATATTAAGGGCACACACACTTACACGAAAAGACAACTAAACTAGAAATATTTTGGGAATACGAAATGGCATCACAACTTGGGCAGTAATATTACGGAAACTTCAATAACATTGGTTCTTAAAAGTCATCAATGGTACCAGGATTACAATTTGGTATGCTTAGAAAGCCTTAAAATAACTCCTAATTTGTTTTCTTACCTGCTACTTTACACGGTAACAATCCATATGAAGACATTTTATCTGAGATGACTATGTTCTTGTTTGTGAATGCTTTCTTATTAAATTAGAAAGAGCAAATAACAATTGTAATGTAGCTGTTATAATCAGACGGAATCCAACAGAGATTCTGTAGAACGCTAGGCGATAATTGTGCAACGGGACGACTTTTGCTATTTTGTCATTTTGGCAATTCGCATTGAGAGGTGTTTTGAACTCTTAAGTTTAAATCCTTTTTGAGGGCTTAATTGTGTCTTTGAAACATAGTATGTACAAAAGTTTTTCTAAGTAATGCAGTTTTCTGACAAATTTTTAAAGAAAGTTGATTTTAATATCCGTTTGATATGTTTTGCGTTAGTAGTAAAAATGAATATTAAATTTATCTTATAGATTGCATACTTTCAAGATCATTCAACTCATACATCTTAGGACTGATTCCATTTAATCAAAAGTTATATGATATGTTTTGTTTCACAGTTCAAGGATGTAATAATAATTTAAATTGGCGTAAATGGAAAGTATGTCCCTGATTAATACTATATTTGTAACGTTTTGTCTGTTTCATATCCTTTTGTCTGCAAAGTCATTATTTTCTCCTCCGTATTACATAAACTATTATCCCAACACGGCATCAGGAAATTCATTTGACTTTTTATTTAATAGGAAAAGGTTTTCTTTAGGTATTGTCATGTTTTTTTTCTCGTAAAACTTAAATTTATAAAACGGAAAAAAAACCAACAATGTTAATTTCAAGAAATATTTCACGTTCGTTACATGGTAACGGTTGCTGTCCAAACTGCTCATGCACAGTAGTCACTAAAATTTCTTTTTATAAGAGGCATAAGCTATCAAAGAATAAATCTACTACTAGACAACAAAAGATAAGAAACCAAGGAGATGACAACAAAATCAGAGGTCAAGGAAAGACAAGGTAGTACCATAAGCAAAAGAGTAATAAATAAACAACTAGAATGACAAACAACATTAAACAAAACACTGAATATTTCAATAACACGAAAGCCAGTAAATCCTTGGATGAACTCTGCTATTTATTTCTGATGATATCGTGCTAATTTTGAGATTTACACAAAGAAAGAATGTTGCTGTTCAAGGCTCTTTTTCTTGAAACCTAAAGTCATTTTATACAAAAGTGTCTGACAGATACATTACTTATTTTGGCACGTTTAAATTCACCGTAAATAAGTTGTCTGATGAAATCTTTTCGTCATATCTCGCAATAATTGCTTTTGCTAGAAAAAGAGACACTATGAGAAAAAAGCATTATCATGGTGTAACATAAAAATTCACTTCTATTAATAAATATCATCATCTGTACTTTAACCTTGCTTTTTAAAAAGCGGCTTTATCAGCGTATGATTATGTCATCATAATAAAACTACCAGTTGCTTATATTCCGAAAGGTCACCAGTAAACAGATTTTACGCTCAAATAAGATAACGAATAAGAATATATTGCCAATCACGTCCATTCATTCTAACTATAACAAGACAGGTCAATTAGATATAAATGTTAAGAGTTTCGAAATGGAGCTTAAATTTCAAAAATGATTGACCAAGTTCGTTTAAAGGATTGTTATATTAAAGAAAGGGCAATTTCAAAGAAATAAATAAACAGAACGTTTAACCGTTACACATTTTCTTTGTTGATTTCTGTAACAAAACACCATTTTCCAACATCCAAGGATAAAATCAGTTCGTAACTGCCGATTCGGAGTTAAAGTTTTACTGCTTTTGACAATTTATAAGAGTGCATCTGTTGTACTTAATCGAAAAGTGTATTTAACATATATGCTATATACTTTATGTACTATCATGTACTGACGTTTTGGAAGGCGTCGTCAAATTTACTATCAACAAAAAAAAAGCTTTTTTTGTAGGCATTTTTGATATTTGTTTGAATTTTTTAGTCAGTGGTGTTGTATATATTCGATGTATGTTTACATAGTTTTTGGTCTTAATTGTTGTTGCATTAACCTTTTGTCTGTTTTTGGGTTCCTATTTTTTGTCAATATAACAGACATATAAATAACTGTCACAGAAGTTTAGGGTGAAGTTAGATATAAAACTAGATTTTAACAACCATTTTCTTCGGAAAAATGCCTGTCCCACGTCTAGAATATGCCAATTGTTTTCCATTCCTTCCGTTGTTTGGTCAAGTCAAACGTTTGATTTGGCCCCTTTTTCCCGTTTTGAATTTGCCTTTGAGTTATGTATTTTTGATAAACGTTTCTTCAGTTTTGGCTCAGTATAGTATTGGTACGAGATCAAACTATATATATTTGTAAATATACCACCAAAATGATATGTTATGTAGCCAGAACAGAACAAAACATGTTTAACGTTGTTAGTATATTTTTAAATATAAAAGGTATAATTCCTCTTGGTTTTTTTTTTAAAAGAGGCAATTCAATAAGACGTTAATTTGAAATCAATTGCATCTTTATGCTTTGGAATTGTACATGATGATCATCAAATTACTATTGATATCGAAGAATATTTATATTCCTCTACTAAATTTAACTTAGAAATTGCTTTATTTGAAATGTTTCAAAAAAGATTTTGTGGACCAAGTACTAGTACCATACAGCAATATCGTTATATCCCCACACATACCATGACGCGTTTGAAAAAGCGAAACCTCAATATTTACCTGTCGAAATTGTCGTAAATAAACATTGTTTTTTTATAAGTAATATTAGTAAGTTTATCATGTTTGCTTAACAATATCGACATAATGTCGTATTATGCAACTGAAATGCTAATGTATCAATTTTTTGTTGAGGCTGACGATTTTCTGACGGTAATTTGATCTTTGGTCAGTAGTACTTATATTGCAATAACTGTTAAAAACAAACTGACTATCACTGAGATTAACCTTAAATAAATAAATTTGAACAATAGTCGTTGCAAATAATTATAAACGTTGGAATTGATTTCACGTGAACCATTGTTAAAAAACGAGATTTAAAGTCGATTGAAAGTCAGAATAAGTTTAATTTTCTTATTTCCGTTTTGTAACAACTCCATAAAGTTGCGCTTGTTTTTTGTTAAGATGAAACAGGCTTGAAATGCAGCACTTCAAATAATTAATTTCACTCTTACTTCTGTTTGGCAGTTGACAGACAGCTATGTATAAAAAAAACCAATTTGAAATAAAATTCATTTCTGAGAGAATTAAAATCCGATGTTCCAACTGTTCCTTCTTGCAGCAGTTAATGCAGCTGTACATAAAACAAATGAACGTTGAATATTTATTTTTTTGCGAACTAAACTATAAAGCATTTTATTTTACCTTTTATTGTTTTGCAATAACATTTCATCATTCGATTCTTTAATTGAAGATTGTTTGTATGAAACGACTAATGTTGACGATAAGCTATTATAATATTTCTATTTTTTTTTTATTAGCTTGAAATGTGTCTATTAACAAGTTACGTTTTAAAGTTGTTACAACCACTGGATTTATGACACTGAGCATGGACATTTCGTCTCAAAGAGTATAAATAAAGGCAACAGAAGTATACCGCTGATCAAAAATCGTAAATCGATGGACAAAAACAAAATCGGGGTAACAAACTAAAACTGAGGGAAACGCATTAAATATAAGAGGAGAACAACGACACAACATTAAAATGTAACACACACAGTTAAACTGTCCCACACTTCCATCTATAAAAGCTCCGCTCCGAAACTAGCGTAGCAACACAGCAGGTGCCGAGTTTACCCTTTAGTCGATGCTCTTTTGGTAGCAAAAATATTATTAATATAAAATTCAGAAGATGTCGTCGTATAATTTCTAACGAGACAACCTTCAACTTGAGACCAAATGACGTAAAACAAGTGATTCGAGTGTCAAAGTAAAGTCATATGTAGACAAAATACTATTATGTGGTACTGTACTATAAGAGGTCTGTTAGTAATGATGAGTTTATTTTAAACCATTTGAATTCATTTTCGTCAAATAAGTTTAACTTTGCGATCAGGTAATTTCAGTCTACTTTTAACAAATTAGGTATTTTTTTTTGTTAATAGCTATTGAAGTTTTGAAAGCTGCTTTATCTTAGAAAAACTCATAATATAATCTGCTATGTACACATGAGTTCAAAACACATCAGGTTTGTTAATTTATTTTATCTAATCAATTCGTTTTCCCCCGTAATCTGCTCTGTGGTGCATATATTTCCTTATCCTTGCTTGCTTGATGTTTGTTACAATTATACAGATGTTTTATGTTCAAAACGTGTCAATCCTTCAGTTTAAAACTTTTATTCAGACTACAGTAGATTCGAGAATAAATATGAATTATTCTGTTAGTCCTCTTTTCGCCAGCAGACATTTCTTAATTGTACATTGCTGGTATTATAATGTAATATTTTAGATATAATGCTTCTTTTAATTAATGACATTGTCCTAAGGAATACGGTTTTCATGTACATTGATATTAAATGACTTGGGGTGTTGTTTCTTCATTAAAATGCTGTTAAATTTTTATTAAGAGAAGGTGGTGAAATGGATTTAAATCTCCTCGGAGAATTTTGTGGGTTTTGTCTTAGTTAGTTAATAAAATTACTTGCTTACGAGGCTTTCGTTCAATCAACCAGGAGTGAAAAGTTTAATTATATTACTAAATCATCCAGACTGCAATAAGATGGTCAAGTTCCTTAGTTCTTAGCTTCTTCACTTGTTTGTTTAGCAATATAATACCATATTGTGCCAAAGATATGCGTTTAAATGACAACATTATATCATGTTACATTTAGATTTTTATAAAGGTATTTTTTACGAATTCCTTCATGCACTAATTTCCATTATGATTTCAAATATTTAGAAACTATTCGTGCAATGAACAATCGTTTTCCAAAGGTATTCAGACCTTCGAAATAATATAATATAAAGTTACGCGTTTGATACTGCGTTTCGCAAAATACTTCGCATCTAACACATAAATGAATCATATAAAAAGTTACCAAAGGTACCAGGCTTATGATTTAATACGCCAGACGTGCGTTTCGTCTACATAAGACTCAGCATAGATCAAAATTATTAGGAAGCCAAACAAGTACAAAGTTGAAGTGCATTGATGACCCAAAATTCCAAAAAATTGTGCCAAATACGACTAAGGTTATCTATGCCTAGGATAAGAAAATCTTAAAATTTTGAATAATTTATACTTTTGCAAATAGTAAATTTATAAAAATGACCATATAATTGATATTCATGTCAACACCGTAGTGCTGACAGACCAAAACTAAAAAAAAAAAATCTGATATATTTTCATCTTTCCTTGTGATATAAAAGTCGCTTTAGTGCCATTGTATTTTTCTTCCAAGGAAACGTAAATTACTGAAAATTTACAGAACAATACAAAAATACAAGACCTAAACACTTTCAAACACACAACGAAAAAGACTATAAAGATATACATATAAACAAAAAAGAATTACAAAGATAAAATAAGGACAAATAGATATAAATTGCACCTTCAACAAAATTCTTGTTACATAATATAATACTCCCTCAAACAATGTCTTTACATCATAAACAATAATATGTGTCTTGTATCAATGCAGAAATATAGTATTGACCGATTAATCTCTTCATATAGTCTAAAATTGTGTTGGTAATTTGTAAGATGTTTCTATAATCGGAAACTCGGCATGTCCATCCCGACTTTACTCAGTGCATTATTGTCAATATTTGTAATCTGCATTAAGGACGATTAGGAGGATGTGTAGTAAAAATCGTAATTTTTGTCGATATTCCAACGTAGTTTTCAACATACATCGATATACAACCTTCAAATTAAATTAAATCTACTTTCAAGTTGAGATTTAAATTATAGTTTGCTATGCAATCTTTAGTCAGCTTAATCAATATTCGATAGTGTTATTCAATTTCTGTTAAACATGCGGTTACTTTTATTCTGGTATATAACGCAAGATTTTATTCAAACCAGCCAATTTTTTTTGTGACAATATAATTGTTTTCATTTACAAAAGTTGTATCCTCTTTGGACATTGTAATGCGAGAAATATAAAGGTACTTGGTAAAACGTTGTATCAGATTAGTCGGAGGGGGGGATAACTTAACAAAAACAAACCATAGAATCAAATAATTAAACTCTTTGTCAGATATAGAAATTAAGGCATATCGCAGGGATGGTTGTTACCTTATAAAGAAAGACATTTGCTATCATTTTGTTTATGGATGAGCGTCAAGTACCATTTTTCAAAATAACGTTACAGAATATACACACACACAGATGATCTTTTTAGTTAAAGAAAAGCTTTTATCAACATCTTCACATTTTAATGTCAAACTCCATTTCAAAAATGAAAATATATTCCCTCAACTTTAAGAGAAGAAGTCATGCACATGATTTGTGGGATCCCGGATTGTTTCATTTGATTTATGTGAAATATAAGATTTCAAATATGTTTCAAATGACCCGAAAGCCATTTTGTATGCAACCTTTAACAACCATGTTAAAGACGAATACTACAAACATAAACTTTACCCCTGTTTTAAAAGAAATCACTTTTTTTTTATTTGAACGGGAAAACGTAGGACTGTGAAAGCGATTGTATTAATATTGATAAAGTTGAAATGTAAAGTATTATTTTTTTTAACTCTAGGAATATATAACTAATCTTAAGCTGTATTTGAAATAACGTTTGTTTTTGTTTTTGTTTTTTTTAGTTGGTTTTTTTCCCCTTAATTGCTGTTCAACGTCTGACCCTATTATTGTTTTTGCCTTGTAAATTGTTTTTATTCGCGTCTATGGTGTGTCTTTTTTTAAACGAAACGTGCATCTGGCGACCACAGCTTTATGAGTCAATTGTTGTACAATACGAAAATGACCTATAAGGTAGTTACAATAGTTAAAGACAGTTTTTATTGTTAATGTTTAAACTTCTGTAAACTTTATTGACTCGAGACGATTGAAAGTTTTATGCATCGAATGGAAATCTTTATTTAACTAAAGATTGTGTCCTGCGCCTTCGATGCATTGGCTATTTTTGCTTTCTAAAAGAATTATTTCCGACCTCTCCTTTTGTCGTTTAAATCTTCCGACCTCTCCTTTAATCGTTTAAACCTTTAAATACATGATAGCATTGTGTTTTGTATATGATAATAATGTTTGCCTTTAGCTGGCGTAAAGTCCAGAGTCGCAGCATGTTGTTTTAGCATACATCGAAATTAACTTCCGGTCTAAGTGTTTGTGATATGAAGCCTTGTCATACCACTACCATTCACGGTTTTCATGATGGATTATAAAGCATAATTATTCTAAGTAGAAGGATTATCTGATTACTGACATGAGACATAATGTTGAGTTTGGTATTTTTCTAAATGCATATATTATCATCTAATTTAAGACAGCCAGAAAAGGATGAACATGAACTATTTTGTTCTTACAAATACTACAGGATGCGAAAACGGTTTAGCATGTCCTTAAATATCAGTTGAAGAAAACTTACTGTATGAACTTTTAAATGAACTATTATTTTAGTAAAACCACTGTTTTAAAATGCTATAATGATAGGCTTACATAATATTAATAAAATTGAGAATGGAAATGGGGAATGTACCAAAGAGACAACAACCAGACCATAGAGCAGACAACAGCAGAAGTTCACCAACAGGTCTTCAATGCAACGAGAAATTTCCGCACCAAGAGGCGTCCTTCAGCTGGCCTCTAAACAAATATATACTAGTTCAGTGATAATGAACGACATACTAAACTCCAAATTGTACACAAGAAACTAAAAGTTAAAATAATACAAGACTATTAAAGGCCAGATGCTCCTGACTTGGGACAGGCGCAAAAATGCGGCGGGGTTAAACATGTTTGTGAAACCCTATACCCTAAAAGTAAACGAAGGTTATTAAGAGCTGCAGAGGTAATAATAATTGTTGAACCAAATTTAACGAAGTAAAACTGAACCATATAATGAACGTCAATTTCCTCTTTCGAAACACAAGAATACACACGCATACACTAAAAAATAGCCGTTAACGTAAATATGTTAACTTATATCCAGTTCTGTAAATGTTTACATTTAATAATATGTAAAAAAAAAAAGTAATACCTACAAATGGAAGTCAACTGCAACTGAAATATCACAGATAAAGACTAATATGTGTTAAGTGAGTGATGATTATATGTACATAATGATGTTTTCTCGTGAAGAGGCGGAATTCATAAATAAAATCGTTTTTGTTTTGAATAACACAGTAAATATACAGCAATTAGCGAGGGAGGCAAATTAGATGTGGAAATGCATTTTACACTATTATCATGATAGGGTGCCAAATTAAGGTGATCAAAGTAGAATATCAACAGGTTTTTATTATTATCATTGTGCAAGTTGGGGTTACACTAAGACAGAAAAAAGTATTATCACAAAAATACTTAACTCCTAAGAAAACTCAGAACTGAAAGTCCATAATCAAATGGTAAAATACATCAAACGAATGGATAACAACCGCAGTTTTCTGTAGGTTTCTTATTTTTCATCTCGTATTTTTGTTAAGCTGTTCATGCCTTGTTTATATTAAGGATTGAAATACTACCATCAATTGCTATTGCATAATGTTCTTAATTTAGATTTTTCTTTCCATATTCGAACCTTTAAAGTTGCGTTTTTAGACTAGTAATGACTTTAAATTAATCATGATGTCGGAAAGTAATTGTCGTGTACGTGGTTACGATCTATTTCCATGTTTTTAGTTTTCAATATGATAAACTTATAGCACCAGGTTAGCTTTTTGCTTCATCACTTGGAATATTATTTTGGTTTAAACACAATATCTCAACTTTGTACATTTAAATAAGAAATGTATGTTAGGGACAAAATGTCATAGTTTGTCAGTTTTAATTCAACATAACAAATATTCACAAACAGTGTAAGTTGGGTTCTGGTTTCAGAAAAGTGTTTAAAGGAATGATAGATTCCTGGTTAAACAAAAACATATGGGAAATCCTTCATCATTTTGTTGACACAAATCTTTTAATTTACAGTAAAAGATTATGGAAGACTTCATTATGCTATGAATGCAGTAGAATTCTCCAAGGAAATTAAGCTGACAATTTAATTTCTTTAAAAATTTGCCAACCATTTAAACTACAAATCAAAATGTAGTCAACGTAATACCGTACTTAATTCTTTTGAAGATTTTAATCAATTTAAAGCAACAGTTGTTCTTCTTTCTTTTTACGGTTTTATATTTTAATAATACTTTAGAAATGGAACCAAGAAGACTGCACTTTTGCATTGTTAAATAATAGCTCCATGTCAATTATGGATTTGTTAATTTACGACATGAAATGAATTTCACAAAAATAGATGCATAGAGCTTGACAAATAATTAAAAAAACAAATAGCAAATTTTAAACAAAAAGTCGTTAGAAGATGACAAATAAAATATGTTTAAGGGATAAGACGTTTAGGTGTAGCAGACTTGAATAAGACAGATCAAAAGCAGCCAGCGAGAGAGACGTATTGACTAGTCAAAAGGTAGCGAGAGTGACGTACGGACCAATCAAAAGTAGTGAGAGAAACATACTATCCGTCAACAGTATCAAAAAAGGAAAATAAATGCCAAATTATTTTGTATATATACATGTTGATGTCTTAAATTGTGGGAGAGTGTTACCGTTTACTTTATTATTATTCAAACACATGAGTAATGTTCACTTTATATGATTCATACTTAAAACAATTGACACCAATCATTTTGACACCAATTAAATATAGTTTGTGAGCATCCAAAGCAAAAAAAAATTTGAACAGGACAAAAAAAATGAAACTTGCTTAAAAGGTAAGCAATATGATAAATGTTGTTAACATGAAGCAAACATTGTTTACCGAGTCTTGGATACTCATACTGTACTTTATTCCTTATCCTCTATATTAAATATCCTCTCCTAACCTGTGAATGTTCACAAGTATATAGTCTGTCTAGCCAATAGCACCTTAGAAACATATACCAATCAGAACCGATATGTGTTTATAATTTCAAAATAGTGTAAATATTGAATGAATATTGCTTTGCACCATGATGAAAAGCAAACAAATAAATACGGTCGTCTTTGCTTATAGGATTCGTTCTTGTTTTCAGTGTAATTGCCCGTATAATTAAGTGATAATATACAAAAAACTAGAGGCTCTAAAGAGCCTGTGTCGCTCACCTTGGTCTATGTGACTATTAAACAAAGAAAGCAGATGGATTCATGACAAAATTGTATTATGGTGATGGTGATGTGTTTGTACATCTTACTTTACTGAACATCCTTGCAGCTTACAATTATCTCTATCTATAATGAACTTGGCCCAGTAGTTTCAGTGGAAAATTTTAGTAAAAATTTACAATTTTATAAAAATTGTTGAAAATTGACTATAAAGGACAATAACTCCTTAGGGGGTCAATTGACCATTTCGGTCACGTTGACTTATTTGTAAATCTTACTTTGCTGAACATTATTGCTGTTTACAGTTTATCTCTATCTATAATAATATTCAAGACAATAACCAAAAACAGCAAAATTTCCTTAAAATTACCAATTCAGGGGCAGCAACCCAACAACGGGTTGTCCGATTCATTTGAAAATTTTGGGGCAGATAGATCTTGACCTGATAAACAATTTAGCCCCTGTCAGATTTGCTCTAAACGCTTTGGTTTTTGAGTTATAAGCCAAAAACTGCATTTTACCCCTATGTTCTATTTTTAGCCATGGCGGCCATCTTGGTTGGATGGCCAGGTCATCGGACACATTTTTTAAACTAGATACCCCAAAGATGATTGTGGATAAGTTTGGATTAATTTGGCCCATCAGTTTCAGAGGAGAAGATTTTTGTAAAAGATTACTAAGATTTACGAAAAATGTTTAAAAATTGACTATAAAGGGCAATAACTCCTATATGGGTCAACTGACCATTTCGGTCATGTAGACTTATTTGTAAATCTTACTTTGCTGAACATTATTGCTGTTTACAGTTTATTTCTATCTATAATAATTTTCAAGATAATAACCAAAAACAGTAAAATTTCCTTAAAATTACCAATTCAGGGGCAGCAACCCAACAACGGGTTGTCCGATTTATCTGAAAATTTCAGGGCAGATAGATCTTGACCTGATAAACAATTTGACCCCCGTGTCAGATTTGCTCTAAAGGCTTTGGTTTTTGAGTTATAAGCCAAAAACTGCATTTTTCCCCTATGTTCTATTTTTAGCCATGGTGGCCATCTTGGTTGGATGGCCGGGTCATCAGACACATTTTTTAAACTAGATAACCAAAAGATGATTGTGGATAAGTTTGGATTAATTTTGCCTAGTAGTTTCAGAGGAGAAGATTTTTGTAAAAGATTACTAAGATTTACGAAAAATGGTTAAAAATTGACTATAAAGGGCAATAACTCCTATATTGGTCAACTGACCATTTCGGTCATGTTGACTTATTTGTAAATCTTACTTTGCTGAACATTATTGCTGTTTACAGTTTATTTCTATCTATAATAATTTTCAAGATAATAACCAAAAACAGTAAAATTTCCTTAAAATTACCAATTCAGGGGCAGCAACCCAACAACAGGTTGTCAGATTCATCTGAAAATTTCAGGGTAAATAGATCTTGACCTGATAAACAATTTTACCAATTGTCAGATTTGCTCTAAATGCTTTGGTTTTTAAGTTATAAGCCAAAAACTGCATTTTACCCCTATGTTCTATTTTTAGCCGTGGCGGCCATCTTGGTTGGTTGGCCGGGTCACCGGACACATTTTTTAAACTAGATACCCCAAAGATAATTGTGGCCAAGTTTGGATAAATTTTGCCTAGTAGTTTCAGAGGAGAAGATTTTTGTAAAAGATTACTAAGATTTACGAAAAATGGTTAAAAATTGACTATAAAGGGCAATAACTCCTATATGGGTCAACTGACCATTTCGGTCATGTTGACTTATTTGTAGATTTTACTTTGCTGAACATTATTGCTGTTTACAGTTTATCTCTATCTATAATAATATTCAAGATAATAACCATATAACGGCAAAATTTCCTTAAAATTGCCAATTCAGGGGCAGCAACCCAACAACTGGTTGTCCGATTCGTCTGAAAATTTCAGGGCAGATAGATCTTGACTTAATAAACAATTTAACCCCATGTCAGATTTGCTCTAAATGGTTCGGTTTCAGAGTTATAAGCCAAAAACTGCATTTTACCCCTATGTTCTATTTTTAGCCATGGCGGCCATCTTGGTTGGTTGGCCGGGTAACCGAACACATTTTTTAAACTAGATACCCCAATGATGATTGTGGCCAAGTTTGGTTAAATTTGGCCCAGTAGTTTCAGAGGAGAAGATTTTTGTAAAAGTTAACGACGCCAGACGACGGACGACAGACGACGGACGACGGACGCCGGACGCCAAGTGATGAGAAAAGCTCACTTGGCCCTTCGGGCCAGGTGAGCTAATAAATGTATCATTTAAACAATACCAGAATCAAACCACTGACTATGTGATCAGATAATGACAAAACTAAATAACGAACTTACTAATAGTTTCAAAACTCAGTCAAAATTGGTAAATTATTAAAAAAAATGAGAGTGATACTCTATTAATTTGATTCGTCCAAATCGCTTCTCTGCATTTACCTTCGACAGGAACTCTATAAGACAAATATTTGAAACCAAGGATATATATAAACGTATGAACAAAATGATGATTTAATCCTTTTTTACTTCAAAAACGTGATAAGTAGTTCACGTCCAGTAAGGATTATTGCATAACAAAACAGATTGTGCCCTATTTTATTTTATTTTATGTTAAAATACCAGAATTTGATTGGTTAATACGAAAGAGATAATGTACTCCGGTCCATGCCTTATTCACCGAGACCCTTGATCAATTATGCGCTTTATTAGAAAAGGAATGTTATCATGTATAAGACGTCATTAATAGACAGCGATAACTGAACATTAAGTAAAATAAATTTAACAATACATAGCTGAGACGGTGATACACAAGATTGGTAATTCGAGAAAACAATGTCGACCGATACGAAATCAAGAATGACAATGTATTTTGAGGGGTAGCAATCTGCTCTTATTACATACTATTATATAATGCTTCATTTCGTCGAACGTAGGTATACTTGTACGTGGTGTTTTCTGCATTTCAAACAGAATACTGAAAGCACATATGAGAAGTTTAATCCGGGGATGTAAATAATTTACCCATTCCTTTATATTGACATTGAAAGATGAGAAAACCATACTTACTTATAAAAATATCTATTAAACAGTGGAAATCTTTATCTCAAAATACGATTTCAACCCATCCTGTTTTATCCCTTTCTGTAATTCACAGTGGTAACACAAATCTCGTCTTATAGTAGATGGTATCTGGACAGTATTAATAAATCAAGGATTGTATACGTTAGATAGTTTCACAAAGGGAACTGACCTAGTAATCAATTTTTACTGTGAAGAATTTTCAATGAAATGGAAACCATTGAACACGTTACACTAAATGAAGTGGAAACGCTAATTTGTGAGAAGAAGGTTGTGTGGTATATGTTCTGTAGTGCAATGAACCTGTTACTCATGGTTTGTTCGAATCGATGGTGCTTTTTATGTAATGTGTGTTTTCAAGGTTATCCCTATCTCAAATGAGAGCTTGCAGAGAGATATAGATTTGAAACTTCAGACCATTTATGATAATGTTTATATAAAACTTTTTCAAAATAATGTTTAATGCAGCAACAGTGGTATATCTGAACTGGATGTCCAGCTGCCGAGGAAATCCTTATAGACATGAAGCAACGGATCACATGTAGAGACAAGTCTTGTTATATATTTCTCTAACCCTTTTCACTTCTGAAAAGTCTGTTTCTCTTCAAGTAGCTGATAAAAAAAATCCGAACTATATATATTTGAAAGATCTTACTTTTTTGGAAATCGTTATAAAAAAACGAATTTACTACTAATTTATTGTAAATCAGGGTGACGGTTTCATAAGGCTGAGCATATTTACGGCACATAAATAAGGGTATCAATAGGTCCTTTTTTTTTTCTTTGTTTTCATTCTCAAATTTCTGTATTCAAATATAAGACAAGTGGTAAATTGATAGTTATTGTGACAAGAAGAAAATACCTTTGATATAAGGAATTTCCACTTTACTTTGATTTAGAACTGCTGCTATTCAATTTGAATTTAATTTGAATCTCTTACATGTTGAGTTCCATTTCCTCTCAGATCACAATTATTTCATGTAAATTGAGAACGTATTGTAGTATTCTATAATTTCTTTCTTGAAATGGAAATTCAGAATCTTTTTAATTTAGTCTAGGGTGGAAGATTGAATATAACTAGTTAGAAGTTCCCAATTCGAAAACATTTATGTTTCATCCATGAGTTATTATGCAGAGAACACACAACTAAAGCATTTTTTCTAGATAAAGAATTAGTCTTTGTGGTAATTTTCTATCGGCTCAGAACTCTGAAGTTTTTGATTCAGTCTCTGATAGGATTAAATCAAAGAATGCAGTTAAGGTCGTTACTATATTAAAACAATTGTAGTAACAACCAGGTCGATATCACTTTATAGTACATTTATAAAGATCATGATAACAAAATAATGTTCCATACTTAGGCAGTTCGCTATGTTTTATGATACTATTAATAATAAAGTATACAAGAATTGTTTCGCTGTTTAATTTGAAACTATACAATTTGCTTTTAATTAACTTTCTCAAATTCGGAAAATTACCAATGTGATCATTTGCGACTAGAAACCAAAAAGTTGAAATAAATATGAACGATACATTAGTAAACACATTTTGAACTGAGTCAGTCATTTCGATCTAAAAAAGTGTAAAACGTATGAATAATGAAAAAATCATATGCGACTTTCAGCCAATTTTCAGACATAACCGTAGTTATGAATTCAGTTCAAACAGTTATCTTGCAGTCAACTTAAATATTGTAAGTCTATGTTTGGAGTGTTTAGTAATAATTATGCACATTCAGAAACAATAACTTCCTGAATTGTCGTAACAACTAATGAAAAGTACGGGAATGACTACAAGTCGGCTGTCTGAATGCCTCAAAATTTATCAGAAGAAATCAGAAAACTCTTTGTCTTTTTATTAAGTTCAAAATATTTAGAAATTTTAGATATTAAAATGACAAGTGTAACTTTGAGGTAAGCGAATTAATTTATGTAAAGCCTGACAGAGATCCTTTTTTTTTCGTGTACCTGTATATTTGCTTTCATGTAATTATTTTAAAATCGTTCTAAGAGAAAACACGATCAAAGTTTTTCAATTGCTTATTGTATTTTGCGTGAGTTCTCAGACATAGATGTAATTAAAAATCAATTGGCTTGTTATGTTGTTTAACGAAGCACAATTTCTACAGCTTTCTGTAACATTGACCAAGGTTGTTATAATCAGCTGATGATTAACGTGTTGGTTTTATTTGTTTGAATGATGTTAAGAATGTCAATGGTATTAGACATACTTCATTAAACATAAATCATTTCTCCATTAAGATGAATGTCATTCCGGAAGGTAAGAATAAACTAACTTTGTCTCCCTTGTTATATTTCCGGAATAAAAGGGGATATTGATAAAAAGGTCGAGCTTTTGAATATTTGACAAAATAAAAATAGAATAATTAAGAAATTTACACTGAGTAGAGATACACATGCGCAACTGGAAATATCTCTAAGGTCTTGCATTACGCAATATAGAAAAAATAGGATTTTAACCTTTTTTTTTAATTACAGAAGACGATTGTTAAACGATTTGATATTTTTAAACTCTCCTTTTGATGTGCAGACATTAATTTTCAAATAGCATTCAATATAATACAACAGAATTTTGACTAGTAGAATTCACATATCTTGGTATGTGTTTGCATCTGGAATATTGTTCATCAATATCCCTTTTAATATCGACTACACATACTGCATTTAACTGTCATTTATAATGTAGGTCCTGATAAGCCTCTTTCAAGTTGCACAGACTTTCTCGTACCTGTAATATATTTCGAGTTATAGACATCTATTCTACTTTGACTTTGACAATAAATCTAATGTTCGGTAAATATCAAAGATTTTGGATTTTTTAACAGATATTTAGAGCTTTGAAAGAAATAAAATATACTTCATTTTACTCTTTCTAATGGAAGTTTTGTGACGAACTTATATACGTACTAGGGTTTATTTCACATGAACAGTTCATAAAGCTACTTGTTTAGTGATAAAAGCTTTCTTAAAAACAGGACGTGTCTCGTTGGTATTAAATTGAATTGACGAGACATATTCAAAATAATTTTGCTGCATTAAGTTCAAATTTCTTATATTGTTAAAGTTCTCAAACTTTAGTATTCTAAGGGCATAATGTATCCCACAGTGCATGTAAAAAGAAGTAAAATTTAACAACAACCTTTCCGACATATTTTGCATTAAATAATAGAAAATTTTGACAAAAGCGTTGTTAGCATTTTTGTCATATAGGCATATCAGCGTTTAATTTATAAAGTTATTTAAATATGATATTTTTATTGAACCATATGTTTTACCAAAAATCAGTAATGCATGCATGGTATGTAAATATAGTCCTGTTTGTTAAAACATACCTGCCCTTTACTAAGAATATGCAACATTATAGATGGCGATGCAATTTGCATAAGTATACATTGGATTTTTTAGGAAACAACAAAAGAACTCTGAAATCTTTTTCTTTTTTTGTTGTCGATAGTATATATTACATCTGTCACGACTCACTAAGGATTTTTTTGTACTTTTAAAACAATACGATGTTGGTTTTTTTCACTTGGCAATTTTACTTGAGGTTTTGAAAGGTACGTTTATGCTAATTAACCCTTTTCGTCTTCGAGTACTAAAAATTAATATTAGCATTATTTCTGCTGTGCAATTTTCGATAATGATTGTTATGACATTTATGGGCGAATAACTGCACTTTAAACAAGACAAAAAAAAGAAGAGTTTTACCGGCATTATTATTCCAATCGGCGATTTTCATTAGTACATAGCAATCAAACTCTTCCCACTTTCATTAGTATGTCTCAGTGTTTATTTAGAAACATGCAAGCACTATATATGTGTATATAATGATACAAGAGTCAATCTAATTCATTTGTTAAAAAGGACTTGTGTACATAATTGGTCGATTTTCGAAACACATAACATTTAGAACTAAGCTATAAACATGATAATTTGCAGAACCTGCTAACGCATTTATTGTAGATTGCAATTCTGTAAATACTGACATGGCTATTTCCCACAGGAACATCTTTAACGGCAAAAACTGTACCACTTTTACAATGAAGTTTTGTAGAAAAACATTATTTTCAAGAATGGAAAGCTCTTATGCAATACTATTTTTTTCAAAAGTCAAAATATAGAGCTGGGCGGCATATTTTCAACATTCATATGTCCCGAACTTTTAAAAGTTAAAACGTATACTAAAATTCTGTACTACCCCTCCATTCACTTTGGATCTTCCATAGATTTCAATTTTACCGCAATTCAGGTGTATCTTTACTGGTCACATTCCCAAGTTATGACAGAATTATTTATGATACATGCGTCTTTCTAATAAACATATTGTCACTTTCATGTAAACTTTATGTAGAAGTAATACGAATACAAATAGAGAGGATTAAATTTGTGAATTTAGTTTCATATTGTACCAAGTAAGAAATATTACATTCCCCCCCTCCCCCCAGTTTATTGATATAGTCGAGCGTTTTACTTTGTCATGTTTGAAGTTCAGTACTGTGGATTCATTAATATTCGTTGGATACCAATTGTCGTGGATTTCGTGGGTACAGTGGAACCACGAATTTAAATGTTCGACGAATTGCAAATTTCCTACAGGTATATAAGCAAACTTTGAAAAAACCACGAAATTAAATATCCACAAAAATGCAAGTTTTCATCAATCCACGAAAATTGGTATCCACGAAAATAAATGAATTCACAGTATCTTGCTTATTACATGTTTGTTGAATACATGACTGCACGTATTGTACACATTGATATACTTATAGTTATGTTACCAAAAAATCAAGTTTATGTTTTATATATAATAAAATAAAAAGATGTGGTATGATTGCCAATGAGACAACTCTCTTTTAGAGACAAATTGACATGAAAATTAACAACTATAGTTCACTGTACGGCGTATAACATGAATAATATTCTCAATTAGACAAGAAAATGGTATCTTAAGTGGCAATCGTCAAACTCACTCTTTATAATTAAGGTGATGATTTGTTAATGAAGTAATGTTTCTTCTAGCACCGTTGGATTGGTTTGTAAATAAGAACTGCGATAATATACGTAAACCGTTTGATTTTTATCATTTCTCTCTTCTGAGTTAAGCGGTTGTTCTTTGATCCAATCACCATTCAAGATTATTTGATATTGTAATAGAATAAGAATATCACAGGGGGCAATCAGAACCATATGTATAAAAAAAAAAACCAGAAAAATATTCTTTTTAAATATTGCATCTGTCCAAGGAACTCTATACGGAAGACAGAGGTATTGGCAAAACAAGAACATCGAATTTATGTTTCTTTCTTTATCACACGTGGTTCTTTCCTTCCAATTGTCAGTGTAATCATACCCACTGTTTTCCCCTGTATTAATGGTTTTCCAAAGTTAAGGCCTCATAAAAGAGGGCGCGAAAGATACCAGAGTGACAGTCAAACTCATGGATCGAAAATAAACTGACAACATAATTGTTTCTTTTTTTTTCTTTTACTGCTGTTCTATAAGGTAACTTTTCTTCTTTTTCACCAATGACAATGTGTAATTCGACAAAATAAGAAATTGCAAAAACTACCCTACATTGCAACAATGCCAATTCCGTTGGCCACTACAAATTAAATGTATTCAGGTTACCTAGATGCTTTTAACTTTGTTCTGACGGAGAATGTTTCAAGTTCCAAGCTATAAACAATCTCTATCTCTTTACAATTATAATATTTCTATCCTTTAGGGTTTACAGTAGGTGCACATGATAATATTTCTCTTTGTTATTATATTTTATAAACGAAATTTGATGTATTATGTGACTTTTACGTTATTTTTTCATATGAATTAATCTCTTATCTTGCAAAGTGTCGCCAAGTCTGACGCCTTGTTACAACTTTTATGATTAATATGCCTGTATATGGACAAAATAACCACATAAATATTGAAGATTAGATACAAATATCGTTCTTTTTGTTCTTTTGTTTTCTAATTTGTGGTGTAAATTTGGCGATTATTTCTAAATATCTTGTACAATTTACTTATAGGTCAGCAAAATTATACATTCCTTCATTCGAGACGTTGAATTCAAATAAAGGCAATAGAACAAACGCCTTAATACCATTTTACAATATACATGTTTTTACTGCATTTTCCAAACTGCAAATTACATAAGACATATAACACATCTGATGGGAAATCAAAATGTATTTTAGATATATTTGTTCTGATGTAGATATAATTTTATTGGTAAGGGATCGGTGAGATAACTATTGGTAAGGGATCGGTGAGATATTTCCCGAATCTAGTAAGAACCGTTACTTTTTTTGAATGAATCGATAATATAATGTTTGCAATTTAATACTTTTTGTGATTACAACCTTTTAGTAATATAAAATGATATATTGTTATTACTGTGAATCTATTATTCGATAATATATATCTTTATTCTTCATTAAGATTTGTTAAAGGTATCAAAGGAACAACCCGTCGATTTTTTTTATATCACAATTCAATGAATCAATGATTAAATGAAAAGGAAGTAAAAATCATTTCAAATAGATGCTCTATCATAGCCAAAACATAAAAAGTATATATAAGGTATAGAGATATAATATTGATATAAAAAGGTATACATTAATGTCGTCAGCATCGCTTTTCTGGATTCATCTTCATTATGAAGTCTCAAAGCCAAATATTTGTACAAAACTTGTTTGAAAACTTAAAAACGTGAGGAGAAATACGACCAATCAGGACGAAAAATAGCCAAGTCCATCGATCATTTTTGCCTAGGGGAATTGGAACCTTAGTAATAATTTCTACATTTATGAACAGATAATTGGGAAAAGGTATGTTATAAATCCGGTTAATACCAAAGTGCTGACTACGGAGCTGATGATACCCCCGAGTCTAACATATACGCAATGCGTGCTTGTTTTCTTATCACATTGAATAACGTAGGTAATTTACCGTGTACACAGTTTCATCAAATATTGTACGCTCTGGCATAAGTTCAAAAATGATTATATAAGGATATTAGTGTCTCTCTCTTCTTCCTCATCATTCTTCATCATTGACCCAACATTTAAAACGCTATTGTTTTGTTCTGATTCCACAATATTTGTACTTTTCATCACTTTGTGTGTCCATTTCTTGTGGTTACAGTATTTGAATAATTGCGATACAACATTTCGCAAACATTACTTAGAAATGATAAACCAGGCAAAAAACCTGCTGCCTTGTGTAATGGAAGAGCCGGCTGTTCCACTGAAGTTCAATAGTCGTCCAATGATCAGATTCATGTAAAAAAAACCTGCTGCCTTGTGTAATGGAAGAGGTAGCCGGCTGTTCCACTGAAGTTCAATAGTCTTTCAATGATCAGATTCATGTAAAAAAACCTGCTGTCTTGTGTAATGGAAGAGGTAGCCGGGTGTTCCACTGAAGTTCAATAGTCTTACAATGATCAGATTCATGTAGTGTTGTCATAATTATTATACTAGAAAGGTAAAGATAACAATATTGCGGCTTAGAAATTTTAAGTATATGATTTAACTGGGGACACATGTATTCAATAACAGTCAACCAAGTCAAGATAAATTTAGTCTACAACACCTTAGAAAAGATTACTTCAACTTAATCGTTGGTTCAATATCTTTGTGGAAGTAGAAAATAACCCATGTTGCAAAAAATAAGTCTGTATTGACTCTCAATGTCATTTTCTAGATTAAAGTCAAGATATGACGCAAACCTAACTGTACTTGTAGTATCGTTCAGGTCAAGTTCAATAAAAACTCATTACAGATACTAGGATAGAAGCAATCAAAATAGTCACACTACTTCGAATTATTCAGTAAGAGGACAGGATCTCTGCAACAGGACTTAGGACCATATTATATTGCTAAATTTCATCTTCATACTTTTCTTGAAATTTTGCGTAAGGCATATTAACAACGAATCCGTAACATCTAATGTATATATCCTTTTATTTTAGGCAGAGATTTATAAGTTGAATTTTAGGTCAATTTGAGGTACTTGCAACTGTATAAACCTTTCGGCTCTACTGTCGTTTTTCGAAATACTATAACGGTTTTTCTATTCTACTTTATTCTTTTAACTCTTTTGCCGTATTTGTCAGAGAGAAGTATAAGAATTCATCAACAATTAGTCCTGTTTAAATATAGCAGACAGATTAATCCGTCTTCGGATGTCGTCGACAATTTTAAAAGTGAAAGTTTTGAAATTGCATTTGAAATTCTTCAAATTAAACCAGAAAACTTGATTGTATTTCCAACAAATTATATCGCTTGTATGAGTGAACAGTGGGAATACAACCTTCATAATACAAAGCATCCTGAGTGCAGGTTTTTTCGTTTAGGTTTGTTACCTATTATAAGTTGCACATTGTTTCAAGTTCAAGGGCATTATCGAGTAATATTGGGGTCAATAGGTTTGAATTAAATATAATTTGTATGTTCGTTTCGGTCATAAAACAAAAAGGTTTTTAATCAAAGGACATGAATACTCATTATAATGATGTTAGATATAAAAACTTTTTAAAAGCAATTATCATAGCCCACATTTATGTATGCTAATGCTTTCTAATGTGTGTTTGCTTTATACTTAAAGCAGCTGACTCAACCCATAAAAATACAATCTATGGTTTTGACTTATTATTATACAGTATTAAATGTATCACCAGAAAGTATATAGGTATATATCTTTTGAAACAAAATTGAAGTAGATCAAAGAAAAAAATAATCTCTTTTCTTCTATTGATACACATTTTCAAATTGTTTCATTAGGGATGTTTAACAATTTTTCATAATTTTGTAATTTTTCTTTCGACACACTCACGCTGGCCATTTTGTCAATAGTCCATGCTATCACGATTAATAGCATAAGTGTGCATGGATTTTTCGTGATATTTCATGAAAATCAAGTTCTTCAGTTTAAAAAATGCTTTTAGAATCCGATCACAACACCAATATATAAGACTCTGTAATGTTTGTTTGATGTTTTAAAGTTAAAACTATTTTATGACAGAAACATCTGTCTGTTTGTCATGTAACGGCTTTTCACTAATTACTGCTGAACGTGCACCGGAATCTTCTCTGTGATTTAATCTAAATAGTACTAAAACGAAAAATCGAATTAAACTAGATGAAAATCATCGGTTTTTGTTTTAAGCTAGTTGATTTTTAGAAATCGAATTTGTATAAAAATATTTAAGTGCTTTTATCAAATTTTATTTGCCTTTGAATTCAATTTAACTGTGTAATAATTTATTGTTAGAATTACCTCAAACTTTGAATCATGTCAAAGTTAAACGACACTCAGTGATTAATCTTATGATGTACACATAAGCACATAAGTGGTTTTTTTCTACAAATTTTCAAGAGAAATTCATATTTTGCTAAAATACTTCCTTTCCGTATAAAAAGCTAGGTATGACGATGTTAATTTGATATGATTTTATGTTTATTCGGTCACGACACCAAAGTACGGATGCACCGTATCTATTTCTTTATTCTTGTTAATTATTACTGCATTACATCGTTACAGAGATAAAAACAACTATCATCATGTATTAAAAAAAAACAAGCGATAGAGGTAACTAGCCAGCAGGACATACATAAGTATTAATATTTTTTATCCAAATGACTTTAAGTCATTGTACGTACTTACATCTGAAATGATAGTTACGATAAATTTCTACAAAGGTAATTATTGAATCCATAAAATGAAATTTATTATACACAAGGTTGTATATATTTTCCTTTCGTGTTTTTTTTTGTCTTGTTGACCGGCATTCGGACACACTTCTAGTTTCTCCGTACTAACATGATTTAAACGATACATGTCGTTTACTAATTTGTTATCCATGAACTCAAACTAAGGTTACAACTAATCTTTAATACAAAGACGACCTTCAATCGTGTGGCTGTTCAATGTAGATAACTTTGGTTTTTATGCTCTCAAACATTCAAGTTCTGGGTTTTCAAATCTTTTGGTCTCTTACGTGTTTGATGAGGGTTATTTCTGAAACACGTGTTATCTGTTTGTTTGTAGGTTTGCTTTTGCTATCTCTAATTAGAACCGCTGCTTGTCATAGTTGGTGGATCATATCTGCCCAGTAGACAATCTCCGTCCTGCCATGATTTAAATTATGCATTTGTTTTTACTAAATACAGTACGTTAATTAAAGCACCACCTTAAAATTAAGGACCGAAGTTCTCAAACACGGCAAACAATTACTTGAAGGACTTCGGAATGTTTCGGAGAGCCGACAACCTTTTTTTGAAAGCTGAAGTTATGGTACTAAATCCTAAGTAGCTACGGTGGTAGCAAATGTCTCATGCAAAGTTGACATTAAGCGTGTTTTTTATGTTTGCTGTTCTGTATAGGTCCTTTAGGGAGTTTTATAATGTAAATGCTGTTCTGTATAGGTCCTTAAGGGAGTCTTATGCTGCTGTAAATCCTTTTGTTATTGTAGCTTTCTAATGTGTTTTGTCTCGAGAGAACTCGCTCTTACTTCCTAAGCCCTGTTTTTTTATATATTAAACTCACTTTAGCAGATCAGTGATTTATATAGCATGGTCCTATACAGATGAATTCGCTATACATTTTTTTTCTGATATTCAACGTTAGCAATGAAATTTAATTCTGTTTTATTGTAACTAGTGTGAGGAAATGTCACACTTTCGCTAATGATATTTATTTAGAAGAATTAAGCTGCACCGCACAAAATCGAATCTCTTTACAACACATGAATTGTATTTTATCGGAATGCAATCTAATAGTGGGCAAAAGTAGTATAAAATCATCATCAAGTGCAACTGATAGTAAATTGCTGACAGCATCGTCATGAATTATATTGTACAAACAAGGTTTCAATAAGGGTTCTTCCAGCGATTGATCTCATTAAAAGTTTAAATGTTTAAATTTGCGAATAATTTCCTTTGCCTTTTGGTGCAAATTCTATATAGATGCAATATTGCTAAAAACAAATATGTTATTCTATTTTGTAAAAGGAGTATTGCCGTTGGTGGACCTCTTCAAATTCATTTCTCTGAAGTGAAGTAATTCCCTCAATCCATAAATGACGTTAGATGGTATTATCTTTTGTTTGAATGACAATGATATTCTTTTATCTATATTTATGACAAAGTTGATTACTTTTAGTTCTTATAATGTAATGACTGTATTTTAGTGCTATTTTCTGTGTATTGGCTTAGCATGACAGAAAGAGCGAACCATTCGAACCATTACATAGGATTAATCTCGTTAGCGATTTATTTCTATGGAAATTACCAATGAAACACTGGGTTAGTGGTCCAACGTGAAAGGATTAAAACTTGACAAGTAAAAGTGTATTGTTTTAGAAATGTTTAGAATATTTTTGATGCAACGCAATTTAATTGTTCAGAATTATTCATTTACAAAAGATTACATTTTTAGATTTTGACATCCGATTTCACTATAATGCAGATTTAAAGCACCACAGTATTGACAGTGTTTGCAATACAGAATCGAGATAATTAAGTTATCATATTCTTTTGGCATTCTCAGAAAACCAGTATGTATTCCAGCCAAAGAGACTTTAAAGTACAGAATAATGTTCCTCACGCAGTTTTACACTTGTTTTAGTAGCCCAATTGCACTTTCAGCTTAATATAAATATTATGAACAACGTGCGTTTGTTAAGATGTCAACATTTTGGTTTCATGATATATTAAAACCTTAAACTAGATCTTAACATAAGTATTTGTACAACGTTTCCTTGGGAATTGAAAAATTAAATGAATTTGATGTCACTACGTCACAGCAGTGATAAATTTATAGATTTTAAGGCAATTTTGGTATTTGTATATCTTTTCCATCATGTATCCATTATTTTGAACCAAGTATGGTTTGATATTTTTCATTTTAAGGTTGCATTGTCAACCGTCAGTTTGATTCAAAATATGTTATGTAAAATTCCTAGAGGGATAACTTATCGGAAGAAAAAGTATTCTATTGTTCTCAGGTTAAATGTCAAGGTATTGTCTCAGTACAGATATGTTTTTAAATAAAAAATCATTTTACTTTCTTTATGTAGATGTAATTATTGGCAATACACAATTTGCTGTCTATCATCATTGCACCAATGTGTCACTTTCATAGCTATTTGCTTTCTTTTTTTACAAAAGTTCATTGTAGAACATAAAAACTGTTTCAAGTTCGAAGACGGGCGATGATATTGCATCCACCCAATAATAATCACTATTTGTACATATGTGTACATTTTTTATCGGTGTTTACTCAAAGTAATAGGTATAATGAGAAGCGTATCACATGTTTACATTAGAAAAATGTTTTGAAGATAGGTAATTAGTCACAATTCATTACAATTTACAACCATTTCCAAAAGAAAAAAACATCGAATTATTGCCAATCATAATGTATTTTTCTGAAACTGACAATGGCATCTTTGATATGTAGATAGGTTGTATATGTAACATTAAGATGGCTATCGTCAATAGTCAAAATTAATTATAAATTGTTTACACGGAAACTTACAATATAACGCTTTTGCTTATTGAAAAGAACATGATATAAAGCATTTGATCTTTGGTGATCTTTTTGATGAATAAACCTTTTGGATAGTTACTTGATTGTGATTCGTGTCTAAATTAAAGATTTTTTATTGCTAATTTTATTCTTCTGTCATACTAGGTCTTATAATGGAAGAAGTATATTACTTTCAGAGAATTATGGAATATAAATTCCCTTGGAGACTTAACTCAATATGAATTTGATATTTTGAGGGTCTATACCATGTGTCAAATTATAGTCTTAGTCGAAACAAACTATATACATTAAACGGGGAATACCAGATTTTCATCTTTAATTTGAATAGTCATATTCAAAATAAAAAGGGTTGATTTCTTTCTTTTCCCTCATTGAAATGAAAAAAAAAATATAGTAAGTAAGTAAAATAAAATAAAGATATTTCAGAAACAACGCCTCGAACTATAATATTGCAGACGACATAAACGCTGGCTTATAGGAACCCAAATGTTGCGTCACCATGTAAAGAATGCTCGTTGTTACCGAACGGTGGCTCAAAGTACTAAATATGCCATATAGGTCATTCCTTAAAATAGGCCAAAAAGATCATTCCTTAAATATGCCAAAGCGATCATTGCTTTGAAGAAACCATAGAGATTATTCTTTCAAATGTTCTTTTCTTTTCTGTTGCTTATTTGGAAGAACACTAAATATTATATTTATGATACTTAATATTATTTTAAACCATCCATTTCTTATTTATTCCATCGTTTAAAATTAAATTACTTTTTTTAATTGTAAATCTCGATATCACTTATTTAAATTTTCTTCTAAATGTAACAGGAGTGCATATTTTGATGTAGTAGTTGATATTTAAACTCAAATTTACTTTTTATTTGTATCATATTTTTAGTTTTTAATTCTTAATAATGAAAATAAAATCCCACATAAAAAGCTTTTAACGCATAATGTTACGTATAATTATATTAATCTGAAATGCAGTTGAATGTCTGAACTTTTTTGGATTCCAGCGTCACTGATGAGTCTTTTGTAGACGAAACGCGCGTCTGGTGTATATACAAAATTTAGTCCTGGTATCTATGATGAGTTTATTTACAACCACTGGGTCGATGCCACTGCTGGTGGAGATTTATTTCCCCAGGGTATCACCAGCCCAGTAGTCAGCAATTTGTGCTCACATGAATTATCATTGATATGGTTATATTTATAAATTAACTGTTTACAAAATTTAGATTTTTTAAATACTAAGGCTTTTCTACCTCAGGCATAGAATACCTTAGCTGGATTTGGCAAAACTTTTAGGAATTTTGGTCCTCAATGCTCTTCAACTTCGTACTTTATTTAGCCTTTTTAACTTTTTTAGATTCGAGCGTCACTGGTGAGTCTTTTGTAGACGAAACGCGCGTCTTGCGTATATACAAAATTTAGTCCTGGTATCAATGATTAGTTTATTTGAGACATATTTGTTATCATGTTTCTTATATCATAACCCAAATCAACCCTCTAACATTATTTTTTAAAAACATCTTCTGTGTAATATTCATAAAATAAACCAAACAACCTATATAAAATCTTATTCATTTAAAATCATATGAATTGAAGCATTTTCTCTCATTGCGCTGTACCATAATTCAATTGATTTGTTTGGTAGTAAAATGTAACGTTTTAGGACCATATACTGCACTATTATATACTGCTGTGTTTTACTGTTCTCATAATACCGTATAGCGGGTTATTTTCTCGGGTTAAAGATTTCGGGATTTTTCATTGATTTTGCTTGTGCACTTTTAAATTGGCGGAATTTGTTTCGGCGATTTTGTTCTATCCACGAAAATAGTACTGCAGGCGTTATTATAGTACTTATCAATCAATAGCTGTTAATTCAACTAGTTAACAACAAATCCTATCCTCATTCATAAATAATACCAATGGAAGAAGTCGATTATGAATTCAATTCAGTGAGAGTCAAAATCGTTAAAATAAATACAATGTGGATGATATAAGCTAGTTAAGTTTACTGTAAAGATGAATATGTGCAACAGATGTTTCTGAAACGTTTTTGAAATACAGTTAAAGCTGTAACTTATGCTGATTGTATTTGTAATGTACAAAATACTGTTTCTTAATGGAAGTTAAAATATTGGTGCTAATCATTGTCCTAATATTAACTCGTTTCCTTGATATAGTGATATTTAGGTCACTTTGCATACCAATTTTTATGCCCAATTTATGAGCATTATGTTTTCTGTTCTGTGCGTATGCCCAATTTATGGGCTCTATGTTTTCTGGTTTGTTCGTCCGTTCGTCTGTCCCGCTTCAGGTTAAAGTTTTTGGTTGAGGTAGTTTTTTTTATGAAGTTGAAGTCCAATCAAGTTGAAACTTAGTACACATGTTCCCTAGGGTATGACCTTTCTAATTTTAATTACAGATTTGACCCCATTTTCACGGTCCACTAAACATCGAAAATAATAGTGCGGATGGAGCATCCGTATACTTTTTTTTTTACATAAATAAGGCCGTTAGTTTTCTCGTTTGAAATGTTTTACATTGTCTTATCGGGGCCTATTATAGGTGACTATGCGGTATGGGCTTTGCTCATTGCTGAAGGCCGTACGGTGACCTATATGTCTGTGTCATTTTGGTCTTTTGTGGATAGTTGTCTCATTGGCAATCATATCTAATCTTCTTTTTTATATGGACTCATTCTTTTTTTCTATCTTAAAATTGAAATGTATTTGTCATACAGATAGTCAATGACCTTGGTCATTATCTAAATCGATAAGAAAATTTCGAATGCAGGTCACGATAAGGTCTTGTAGGCTAAATACTGTTTACATGTAACATGCAAGGAATTCTTTTGAAGGCTGTTATAACACAGCATTATATTGGATAAGCAGTCGTTACCGATAAATAAAAACAATATTAAGAGGTTGTTAACTGGTCTTACTATCAATGAAGTTGTATTTTTCGTGCATTAAGACATTAGGATGGTAAATTTTATTGCTGAGTTTAGATGATACGATTTATATGTGAACAACTCGACATTAATATATTCCATATTTAGTCAAATGTGGTGATGTTTATGGTGCCAAGATTTTTATATAATCCACGTTTTCCATTAAATATAACATAAACCTTTCGTAATCACACTATGAAGGAGTAGGAGATAAGGTGTGGAATACAGTTTTACATTTTATGGGCTGATTGAGGTGAAAGTCAATCATTGATATGTTTTTCGATTTTTATAATCTGGGAAAATCTTGTACCGGGAAAAAATGTTGATAACTTGAAAATCTTTGTACCATATATATTAGGAATGTAGTTAAGTTACTTAGGATACCTAAACTGTTTTTAATCTGCATGTACATTTAATGGATCGTCGGCTAATTTGCTTTTCATCCATGATAGTCGCATATAATTGTTAAATTGATTTTTTGAAAATGGTCAGTGTTGATGTTTAATTTTTTTAAGAGCTTTTTAAACAAATATCAGCTGTAGAAACCACGATTGTCGAGGTGAAGCTAAGGTAAAGTTTCCTGAAACAAGCTGTTTCATCTTAGCAATATCAATAGCTAAAATATTTTGTTTAATAGCTCCAGGTAAAACTTAAATTACTGCTATAACCGGTTGCAAGACGATCTATAAAATGTGTAAGAGTTTGGCTTTGGTAGTATTTTCTCTATTTCCATCTTATACATTGATAGTATTAAACTAATAAAATAATTTTTATGTTAACTACCTATTATGTTATTAAGTGCCAAATGTGTTTGATCCCCACAATCCCAACATTTTGTTAATGAATTAATACTTTTGTCAATTAAATTCAAGTTCACACATCCAGGAACTAGCTAGTAGTACCCTATGGATCCCAGGCAACTAGCAGCAATACCAATCTAGTGCAAGAAATACCAAACCTATTGTATTTTGGAAAACTTTTGTATAATTGTGCTCAAAACAAAGATATTGTTATTTATCCTACATCAAACAAACATACTATATACAAAAGAAAACAAGAATTACTAAAAATATTGAAGAGTAAAAAAGACCTCACGAAAATAATAGTTTCATGGGTTTCTTTTAAATTTTGTTAATCATATATTGCAAACACTTATGTAGCAAACCACAAAAAATATGTTAGTCTTATTGTAGCTTACGCATGTCTAGTATTTTAGATAGATTCACATTAGCGTTTACACGATGGTTAGTGAGAAATGGTGTCCTGTCAAATTGTTCAGTTCTCAATTTATTCAATTACGTAAAATAAAGAACAGTTTGATACAATTTGTTTTGAAATAAAACCAATCGATTTCAAATGTAAGTTTAGTATTATTGTATTTGCTGAATCTGCCATCCTGAGCAAGCTTTACAAATTTCCTTTAATCAGTTCTCGAATTCTGTCATGTCCGTTTATCATTTGGGTTAGCTCTGACGTCAAATTTCCTGGCCTAGCAGACGGAACATATTATGCATGAGAATTTATGAGAAGGAAGTTTCAATGTCCATCTCTAGCTGTTTAAAGAGTTACGAAATAGTCGGCATTTGTGAATAGTAGCTGTTATCGGCTTACAACGGTCTAATGATAAAACTTGATGACATTTAGGTAGTAAATCATTCATATCAAAGACTTCCGACTTTTTTCAACGGAAGAAAAAGATCAGTTCTTGTAGATAGTTGAATAATGTTGAAAAATCAATGTAGATGAAATAGACTTTCCAGATTAATGAGTTATACATCGTGGTTCGTGTGAACGAGTCGCGAAATTTTATGGATCCTAAATTTACTGCATTATCAAGAGTACATTTCAACTTAAATTATCGTAAGTGTTTTTCAAGATACGAGTACATCTGATATGATATAAAGTTAAAAACCTAGTGACAGGTTAAACCAGGGATAACACATAAAAAATTATAAAACCCTAAAAAAAAAATTATCTGCTCGTAATGAGCATTCCCCCTTTTTTCTTAAAACCCTAAATCAGAACTTCATCAAATTACCGATACAGAAAAAGATGGACCAACAGCTTTCAAAATGATATACAAATAAAACATTCAACATCATGAATATATTGAATATTTTATAACCGACCGTGCGACTAAATAAATTGTCGTCAAACATCTCCGTTGCAGTAGTTTAAAAAAAAATTCAATCGGTTTGTCTATTTTAGGACACAATTGTGAAATTAAAAGAAAATTGGTTTTAACTATATATATATATATATATGATACATTTTTAAATATATCGGGGAAAATTGAAAACATTTTTTATAAAGACAAGAGAGAAAAAAAGGATGAAAAACAGCAGTAAAAGCGATACCATTGTTTGGTACCTTTTGTATGTCATGGGATTGTGGTCTCGCGTGTATGCGCACCATCGTATGTTCTTCTGTGGTTCTTCAAGAGAAGAAAAAACAATTGAAAGCAAAGTGTGAATGAGTAAAATATATAAGATTAAATATATGTGCATTTTGCTATGAAAATTCAAACATTTAACAAAAGCAACACATGGATTAATTACAGTCTTGGCAAATAACTTCGGGAAATTCAGGAAACATAAAACAATTTATTGACAATTTCAATTTTAACGAGAATAATATAACTTTATATCCTTCTGATAAAAACCAGTTACAAATTATTAATAATTTATTTGTACTTACTTTTGTAAAATACGAAGTTATAATTGTGATTTTCTTCCTCCAGCAACTTTGCTCTATTCCTCTTCAAATCTTACAATAATTATAGTAGTACGAGATATGTATAATTGTCCTCAGATAAGTTCTGCAGTGATTGTAGTGCTGAAATGAACAAGATTATCGTCAAGATCAATACAACCATCCATAATTATGAAATCTACACCCATTTACTATGAAATTGATTCTCCACCAATCAGGTGTTTTTACATGGTCATTTAAGTCTGGTCAAATGATTCAATTGATACTTTATGTAGCAAATACATGTTTATAAAATTACTTTTTTATTGTTTTTTTTCCGCTTTGATTTATTTTACCGAAAACGAAATTTTTATAACAACAGCTTGATAGTTGTTTGTCATTTTTTGTTCAAAGCAAATAACATGTTTGTTAGAATAATCGGTATTATATTGATCAAAAACATTATTGTTGAACGTTTTATACCAGTAAAAACAAAATATATTATATTTCAGATTTTAAATGATTTGACAGTTTGAAATGACTTCCGTTTTACTTTCCGGGAATCATGACAAATTAATTGTTTATCCTGCAGATGATACATAACCTGTTTGTGACCTTCTGCCGTTGTCTGTTCTTTGGTGTGGTTGTTGTCTCTTTGACACATTCCCCATTTCCATTCTCAATTTTATATAATATTTGTTATATGAAATTTCTAACTTCGAATTCATTTGATATAAACGTATTTGCACTTGACAGAACCAAAATTCTTTTAAACCGGGTTTTCCAATGGGTAAAAAAGGCAAGAGTAGTAAATCAGTTATTAGTTTAAGGTTGTACGCGGTGGCGGATGTCAAGTTTGAAATTGACGATTTTTTTATGTTTGTCTTTCATGAGTCATGATCCTTCTTTGAATACAGAAACGCAATTCATGTATTTGTCGTGTCATAACCGAGGATTAGAAATATTTATATGTTGCATCTTGTAAAATAAAGGATGTCAAGTTCGATATTGACTATTCTAACATTTTTGTTTCAGAACTCTCCCTCAATTTTAATTGACAGGTTATGTTGTTTTGTTCTTTGCATTGGATTTCTAACCAATTGACTTCACATGTGCCTGAAGAAATTGATACTGAAGTCATACGCGAAATGAAATATGCATTTAGTACATCTTTACTTCAATATATATAAAACAGGCCACAGAATACAGATAACTCCCTGTCGTTAAAATAAACCTATGAAACGAAAAGACAAACGCCAGTCCTAAAAAATACTCCACAGAAAATTACGGACCAATGCAAACTGCTGGTGATAAATGGCTTTAGATGATGTTACAATGAAAGAAAAAAGGATAAGATTGTGGCTCTTACAAGTTGGACATATCCGTCCACTAGTAGTCAAAATATGGTTTGAAACTATCATGTTGGTCTGAACAATTCACATGGTTATAAAAGACTGAACAATAAATTATTATATGATTAAATTCAGACTATGTTCAGACTGTTCATTAGATATCTGCCAGCTATTCACATAGGCGCAATACTGAATTGTTTGAAAAGCTTATGAACAAAACTGAGTTAACTGTAAGCGACTTATTTGAATGGAACTGAATTTACCGCAGTAGATAATGCTAAAAATACTGAACTTGACGGAAGAATACATTATTCAGATATTTCAGATGGTGCTAAGATTAAAATGGCTAAAATTCATTTACGCATAGTGGTCCGTAAAAACTTTTGAAGGTACAATTGACTAAACCATTAAAATCATATCATCTATTCGGACAGTGAAAACGCAAGGATAGACGTTAACTATTTTTTTTATAGATTAAAGTTAGCCATATTATTTTAACCTTTCTTTAAGTATAAAATGATTTTCCTTCTGTGAAGGGTAGATGTTATTTGTTTGATAGAACAAGATAGAAGTTATTCTGATGATTTTAAAATTTACGGTATAAAAAGGTTTTTTAAACACATTCTAAGCTCCCTCAGTTTAAATTGACAGAACATATAAATATAACGTTGTTGGTTTCGTAATTGCGATTTCGTGGTCATTTGTTTTATATGTTCAATGTAAACACTTAATTCGTTAGAAAGATGTATCCTTTTGAGTTTAAGGGAAAAAAGACGAATCCTTACTATATAAGGTCAAGCATTTTGACCATTAAAAAAGTGGATTGTTGATATGTTTTTGTGTTTCGTACCAATTTTCCTGGTATTGCAAACTTCCTATGGGTTATCTAGCTACATGATTGTTTAAATGTTCTGAATTAGTACATTGTAAACATGTCTGTCTGAAATGGATTTCCTAATTTTGCATTAGATGATTAATTAAAATGGATCTTGAAAAATGCTTTTAGCTGCTCAGTTGTTTTAGTAAACAAGTTGGTATGGATAGAATTTTTTTTTTAACAAACTTTGCCATTGAAACTATAAATCAAGAAAATACATTAATTTTAAAGACTCATCATAATGGCAGTAAAGACCTGTATCAAACTGAGTTAAATAAATCACGGAGTTAACTCGAAAGGTTATTCAAAATTAGAATTACCTTACAACGATTCTGAATCACTATAAAAACATTATTTTGCTTTTGATTTCACGGGTTGCGACATCTACGAATATCGGAAGTTTGGGTTTTATTGCTTGATTTGTTATATTAGAACTGTAATTTGATTTCTCTGGGAAAATCTTTACAACCTGTCTTTAATGAATTTTACATGTAAACGGATTTTACTCGGATAGTTTTAAATAATTCCAAAAGTGTTCTTATAAAGTCTTTTTATTTGGTTTTCTGATCAAAGTGATATATTTATGTACATCGATGATTTACAAAATTATAACTAAGACAAAATAATGTCTTGTTTAAATTTCTTGCATACTAGTTCTCAATTGAATAATCAAATAGTAGTCTTCATTATATTGAAGAAATTGGTTTTCTGTTGAATATATGAACAGAAATGTTCGATGTTCACTCTAATAGAAGTTTTCCATGTTCTCGACCTTAGAGTTAATTTTGGTGAATCTTTTTCTTATCCTTATCCGATGAAACGAGAGTAAAGTTATACACGCCCTCTGAAAACTTTAACGATCATCTATACACCCCTTCTCGGCAACATGGTTGAATGTCTGTCTCAATAGGAACCGTAATTCATTGTTAATACCGTTCATTTATGAAACATGTTAAACATGTATTGGTTACTATGTAAAAAATTAGGCGTTACACTTTATGTCAATCAAAATTTTGTCTCATTAAAATGTCTGCTGGCACTTTCATTGCATAGAAAAGTATAAATAACTCTTTTATCCTAAATATACAAGTTAAGTGTAAACAGTAATAACCTATGAACATTCATGAATTAACTAAATTCTTCGAACTAAGATACAATGTATCTGCGAATGTTGTTAAGTCTATTAACAAACAGATAACAAAATATTTATTTCATTGTATTTTTCATAAATATTTCATAAACATTTGTTTTTCAAATAGATATAAGGAGATGGGGTATGAGTGCCAATGTGACAACTCTCCATTCAAGTTAAAAAAAAATAAAAGTTAAATTAAAGGTCAAAGTACGGTCTTCAATACGGAGCATTGGCTCAAATCGAACAGCAAGCTATAAATAGTTCCAAAAAATGACTAGTGTAAAACCGTTCAAACGTGATGTTCATTTTCCAATTTAAAGAATCTTCGTCATACCTTGATACAGTCACGTCCTTATTATTTTTTGTTTTTGTGTTGGTATGCTTTGCTTGACTGTAAGTTTTGTTTAAGGGATATGTATATCATGCCGGACTGCATTTGGAAAAATACATCATACTTTTTTTTCTATTTCTATTCTGTGAATCAGAGAGAGATAGTAAAACACACAAAACAATTATGATAGTGTCGAAATGCTGTATTGATGAAATACCTGCCCTATCGAAATTACTCGTTACGTTACTTAGTTTGTATTAAGATTAAGAAAAACGTTAATATAATAAATATAATGTTTTCATATTAATGTACAATTAGTCTGGCTAGAACTTGACACATGGTCAAAACCGGTAGTTTGCTTTTGCGTCAATGGGCATTTCATTTGCGCCAAAACAGTTCTTTCATTTGTGCCAAAATAAAGCATTTCATATGCACCAACAATACAGGTTATAAATAGAAACAATAAATCTAAATTAAAAATATTTTTTATAATAATGCTAGAACATAGTTTTGATAGCATACTATAACATGTTCATCATAAATCACATTCATCAATAAACCTAACATCAAAACATTAAACAATTATAAGTTTAGTACTTTTTGCCTACCTCAAACGTGGTTAACTGTGTTAATTTAATGTTTTGTAACATTTTGGGAAGATCTATGCGAGTAGTCTCCGCTTTTCAATAAATAATTCATCCTCAATATGAGG
This sequence comes from Mytilus edulis, assembly GCF_963676685.1. Taxonomy (NCBI): domain Eukaryota; kingdom Metazoa; phylum Mollusca; class Bivalvia; order Mytilida; family Mytilidae; genus Mytilus; species Mytilus edulis. The sequence goes on from NC_092347.1 coordinate 57,725,386, forward strand.
TCTTTAAACAAAGTACAGACGTATTTCCCCCTCTACTTTTTCCGATATATTTCACAAATGCATACCATTAAGTGACTCTCATTTGTGTATCAAAAATTAGTATGAACTTAATTACTTACCGGGGGGAGGTGATACTCTAGACAAATTTGTATAGAAGTTTCGTATTCAGGATACAGCTTAATACATTGTATATTAAAAGGTTTCCGTTATGATTAGCCTGTAGGGTAAGCTGTTTTTATTATTGCAGCAAAATAAATACTGAATTCTTCAAAACATTGGCGCAAATAAAATTAGACCATAAAAAAAGTTTGGTATTCATATTGACGACCGTGTGTATGGCTATGTGTGTGTATGTGTGTGTGTGTATGCTGGGGTTTATTTTATTAACGTATACCTTACATCTGCTTGTATTTTCGTATTTTCATACATATAGATCTGTACTGACTAACATCGAACCTTACCTCTTGGCGATGTTCTACTTATAATGTCATACCGCTAACAAATATAAATCCTCCAATTAATACCGTTCCACAAACCCCATTGGCATGTTAAAGACGCCAATTACATCATTAACGTTGTGTTCTGACGGCGACAGATTAGGTTTAATAATGTCCATACAATGACATCGCAATAATGGTTTTGTAACCAGACTGTTAAAAGACTGTGTTTCACGTAATTATGAAGAAATTACCAGAGAAGCCCTTAGGATTTTCATGTCCTATTTTGTCTCCGATTGTAAATGTTATACTCTTTTACCTGGAAGTACTTCCGTGGATTTTCTGAGAAAAAAAAGCATTTAAGCCTATTGCCCCTAGTAAGTGTTTCGGTTCTGTCGATTTCCGGAAAATGAATAAAAGACGATTGCACCTTGTTAAGTTATTCAATTCTTGAACTGCATGTCGATGATTATTTATCCTATTATGATTAGGATCATACCAAGTCAATGGACAGTAACCATGCTATGTGGCGGACTTTATATTATGTTATAGAACAGCTTAACCGCCTTGTATACATGAGTTCTCCCCATCCAGGGTTTATCATGAGGTTTGGGTTGCTGTGAAATGAATTTGGACTGGCACTTGTCTTTTGAAATGTCGGGGTGTTGCATGGTATTTTGTTGGTTTGATTCGACTTTTTGTTATTGATTGTCCCTTTGGTATATTCGTCCTGTAATGATTTTTTCTGCTGTATTTGACATTTCTGGTAAAACTCTATTTCGTGTTGCCGAAAGCATGGATTTTTTTAATTGCTTCCATAAAGAGCACGATGTTTCATAATAATGACATTAAGTACAAATTAATAAAAAAAATATCAATGCACATGATCAAAAGATACCTCGAAACACCAAGATTGGAATTTAATACACCCATTGCGCACGTTCTTTCTACACAAAACTCCTTAGTAACGCTCGAATTAACACAGTTGGAAGACAAAAACAGCGAAATTGAAGAGCATTGAAAACCAAATTTTCGAAAAGACGTTTCTTTTTTTATCCTAAGACTATCTGTGGTTTTAGTTAGACAAACCTAAGTGTAACGAATGATTATAAAAGAGGGACGAAAGATACTAGAGGGACAGTCAAACTCATAAATCGAAAATAAACTGAAAATATAACTATTTATTAACAGTGAATACACCATTGTATACAGACAATGACAATGATTACACATATGATTAGCTTTGTTTAAATGTATTCTGAAATTTTGTGTAGGAAGCCATGATGAACAATGTTTTTAGGTCCTGTATCGTCGCTAAATGTTTATGCCTGATTAATTAGAGATTAGTAGGTATATACAATGATTGGAAACGTGCCTTACATACAAAGTGGAAAAATTGGCTTTGTTATTGGCAGTTTCTATGGACGTATCTAGGTTTCTAATTAATGAGAAGGTTACGATTACTTTTAAGAGAGGAAAATATAGCTTTGCCTTGAATGTACTTTTATCAGATACCACCATATTGCAATGTTGTACTATAAATACCTTAATCGGGTTTTGGTTATTATACATTGGCTATTTTTAAGCAAAACATGGATTTATTGTAAACAAAAAAAATATGGTGTTCCTATATGTAACGTACGACATTGATAGTAATTGATAAGATATGAAATATCAACATGTAACATGGTAAATAAACTCATCATAGATACTGAGATTGAAATTTTGTATTAACGCCAGACGCGCGTTTCGTCTACAAAAGACTCATCAGTGACGCTCGAATCAAAAACTGTTACAAAGGCCAAATAAAGTACGAAGTTAAAGAGCACCGAGGACCAAAAATTCCTAAAAGTTTTGCCAAATACAGCTAAGGTAATCTATTCCTGAGGTATTTCAAAAATTCAAAGTTTTGTTTAAAACAGTTGATTTATAATAATGAACATACCAATGATAACTCAAGTCAACACAGAAGTGCTGACTACTGAGCTGGTAATACCCTCGAGGAATGAACTCCAACAGCAGTGGTATCGACCCTGTGGTTGTAAATAAACTCATCATAAGTACCAGGATTGAACTTATAAAATTGACACAATTTAAAGTGGTATAGAATAGAAATAAGATAAGATTAATGAATAAAGGCAAAAGTAGTATACCACTAATCAAAAGTCATAAATCGATTGAGTTAACTAATCCGGGTTACAAACTAAAACAGAGGGAAATGAATTGAGACCTATATTAGTAATGATATTTATTTTTAATATCGGATGTCACATAAGCAACACGACGGGTGCCACATGTGGAGCAGGATCTGCTTACCCTTCCGGAGTACCCGAAATTACGCCTAGTTTTTGGTGGGGTTCGTGTTGCTTATTCTTTAGTTTTCTATGTTTTGTCATGTGTACTATTATTTGTCTGTTTGTCTTTTTCATTTTTAGCCATGGCATTGTCAGTTTATTTTCGATTTATGAGTTTGACTGTCCCTCTGGTATCTTTCGTCCCTCTTTTAGTAAGCATTGTGATTTTTTGTCTCTTTTGGGAAAATAAGTTTCATGTTGAAAGCTATAGTAAGTAACCACTTGACCAAACATTCTCATGCGAAATTCGGATTAAAATTTTAAATAGCATTGAAATAGGTCAAATGTTTGGATTTTGTATCGATGGTTTATGTAAAAATGAAAAACATTTTTTTTTTTTTTGGAAATTCGCATTAATTTTCTGTGACACTTTATTGCGTTCTTAATTGTTTTATATTCAATAATCGCAAGTGTGTTATTGAAAATTTAATTTAAAATGTAAAATAATAATACAGAAAATATTAAAGTTACATAACATGAGTTAGTAAGGAAGTGAGTTTGTATGAGGAAAATATTACAATATGATCGAAATATAACAAGTAGAATCCCTGAAGAAGTTAAACATTAATCGCATTAGATTAAGGAGATTACTGAGTCAGAATGTATTATCAAAATGTATAGAGTGCAAGAAATGCTTCGATGTCATTGTCTTTCAAATATTCACTGAACTAAACTTTTAGCATGAATATGGTGTAATGTTTGACCGACTTATAAATTTAAGTTTCTTTAATAGCAATGTTGGTGTGTGCCAAGGAGGAATTATTGTCAATGTTTTATGATGAATTGTCAAATGTTGACAATGCTGCGCATATATTCCCTAATAATGATGCAATCGCTCTACTTTTCCAATTGTATCTCTTACTTTATTCTGATGCAATGTAATTCTGGCAGAATCTGACACTGGATTACAAGCTGCCTAAAATACCATGTATTTGCTTTTGCAAAAGTTGCAATTACAATTTAATGGGCAAATTATATAGATATTGTTGATGATTTAACATATCTGGGAATATGTTTTGCTTCAAATGGTTAGTTCTGTGAAGATTATGAAAGATTAGTTTGTCAAGCCACAAAAGCTTTGTATTCTGAAAATAAGTAGAAAACTTAACTTGCCTATTTATATTCTGCTTTGGGTTTATCAATAACAGTATACCCGATTGATTATGTCTGCAATTTTCTGACTATTTATTTCAATGTACTGGCCGTCACTAAGTCTACCAAAGAATGTTAATGTATCAAATCTAGTCAAACAATGTCCCTGTGATCAGTTTACTATTTACTATTGTTTATAGCGAAATTCATGGTATAAAAAAAATTGAAAGTTTTATTATTATTCTATCATATATAAAGGCAACAGTAGTATACCGCTGTTCGAAATTCATAAGTCGATTAAGAGAAAACAAATCCAGGGTACAAACTAAAACTGAGGGAAACATATATATATCTTATCAAATATAAGACATAAATTGCGATTAGCGCGAGGTGATTTTGGGGATCACATCTGTGATTTATGCATATGAAATTAGTGATGAATTTCGCTATGTTTTTGAATTAATCAAATGGTTGTCTTGAAATATGTATTAAAATCATAATGCTATTACATATTGTTAACTATTTTGTTATGATTAGTTTAGTTAACCAGACAAAGGTGCGAAGAATTATCACATGTTTGTGTGTGTTCTAAATTAGGTTTGCCCTCCACTGTAAATTCACAGTACATGTAGTTTATAATTTAAATCTTTACATATGTTCCCATTGTTTTGTTTACATGTCGTTTTATTACTTTTAATATTCACATACCCTGATAAAAGTTGTAAGTGTCTTTTTTCTGTATCAATGTTGCATTTGAAAGCCCACGTCTTTTGTATTTATATTTAATCCTGTCATATAAAATGTTAAAAAAAAATATATGCAATTGTATATGATAGATTAAATAATCCGTAGATAAAAGTCTGATTCCGTTTGATATTCATCAAAGCTATCACAGTCTATTTTTTTGCAGTTTTTGAAAATTATGTAACTGTCTAAATTGACTAGATGTATATTGTTAATGACATGCCTTAATCTGATTTTCAAATTTAATTGTTTTTATAATCTTCACGTTGCATGCTTTGAAAACCAAGAAAGGAGAAAAAGCCTTTATTGATGTATGTGGGTCAAATATTACTAAACCTCTCATTAAGGCCAGGGTCCCTCGTTACGAAAGGGTAAAGTTTTATACGCAAGGCGGATGAAGGTTACTAAAATAGATTGTAAAACGTGAAAAGAACAAATCAACTGGCAGATTTAAAAAATATTCAAAAGAGAATATTTTGATCGCGTAGGAATCTGAATACCAACTAGTACCTATTACTAACAAAGATGTCTTAACCATAACTTTTGGTTAAATATTGAATCGCTATTAGAAATTTCATTCTGTACAAGAATTTTAACTTATATACAAAGAAAAGGAGAATAGTACTTGCATGACCTTATTACCGACGCAAAAAAATCTGCTGTCATAATCTTGATTTTGACTTACTTAAAAGTATAGTAAAGTGCCCTGTAATTTTCAAAAATACAATTTATGCAATTAATAGTAGTATAAGGGAAACCATTTTTTTTTTTAATTTAAAACTTTTTTCAACTTAAGATATTTCTTGCCCAAGCAAAGCAGACAAATGATAATTACTGCTGATCAGAAGTAAAGAACGCTTGTATAATTAGCGAACTCAATGTCAACTATATTTCGAAGTCGAGTCCGTGAAGCAAAGTTATAAAAGTACGGAAAGACACAATCATGTGCAGTGCTCAGAGTTAATTTGTACTGAAATTAAATGCAGACATTTGATTGTGTTCTAGACAAGAAAAATAGTAAATTGCTGCTTATCCTCAGAAATACCAGACGCCATGATTGAACAATTATAGCATTATAATTATAACTTTTGTCAACAAGTATAATAAGCTAAAGCGAAAGTTTATTAAGCTTTTACGAGAGATACAATGAAAATATGTTTAATAACGATTAAATACAATTATAGAGTACATGGTATGATAAATTGACAATTTAATTTTTTTACAGCATAAAAAAATCAATTTGCTGACATGAAATGATTAACTGGTGTGAACAAGGTCATGGTTTTTGGATTGTGTAACTTAATTTAGACCAAAATAGCATTTTACCTTAAGCACTGACGTTAAGCAATAAGTCAACAAAGGTCTTAAGCTTTAAAGTCTCATATGAAAAGAGCACTTTAACTTGGTGATTAATATGTTTTTATTTTCTGGTTTTTCAATCCAAAAAGGAGTTATGGGATCTTTAACGGTTTTTATAGTTGACACAATATTTGAAAATCAAAAGGTATTATCATGTAAGTTTTTGTTTACGCTCTGTAAACACCCTTTTATTTGCTTCTGTTTGAATGTCTTCTAATAATCAGGTTTTATTTTAGCAACAATTTTAATATGACATTAAAGGCGTATGATTTGTGCAGGTTTTATTTACTATTTAGCCCTGTGCTACACCAGCACTGAAGCATATTTCACGGGAGGGGACAATAAACCAGAAAAAGACAGACAACACCGAGATTAAAAGAACTAAGATATACATATTCAAACAACAGTTCACAAAAAGGTGTAAAACAGAAAACCGAGCAACATAACTATCGTCAAAAAAGTAAATGGTCCCAGGTGCTCCGATACAGCAAATAGTCCTGTTCCAATAGGGACATAATGGTAGGTTGGATGGTTCTTTACTATAAATGTGCTCGGTATAAATATATCCTAAAACCTGACCTTATGAGAGCTGCATAGGCAAAATAGGTAAATTCGCGTAAGCGTTTATAACACTTCAGAATGTCAATCCGTAAAATATAAACGCATAGTAAAGGCGATCCAGACTTCCAGACAATTGAGAACATTATCCTAAACTTCAGAATCCATTAGAGACTGAACTCTTTTGAGTTGCATTAGGTGCATGCATAAATGTAGTTAAATTGCCGTAAAATCTTTACATGAATGTTTGATAGTGAATTTGTCATTACACATTGTATCCAAACGGCGAATATATTTTTATTGTATTTAAAATAGTCAGAATTGTTGTGATTATGCAATAATTTACCAGACTAATCAATCCCAGAAGAAATTTTATAGTTGATTGATATTCTTGAATTGATCAGTCTTGCTTGGTTGTAAAAATATATGTAGACTATAGAAATGTCAAACGAAAATTGTATTATCTGTACAATTCTTACATTTGTTTCAATTTTGAAATGTCTGTGCAGAAAAGTTAATTATTTTACACTTACACTGAGTTGCTGATTTTAAAAGATGTTTTTCGTAACATTGATTGGTTCACTGTCTTGATACTGTTGTATGTAGATCCCAGTATCTCAAGAAAGGTAACATTGATTGGTTCACTGTATGGATATTGTTATATATAGATCCCAGAATCTCAAGAAAGGTAACATTGATTGGTTCACTGTCTGGATATTGTTATATATAGTCCCAGTATCTCAAGACAGGTAACATTGATTGGTTCACTGTCTGGATATTGTTATATATAGATCCCAGTATCTCAAGAAAGGTAACATTGGTTGGTTCACTGTCTGGATATTGTTATATATAGATCCCAGTATCTCAAGACAGGTAACATTGATTGGTTCACTGTCTGGATATTGTTATATATAGATCAGAGTATCTCAAGACAGGTAACATTGATTGGTTTTACTGTCTTGATATTGTTATATATAGATCAGAGTATCTCAAGACAGGTAACATTGATTGGTTCACAGTCTTGATATTGTTATATATAGATCCCAGTATCTCAAGACAAGTAACATTGATTGGTTTTACTGTCTTGATATTGTTATATATAGATCAGAGTATCTCAAGACAGGTAACATTTATTGGTTCACTGTCTGGATATTGTTATATATAGATCCCGGAATCTCAAGACAGGTAACATTGATTGGTTCACTGTCTGGGTATTATTAGTTACATGGTGTGTTAGTGACCTAATACGATACATTGGGGGTCAGTTAATTCCATATGGGGTGAGGAGGTAAGATACTTTTATATATAGATCTCGGAGTCTCAAGACAGGTAAAAGATTCCCCTATACAAAGTTAGATCAAGGATAGAAAGAAAAAATATATGTTTGTCACAATCGTGTCGTATTTTAAATTCGATGACATAATGTAGTAAAGTAGTTAACATATGGACAGGTATGGTTAATTAGAGTGAATGGGTGTTTGAATTTCTACCACCAAATCCACCCCTCTCACAAAATGAAGACAAAGCAAAAGTAAGTCATTGGATGTTCATGTCTTGTAACAGGCCAGTGAACACAGGCAGTATCGATCAATTTATTTTTATCGCAGACTTCCCGCTTTCAATCTCGACAAGGGACCAGTTAGCATTAAAGAATGCGCAATGTATTTAAGTTTACAGGAAAAAGCACTTAACTATAAAACAAAAACACTAGTTCAATGAAAACAATCATATAATGTATTTAAATTGAATAAGAACAATCATACTTAATTTCTTATTGTGGCCTGTTGCCTCAGTGTCTTTTATCTGACATATTTATAGATATCCCCATGTGCTTAAAACTGGAACTAAAGTTGCATTATACTTTGACGAAAAAGGCCGACTATAGCATAATTTGAACCGAATGTCATTGTGATATAATTCTGAATTACCATAATAAGATATTCAAGTAATACTTCCTACACTCAAGAGAACCATTCCTATTCATTCAAATTTAGAGTGCAATTTCAGATTACAGCATGTATCGTCGAATTCAATGACAATGTTTAAAACTTAATCCATGATATTATTTAATTTGCACTAATGTAATTTGTATCCTGGATTGAAAATTGATGTTATTGGAGTATTTTCAAAGCATCTTTGTTAAAAATGCATATCATTTATAATGTGATAAAACGGTAGGCAATATAATATCTGAATAATAAATTGAAACAAAAATCAAGGGCAAATATGCGAGTGAGCAACAGTTTCCCTAGAAAGAAACTCTTGGGTTTTTTTTTTTAGTTTGTAACGCCATTTTTAATCACCACTTTTGTGCTATTTCGTGACAATCCTAGTCAATTAAGATTGGAGTCGAGTGCACCCTCACGAGCGGGGTTTGAACTCACAACCTCAGTGTTGACTGGCTAGTGATTACAGTAGTAACCACTTAGACCACTTGCCATCGAGGCCCCAAGAAACTTGTGATGAATCAAGCCTATTCAGTATGATGTTATACCACAGTTCCATGTGTTAGGTAATCTGTGAACGCTTACAGTTGTGTTAACCCCGCTGCAATCTTTATGTACCTGTCCCAAGTGAGGAACCTACGTTACATGGTTGCTAAGGATGTGCACCAGCCGCCGAAAGTGTTTGGTTTTTTTTTAGATCGGTGGAAAATACCAACATGTCTAAGAACCCTTTAAAAAAACGAAATTGAACTATACAAGCCCCATTAAAAAATCTAGAGCTCGGCTTGTTGGTCATTCCAAGTAAATCAAAGTTCAGTAATATATCGCATTCAGGACAAAAATGTAAATATAAATATTTTATTGGTGTGATTTTTCTTCATGAACAGGTAGAAACATTCACGTGCTATCAAACAATCAAAATGTTATGGTGGTAAATATTTATAAGATATTGTATCGGTCACAGTATGAAACTATGACATTTCTAGAACAATGAAAAAACTTATATTTTATGATCTAGTTCATGTTAGAACTTTTATTTTCTTATCATCTCTCAATAAACTTTTCTTACGAATGCCAATGTGATCTTTGCATTTGAAAGTTATAGCTAGCTATCATGCTATTTCATGCATGCAGACAATCATTGCATTTTTAATTGCATCCCTGATAAGTTGTCTGGACTTTGAAATGTTGCAATCATTTGAAAATACTGAAGCGATTTTATTTAGGAGAAAAATGAATTATTCCCATTCATCATTATGTACAGTTTGCACTTTCTATCGTCAAATCTAAAGAAATAAATGAATCTTCTTTTAACGATATTGTATATTATAAGCGAATTAAAAGCACCACAGATTGCAACATGCTACAATCTTTCGTAAATAAAATAAGTAAATAAAACAACAAAAAACAAACGAAAAGTAATATAACAACATTAAACAAAAAAATTGTACATGTATTTCTCTTATGTTAAATTTTGTTTTGATATATGATTTATAAATGCTTAAACCTCGATTGAAAGAACAATGCAATATTTAATCTAAACCACCTTCATATATTACTTGAACTGATCGTAACCAGTTGTGCTATACACTTTCGACCACAACATAGAGTATACTAAAATGTACTATGCTCTTGACTTCGACATGCTGGTTGATTATTTTTATATTGTATTCCAGACATTGTACGATATAAGAGAATAATAGTCCTGGATTTGGACAAACCAGTTTAAGACTGTAACACTCACTCTGACCTGATAACTGTAACAGACTGAAAGAGGGATCGACGAAAGATACCAAAGGGACAGTCAAACTCATAAATCTAAAACAAACTGACAACGCCATGGCTAAAAATGAAAAAGACAAACAGAAAAACAATAGTACACACGACAGAACATAGAAAACTAAAGAATAAACAACACGAACCCCACCAAAAACTAGGGGTGATCTTAGGTGCTCCGGAAGGGTAAGCAGATCCTGCTCCACATGTGGCACCCGTCGTGTTGCTTAGGTAGCACTCCACAGTTAGAAAATAAAATTAAAAATGAGCCACAAAATGTTTTATCATCTCCTATTCCTGGATTTCTAATACATTAACCTAACTGTTTGTGTTGTACATGTGCATATGTATGTAATCAGTATATTCCATAGATTTGATTTTCAAAAGTTAAAAGAGTGAAAATAAATTCCTTTTATGTGTATCCATGGCAACATTCTGCATTTATTTACCATAAAATATTGCAAAAAAGGGGGTGGACATGTCACATATCCCCCCAAAATTTGGATCAAACTAGAATTTCAATGCCTTTGAGTAATACATTTTTAGAAACTGTTTTCATAAATCTTCCTAATGATCAAATAAAAAATGGGTGTCTTTCGCCTCATTTTTTCGTAAAATCCAATCACAAAGTTCGTGCGATAAAAAGTTGGAAAAAAACATTACAATAATTGCCGGACCAATGTATGGTAGGGACATGCAAATACGGACTGTCATACAGAAAACAGCCTATATTACATACATTACATACTCTTGATGTTCATATAAACCCAATACAAAGGCTATTTTAATACTCAGCTATCCAAAAATGAATTTTATTGCACACTAGCTCTCATATTTGAAAAATCCACAGGGGCCAAAATGCGAAACTACACACCTAACTGTGGAGTGCTACCTTATGTGATTACAAATCCGGTAAATAGTCTAATTCGGTAGGTCATATTCATGAAAGGGAAGGGGATTGTAGTTACGACGTAAGGAACATTTCCGATATCATTTGTGAAACGGTTATTCCATAACGGTCAACCAACTCGTGATGGCGTCCGTAAAATTTACGAAGGGATGATTTCAACTTCACCATTTGGAACTTTTGGTTTAATAGCTTCCTTGTTAGCAGCAAACCTCTATCAAGAAAATCATGATAGGAAATGCAAGCACGGGAATATCGTATCAATTGGGAGATATATACCCCGTATGCAGGTGCTGCTGGAATGTTGCTACTTATAAATGGAAAGTTCACAATTGGAAAGCTGAAATCATCTCTTTTGTCGTAAAGTTATGTTTTCAACCGACCCTCATTGTCAATTTCTAGATGTAAGTCAAGATATGAAGCCGACTTAACTGTATCTGTAGTATCCTTTATCTCTAGTTAGATTGGATAGATGCGTTCCACATAGTCACCAAATTTGGAAACGTCTTGATAAAAAGACAGAAAGGGACAAAAGAGCTATTGTCGGAATGAAAAAAAAACAACAGTCAACCCCTGGGTGAAAGTAAAAATAACGAAGAAATGAACATAATTCACAGAAGACAAAATACTGGCAAAATGGCTACGACAGCTGGAACATATTAATGTGATATGTGACATATATCTTCTATAAAGGTCAACCAACTCATAATGGCATCGGTAAACCTTTTGAAGGGATGACTGTAACTTTAACAATAGGAACCCAATAATTTTCTCGTAAGAAGCAACCATTTATCCAATTAGGCATGGTATGATGAAAACGCTCTGCTATAATTTTTTTAACTTGGGGATACAGAATATAATCCATATGCTTGTGGAATATTGCTAAATAAAAATGGAAAGTTCAAATGTGAAAATGTCACTGTACTGGGTTTCTAAGTAGATTCTACTGTGTTATCTGTAGTATGTGTATTATAACAATATTCAGAATTAACAGTTGTTAATTCCAACTTGAATGTTAACGTTCTATTATTTAGCAAAGTTTACCTTTATATATCAATGTAGCAATGTTGTTTTTTTTATATCTTTTCAAAATTTGTTGACACTGGCATTCACGGTGACGATGATTAAAGTAAATTCGGTGAATTAAATGAGTGCAAGGTAGTTTACCATTTAAATGTTTCAAATACTGAACCTAATTTACTTGATTTTACTTAATTTGCCATTTTTCTTCCAATTTGTAATATTAGAACATTGTAATTATTGCCAGTTATAGTGGGAGTACAATTAAAATGTAATAACTGGTTGTACTTATTCTTCATTTGCCAGTTGCTTTTTCAATTTAAAGTTTTGGACGCAGTTCCTTTAACGAGAGTACGGTATTACATAATTTTATAGCAAATTACACGAAATTACAAGTGATAGATTGCTATAGTATTATGCATCATATTTATCATTTGTCAATTAAAATTGTAATGTGATAGTTAATTTAGTGATATAACATTATGAAGTGAGTTAGTTATTTATAACCGACGATAACACACAATAATAAGGCTTTTTGACTGCATCTGATGGTGAGCAAAATTTACTAATCAGATTATATTTTCCGACCAACTGGGAGTGGAAACATGTTATCGGATAAAGAAAATATCTGTTCTTTTTAAACCATTATTTTTGTTCCTTGTATGATGGATATTGTTTTGAATCATTATTCATGCTTCTTGTAAAGATATTATGTAATATTACTGTAGAATTAATTTTGGTATAATTTCATTTCATGTATGGTTCGTAAGAATCCGTAGTTTTCATTGGCTAAAATGAAACCAGGGGTATTCTAATATGAAATTGTATTTCTTAATAACATTCCACATTCATGACTGCACATGCTTCCAGTAATGGTTCAAAATTTCTAGTCCTTGAAAACATTGTCCATATTACTCCCCACAGACCTGAATTCTACTTAATAAAACCTAAAAAACAAAATGTGCAACGTGTAGTTTATCCGAATCATATTATAAAACAGTTTTCCCTAAATCAGTTCCATTTTTAGAAATTTTCTAAATCTTCCGGCAGCTTATAATCAGATACTATTCACCGAAGACAGATTTTTTTAATGTTCATCAAAAGGATTTTTTTTGCGAAAACATTTTAAAACATTTATTTACATACATATATTAATGTCTCTTTATGTATTTGGTTAGCTTCCAAAACCTTTTAAAGATTGTTATTTTTAGAATTTATGTAGGATAAATAAATTTGCCTCATGTTATATCAACTTCACTCTTTCACATTGCTCTTCAGAAAGTCATAGTTTAAAACATTTGCGTGATTCCGCATTGATTATTATATCAACAACATAATGCTTAGACTTTTAACCTGTCACTACAATCTGAAAGAATTGTAAAATCTCAGAGAAAGACAAGTTAGGGGTTAATTTTCCCACTGGACGAAAGACAGTTCTATTCAAAGCAATTATTGCTGTCATTGTGAATGTTTAACAGGAAACGTTTATTTCCTTGAAATTGTCGGTACAGCAAGTTCTTATGTAACTTTTAAGGTTCAATGTGACAGATATAAACTGAAATTGCTTGTTTAATTTATTTTTCAAAAATAATTACACATTTAAGCTGTTAAATTAACACAGATGATTGTGTATCTGAAGGTTTTAAGGGTGAAGATGAAACAGTTTCTTATGCGATTTAATGCTGAAAAGTCAACCTGTACTCGTTTCATCTAAAAGTTTGAAAGCATCAATCTAGCCGAATCGATAATGAACCGCATCAATTTTAATCATATTTTTAAAATGTTTTCTGAAACAATATTATTCTTTCTACAAGCTTTTTTGTAAAATTTCTTACTGTTAAATATTATAAATGTAATTCCACCTTATGTAATAATGCTGTATTTTGATTGGATAAGAACCATGGTATTTTTCACCAATTTCTATATATTGTGATTTTCTTTTCTCTGCCGGGGTATTTGCCATTAGGGAATTCCATATGCCGGGGTATTTGCTAGCAAATACCATGGCAGATGGGAAATACCCTAGCAAATACCATGGCAGATGGGAAATACCCTAGCAAATACCATGGCAGATGGGGAATACCATGTCTAAAAATAACTCAATGAATTATTTCTATTATAATATGACAAATTCATGGTTCCAGATGAAATATTTAGGATAAAAAGCATCATTATTGAATTTGGATCGAATGACGTAAAAATTCCGGGAATGACGTCATAAATAAAACTCAACGGAAACGCATTGTCAACCGGTCACATAAAACTGGAATCCACTTGTATTACGCTTCACTGAAACTGATGAACAAAGTGTAGTAGTCAGCCGGGAACCAGCTTATTCTCATAAAAAGGGAGATTTATATACAGTCAGTGACTGTTCATAAAAAATGATAAGAAATGAGTATACGGTCAATGCAATTTGACTGCGCAAATAGCACAGCTGCAGTGTATACACAAATTAAACATTCAAGTCGAGATTTCATATGATACCTGATTATAATAAACTTTCTGAGGTGGAACATTCGATGGAATTAAACAATTATATCATGCTTACAAGGGGTATTTGCCGAAAATACCGGTTTCGAGGTAATCAAATTTCCCTCGCCTAACGGCTCTGGAAATTTGTACCTCTCAACCGGTATTTTTGGCAAATACCCCTTGTAAGCATGATATATTTAAAATACCATTTCTATACTTTTGGAGTAAAAATGAACAATAGGAATGAAAATATGCAAAATCCGAACAATAAGAAAATACTTAAAGCAAGAAATACCCAAAACTTGACTAAAGTAAAATGTGCTGAAGAAAGAGAAATGTTCGTTTAACTTTTGATTTTATATTTCTATCAAAATTCATCATGATAAATATGTACCCTTAAGTAAACTAAAAACATATTATTTTGTTTTTAATCAATTAATGTACTGACTTTCTGATTATACATCGATGGTGTGTATCAATAATGCTTCTATAGTTAAATGAGATGCCTACTTGTAACAGTATTGCTTTTACTGTTTAATCTGGATAATTTTAGGAAACCTCTCGTAACAGCTTGTTGACTAAATAACACTTTTAAGAATTCCAATGAATGGTCACTTGAGACGTAGTGTTTTCACTGTTATGGCAGATGTAAAGTGTCTGAAGTTAATAAAACCAAATTATTGCTAATAGACTTGTTTGAGTTAATGGTTTAAGTTGTCTCAAGCCAATGCCATAAAAGAGATCTGGGAAATGTGAATAAAAAATAAATCATTTGATTTTTGAGCCTTTCAAGGTTAAGCGAGAAAAATGTTTAGCTATCTAATAAATTTGTAAGAATTGTGATAATTGAACAACTATTTTCTGAGTAAAAGAATAATAAATGTGGTACCAATAAGATAACTAACTGGTCGACCAAAGGAAACTTGACGGGGTTAACATAATTGTGAGCGTATAACCCTCCCATAACGTTGGACAGTGGAGTTTAAGCGGTAAACATTTGTATAGGGTTTGATTTATCAGATCGGCTTGTCGCGCAACACAAAAGCAGCAGAACACTGTCAGTTCTGTCAGTACCTGAAAACTAGATCAATGGCAATGTCCGTCAAATAATGAATAAACCATGTTTTCTAAGCCTAAAAAATCAATCAGTAAACATCCACTGGATTTAGTGAAAATCTTAACCTTCTATAACTTCAAGATATAGTCATGATGTCGGCATTAAATTATGTTCAGTCTAATCAAACCCAATCCAGCATTTTAAATAGAAGTATATATAACAATATTTGCAACGCCGTGATCCCTCAATAGCGTCTGATATTATATTCCTCATACCGATCAATGCGTTTTTGAGATTGTACAAATTCTTCCAAACAATGGTAAACAGGTTGAACAAGGGACGACTAGGTTTTGGTGCATTCCTGTAGATATACTATTTTCTCTTTTTAATTGTCTGAAGTGAAATGATGCATTAATTTTGAAATGATCTAAAAACTATAGAGATTTTTGAATAAGTACCATTTTATTGTAAGATGGTTTCATAAAATAAAGACTATATTACAATTACAAAATCAGTTACCATTATATAAACTAAATCTTTTGAAGTCGAAGGTCCTGTATTAACACAAACAACTAAAAGATTTCATAGCATGCAATATCAGCAATTTTGATGAAAGGAGTACAATTGTTGTGCCTTTGATGTTCATGGTGAACAAATTGGATTGAATCATAGTATGCAGAGATGACAATGAAAAGGAAAATCAAATGACATTATTCGACACTTTTCTTTCCTTATTACCGGACGTTCTAGATATTTCCTTACTTTAATTCTTTGCTTTACAAACATAATTCGATTCTCTATTTTGGTGTGTTTTCTTATTGAAACCCTGAAGCCTACATTTCTTTGAATCGCACATAGTAACTTTAATGTCATTTGTGGTTTACTTAGACTTGCTACACAATTCCCTTTCTATTATTTCTCTCTTACTAATTTATATGTTTACTGATAAGTGCCAGCCTACTGATTGCCCTCGGAGTTCCACCTGTAGATGTCAGTATAATTGTAATCTCCTCGCTATAGCAGTAAAATTATTAAAGGGGCAAAATTGAAAGAAAAAAACATAATTAGGAAGGGACATGTAGCAAGTCTATGGTTTACTTTGTTGTCCATTATCAAAAAAAAAATTTGTCTTATAAATAATTCTGTACCAGCGACAAAAAGTCTGGAATATTTTTTGAAGTCGGCAATCTTTATCATATTCTTCTATAATTCCGAGATATACACATGATGTAGGTCCATTTTCAATCTAATCAAACTGGACCCGACATTACAAATAGTAGTACGGCCAATATTTACAACGCTGTGATTCCTTCAAAATCCTTCCTAATAAGGGGAGACAGGTTGAACAAGGGTCGACTAGGTTTCGGTGCGTACCTGTAAATTGTCTGAAGTAAATTGATGCTTTAATTCCGTAAAAATATATACCTGTAAAATAATTTAAATAAGTACCATTTTTATCCAATCTCATTAAAATCCGATGTTCTGATACGCTACCCTCCACTATGTTAGTAGTCCAGTCAATCTAGCATAAATTTTACCCTAACCCGAAAGTAATTGCAACAGAAGATTTTTAAGTTTTAATCCGTAGCATTATACCCCAAATATACACAGAAAAAAGTCCCATAAAATCTAGTTCGAGGAAGACTAAACAAATCACCATTTAAAATTCCTATGGAGATTTGCATTGAAAAGGG
This sequence comes from Mytilus edulis, assembly GCF_963676685.1. Taxonomy (NCBI): domain Eukaryota; kingdom Metazoa; phylum Mollusca; class Bivalvia; order Mytilida; family Mytilidae; genus Mytilus; species Mytilus edulis. The sequence goes on from NC_092347.1 coordinate 57,742,805, forward strand.
AGATAACTCTTGCAAAAAAGGCAGAAATATCAATAAAAATTGATACAAAATTATAAATTTACCACTTCTATTCATCAGAATGTATTGATTCTTGATTTTTTAACGGTCTTAAGAGTATAACAAACAACTCTAAAGGTGTTTTCATTTCTTTTATCAAGCTATAATCTAGATTTCGTAATTCATTAGTTGACCATTTATTGAAATTTTCAACATGTCGAGGTAAAGAATCTCAAATTTAATAAAAATAATTAAGCATGTATTCTTCTTTTTGTGGTTTAAAGTTTCTTTAGATAAGTAAGTTACTAAAAAAATATAATATACAGATATAAACAATACCTATTTTTCACATTATTTTTTCAAAATGGTCACAAAGCTTCTAATTTGCAATTTCTTTAATGAAAAAGGCACGAAAAAAATAAAACTACCCATAACACTTTGGTTTTGTACATTTTATGAGTAGAAGAGTACATAATTTAGTCAAATACTAACGTATAACCCCATCAAAGTACAATACCTTCCATAAATTTCAAGAAAAACAACCAAAAACTAACCAAAAAAGGCAAATTTTTGTAAGAGTTATCTCCCCTCCCAATGTAAATTTCCATAGGAAATTAAAAATGCTGATTTTGAGTTTTCCTCAAGTTAGATTTTATGGGACTTTTTTCTGTGTATATGAAGGGCATACTACTATAGATTAGAACTAAAATATTTTCTGTTGCAATTAGTTTGAGGTTCAGAACATCGGATTTTAATGAGATTGATTTTTATCGAATGGTTTTATAAATTATAAACTATATTAAATTTACAAAATTAGTTTCCACTTATATAAACAACATCACAATTATGAATCAGTTTCCATTTTATAAACAACATCAAAATTACGAATCAATTTCCATCATATAAACAACATCAAAATTAAGAATCAGTTTCCATTATATAAACAACAACACAATTATGAATCAATTTCCATTATATAAACAACATCAAAATTAAGAATCAGTTTCCATTATATAAACAATATAAAAATTACGAAATCAGTTTTTATTTTCATGTAGTATTTCTTTGAAGTCGAAGGTACTTTATTTACTAAAAAAAAAAAAGATTTCATAGCATGCAATATCAACAAAGTTGATGAATGAGGTACAATGTGTCGTGCCTTTGATGTTCGTGGTAACGCAGAGACAAACAAATTAGACTTTCGAAACTGAAAGTGTATCAGGTAATTTTGTATGCTGAAATGACAACGAAAAAGAAAATCAAATGACAATATTAGACACTTTTCTTTCATTATTACCGGACGTTCTAGATAGATATTTCCTTACTATAATTCTTTGCTTTACAAAAATAATTCAATTCTACTACTTTGATGTGTTTTCTTATTGACAACTTGACGCCTTCGTTTCTTTTGATTCGCAACTTATAACTTTGATGTTATTTGTGTCTTACTATGTTGACCATTAATCCTGAAAAGTTTTTCTTTTTCTTATGAATAATTCTGTACCAGCGACAAACGGGGGTGGAATATAATTCTGTACCAGCGACAAACGGGTCTGGAATATTTTCGAAGTCGCCAATGTTCATCGAATTTAATTGGATTAAATGTCTTTAGTTGTTTTAGTCAGACACTCAAATCAATAAATGTGTTCGTAGATAGTAGATGTTTTTGTGTTCTGTTAAATTGTTCCTTTTAAAATTGTTAAACGATGATGACTGATGTACCCATATTTTGACTATTTTATTTATTGTGTCTGTTTATTTAACGCATCAATGTAAAAATATCGGAAATTGATGAGACTGTCATTAAAGTGAGAGGGTTAGCGCTATAGAACCAGGTTTAATCCACCATTTTCTACATTTGAAAATGCCTGTACCAAGTCAGGAATATGACAGTTCTTGTCCATTCGTTTTTTGATGCGTTTTGTTATTTGATTTTGCCATATGATTATGGACTTTCCCAATTGATCTTCTTCTAAGTTCAGTATTTTTGTGATTTTACTTTTTTTTTCAAATACGATTATTAGTCTCAACAGATTACATTTGTTGATCGTACATGTATCACTAAACATAAGCTTCTGCTGTTAAAAAAAGTCAAGAATTCAATGAGTTTCGTTGGAATCTTCAATTTCTCATTATAAAAGCAGTCAAATAGTAAATTGTTATACTTTTTTGGTTGGACAGTAACAATAACAAATACATCTTTGAAAGAGAAATGCAAGATATAACAAGATTTTGATCAACATGGCAAGTAAATATTTGTCGTCGGTGGAAAATATATTTTAGGAAAGACATTTAAATATTTTTTAATTAATCATATTATGTATTTTCTTTCTGTGCTACAGATCAGCTCAGACTATCCAACAAAAGTAATAAACTGTAAAAGAGGGGCGAAAGATACCTGTCAGAGGGGCAGCCAAACTCATAGATCGAAAATAAACTGACAACGCCATGGCTAAAAAATAAAAAGACACAACATAGAAAACTAAAGACTTAGCATGTATTGTGAATGTTATTGCACTAAGTTTGTGAGTTCGAATCCCGCTCGTGGCATGTTCGACTCGGATATTTTCCGGGCAATTGTCGGTTGTTCTTTGGCTACCTACACCAATAAAAATTCAAATTTAGTTACTAGTACAATGATGTTGCCAAGAAGGCTGAGCACAAACAATCGAATCAATCAACCAATAGAAGTATAGTTTATGTTATCTAACATAAAACCTTTATTAGTAGTTCACCATTCTGTGATATAGTAAGCTTATTGTAAATTCTCCTTTTTTAAATGTTTCTTCAGTCATTGCGAACATGTATCGCAAGAAGCATACATTCAATACTCCGGAAATTTTTTTAAATGAATTGAAAACTTGAGTGAATTTGAAAATGTATTTAATTAAAGTCTTCTTGGTTAAGATGACATTCTCATTCACGATTTCTCTGCAGCCGTTTACGAACAAATTTATTTTTAAAAATTTCAAGTACCACTTGTTTTTCTTAATTGTCTCATTCCCTGAGCCACTGGCAATAAATTGAATTAAAAATTCGGTCAATGGTACTTTAGGCAGATACTAGAATAACAGAGAAACAATTCAACTTCGATCAATGTGTTAATTATGTTAGCACTTTATAGAGAAAAAATATGTCAGTTACCTAATCATTCCAAGGAAACAAAACCACTTTATATTTTTAATGAAAAGACATTTTTGTCTTTACTTTACTCTCGATAGATCTATCAAATAGCCATTTTACTAAGGAAATGAGACTGTTAACTTTGATAAAGCAGGGAGGACAATCAAAAATCATAGTCAATCTAAGAAAACAGACTATGTATGCTAAACAATATTTGAGATTAGCAGCATTACACGTGACCTTAATATCAAAGCTAATGGCTAATATCGTTTGTTTCCCGTAAATTGTAAAATTAGTAAAAAAGTAAAATCACAAAAATACTGAACTCAGAGGAAAATCAATTCGGAAAGTCCATAATCACATGGCAAAATCAAATAACAAAACGTATCAAAAACGAATGAACAAGAACTGTCATATTCCTGACTTGGTACAAGCATTTTCAAATGTAGAAAATGGTGGATTGAACCTGGTTTTATAGCTAGCTAAACCTCTCAAAAGTAAACTTAGTAAAGGTCAGTGGAAAACAAATTGCATAAACCTTTTTGGATGGTACTTTGTTTAAGGTCGATTAGCTGACCAATTGACTGTTTGTTATACTTGACAATTAGTGACTGATAGGTCTAGCTTATCGACGATAACGGTTTGTCTTTTTATTGTATGAATATCTTAAAAAGCGATCACTGAAAGATTAACTACGTGTATAAATACATGTGTGTTTTATCCGAAGAATTATATGGTTTTGGTCTTTTCTGTGAGAATTTAAACTGTTAAACATCGTAATTGCAGTTTCGGTGATTCCAACATGGCAGGGCCTAAACAGTTAACTGCAATTACGATGGTCAGTTTGACACCAGTGAAAATAATGCTTTGATTGGAATTTGATTTCATGAAATATTGCTGTGATCGATGATCTCAAATTATATCAATGACATATTTAAGATATTGAAGATAAATATCAAAAGGACCAATCCAAAGTACATCTATCATCTCTACACGTTTAAATTAGCGCTATTGATTTAATCTGGGCACGTCTTGTTTGTTGTAAATCTGTTTAATGACCAATCTTTATTAATAAAGGCCCAATGTTTGACAATTTAAAGATGGCAAATTGCTTCAAATTTTGTTACAGGGAGTAAACAATTAGTAGAATAAATCTTCATTGCTTCTGTTTGTTTCCATGTAGGATGATGAACTTTAATTATTATTTTGTTATTTTGTCTCTGGTCTTTCTCTTTGTGACAATATTTCGTTATATTAGACAATCATCTTAAATAAAAATCAAGATTACATGTTACAAGCCACAGTACAAATTTTGTTATTCAAACATTAAGGTTCCGTCATACATAAAACTTTCGAGTCTGTTTTATGTACTAGTATTACAAAATCAACCAAGAACCCTGTTGGATTTCATGTTTCGAGCAAATATTTTAGCTTTGAGCACTTAGTCAAGTTTTATTACTTCAAACTGGTCTTCAAAATTTATATGATTAGCAGAATAATAATTTTCTTTGAATTTTTAGGCAAAGCTGACCTAATGTTGATTTTGATATTCTTTGTTGCTCGCTTTTATTCATAATTCTCTTCAATTATACAAAATGTTAACACTTTTGCCTAGCCTTTTTGACGAAGGCGTATCAAGACTTGCAGCGGGAAACGGGAAACCACCAAAATGATAAGCGGGATACGGGAATTCGACAAAACAATAAGTGGGATCCGGGATCAGACCCCCCCCCCCCCCCCCCCCCCCAATGAGACCCCCTTGCAAGTGCTTTGGACACATTACATCTATAATGTGTTATTTTCATATTTACTTTTGTTATAAAAAAATACGGAACCTATGACCACAAAATATTCGCATTAAGTAAAAATGCAAAAAAAAAACCGAAACGATCTTTAGCTGAAGTTCTTTTAATATAAACCGTCGTCCGGTTTCATCTAGAAATTATATCCCTGATATATTAAAGTCAAAAAGACATGTAAGGACGAATTTCACTGGCTTAAGGGGGTACGGTACGCTGCTCAGGTTGATGTAATTAGAATGCTTGAAAATGGCATAGATTATAAAGATATAACACTTCTGAAAATGTTTTCATGTTTATTTAAAATATCCATGTCAAAGTATTTTTTCTTTCGTACAATTAGTAAAGGTTGGTAATTCTTCACATTTTCACTAGAAAAACCACCTTAACCTTTAAATAAAAAAAACCTCATATAAATAAAATATAAAACAATGACTTGACAATTTTTAATTTACAATATAAAATAGTATAAATACTTGTCAAATTGCAAAGAATTTAATACTTATTTGCAGAATTGTCAAGTTCTTTTTTAGATCGATGTGTCTATATTTTGGGGTTTATCGGAGAATGATTCTATCGAGATTTTCTCCTTTATGCAAATAACTAATGAATTATATTGATACAGAATTGCCCTACACTGTACGTCCTCTTGGTAAGATAACCGGTCAATGTCTGATATTGACGCAAATACGTTAGGAAACTGTTTACGAAAATTCTTTAAATACTGTAGATCTATCCTTAACAACAACCTTTGTATAGCGTCTCATTTATTTTCATAGGAATGGCATTTCCAGAATCCGGAATTACCATTATCAACGTCATTTGTTTTATCTTTTATAATCGGCTTGATACGAACACTGGAGTTCAAAGTTTTAGATTCGAGAGTATATATTTCTTCCATATGTCAAATCTATATAGAAAAATTGTAAATTAAAAAGTATAAAGAACTTTCCTGTAGATGTTTTTGTCTTCTCGTGTCAAATATAGAAAATACATATCCGATTGATTTTACCTAAAGTTCTTTTAAAAAAGCCTCTTACATAAACATTAAGGTACTTTTGAAACTTTAAAAGGAGAGATAACGTATGAAGAGTACAAAACAAGTCGAAGTCAAATAAACAATACCATTACCGACTGAAAATTAGACGAACAACAGTCAACAAAACACTCTCATGGAAATTAATGATTCAACAACACGAACCAATTTGAAACAAAAAAAAACGGAAAGAACACAAGTTATCCGGAAGTTTGAAAAGTGTCTGCTCCTTGTGGCTTACACATGTTAAAATCTATGATAAGACTCATCAGAAGATATCATAATTGAGGAAAAGAGGACTGTAAAACCGGCAAGTTGGATATAACCATGGTTATTAGTGACATCATGAAATCATTTAATAAAGATAAAATCAAGTTCGACAAAAACGCTAACAGCTTTTTACTCTTTTTTATATCTTTTATTCGGCTTTAATAATGGACGATAAAGACCAACTAAATTTAACAAATTATTGACATTAGTAATATGAATACAGATGAACTAAAAGATTTAAAGTCGGCTATGGCGATGTGAATAATTTACGCGGCAAAACAATTATGACATTTGCATTTCTAATTTCAAAAAATGTCAAATTTGCCCAATAAAAATACTTGCAATATGATAATACATTTTTTTCTGAACATATTATATTTTTTTCAAATGCTTATAGTTTTATAGCTCTCCTGAAATCAATGTACTCTTTATCATTGCCTTAATTCTCTGTTCCAAGGTTCTCTTTAATTATTCTTATGTCTTGCCTGTTATATACGGTTTCATTACAATATCTTTAAACAAAAAAGCTATTTTAATTGAATATGGCTATTAACTCGGTAACCACGCACTTTTCCCTGATCTTTCGCTCTCTGTATTCATTTTCTAAGGCTTCCCTTATTACGGTATTGTGTTGTAATTAGATTATGTAGACCTCAGTCTAATTGGTATGATTAAACAAAACGTAAATATTTATTACAATAATGAACAAACTCAGAAATAATGTTGCATTTTGTAAACATTACCATTTCTGAAGTTTTGATTGACGTAACAAACATAGGAAGGCGTGGTAACTGCGCAATGCACGGAATAAACAAGAACGGAAGCTAGATAATTGTACGCGAGACATTGGGATGTTTATCAGATGGTGGCAGTGTAAGCTCTTTGCAAAAATGCGTTATATGTCAGAAGGAAGAAGACCTGGATACACCTTTTTGTAAACAGATTAGGTCCGTTTCACAGATACTAGTACTATAAGTAAAATGTCAACTATATGTGGTGTATGAGTAATTGTTAGTAGTTAGATATAAGAAAATACTATCTCAGGTGTCTGTCGCACAAGGTTCACCTGTCTGAACTTGGTCCTTTTTGCATGGTTCATTGGTCAGTTAAGTTTTCGTGGATAGTTCCGTTTCCTAGATACTATGAGAAATAGGTCAACTATACTTGGTGTATGGAATGATTGTAAAATGTACATGTCCGTTTGGAAGGGTTCATTAGAACATGGACTTATTTACATTGGCAATTGATAATGTTACTTTATCTTACAGACTTTCAGTATTAGTTCAGACTGAGTTATAAAATTTAAGCAGGTGAGATATTACAGCATGTTCACTGACAGCACAGTTGTTGAAGGCAAATCTTCAATAGTCTTGTTTAGTATTACATGTACCAGCTTTTCCAGGTTGGTTTATTCGACATATCAAACATACATAATTGCCTTGGATTGTTTACGTTCTATTAGGTTTTTGTGCATTAAGATGTGTCATTGGCGTGTTCTCCACTTCTCCTTTTATATACAATGTATGTGTACACATATCTTACTGCATTGATATAATGAAAAATATAGGATCCATGACACAAAATCAGTACACGCAGAGGAAATTCTGCACTGATCTATATTTATATATGAGTGCATTAATGTTTATTTATTCAACATCTTTATTCTTAAAATCGTATCATGCTGGGCCTATTTTTTGTCTAAAACGTATTTACGTTAATGTGCTTAAAATCGTTTTCCGTAAGAATCTTTTAGCAACTTTGTTTTTTTTATTACAAAGACAGCAGAATAAAATTAAAAACCAATTGTTCAGAGAACAATTGAAGGTCTTTCCACTAGTAAAGATCTATTTTGATATTGAAATATGAAAAATCAGTTTAAAATGTTAGTTCCTATGGCTTTGTGATGTATTAATATGAATTTAAAGCAAAGGTCAAAATATAGAACGTCCTATTAACCTATGACCTTGACCTCAATTTCAAGGTCACAAACCAAAGACCTTAAATCAAAAGACCCTAGGCCTTTAATATGTTTGGTTAATGAGTAATACCACTTTACGCGTAATTCTAAATGTAAGATGGACAAAAACTCCCATTTATTGTATGCGCACCCTTTCAACCAAAATACACAAGTAAGGACATGTCGCAAATAACAATTTATGAAAATTTATTTGTCGATATGTCATACGGTAATTGAAAATAAGTGAAAATAAGCCAAAATCAAAATTTAAAATATGACCTTGACCTTATTATCATTTTTTTGGACCAAGGACCTCAAATCCGAAAACCCTAGGCCTCTATCACTTATGGTTTATTAGTTAGAAATGCAAATCACTTATACCAAATACATAAGGGGGAATAACTCTCATATGGAGTCTCCATATAGCTTCGGTATAAACAACCAACCTAATCCTGAAGATGTAACGAGCAATTTGGTAAAATAATTTTGTCGTAATCTTTTACTGTTGCGAAGGAGTAGTGGCCACAAGAAAAACAGTGTTTGGGGAGATAACTCTTACAATGTTAAGTATTTTGTTACGCCATTGTCAGTATTTAAAGCGTATAAACTATATGATATCATATTCCAAATATCTAAGCGACATCTTTTGAAACATCAATATTACGCAAGAAAGGAATTAGGCGGAAGAAAAAAAAAATAATAATAATTAAAAACCAATTGTTCAGAGAACAATTGTAGGTCTTTCCACTAGTAAAGATCTATTTTGATATTGAAATATGAAAAATCAGTTTCAAATGTTAGTTCCTATGGCTTTATGATGTATTTATATGAATTTAAAGCAAAGGTCAAAATCTAGAACGTTGTATTAACATATGACCTTGACCTCAATTTCAATGTCACAAACCAAGGACCTTATATCAAAAGACCCTAGGTCTTTAATATGTTTGGTTAATGAGTAATACCACTTTACGCGTAATTCTAAATGTAAGATGGACAAAAACTCCCATGTCTTGTGTGCGCACCCTTTCAACCAAAATATACAAGTAAGGACATGTTGCAACTAACAATTTTGGAAAAAATATTTGTCGATATGTCATACGGTATTTAAAAATAAGTAAAAATAAGCCAAAATCGAATTTTAGAATATGACCTTGACCTTTGACCTTGACCTTATTTTCATTTTTTTGGACTAAGGATCTCAAATCAAGAGACCCTAGGTCTCTATCACTTATGGTTTACCAGTTAGAAACGCATATCACCTATATCAAATACATAAGGGGGAATAACTCTCATATGGAGTCTCTGGATAGCCTCGGTCAAAATTAAAATCCTAATCCTGAAGATGTAACGAGCAATTTGGTAAAATAATTTTGTCGTAATCTTTTACGGTTGCGAAGGAGTAGTGGCCACAAGAAAAACAGTGTTTGGGGAGATAACTCTTACAATGTGAAGTATTTGGTTACGCCATTGTCAGTATTTAAAGCGTATAAACTATATGATATCATATTCCAAATATCTAAGCGACATCTTTTGAAACATCAATATTACGCAAGAAAAGAATTAGGCGGAAGAAAAAAAAAATAATAATTAAAAACCAATTGTTCAGAGAACAATTGAAGGTCTTTCCACTAGTTAAGATCTATTTTGATATTGAAATATGAAAAATCTGTTTAAAATGTTAGTTCCTAAGGCTTTATTATGTATTTATATGAATTTAAAGCAAAGGTCAAAATCTAGAACGTCATATTAACCTATGACCTTGACCTCAATTTCAAGGTCACAAACCAAGGACCTTAAATCAAAAGACCCTAGGTCTTTAATGTGTTTGGTTAATGAGTAATATCACTTTACGCGTAATTCTAAATGTAAGATGGGCAAAAACTCCCATTTATTGTCTGCGCACCCTTTCAACCAAAATATACAAGTAAGGACATGTCACAACTAACAATTTATGAAAAATTGTTTGTTGATATGTCATAAGGTATTCGAAAATAAATGAAAATAAGCCAAAATCAAAATTTAGAATATGACCTTGACCTTTGATTTTGACCTCATTTTTATTTTTTTGGACCAAGGACCTCAAATCTAAAGACCCTTTGTCTTTATCACTTATGGTTTACCATTTAGAAATGTATATCACCTAATTAAATTGAAAAGGGGGAATAACTCTCATATGGAGTCTTCGTAAAGCTTCGGTCCAAATGAATATCCTAATCCTGAAGATATAACGAGCAATTTGGTAAAATAAATTTGTCGTAATCTTGAACGGTTGCAAAGGAGTAGTGGCCACAAGAAAAACAGTGTTTGGGGAGATAACTCTTACAACGTTAAGTATTTTGTTACGCAGTTGTAAATTTTTAAAGCGTATAAACTATACGACATCATATTCTAAATATCTAAGCGACATCTTTTGAAACATCAATACTACGCAAGAAAAAAAATTAGGCGGAAGAAAAAAAAAAAATAATAATTAAAAACCAATTGTTCAGAGAACAATTGTAGGTCTTTCCATTAGTAAAGATCTATTTTGATATTGAAATATGAAAAATCAGTTTAAAATGTTAGTTTATATGGCTTTATGATGTATTTATATGAATTTAAAGCAAAGGTCAAAATTTAGAACGTCATATTAACCTATGATATTGACCTCAATTTCAAGGTCACAAACCAAGGACCTTAAATCAAAAGACCCCAGGTCTTTAATATGTTTGGTTAAAGAATAATATCACTTTACGGGTAAACCTAAATATAAGATGGGCAAAAACTCCCATTTATTATTTGCGCACCCTTTCAACCAAAATATACAAGTAAGGACATGTCGCAAATAACAATTTATGAAAAATTATTTGTCGATATGTCATACGGTATTTGAAAATCAGTGAAAATAAGCAAAAATCAAAATTTAGAACATGACCTTGACCTTTGACCTTGACCTCATTTTCATTTTTTGGACCAAGGACCTCAAATCTGAAGACCCTAGGTCTCTAACACTTATGGTTTACCAGTTAGAAATGCATATTACTTATATCATTTACATAAGGGGAAATAACTCTCATATGGAGTCTCTGGAAAGCTTTGGTCCAAATGAATTGCCTAATCCTGAAGATGTAACGAGCAATTTGGTAAAATAAATTTGTCGTAATCTTTTACGGTTGCGAAGGAGAAGTGGCCACAAGATAAACAGTGTTTGGGGAGATAACTCTTACAACGTAAAGTATTTGGTTACGCAGTTGTCAGTTTTAAAAGCGCATACACTTTACGATATCATATTCCAAATATCTAAGCGACATCTTTTGAAACATCAATACTACGCAAGAAAAAAACTAGGCGGAAGAAAAAAAAAAAAATAAATAATAATAATAATAATAATAATCAGAACAAATTCAATAGGTCTTTCCACGGAAAGGTGGAAAGACCTAATTAATGTTTATTTCATACGAATGGAAATCGACGAATATAAAAAAAAATCTGTCTGCCACATTGTTTATGTCTACTTCCATCAGATACCAGAACGACGTCGTTTAATCTGTAGAACTACTATTATTTTTTAAACATGACACTTTTCAAAGAGAACCTTGTTATCTAGAAATGGAATTGTCTGTTTGATCGTTGTAATATTGGCTATTTGTCTGGCAAATAAATCTAAAAGATCACAATCTTTTAAATGTTCTAATTTTTCAAAACAAAATACCGTATCGAAAGGTTTCGATTTGTCGTTTAATTTTGAATAAATAGTAAATTTAGGATAACTAGTGAACGAAAACAAAGTTCTTATTTAGTGCAGACTTGAAATTAACACAATAAAAACTGACGAGAAGACGGTTATCGTTGTTTAGAAATAAGTTAAGAAATATTAATTAAAAGCGCAACGTGTATTATAGGTTATGAACGATTTTAGGTTAAATTCAATTGTATATCGATACTAAGTTGTTTTTCTTTGGCCTACATGTATTGAGTCGAGCAAATTCCATAATTAAAAATAATTCCAAGTTCAAATAATAGCCTGTTATTATTCCCTTTTCAATGTTTGTAGTGTTGCTATCTTTACTTTAACACTATCTTTCTTGTGATATAATTTGAGGAGTTATAATGTTGAATTTTTTTTCTCGTAAATGACTTACTTGGCAAATGTGCGACTTGGGTTTGTCTATCGGCAAAAATCCTACTCTAAATCGTTTCAGAAATGATGATGATGATGATGATGATGGAAGTTTATAACGACCTTCACTGGCTAAACATGCCTTGCATGGTCAGCTGTTTTGTCTTAACTTTTATCATAACTCCATAAAACTTTAGCAACCAGTCCTAAGAGAAACAATGATAACGATGGGTTATACAGGTCTATACTCCATATAAATCACAAGTTCTGGCATGCTTCCACGAATCAGGCCACTGTCTGTCTTTTTTATTGCAAATAAACAATTATACGGTTATTTTTGGGACAAAATGACTGAGTTCGAGACGGACAGTATTTGTTTTATCTAATATTTTGCCCGTACATGTGGCCCTGCATCATATAGTTACTAAAATCAAATTACAATATTCAGTCTCTAGTGGTTAAAATTTTCTTTAAATCAAAATAAGATAATGATTATGTGTTTTATGGCGACAGACTTCATCAAGTATAATTATTAAAAATAATTTATAATATTGAATCCTGTTATTTGTAATTTGTTATGCAATATGGGGAGTTATTTAAGTTTTCGTATTACTTAATTTCATATTATTAAAGAATGCACTTTTATTACAACTGACATACAAAGTGAGGTTTTCTTTGATATCTGAGCTTTGTAGAAACGATATTTATGATTTGGAATTAAAATAAGTCTTCCTTGCTTTTGTAACATGTTCTAAGAAAGTAATTATTTAAATTTTAAGTACAACACTAATTCAATTTCGCTATTTAGGCTGTTTTAAAGGATTGTATTACCAAATTGTGTGTATATATTACATTCCACTGGTACGACTGATATATGTATGTATAATGAAAAAGCAATTAATTGCCTACTGTTCAGAGAAAGAAATATGGAAGTTGCACAATGTGATGAATGAAATATGCAGGTTTTATGGATGGCTTATAGTACTTTTAAATGTTTAATGACATTTTTTTGTGGCCTGCATATTTGACTTATTACCAGCTGTGTACTAGCATGAGCAACACGATGGATGCCACATATGGAGCAGGATCTGCCTACCATTCCGGAACACTTAAGATCACCCCTAGTTTTCAGTGGGGTTCGTGTTGGTTAGTCTTTAATTTTCTATGTTGTGTTCTTGTGTACCTTTTTTTGTCTGTAAGTCTTTTTTTAAGCCATGGCGTTGTCAGTTTTTTTCCCGCCTGATGAGTTTGAGTGTCTCTAGTATCTTTTGCCTCTCTTTTATAATTGTTTTTTAACAAGTGGAAACTTTTCTGAATTCACAAATTGTAACAGGTGTTCAATTGTAGGAATCGGGCAGTATTTAGCCATAAATTTAGCCTAACCGTGCAATCTGACCAAATGTCTTTTTATTGTGGCTCTGATGAATTGTAGTCTTATTTACAATCCAATCATCCTATGTTTATATGGCATCTCCAGAAATCCAAACCACTTGAGATGTCTTTTGGTAGCATGTTGACTGTCCACGCTTGGGTCACACCGAAGACGTAAACATTGGTATTAGCTGGTTCTCTATTTATCACGAAGCATTGAGAAGTGAGAATAAAGACTGATCAGCACAATTTAGTCCCCATGGTGACATATCGACATGCAGACTACTACCTAGAACATATGAGTTTACAATACAACAACTCAGGTTGTCCGATAAGAATAAAGCAGGATTCATATTATTATATAGTTGTTTGACGTCACCAGGTTCTTTTCATGCAACACATGTAATACATGCCATTTGGGGGTCAAACGTGAAGTTTTTCAAAAAACGATCTATTATATATTGTCCTCAATATGCATAAAATACTTTCTCTGGATGTTGATCAATTTTTCCAGAACTTCGAATCTACATGTACTATACAGTATTGATTATATAATTACTTTTGCAATATTTGCAAAGTACTTATTCGTTATGGATTATGTTAAATATCGAAGACCGTACGAAGATCAATAGCAAAAATCAACGTCATGTTGTACTCTGTTGGATAATTGTCTCAGTGGCAATCATATCACATCTCCTTATTTTATATAAGGAAGTTTTCTCAGTGGCAATCATACCACATCTCCTTATTTTATATAAGGAAGTTGTCTCAGTGGCAATCATACCACATCTCCTTTTTTTATATAAGAAGTTGTCTCAGTGGCAATCATACCACATCTCCTTATTTTATATAAGGAAGTTGTCTCAGTGGTAATCATACCACATCTTCTTATTTTATATAAGGAAGTTGTCTCAGTGGCAATCATACCACATCTCCTTATTTTATATAAGGAAGTTGTCTCAGTGGCAATCAAACCACATCTCCTTATTCTATATAAGAAATTTATTTACCTTGGTTTATTCCTAATGTTATCAGGCGGATTTACAAGAAATACCTAGTACTTTAAGCATCTTGTTTTCTTCCTTTTCTTGTCGAATGATAATTAAATTTCATGCATTTCAAATCGAGAAACCTTTTTGATAATCCTGTCCTCTCACTAACTATCATTATGTGACATTCATAAGTCATTTGAAATAATAAAATGTAATGGGATTATCCATAAAATCGAACAAATCTACTAATGTCTAATGAATGGACTTTTGTTTGGTGCGTTTCGTGCATATCCTATTGAATTTGTTTCTTGACAAGAAAAGACAAATTGTATTAACAACTACTGTAAACAAACTGGTACAAAGAGTTTCATACATATTATACTAAAGTCAACATAACTACATTGTAATAAGATGGAGCTGTATCAATGGAAAATGTATGTCTAACAATTCAGGTCATTACCCTTTTTTACTGACATCAGCAATCGCAGATGAGGCACGGGGTTCCATTGAACCTGTTTGGATTGTTTCAAAAAATTTTGAAATTATTATTTACAAAATTTCAGATGTACATTGTTCATCATTTCGATATGACCAAATCTCTAATTTCATAGAAATATTTTGCGCTTTTACTTTCTTCTTTTTTTTTTTTATACATCGAACTTGTGTTTTGTGGATTGCTATGGGGTTTTTTTTCGTGATTGATAAACAGTGACATCTTAAAAATTAATGTTAAAAATAAAAACCCTATAAGTTAAAATGGTTTACATTTTTTATTTTGTCACCATAAAAATAAAGAATGGCAAATTGTGAGATATATGGCCGAAAACAACATTTCAGTAAGATGCATGTCAATGTCAGATTTTACATTTGGGAATCTTCTTTTTTATTCTTGCGCGTTTAGATCTATTTTATAACCCCAACTGTACTTTAACCAGTTCTAGTTCTAATAACTTGATTTAATTACTAAGCTGTTTCTTGTAATGCTGATTCCAAATCAAGCTTCTTAGTTTTGAAACAATAAGGTAGTTTTCATTTATATATTCTGTTGTTCTATAATTGGTTTAACCCCAATATATAGCCCGCAAGTTTTATAAATAAGTTCTTTCACTAATATAATTCAATTACGAGAAACGTCTCTATGTGAACCTGAATTGTTCGTGATATCTAGTCGATTTTGGATTTTTGCTTTCTTTTTTTGTAATCATGATGTACTTTAATCTGCTTTATCAAGTTTTATCGTAAAAATCGCCTTATCAATCTTCATTTTTTAATCTATCTTGTAATTTGTACAGGCGCATGCTGTTCTAAAGTAAGATAGTGCAGATCAGTAAATTATAAATGTCACACCCACCTCCATAACAATTATTTTGTTTTTCAAAATTGAAATGTCTTTTTAATGATTTTAGTAAAAAAATATTGAAATTTACAGTATCAAAACATTGGTTGTGTATTATAGCACTATTTTCTAAACATGTTATAACTTTATAAATGCATTAAGGTGTTTCAAAACAGTCTTTTGAATACATTTTAAAACGTTATTCCTAAAATTAACAAAAAGTAGACTGTAATCAACAACAAATTTGGATATCTGAGATAACCCAACAACACAAAAAAATCAAACGACATTAAGAGGCCAAAATAAGGTCGTATTCTTAAATATCGGTCAATATTAACAAGAGTAAGCTGAGGTTGATAAATAATTTGAATATCTATTAAGATATGGAAGCCATTTTCTCATTTTAAACGAGAAAGATTTCTAGACGTAAAATGAAAAATGGTTCGTCTACATGGAAACAGTAATATTACTCAAGTTATAAACGGTTGAAAATGTAAGACACCGACCAGCCTGAAATTTTGAAATTTCTTTCATTTGGCATAAAAGTACATTCAATTATACAAGATTAGTTATACGTTGTCATCCTGTGGTTACCACAGTCATTTAATCATAATAGCACGAAATGTGATGACAGTCTCATCCAGACGAATATTTTCTGAATCGTCTGCTACGAAATTAAAAACCAGAAGAATGAGTTTCGTATGTTGCAATAGTGAATTAAAAAGATTACTTAATCGAATGACCAGAACGATAATGATATATGTCGAACCTAATGTTTGCAAGAAAGTAAAACAAACGAGTTTTATTAATGGGGTTGTCCTCACAACAGAAAATATCGTTTATGGGTGGAATACCGCTTATTACTCATAAACTCAAAATATGTTTTTATCCTAAAATATTGAGTATAGAGTTGTGAAATTTGATAAATAGTCATCATAAAGTTTCTCGTATAATAGTTTGATATTTGACTGTGCGAAATGTTTCCTGAAAGAAAATATGGATGAATAATTGCACACATTCAAAATGTGTTTTTCTTCATTTTCTTGAGAGAAAAAAAGCTCATATTATGATGTAATCATGACGGCATACCATCAATATTTGTGTAATAATTAAAAACATTGTAAAATATAATATCAGTAGAAAATGCCTACATTTGTATATAACCTATTCTCAATATCCTATGTTTTAATTTGTGGAACCAAAAATATAGTCACTGTGATCAAAACAACTTACATGAACATATTACAAGCAAACCATTAACAATCAATTTAATGTAACATAAGAAGACTTCATTTACATATAAACTGTTTCCAAATGATTTCTTGTGTAACCTTGAGTATAGAAATTATTACTTTGCTATTAATCATTTTATTAAAGACAATCCGTACATGTTTAAATATTTCCATGAAAATCTCATATTTCACCAACGCTGTGACAGAGGGTTACTTTGTTGTTTGTTGTTGTTTTCTATATAACATTGTTATTGTTTTCGCAAAAGTTATCCGAACAAAATATTCATTGTTCAAAATTCAATGAAATGACCTGTTTTTCTCTCAAAGACATTTCTTGGTGATATAATTTTTTTCAATTATACTTGAAAATATCAAAAACAGTGCAACCGGGTGCACTTTTAAAATCTGTTCTGAAGAATTGTAAATATTTTATGGGTATGTTCATTTTCCAATAAAATATAATTGTTTTAAAAGTATTAAAAAATAACGCAGATCATTCCAAGGGGATTTTCAAAATAAAACTCTAAAGTAAAAGATAATTTAAAGTGATGGTATTTTATTTTAACTACGAACAGACAAACAAGTTCACACCACAAACTATTACATAGAAAACTAAATACTGAACAAGACGAACCATAAAACAATCCAGGGTCAATATCAAGTGTTTCAGAATGGTAAGCAGATCCTGCTGTACATGTTTCACTCGTCATGTAACGATCTATCTAAACTAATCTATTGTAAGTAGAAATGTGTTCAGCCTTATCATGTGACCTATAAGCTGTCCAATCCTGACTGATCTTTGGTTACTGCTGCTGGGCGATGTTAAGCATAATTTGACCTGGATACACTCAAATGCTCAACGAAATGTATCAAACAAAACTATAGAAACTTCGTTAACCCAGATAAATAGCTATCAGTGATAGGTATATTTAATGTCAATACAAAAACGCAAGAGTGAAAATAAATTGCACGTCCTTCAAAAAGTGCTCACTATACAAATCCTAGTTCACGTCTATTCAATTATGTTTTAGATATTCCCAATATTAACAATAACCAAATAAGACAAAATTAATGTCCATGTTTAAAATGAATTGTGTACTGTTGAGTAAGAGTACTATCATATTATGTATTATTAAAGCAGAACTGATTCAGATTGGATTATTTTAAACTGATTTTTATGAAACGGTTTGAAAAACTAAATCTTAATTAACTTTAATTTCATTATTTTGATGCATCATTCGATCTTTGTTGATTTGTTAGTAGGAAGAAAAAGCAATATTCAATATCGTTTTAATATAGATACAAAATAGAAGATTAATAATAGTTTCAAGTTAATAAATGGAAGTATGTTTAGGCGTTTTATTGATTGTAGTCATCAAAATAGGGTCTCCAGTGTGTCATATGTCAGCTGACCAATAAAAGTACATTTTAAAACGTTTACCAGACGCTACAATGAACCCTTTTCTCTAAGGGTATTGATAAGATCAACGGTTACCTTTGATATTTTTCAACGTAAGGTACAAGTTGCGTCACGGTAATTTCCCATACACTTGATTATTTTTTCTAAATAAATATAGGATTATCTCCCTTGTGAAAAGATGTTGGTGTTTGATGGAGTTTATATATAAGATTAAGGTTATTGAAATTATATGTTCAAATTATCATACGTTATTTAACGTTGACTGAAACGCACTGGTTTTTTTTTATGATTTTGAACGTTTATTCATAAATCATGGTTAATATCTCACTTATGAAGGTCACTGTTTGATATTCAAGTAACTATTGACACTGCATTATATTTGCAGATCCAGAATTTCAAACTCTAAGGCTCCCAAGCTGTCAAAAATAAATATGAAGTAAGGAGATGTGGTATGATTGCCATGAGACAGCTATCTGCCAGAGAACAAATGACGTAGAACTGGTATAGGCCTATATTTTTTGTTATCAAGTTAAGATATACTCAATCAGCCCCCTCTAAATCAGAACCGTTTCTTTTGAAGTTATAATCTGTGTAAAGAGAAAATAAGTGTAAGTGAAAATAGAATTGAGAATGGAAATAGGGAATGTGTCAAAGAGAGAACAACCCGACCAGCGAGCAGACAACAGCCGAAGGCCACCAATAGGTCTTGAATGCAGCGAGAAACTCCCGTACTCGGAGGTGTGCTTCAGCTGGCCCCTAAACAAAAATGTATACTAGGTCAGTGATAATGGACGTTATACTTAGCTCTGAAATATACACAACAAACTAAAATTAAAAATCATACAAGACTAACAAAGGCGCGAGGCTCCTGACTTTGGACAGGCGCAAAAATGCGGCGGGGTTGAACATGTTTTTTTGATATCTCAACCCTCCCCTATACCTCTAGCCAATGTATAAAAAAATAAACACACAACAATACGCACGGTAAAACTCAGTTCAAAAGAAGTCCGAGTCCGATGTCAGAAAAGGTAACAAAATAATATACATTTTCAATGATCGAAGTGTAAAAATATGCAACGAGTGTACTCTTTTTTCTAAGATTTTATCACAATTTAAAATTATAACAATAGAATATTCATTAATGCAACACTATATATTCTCTAGGTTAAAATTACTTACAGTTTGTTAAAATCATTTTCGCCTCTTAAAAAGGAAAAAAGGTCAGAAAAAAATAGTCATCATATAAAAGAAGGTTGTTTTGAAGTAATTACTTATTTGCACGCGCATAATTAAGACTCTTGAGACAAATGAATTGTGTTACCATAGAGTAGTACCAAGAAATATCCTTTCAAATCAATGTTTTAAAAGTTTTTTGAAATTTAAAACATTTCCCTCAAGGTTGTTTTGAAGTAATTACTTATTTGCACGCGCATAATTCAGACTCTTGAGACAAATGAATTGTGTTACCATAGAGTAGTACCAAGAAATATCCTTTCAAATCAATGTTTTAAAAGTTTTTTGAAATTTAAAACATTTCCCTCAACAGCTTTTTGATGTTCTTTGTAGTTATTGAATTATTGAAATGCAATATATATTCTATTTTTAGAAAAACACGATGATATATTTGAATTTTTATATCCGTATTTCTAGTTAAAAAAAAAGAAATTGACTCTTATGACAGACAAACATGGTTTTTTTTTATTGTTTATAGAAACGAACTGTGTCCATCAGTAAATTATACCACTTAGTGAAAGTTGTTCATCGAATCATGAATAGGGGGGGATTTTTTTGTTCGAACCAATTACTTATTTCCACTCTCTTTAGACTCTTGAGACAAATAAATCTCATTAGCCTAGAGTAGAACCATAAGGCAACCGTGACAATGAAGATTTTGAAACTTATTTGAAATTTGAAACATTTCCCTCAACAGCTTTTTGATAATACTTCGTAGATATTAAATTATTGAAATGCAATATATTTTCTATAAATAGAAACATAGGATGATATATTTGAATGTTTATGTCATTATAACTTGTTAAAAAAAGAAATTGGCTCTTACGACAGACAAAACATGTCTTTTTATTGTTCATAGAAACGAACTTTGTCCATCAGTAGATTAAATCACGTGATAAATACATATATTTCTCTAATACCAATACAAGATTAAATAAAAAGATCGACTAAGGGTTCTAAGCTTCAGACACAATTAAATTAGTGTCTACATATTCTTACGTTTCAACGAGCTCCTCCGAAACCAGGCACCATTTTCATTAACCCTAGTAAACTGACAGAATGAGTTTCCAAACAGGAAGCTGTGTACTTTTAGAAGATTTGAAGACATCCTTAGATGATTTTCCCAATGCGCAGGCGTTTCTTGTCTGGTTTTGGTGTTCGGTTTTTGTACTTTGTGTACAGTTCAATACTTTCGATTTTAAATTTTTGAAGAGAAATGTTCTGAATTTTTACTACGAACATTTTTAAAAAGTCTGTTAATCTTTATTATTTTTATAATTCACATTTTTTTAATGTACTTATTATAACAACGGTATGTCGCATGAAAATGTAGCCAGATTAAAAATACTTAAAACGGACTAAAACTTTGAAATAATTGGTCCTGTTTTGAATATTTACTGAAAAACGAATACCCAATTGCAAAACCAAAACTTTAGAAGGAGTAAAGCTTTGGATTATCATTAAGATAAACACTCATTTATTTTGGTTATGGCTGTCCTTCGATGCACAATTTTACAAAAATATGTATGTACATTTCGACAATTAACGTCTTTTCAATGAATCATTGATTGATTGATTGATTGATTGTTGGTTGCTTAACATCCAGTGATACTTGAAATCATATCCAAAAGGGAAATGTTAAAGAGCTGATAAAAATAAAGAGGTCAAAAACTATAGTCGCACCAGACAAGGAATGAAGAATTGATAAAACTAAAGAGATCCAAAAGTAAAGTCACACCAGAAAAGGAACAACAGTTGTACATAAACAACATTGTAGTTGGGCGATACATTCCCTATTTTGAAATGATTCAGAATTTCAATAGGTGCGAATTTTTATAATAAAATTGAGAATGGAAATGGGAAATGTGCCAAAGAAACAACAACCCGACCATAGAAAAAAACAACAGCAGAAGGTCACCAACAGGTCTTTAATGTAGCGAAAAATTTCACGCACCCGGAGGCGTCCTTCAACTGGCCCTTAAACAAATATATACTAGTTCAGTGATAATGAACGCCATACTAATTTCCAAATTGTACACAAGAAACTAAAATTAAAATAATACAAGACTAACAAAGGCCAGAAGCTCCTGACTTGGGACAGGCGCGAAAATGCGGCGGGGTTAAACATGTTTGTGAGACCTCAACCCTCCCCCTATACCTCTAGCCAATGTAGAAAAGTAAACACATAACAATACGCACATTAAAATTCAGTTCAAGAGAAGTCCAAGTCTGATGTCAGAAGATGTAACCAAAGAAAATAAACAAAATGACAATAATACATAAATAACAACAGACTACTAGCAGTTAACTGACATGCCAGCTCCAGACTTCAATTAAACTGACTGAAAGATTATGATTTCATCATATGAACATCAGGCACAATCCTTCCCTTGTATCCGTATATTTTCATGCCAGTAAGGATGTTTGATTACTAGGCAGTAATTACCCTCGAAGAGTAACAATTCACCTGGAAATGTATCGACAAAGTGACACTAATAAGATTAAACTGGTACCTATACAAAATCATCGTTAAGAGCTGTTCTGACACCTTTTTGACCATATGTACGTTTATGCCAATTTTCTATCTTTCCCTTGATTTTCGTTCCTAACATTTCACAAACATCCCTATATTGGTATGAAATGAAGAATATAATTCTGTTGTGTCCAGTGAATGACCTATACTTTTGCCCTTCCAACCAGTAAATTATTTTCCATCCGATATATTGTCACTTTGTTATTTTTGTCTTTGGTCTTTAATGTATTATCATATTATATGTATCACTGATCTTGTTAATAAAATTATGGCTATCATATTATGACACTTCTAATTAAATTTATGGTAATAGGATTTTGCTTTCAGACTCGTGTACTATATGGTACTGACGGTCACAGAATCAATATGAATTTCTTTTGTACAACTTTTCATGTGGTCAAAGCTCAGTCATAAAGTAATGAGGCTGTTCGAAATTAATTTTACTTTTAACGGCAATTTAACTTTCAACTACAACTACGAGGGAGGAAACAGCAAATGTAAACATTACAAATAAATGTAGCTTAAAATCACATGTTTTTTTTTTTTTGGCTTTATACTGTTATATATTAAAATAATTAATACTGAAATTTGTTTATGTAGTCTATTCTGTAATTGGAATACAATTTTTTCATCAAAACAACCATTTTTTTTTTTAGAAAAAGCTCATACTCTCTCCGATTTACAAAGAACCAAGGCGAATGATTGTCGTTTGAAGTATGCTTTAATTTTGTTAATTTGTGTATCATTGTCATTGTCATTTTTTTTAGTTTATTTTGTTACCTATGGTGACATCGGAATTCTTTTAACCTGCGTTTTACTGTGCGCATCGCTGCATTGAAGACCCATTGGTGACCTTCGGCTGTTTTCTGCTCTTTGGTCGGTATGTTGTTTCTTTGACACATTCCCAATTTCCATTTTCAATTTTATTAACATAAAAACAAAACCCCCAAATAATCACAAAAAACACAAAACAAAACAAAACACCCTATAGTGTCTCACGTTTATCAAAATAAGTCTCGACGAAAAGATTTCTCTCCAGATACGATATTTAATTGTAAGTCTTTGTCATCGTAATATGCTTGTGCTCTGTCAAATCCTAATCTCGCTTGACTTTAAATAAGATAGATCAAGAAATAATTTGCTAAAAGTAATAGTGTCTACTTTTAAATCATAAATATAAAATGAGTAATAACAAAAATAAACATGATGTCTTGCAATGCTTTTTATTTGATTTGTTCAGGTATCATAGTAATTTTTACCTTGTTTGCTATGACAAGTTTTGAGCAAATACCTAATTTACTACCAGGACGAATTTCGCATATAAATTTCATAAGCCAAAAAAAAAACCCAGACAAAAACATAAAAATATATTTACAATCCACAGAGCTGCGTGGTATTTGTGCCAATTTAAAACGAAAATCAATAAAGCATTTGTTAACTATAATAAGAATTCCACAGGCCGCAAAACTAAAAAAAAAATGATTGACACATTTCTTACATAGTATAGACATTTTTAAAGAAATATGACGTAGTACATCAAGTTTTACCGAACAAACACCACCCACTTACCCAGTTTGTATTTATCTATTGCCATAAGATTCGAAACAATAAATATCTCAAAATCCAAACGGATGAAAATACACATTCATTCTTAAACTAAAAATCGTGACATTTTCCTAGATGACAAAAATAATGAATTATTCATACATCTTAACTTTTTATGTTAGAAGAAATGTCCTGAGACTTAAACGCCACTGTCTCAAATTTATGGCTATACTTACTGGAAATCTTTAATCAAGTCTATCCTTTAAGGTTAGACGTCCTTATACGTTTTGGAAAAGATCCAATTACAAACTGTTTTAGTTCTCAAAAATTCAAAATATAATAGTGTTAAATTTTTAAATGTAAAAAAATCACTATTATATATCATACAAAGTACAACACTCAGCCCACAAATGTCAACATAGGAACATTTAACAAGTATGATTTTCGGTAATACAGTTATGCCAAAATATGTTGCATATGACTGAAAGCTCTTGTGGTCCAGAGATATCAAAGGAAAACAATACACGTTTGAATTTTATCTGAACTGCATTAAAACATTATTCTATAAAGTTGAGAATGGAAATGGAGAACGTGCCAAAGAGACACTGACAACCCGGCAAAAGAGCAGATAACAGCCGAAGTCTTTTTTTTTTTTTTTTTTTATGCAGCACCTTGAGATGTGCTTTAGCTTGCCCCTAGACAAAAATGTGTACTAGTTCAGTGATAATAGAAGTCATACTTAACTCCTAAATATATGAATGAAATAACTTTTTAAAATTATGCAAAACTAACAAAGGTCCCAGAGTCTCCTGACTTTGAACCAAAAAGCGTTTTCTCTGCTTTTCAAGTTATGAGAGTAATTACTTTTTTTAAAGACAAAGCATTTTTTATAAATTTAATCAGTTTTTATTATAAATCTTTCTATTTCTGAATGTTTTGGTGGATGCTTATAAGTTATTACATTATAGTGAACTATTTAAAATAAGTAACAGTTTATTTTTACCAAAACAGTATGCTTGAAACCCTTGGAGAGCAAATCAAAAGTCATGTATGATTTTCACTTTATAGTTTCCACTTATTTTATCGACGCGATATATGTAGCCTTTTTGTGCTAATGTGCCGTAAAGCAACCAACAATCAATCAATCCACTTATTTTATTTTTTGTAGCAACATTTGTATACAGCTCAATACATTATTTAATTAAAAAGTAAACTTTCAGTGTCAGTATTCACCTCAGAAACTAACAAAACCTTTAAATAGACTTATCAAGAAGGGATATAGTTACGATACTGTTGTCAGGTCACTAAAGATTGCTTATTTTGGCGTTAATATTGATTCACTTATAGGGTCTTTGCATCGGAACTAAACACATTTACTAAAAAACCAGTTGTTGACATGACACGGGTTATGTTCTTCTCATATATGTTATGATGGTATGATACTAAACCCCTAACGGGAAGGTTTGTGCCTGATACTCATATGATGAAATCATAATCTTTCAATCAGTTTAAATGAAGTCTGGAGCTGGCATGTCAGTTAACTGCTAGTAGTCTGTTGTTATTTATGTATTATTGTCATTTTGTTTATTTTCTTTGGTTACATCTTCTTACATCAGACTCGGACTTCTCTAGAATTGAATTTTAAATGTGCGTATTGTTATGCATTTACTTTTCTACATTGGCTAGAGGTATGGGGGGAGGGTTGAGATCTCATACACATGTTTAACCCCGCCGCATTCTTGCGCCTGTCCCAAGTCAGGAGCCTCTGGCCTTTGTTAGTCTTGTATTTTTTTAATTTTAGTTTCTTGTGTACAATTCGGAAATTAGTATGGCGTTCATTATCACTGAGCTAGTATATATTTGTTTAGGGGCCAGCTGAAGGACGCCTCCGGGTGCGGGAATGTCTCGCTACATTGAAGACCTATTAGTGACCTTCTGCTGTTGTTTTTTTCTATGGTCGGGTTGTTGTCTCTTTGACACATTCCCCATTTCCATTCTCAATTTTATTTCCAATATTAGCTTATAGTTATGAGAATTTTTTGTTAAACGACTTTCTATTGATGTTTATATAGTTTTTACTGGAATGGTAGCCGGGGAGGGCAGCGGAAGATGGTTCGAGAAGGGGTTGAATTAAAACATTATTCAAATCAAATCAAATCAAATATTTTATTGTCGTATAAACATTACAGTTTGTGACCAACATATATTAACACAATAAACAAACATAATTTTATATACATACATATCAAACATACAAAATAAAAACAGCATCAAAATTTATAACAACAGACAAGCTGTTAAGAGTCCCCTGCCCTCAGTTCTAATGACTTTTCAAGTAGGATCCTAACTTATTTGTTTGTAGAGGCGTTGATGGATTTAGCAAATAATATTTTTTTTCTTCTTCCGTTAAATTATTAAAGTTATTATTTTCAGTACATATGTGTTGAAAAAAGGCATTTCTTAGAGTTTTATTATAATCACAATAGAGTAAAAAATGTTTCTCATCCTCTAGTATTTTACATTTATGGCAAAGTCGTTCCTCTCTTGGGATTTTAATATATCTCCCCTTTTCAATCAAGAGGGAGTTATCATTATTGTATCATAAAAATACATGCAGTTGTATAAAACAAAGTTGTACTAAAAAAATAAATAGATTTAATTTTATCTTATTTTTGGGACCATATTAAATTAGATATGTTTCAACCAATTTAAGTACGATGGGAACGTGTAAACCAAGTGATGGTTCTACACGTTACAAATAAATATTTTGATTAAGGGGGTAATAATGAAAACTGTTTTCTTTATTTAAACAATGCCGATGAAACCATGGCAACGTGCATATAGTTTCTTGAATATATTTTTTGCTGAAAACTCATGTTTTTATTAAGTAAGACACATTTGTCCTGAAATAACATTATATGATATTAAGCCTAACAGCCGTACCTGGAATTTTGCATGCTAGCTTGCAAATGGTATTATATTCAAAAAGAGCTGTCGCATTACCAAGATACATCATTCTCAACATGCCATATAATATCCGACCAGTCTTTTAAAATTGCCGAAGTCAAATAAGACAGCAAATATGAATTCTTTTAATTTGACCAAACCGAAGACATAATATACGAGTACCGAGTCACTTTTGCTTAGCTTTATTCTGTCGAACATGTGCAAGATCCATGGTGCAGATTAGTTTTTCGAAAAGTTTATCGGAATTTCATATTTTATTTCGTTTATCTATTATTGAGTTAAATGAATAGAGCAATCATTAATATTTAACACATCTGAAAGTTCTAAAGTACAACACACTGATTATTTTATGATTAATGGGTTATCTCCCGTTGGAAATATACATTTATATTTCATGGATGCATTGTTATGAATAGTTGTCTATTTCACAGCTTCTGACATCAAGGATTAATTTGCAGATAAATAACGATTGTTGCATTTCTGTTAACATTTTCAATAAAATTTATAGTTTGATGACCGAATGAATTAGTTATAATTTATTTACTCTGTACTTAATTTGTCATTATTTTCATATTACTATTTCACATATCCATTTATAAAACATTATGATCTGTTTGAAAAATGATATTAAAGTCATCCCATGAAAAATGGTTTTATCTGGATAGATACTATCGGGAAAACTTGGGTTTTTTAATACCGTCTAAGCTGATATTTGAGTAATGACATTGTTATCAAAGAATGTCGACACAATTTTCTCTACGAAGTTCCATTCTACAGTAATACCAGTATTTTTTTTTATCTTTGAAGAAGCGTCTTTCAATACAAAAATTGAACGTGAATTTGCGGGTTTTATTTTTCATTAGCCGTAAATCGTAATATTTCTCGGAAACAGTCGCATATCGTAAACATGGTCGTACGTCTATTTAAAGTAAGTTCGACCTTTTGTTAAACGATCGGTGGTTTTTAGGTTTTTTTTATTTCTTAAATATATCGTTTGGTTTTTTTAAGGGATTTTGTCTTAATTATTTATTTGAGTGTTTGGTAGTATATTCAAGGATTTTTATAGCAAGACTATACAAATCTTTGGTATTATATTTTTTTTTTCCTTCAAGTAGTGCAAAGACTGAAGATTTTCCTACAGACACTTGTCTCTTAAAAATGCCATATACCTTAATATAATATAATTACATTAGATGTATGTTTCATTATAATACGTTATTTTGATTGGCTAACTGCACATCACATGTTATTCCGTAAGCATTTGCATTAGACAATAACATTTATCATTCATGATGACACGAGGTCCCACAATAAAGTGCACAGGTGAATTAAATAAAACTTGTTAAAATCGTGTTTTCAGGATCCTAGGTAAAAAATGTAATTATAAGTATTGAATGCTTCTTTTTGTAACTTTATAGAGTTGTAAAAGCGTTGACCGTGCGTACATTTTTAGAATGAAGCTCTTCCGCGCTTCATACAAAATGTACTTCGGTCAACGCTTTTACAGCCCAATAAATTTACAAAAAGAAGCATTCAATTCTTAAATAACACGTGTATAGAGGGGGGAGAGACAAATGCCTGTCGTTTTGATGCTGTATTTGAATGGCAAGTTTACTTTAATAGAACTTCCTTACTTTTATGTGATCATAAATTTATAAAAAAAAAACCCACACATTTAAGAATTGAATGCTTCTTTTTGTAAATTCATTAGGGGGTAAAAGCGTTGACCGAAGTACATTTTGTATGAAGCGCGCTTCATTCTAAGGAAAATGTGTGCAAGGTCAACGCTTTAACAACCTTATTAAATTACAAAAAGAAGCATTCAATACTTATAATCAAGGATCATGAAAACATGGTTTTTATCAAGTTTTTCTTTAATTTACCTGTGCACTTTATTGTGGAACCTTGTGCCATCATGAATGATAAATTTAATTGTACGTAATGAATGTCAATTCAGAAGGACTCGAGATTGCTGTTAGCCAATGAAACTAACGTAATATTATATGAAACATATATTATTTATAAATATAGGTTACTCCATTAAATTTTTTCTGATGTTTTATGAATCTCTTGAAGTTTAATCTAATCTAGTGACAGGTTTTTGTCCAGGAGGTTTTTCTCTGATGAATTAAAAGAACAAACTTATGAAATTTATTCAGTTTCGTTTCTTTCTTTTGATTTTTTTCTACTTGAAATCTAAAGCCAAGTCAGTTTGTTTGCAAGAAGTAAAACTATGTTGCCAATTTAATCAGTGTTTTTAATATCATATATTTAATAGTCTGAAGTTCATTATGCTGTTTCAAAAACGTTCTTCTTTCCTTCGTGACATTTGAATTTAAGATTTTATTGAGACTTTCATATATTATGTGAAAATGAACTTTTTCAAGTTTAAAACAAGCCTTGAAACGTATTTATCTTTATCTTTAACCGACTTTCAATTCCACTAACCTACTTGAGTTTTTGTTTTGGAAATTGTTACGAAAAATTGAATTAATATTGATACTTAATATAACGCCAACACATATTTTCACAATTCGAATAGTTTATTTAATTGTAAAGTAGTTACTACCCGTAATATTTATCCTTTGTTTAATAGTATTAAGCAATAAAACGAAACTGGTGTTCCCATTTCTTCTTTTTTTTCTGAGAGTGTTCAGTAAAAAGTATCGACTCGGTATTCATCACTTATATAGTTTTCCTTTAGGGCACAATATCGAGAACTTTCATCGACTGTAGCATGGTATATCAAAAAGCACGATATGACATTTCAACAAGTGATCAACGTATTACGATAGGAGAAGCTAATATCACGATAAGAAGATTAAAGATCAGAAAAAAAACCATTAGAATAGATTATAAAGCAAGACACTTTTTTGAGAGAACTATGGATGTACTCGGGTCTGGTTTAGTTATATTTTTCAGATGTTCAGACTCCTTGTTTTCACCGAACGATACAAGGAACAATATTTTGCCCCATAACATTCATTTTTCCTGTCATATATGATTTCAATAACTCGTAAAAGAGCATTTGCCAAAATTTAAGCAGATTCTTGATTTCTTTTCAATAGATTTGAAACCCATTATATTCAATGAAATAGAATGTAAAAGTCCGAGACATCATTAACTTTACTAGTTTGACGTCTTGTATGCAATCGTCTATTTAAGAAATAATTCACAAGGGGTACAATCAAAATCACGTGATGGATATACACACACCGGAAGTTACAGTCGAACTCGCCGCTTGAAAGGTTAGTAGTTGCATTTTCTTGTTTATATCAATTAAATTTTGATTAATAAGTTGGCACACCGAATGTCTGATAGTATGTAGTTTTAAAATACACAATTGTTTATGCTAGAAAGCGTGCAGTTATTGCAAACACTTCGACGGTAAAATTTTGGAACTTTGTCGAAGTGTTCGCATTAACTGTATGCTTTCCAGCAAGGATAATTGTGTATTTCAAAACTTGATAGTATCCTACATTCGGTGCACTACCTTATTTATTAAATTTTATTGATATAATCAAGTAAATACGACTACTTACCTTTCAAGCGGTCTGCTCGACTGTTACTTCCGGTGTGTGTATATCCATCACGTGATTTTGATTGTACCCCTTGATTCACGGGGGCTTGAATTTATACTATTTTACCACGATTTGCATAAATGATTGTATTTCAAAATATAGTTGATTATCTTTAAACTTTATTTAAATAGTGTAAATGAAGTTCATGCTAGCCAGTTATTTAAGAGATTTTTATAATCATGATCAATTTGAACTGAAACTAAATTCACCAGCTAAGCTTTAATTTGTCACGAGGATTATGATGTAGCTGTAGTGTATTACTGAAGTCGGTTATATGTTTGTAGGTTAAGTCTATGTCATGAATATAGTTCAGTGTTTTATGTCTGGTCAATTTGACATTGACATTTCAGTATGATTGATCGCTGTTAATTTCGCTTTCGTGTTTTACAAAGCACATGACCCATGCTCTTTCTTTTATCGTTAGAGATGCATCATTATTTAAAACTCGGAATTTATTCCAATGCCTTGATCATTCATTGGTTCATTCAAACTATACAATCCGTTTTGTGTTCGATGTTTAGAATTATCCAAGATCTAGTAACATTCAAGCAGACAAAAAACTCAGATTTGCGAATTTTCATAACTGAAATAATGAATTTTCTCATACTATCCAAATAGAAATTTTAATGAATGCTGACTAAGTTTTTTTATGTATTGATTAGCAAAGCTTGAATATATTTGTTTTTTTTTTTTAACTTTGCCTCTTGTCCGTTTTAAATTTCGTTGAGGTGAGCATGTTTGTTCATTGTTCATGGCCTCACTGCATGTGAATAAACACATCATAGATACCAGGATTAAAATTTTGTATTTGCACCAGACGCGCGTTTCGTCTACAAAAAACTCGGCAGAGACGCTCGAATCCGAAAAAGTTAAAAAGGCCAAAAAAAGTACGAAGTTGAAGAGCATTGATAACCAAAACTTCCTAAAAGCTGAGGTATTCTTATCCTGAGGTAGAAAAAGCCTAAATATTTAAAAAAAAAAAAAGTTGTGTAACAGTTAGTTTATGAGATTTAAAAAAAAAACGGCAAAAAAAAAAACACTTTTCCCTTATGCTTTTTTAACGTGTGCTTGATAATTTTGTGTTATAAATTAATACACCGTATCTTTAAATTTCCATTAAAAGATGTAAATGGTAATATCCCATTTTAGCTTTGACAAAAGCTGTTTTTAGAGATAAAGTTTCTATTTTCAAATAAATGTCGTTCAACTTTGAAAATTAATAAGTTTGTAAATAGTTCTGTTAAAATGGCTTCAATACGTTGACGCATTCTGCTAATCTACAGTTTTAAGTTGTAATGTACTTTCGTTAAAGAAGATTCATTAAAAAGTCTTATTAATATTCATAACACAACTTTGTCTTTATTTTGTGCAAAACAAATATAATGGAAATATTGCATAACTGTCAAATTCAATACCCAAAAGGACATAAACAACTTTATACTATAGAGTAAATTTAGTGTCCCATATTTGCCTTACTTTAATGGTTCAGAAATGGTGTTGTCATAAAAAAAGTTATAGTGCAATATCCTTGAGTTCTAGATTGTAAAGGAAACACTTAAAATATTGCATTCAAGTACAATTTGGTTAAGATACACTGTTGCAATTAAAAAACAAAATGCTGCTTTTAATGCGTAAGTACACTCAAATTTCTTGAGACTCGAAACATTTTATCGAATTTACCCGAACCATTGCATGTCAGAACGCAGTCCAAAATGAAAACTTCCAAAAATCAGTCACAAAAGCAGGCTTTTGGATGTCAGATTAACCTCGATATCGAGCTATCAATTAACAATAATGCTCGACTTTAAAGTATTCTGAACATTACATATCAACCTATTTTGATATACAACATGAAAGAAATGTAGGGCATTAATGAGACCCTTACACATTCATAGTAACATTACATCTGTGGTCATACAACATAATTATAAAGTTGTTTTCTTCAGCATTTGACGAACGTAGCTAAATTCACAACAGCTTTGCACATACGCATGAACGTATAAAATGATCTTGGCATATTTTGTAAATAGATCCCTTGTGCCCCGAGGTTTGAATCTGTCATTATATATGATGTGTCGCTGTTCACTTCAGTTTCTTGTTCCCTGAATACATAAAATCCACGTTATCAAATTATCTAGGAAAGTACCAGACGTAGTCTTTAAAGTTTTTAGAATTACAGCTTTTTTTCTTGACCGTGATTTTTTACGCAAATCCTGCTGGTGAAGCTATATATAGCTAGTATCTGTGTCTGTTTCTTGCAGTATTCATATATGGTTACTTTTTGTCAACGAGTTACACTCAGGCAAAAGGACAAGAATATTTATATATAGTATGTTTGTTATATTCTTTGTCTGACCAGAGTCATATGACATTACCGGGCTACTCTAAGTTTCTCTATTCCACAATAAGCAGTTAAAACGTCATTTATGGATATTTTACCTGTCTAATAGTTTTAGTTAATTGTTAATTGTTTTAGTTCAAATAGGAAAATATGACATGAATACAAGTGCTTCTGTGATGGGAAGGTTCAACAACCCAGAAAACATCGCAACATGGACTACGCATTTGAACAACAAAACTATTAAGATACTGAACACTTAAAATATGGAATTCAAAGTAAAGTCAGATGTCCAGGAAGCAGCCTCGGTAAATTCATCCGTATACAAGTGTAATTACTTCACATTTTCCCATTCAAAATTGATCATGGAAAATTGATATGCACATATATAACAACCTTGACTTCATTCTTTACTGGAATATTTCTTTAGATCATTAATTACAAAAGGTCTTTGATTGAATAATATCATGAATTTTTCATGAAAGATTCGGGATATTTGCATATAGTTACTTTCATGTTGTATATTAATTTAAATCATGTTTACTAGCAAAGAACATATGAATTAGATTTAATCCTGTCTGTTTGAACTTTGATATTTGTTGATGCCATCAAAAAAAAAAAAGACGTGTTCTGTCCTGTTTTCATCTTTTTAAGGATGTTTACATGGTTCATCGACGGGCATTTAATTATTGGTTTAATTTTTTCCGTTCGTCCGTTGACGTTGATACGATTTATAAAACTATTTTTTTTAATTAGTAGATAGATATGCAATTCCCCGGACTTTTTGTTCCCCTTATTAACGAAGTCGGAAAAGCGAGGTTCATGAGTGCAGTTTCTGGCAGCGTTTTTTGTTAAATGTATAGCGGATTCACACAGCTCCTCATGTAAATACCATTTACACTGAATTGATGAATTAAGGTATGGTCGAACGCAGGCGTTTCTTTATTTTGCTTAATTGTCACAGTACTTGGTTGGATCATTACTTTTACCTGACGTTCCGATCCTTGGGTGTTTTCTATCATTGAAAAAGCCTTATTTACAAGGTATGAATATAGAACTGTATTTGTCAGTATACAACACTTTAATTATCAAACCTCCAAGACAAATGTGTAAAAGAGGACAAAGACAAAAAAAATACTCCTATACACACTTGTATATTATTAACTTACGAAACATAATGATTTAATGGTAAAATACAACAAATAAACTCGCAAATCTTCCTAAATAAAGGCAACAGTAGTATACCGCTGTTTAAAGCTCATAAATCGATAGAAAAAAAAACAAATCCGGGTAACAAACTAAAACTGAAAAACCTAAAATTTAGCACACAATCAACAAATCATAAACCTTTTTTAATATAGCTTAGGTTTTGTAAAGTTTCTGACATTAAAACATTAAAAGCCGTTTAAATGTGCATCCCTTTTGCTTTGCAGTATGACATTGTTGTCTATTTTTATTTCTAAGATTTTTTGATTTTTATACGACCGCAAAATTTGAAAAAAATTTCGTCGTATATTGCTATCACGTTGGCGTCGGCGTCGTCGTCGTCGTCGTCGTCGTCGTCGTCGTCCTGCGTCCGAATACTTTTAGTTTTCGCACTCTAACTTTAGTAAAAGTTAATGGAAATCTATGAAATTTTAACACAAGGTTTATGACCACAAAAGGAAGGTTGGTATTGATTTTGGGAGTTTTGGTCCCAACATTTTAGGAATTAGGGGCCAAAAAGGGCCCAAATAAGCATTTTCTTGGTTTTCGCACTATAACTTTAGTTTAAGTTAATAGAAATCTATGAAATTTTGACACAAGGTTTATGACCACAAAAGAACGGTTGGGATTGATTTTGGGAGTTTTGGTTTCAACAGTTTAGGAATTAGGGGCCAAAAAAGGGCCCAAATAAGCATTATTCTTGGTTTTTGCACAATAACTTTAGTTTAAGTAAATAGAAATCAATGAAATTTAAACACAATGTTAATGACTACAAAAGGAAGGTTGGTATTGATTTTGGGAGTTTATGTCCCAACAGTTTAGGAATTAGGGGCCAAAAAGGGACCCAAATAAGCATTTTTCTTGGTTTTCGCACCATAACGTTAGTATAAGTAAATAGAAATCTATGAAATTTAAACACAAGGTTTATGACCATAAAAGGAAGGTTGGTATTGATTTTGGGAGTTTTGGTCCCAACAGAATAAGGGGCCCAAAGGGTCCAAAATTAAACTTTGTTTGATTTCATCAAAATTGAATAATTGGGGTTCTTTGATATGCCGAATCTAACTGTCATGACTGTGTATGTAGATTCTTAACCTTTGGTCCCCTTTTCAAATTGGTCTACATTAAGGTCCAAAGGGTCCAAAATTAAACTTAGTTTGATTTTGACAAAAAATGAATCAGTTAGGTACTTTGATATGCTGAATCTAAAAATGTACTTAGATTCTTGATTATTGGCCCAGTTTTCAAGTTGGTCCAAATCGGGGTCCAAAATTAAACTTTGTTTGATTTCATCAAAAATTGAATAAATGGGGTTCTTTGATATACCAAATCTAACTGTGTATGTAGATTCTTCATTTTTGGTCCTGTTTTCAAATTGGTCTACACTAAAGTCCAAAGGGTCCAAAATTAAACTTAGTCTGATTTTAACAAAAATTGAAATCTTGGGGTTCTTTGATATGCTGAATCCAAAAATGTACTTAGATTTTTTATTATGGGCCCAGTTTTCAAGTTGGTCCAAATCAGGATCCAAAATTATTATATTAAGTATTGTGCAATAGCAAGTCTTTTCAATTGCACAGTATTGCGCAATGGCAAGAAATATCTAATTGCACAATATTGTGAAATAGCAAATTTTTTTTTAATTAGAGTTATCTTTCTTTGTCCAGAATAGTAAGCAAGAAATATCTAATTGCAAAATATTGTGCAATAGCAAGATTTTTTTTAATTGGAGTTATCTTTCTTTGTCCAGAATCAACTTAAATCTTTGTTATATATACAATATACAATGTATATTCACTTTTTACTACCAACTGATAAATTAAAATAATCTTTACCATTCAGTGATAACAAGCAGTTTTTTTACATCTTAATATTTTATGATGTATTTAAATGAGTAGTTATTGTTGCAAACTCCATTAGAAATTTTAATTGAGATTAGTTTTGGAATAAGGGAAAGGGGAATGTGATTAAAAAAATTGGGTTCAATTTTTCTCATTTGAAATTTCATAAATAAAAAAGAAAATTTCTTCAAACATTTTTTTGAGAGGATTAATATTCAACAACATAGTGAATTGCTCTAAGAGAAAACAAAAATTTGAAGTTCATTAGAACACATTCATTCTGTGTCAGAAACCTATGCTGTGTCAACTATTTAATCACAATCCAAATTTAGAGCTGAATCCAGCTTGAATGTTGTGTCCATACTTGCCCCAACTGTTCAGGGTTCAACCTCTGCGGTCGTATAAAGCTACGCCCTGCGGAGCATCTGGTTTTATCTGAAAAGATTATGAAATTCATCCTATACTCCATTTCCATGGAGATGACAAAAATGTATATTAGTGGGCACCCAGAACATTTTCCCGTTTCTATGGAAATTTTAAATTTGAGTATCTGAGTTTTGCAATACCAATCATGTCACACGGCTTTAACTATATTAAATAAGTGAGTTTCTTAAATAAGATTCCAACCGATAGTTCTGTTTGAATTCTGAGAAAAACTTGGCAGTAATTCGATTAGGTATAGGTCCTGTAGATTAGACCAGGATGAAGGACGGGAAATATATAATGACACTGGGGAAAAGAGATACTATTTGGTAAGAGAAGTTGTACTCTTAACGAAATTTCACGTACAGACCCCTCATGTAGTTACTGCTATGATTTTTTGAATTCGTCTACAAAACACTCATTAGTGAAGCTCAGATCAAAATAGTTAGAAAGCCAAACAAGTACAAAGTTGAAGAACATTTATGACCAAAAATTCCAATATTTGTGCCAAATACGACTTATGTTATCTATGCCTTGGATAACAAAATACTTATTAAATCGAATACGTGTGGTATTTCAAACATGAGGCATAGCATTATCAAAAATAGTACCAACATCAATTGTTGACTGGGGTTAGAACTACGATTACCGTGACTTCTCCTGATCAACAATAAGAATTGTTTTTGGCTGTGTTTAATGCATAAATATAAAGCCGCTTTCAGTCGGAATTATGACGTTCAATCAGATGTAAAGTTTAGAAAATCCCAGTACATTTGTATTAAAAAAAATGTTCTTGAATTATCACATTTATTCATCTTAAATGATAAATATATCTTCATTTATTTAGATATAATTCTTGGCTTGACTGTAATTATTTATAATCATTAATTAATCAATTTCCGACGAATGTGTTCTTTTGAAGCTTTGAGATTTGATCATGTTCTTGTTATAAATAGCACCATCATGACATTTTTTCTGTCACTGTTTTCGCATTGACTTTGAAGAAACTATTCATATTTGTCAGAAGTTCTTCTCTGCTACGAATATGATATAACTGTTTTTCTGTATTTAAAGTGTGAGATAAAATGAAATATGTAATCTGATTAGTTTTATTTTATATTTCTTCCCATGTGCTAAAAATAAGTAATCAAATTGAACATTCAAGTCCATTTATTTTCTTTTAGAACAGCCAGAAGCAGAATGAAATCAAAGATTTTAAACAGAGTTTATTAAAATAATATTCCGTTGCTGAAATAGAAATTTATACTTTTACAGTGCTAACTTCTTGTAATCAAATAATTGTATTTTTCTATTGTTCATAAATCTTGTTAGTTCTATAGAATTAAGAAACTGTCAACACCAAATGAAAAATTAAGACTTTTATATTTGATATTTCTGTTTATATGATGCATTCCCTGAATCGTAATATTACTAACAAAATTATATCATCCATATTGATCAGTTGAAAAGATACATTGAGCCATTCCTTATTTACGAGTAGATCATTTGGAGCTTTTATAAGCAAAACAAGACTGGAATAAAAGTGAAGAAAAGTTTTAGTTATTCTGTTGTCTTTCTTTCTATTCTTAAATGTCTTGCTTTTTTTTGTCTAATCTGAATGATTGAATATCAACTTCAGAGTTTTGAACAATCTCTCTGGATTTTCAGTTTAAGGGTAAACACTTTACGAGTAATAACATAAGTGGTACCGATTTATTTGCACTATGCAGATGCACATTTTGACAATATTGTCAATTACTTCCAAATAGTATAACACAATTACAGAACTCAAAGTAACATTCATAAAGGTGAAGACCGTCATTAAAATCTTACAAAGCCTTACTTATTTATTTGAAGAAAAAAAAAACGCTATCATATTTATGACTTAGGAAAGGCTTTTCCGTAAATAAGAGATTTGGTCAATTTCTGTTTCGTGACGATTGAAGTCAAACAAAGTTTTTCACAATACTGAGATGACAGAAATATCATTTTCAATTTGAAATGATTTGAGATTTAAATTCTTTATTTTTTGTTACAACTATTAGGTGTGAGTATACAGTAGAAAACAATATATATTAAAATGATTTTAAATGTATAGAATTTTAAAGACTT
Organism: Mytilus edulis; assembly: GCF_963676685.1. Taxonomy (NCBI): domain Eukaryota; kingdom Metazoa; phylum Mollusca; class Bivalvia; order Mytilida; family Mytilidae; genus Mytilus; species Mytilus edulis. The sequence goes on from NC_092347.1 coordinate 57,781,216, forward strand.
ATGTTCCTTCGGCCAAAAAAGTTCAATAAACCGACCCAAATGATTTTAATTGTTTACAAACGTTTGATATTTTGAAATAAAGGGGCTTTTTCTTCCTCGATCAGGAGTAGATTACCTTAGCTGTATTTAGTAAAACGTGTTGGTCGTCAATGCTCTCCAACTTCGTACTTTAGTTGGCCTTTTAAACTTTTTTGGATTCGAGCGTCACTGCTGAGTCTGTTGTAGACGAAACGCGCGTCTGGCGAATTTACAAAATTTAATCCTGGTATCTATGATGAGTTTATCTAATACCGAAATCATAGAAATCCTAAATTACTTACCTCATGATTATTTGAACCACACTTAAATGATGCAATGTGAATTAATTTTCTACTATACAGGAAATAATAATATAGTTTTGTGGAATCAAGACATGAAACGTTTTCTCTGTACCTCGTTGTCTGTTTCTGTGACCAGTTAATGATGAAATGTGATTATGTCTTTTAAAAGCAAAGACTATAACTTCCTGTCATGATATTTCGTAATGATTACGGGTTTCCTTGGTGTCCATAAAGTTCGAAATGACGTAAAGGTAACTCGAAAGTGTGGTCATCTTGTGGTGGGTATAATCTGTAGTTGGATTTCCTGTCGTTTATAGAGCAAGTTGGAATTAGGTTTTGTTTAGTTTTTTATTTTACATAGGGTAATTTAAAAAAATACACTTGATTTATTGCGTTTGTAGCTCCTATCTATTCTTTAAAACACGCAATCGATTTCCGTGCAAAAGACATGCAAATTTAAAAAAGAAAAAAAAATATCGGGTTTGCTAGTGAAAGCCCCCAAAAACTAGCGATTAAGAGCATTATACCATTACACAGAACAGCCTAAACGTCTAAAATTGTATTTTTTCTGAGGGTTAGACTACGGTTACTCTCATTCTGAACGTAAGAATAATATTTACTGAATCTTCTAGGCATTTGTTTTTGTGTATGGTAATGATTGAGATTGTAGGATTATGTTAGGAGTAAGCTAGCTTCTGAAAACAATAACATGATTATTGTTTTGTATAATATATCATCGTATTGGTAATTAATGCAATGAGGTTCTCCATTGAGATTACATTCAAACGATACCAAGTGTTTAAAAGTACAAAAGTGGTCAACATATTGTGATGAATCTTTACAATAGTTTTCAAAGGTACCAGATTTATAATTAAATACGCCAGACGCGCGTTTCGTCTACATAAGACTCAACAGTGACGCTCAGATCAAAATAGTTATAAAACCAAACAAGTATATATAAAGTTTAAGAGCATTGAGGACCATAAATTACAAAAAGTTGTGCCAAATACGGCTAAGGTCAGCTATGTCTGAGACAAGAAAATCCTTAGTATTTCGAAAAATTCATGTAAACAGGAAATTTATAAAAATGACCAGATAATTGATATTCATGGTAACACCAAAATGTTGACTACTGGGCTGGTGATTCTCTCGGGGACGAAACGTATTCCAGCAGTGGTATCGACCCAGTGGTGTAAATAGTTATCAAAGATACCAGATTAACGCTTTTATTATAATTGAGCCTTGAACAGTTTTGATTAAATTTAACAGAGACTGCAATTAATGCCATTTTTTTCTGAAATAGGGAAACACATTTTGAAATACATGTAGTTCTTTAATTTCATTTTAGCAACACGTTACATTAGCGAAATTATGGCAAAAATGCATTATTTGATGTCATAGTATGCGTTACTTTGATGCAGGTTCAAGATAAATATGATTTTTGGCAATTTAATGCTATTGTAATAGTAATGTGAAAATTGTAAAAACGTTCATCATCAAACAATTATATGATTAACTAGTAAAAATACTACTTGTAATTATATAAATCCTCATTACTAAATGCAGCACTGTAATAGAAAATAAGATTTTGTTTTGATTATAGAAATCTCAATGAATGCACAAAACAATTCGCAAAATACCTACCAGGATAAAAAAAAAAAAATCAATTTTCTCAAAGGCATTGACATTCCTCAAAAGAAATAGTATGGCACCCTCAAGAAGTAAGACAAGAGGTGTCTACATTTATTTAAGCATCAATTTCTATAAGATTAAGTTAAATCAGGTTTTAAAAAATTAGATTGAGAAATATTTTATCCATTTGTTACGGTTTCCGAACTGTAAGTGACAGAATAAACGTTTTCATTTTCACATAAGTCAGTTAATTGTGCTTAAACATATAACATATATAGGAATAAAGGAAACCGATGTATATGTTTTACAGTTTTATAGTATAGTGTCTTAATGAAGACTCTTATTATTGACACAAAACATTGAGTGGACCATTAAAGTATTATTTATTTCAAATATCATTTTCGTGCTTGGTTATAAATGCATTGCACTAAAATAGCAAATTGACTTCTATATCAGCAACGTTTTATTTGTCCAACTATGAGAGATAATAATACGCCGACTAGTAAACAAATAAATGATGATGAGAGGACTGAAACTGTTATTGTGTACATAATTGCGTGTGAGGATGTCATTGTTTAAACTTTTTGCTGGGATAAATGGACTATTAAGACGACATGATAGTAAATGAAATTGACAAATTTTCCTATTTACTGCTGTCATTATTTGTAGACGTTTGACATATACTGAAAAATAACAAGTGAAAGTAAATCTTAAAGTATGTTTATTCTCTTGCCACTTAGATCCCGTTTACACCCACCAGTAAAGGGATAGATTATGAATAAAGATCAATATGTATTCCAATATAAACCGAAAAGATCGATCTTCAATCAGACGGGGAAAATTTAAAAGTTTTTAAAAATATCGATCTTTCTTTACGTTTAAAACGATCGATCCTTCGAAAAGTGAAAGTGATATATTACATCAGTGCATGTTCGACTGTAACAAAAACACACGTTTTCAAAACAAAGGATAGGGAAAGAGAAATAGTGTTGAGTCTTGACAAAACTGTCCATGTGATTAATAGTTATATATCAACGGTACCAGGCTTGTAATTTAATACGTCAGACGCGCGTTTCGTCTACATAAGACTCATCAGTGACGCTTAGATCAAAAAAGTCAAAAAGTCAAACAAGTACAAAGTTGACGTGCATCGATGACCCAAAATTTCTTTCCAAAACAATTGTGCTAAATACGGCTAAGGTTATCTGTGCCTGGGATAAGAAAATCCTTAGTATTCCGAATAATTCATATTTTGCAAACAGTAAATTTATAAAAATGACCATATAATTGATATTCATGTCAACACCGAAGTGCTGACTACTGGGCTGGAGATAACCTCGTAGACGAAACATCCACCAGCAGTAACTTTGTTTCGAGGCTTTGATGATATCGAAAATTGTCCATGGACATTTCAGTGAGTTCCTAGGTTAATTGTACGAAGGATGTAACAACAAATGATTTGACAATTGTTCATTAAAACTGTTTATAACAAATATTTCCTAACTTTATCTGCAAATCTGTTGACATTATATTTCCAGAAATTTATGTTTTGTCCCAAATAGTCAATAACGGCGTAAAACGTATGCAAAGTTGCACTTTAAATGCGACTGCTTCCAGTGTGTTGCTGAATTGGTGTAAGGTCGTGTAATATTGGTTTATTTATTCGTTATTTTAGGAAAAAAAAGTTCTTTCCGTTGTGTGTTGTTGGCTTAGTTTATGTCTGTAATATTAATTTACTCAAATTGGTTTTGGGCACAATCAAAAATTATGTATTCATTCGTTTTACTCTACGTTCTTGATTTCACAGTTGTGGGCAAATTGACAGTTTTTTATACAATGGTTGTTTTTAACTCTTTTGCAATTTTAAAGTCGTTTTTCCAGGAACGCATGTACTTTGCTGTATTTTAATTTCTCAATATCCATTTAATTAACCTACTATGTTATTGAACGATCAATGTTGTTTCAAATTTCAAAAGAGTCTAGTGTTTATTTTTGAATACATGTAAACAAAAATATCTGCATTCTGTTACACGATACTAAATATGGAAAATTGGTTTCTAATTTGGTATTTTCTTTGTGTATTTATGAGTCTATACAAACAAGTCAAACATAAACATCTCTCTGCTGGAGAGCAGAAAATTACTGTCTTAATCAATGAAAGGGTACAGCAATTTCAACTCTGTTATTTTATGAGTTATTCAGTAGTGTTCTAAATTGACTTTAAACAAAGTAAACATGAAGAAAAATGCTCATTTATGATTTCAATTTTCCCACTTCTTTGACGTAAATTGGAAAATAAGTGACTAAATTGAAATTTTATGTCAATGCAATACTATTATACTATTATTAATCGCAAGAACTCTTCAATTAGGCTTGAATACGCAATTATAATGTAATAAGCATCCATAGAATTGTTTCTTTGTTGTTTTTTATTTGTCTGCATAATAACAAAACCCTCTTTGAATTTTAATTAACATTGAGTTACACATGAAATATGTCTATGAGTGATATATGATTTGTGTGTCCCTCGTTTTGTTTAAGATGTATCTGTCATTTTTTTTTGAAATATGCATACACGCATTGACAAGATTTACAGTCTTTATCGTTTTCTGTCCTTATGCACTCTTATTTCTGTTTGATAACTGTGGGACTTCCAAACCTTTCGAAAGTCGCAATAATCCTAAGGCTTCCCATATACTTTAAATGACTTTGAAAAAATCGATTTATAGGATCGAATAATTGATCTTGTTGACATGTAAACATATTTCATCATTCACGTTTCGATGTATATTATTCTCAGTTTATATATATGTATTGTGCAACTAGTATCGTATTGCTAAAAGGTTAGATTAATACAGTCGAACCTCGATAGATCACAGTTAGAGAGACCTGATATAACTACTGGACTTACCCAAAGTTTGAATCATCAGAGTTAGTAATGCCTTGAACTAACTGGAATTCTGATGGGTATGACAAAACACCTCAACACATCTGAGTTTTCGACACAACGAGGCTCGACTGTATGTGTACTTGAAATTCGTTCAATATAGAATTCTTTGTAGCTGTCAATATCAGGCAAAGACTTTTGATTATGATTTGTAGTCTTTTAATTAAAATTATCAAACTTTTGTTTAAAGGCAGACTTCTCCAATACGTGGTACGCCGAATTATAACTTGAATTCCAACCTTTCTTATTGTATTTATAATCACAATTTTTGACGGGAGTGTGATATTTAGCACGGTCCCTTTCATCTTGTTTACTCGTTTGGATGAGAAGGTTAACATTAGTGAAATGATCATTAAAAAAAGTCACATGCAAACGTTTAAAACGTTTGTTTTCTTTATCACCCTTTTCGTAATCTTAAATTAAAATGCATAGTGAAAACGCTAATGAAATCAGTAGATATACAATAAGATATCAGGAATTGTTATTGGGAATGTACAATAACGACGTTTGAATGACTTGGTTAATGAAGTTGGCCGACTATTTCTAGTTTAATGTCCACATGCATTAGAACTTCTGACATTTATTTTTTAACGGAATGCAAAGAGAATCAATTTTTATGTCCCAGAAATCATTTACCAGTAAAGCGAACACAATAGTTTGAAGTTTCTGGCTTATGTTTGATGTCGTCTGCCATATTTATTTTTTGTGCGGGGAATGTCAGACATCTTGTTTTGTTCATTATTTTAGAAATTGATTGATTGGAATTTTAGTGGTGATAATTGCTTCTTCTGGCATGTAAATTTGGGGTTTGTACACAACAACGAACATTGTATTGATAAAATGGTAATAAGAACGACATGTCTTATATGGTAGTAGATCAGAGATACCCATTGAAGCATTTATTTTTTTCCGTCTTCATGAGATTTTTATGCATGTTTTCATACTTATGTAGACTGATTTTTACATATTAGCGAACTGTTAATAGAAAATAGAACGTAGAAGTATATACGAAACTATAAACAAATTTAACAAGGTTTATAGAGCAAATCTGCAAGACCCTTTCTTATGTTAAATATTATGTCCGAGTTACAAATTTGTACTGAACACTAGTTACGGTCTTGTACAAACTAAATTATTACTATGTTGTTATGATGTCAACGGTATTAGTATTATGCAATGTCTGAGCTCGTTTCCTTTACTTCAAGTCGGCAACTAACTATAACCAAATTGGCCTCAGTCAGTTAATATAAATCTATGACTGATTGGGGGTCATTGTAATGTATGCTACTAACGTCTATGATAACATGTGTTAGTATCATATTATAAACCAACTAGACCCTGAAGACAATATACAGGTTAATTTAAGAAGGAATTGGTCAGTCACTGACATGACAAGATATGTATCTTCAAGTTGTGTTATAGTACCTGTAATATCATCAGACTAGATGTTGTGTTTTAGTTCCTGTAATACGATCAGACCAGACGTTGTGGTATAGTGTCTGTCATACGACCAGACTAGATGTTGTGTTTTGGAATTTTTATACGACCGCGTAAATATTTTTGGGATCGTATAATGGTATGATGTCGCCGTCCGAAGACACAATTGGTTTTCGGAAAATAACTTTAGTTTAAGTGGTGAATGGATCTGTTTGATTTTTTTTTTTAAAGGTTCAATACCACAAAAGGAAGGTTGGGATTGATTTAGGGGATGATGGTCTCAACCGTTTGGGAATTAGGGTCCCAAAAGGGGCCCAAAACAAACATTTCCTAGATTCAGGATAATAACTTATGTATAAGTATTTTGATTGCTCTGAAATTGTACCACAATGTTTAATACCACAGGTTGAATGTTACAATTCATTTTGGGGGTTATGGTGCCAACAGTATAAGGTATTAAGGGCAACCAATGGGCCAAAAACAAGCATTTTTGGAGTTTCCTAACAATAACTTGTGTGTGAGTGTATGTATTTCTCTGACATTGTACCACAAGGTTCCACATCTCAAAAGGAATTCTGGGAATGAGTTTGGGGATAACAGCCTCAAACATGCAGGAATGAGGGGCCAAAAAAGGGCGTAAATCAAGAATTTTTCTAGTTTCCAGACAAATCGATCTCTTTGAAATTGTACCACAAGGTTCCATATTACAAAGGCTTGGATTGAGTTTGGTGGTAAATGCTCCAAGGAGGGATTCAAAAAGTTTTTTTTTTTAGGGGGGTCCATTTTTTTAAGGGGTTCATATTTTTTCCCCAATTTTTCAAATTTCAAATCTTTGAAAAGTTTCAAGAAGAAAGAAGAAACATTCAATTGCACAGTATTGTTAGAAACCTATTATTGTCAAAAATTTGATCACAATCCAAATTCCAGTTACAGTATCAAGCTTGAATATTGTGTCCAAATTTGCCCCAACTGTTCAGGGTTTGACCTCTGCGGTCGTATCACGCTGCGCTCAGATAATCAATTTATTTAACATGCCTGACAGAAATTATTTCAGCATGAATTAGATAGGTTATTCTGTTTTAGAGGACTTTGACAGTAATATAAGTTTACTAGATTAGTCGGATATATTATTATTTCAACCTATTTTAAAATGACGGTATCAAGTATATTATTGATTTAGAGAAGTCAGTTATGCGTTTTGTTTCCTGTGAATCTGGATTTCTGTTATGTTTTCTTTAGTATTTGATTGAACAAAAATATGACTTTATTTGTTTGTATTGAGTGGTCACCATGACAATCTTTATATTCCAATGTCGTCTTGCATCTACGTACGTTATTTTTCTATTCAATCATTGTCCTGGGAAGTCGTCTTATAATTGGAAATCCTGACAGTTCCAAATTGCTAAAACATCCATTACAAAAACAATGCGATTAATCATACATAACTGAATTATATCAGTCTTTTAGTCCTTTAACTGACCGTCCTTGGATTTCTATGCCGTCTGTACACGCCAAGCTTTGGAAGATTACTTACTTAACAAATCACTTCAATTACTTGTAAAATTGATTCCTGGTTAACTGGGTGTTTAATGTCAACAAAGTACCACACTTTATGTAGTTTTAAAATAATAGGACGACTTCTATTTTATCAGTTATGTGGATTACGATGACTTAATATGACAGGCTCAGAATGTTTCTATCAATATTTGTTTTCGTCGTTATAACAATTATTCCATTGGACCCAAAAAATCCTATTGGATTTAACCAAAATCCCATGGGATAATGGTCAATTCCATGGGATTTTGCACTGTCCCATGGGATATTGAAAATCCAATGTTTTTTTCTAAATCAAATTGCAAAATAAATATGATAATAACAGTATAAAAGCAATGCAATTATTGAATCCCATGTAATTCCGCACATTTTGGTTATATTCACGACACTGTAACTCTGAGGAGAGGCGGCGACGGATTTGAAAATGAGTGTTTTGCTTGTAAGGTGCTCTTGGTACTTAATTGTCAAGTCTGAATACTGCGGTTGAGAGTACGTTGTTTACCCTACTTTCGGAAGTATGTCCCTTAAGTAATTTCTTTGATCGAGTGAGCGGTCATCCTGTTAGTTCTTGTTCTGTACAAGTTATGTTAATTTATTATTTTGTGTTTCAATTTTCGATATTTTGTCGTGAAAAGCAAAAAGAGAGGTTAGTTATCCCCATGACATGGTTTTCTTCCTAGACTATTTCTTAAGGTAAGCTCAACCCACAAGTGTGTCTAGATATTAATAATGTTGATGCACAATGTAGCATACTTTGTCTGAATTTAAAGTCATGCTGGTTCATTTTTACAATTTCCTTATTCCTTTGTTAATTAATTACTTTATAACAACACACGAAACGTGTTATGTAATATTTTCAAAACAATGCAATAGGCTATAAAACTGATCACAATACAATATGATATATGTTCAGATTAGAAGATAAGAAGATATAAGACAACATGGTTAAGTATTATGCAATATTTGACATAAAACATTATCTTAATTCAGAAATGTCGTTTTGTCATGTTATTGGATAAAGATATCTGACACTTATTTCTAAGTGTAGGTTGATATCCTTTGTTTTCGTTGATTTACTGGCAACAATGGTTGTGTCGTGTTATTGGTTAAAGATATCAGACACTTATTGTCATCTTATCATATGATTTGAAATTAAAGCAAGCAACGACATTTAAGCATATTTCTTTATTGTAATTCAAAGCATAAAAACACCGCCTAGGTATTTACTTTTACTTTACAATGATTAAACAACAACCAACCAAGTTGTCTTATAACGGTCGAATATGTTGTTTTCATCTCCGACATTCCATTGGTTGATTTATACGTTTGCTTTTAACTTTTTTCATGGACTTCTCCTTTGTCTTGGAGTTTTGGTATTTTGGTTGCAGCTTGTTACAACAACAGAGTAAATAAAGGTCTATACGTCAGAAGACCTTCAATTATTTACAAAATATTGTAAAATTTTATAAATTTAGGAGCATTTTAATTTGTTTTATGTTTCTATGGTAACAGTTACCATATCCAAAATTATAAAGACGTATACCACTTTGAGACATGCAACTCCACACCTGAATACCGGATAAGCTTACTGGAATTTGAATCTTTTATTCTGATAAAGACAAATGAAATGTAATGTTAGAGAGTTAAAATGTCTGCCAAGGTTGCTGTAGGTCACACTTTCTCTACGAGAAAAAAAACAATTGTCAATATGCACGCAAATACACATTATAAATCAAAAGTAACGATTTACACGTAATCTAAATTAATCTAAATTATATTAATAAAGATGAACATGAAAAAATATATTTTGAGGGGTTGGAGGGTTGTACAACTTTGCTGTACCGAGAGAGAATCTCGATTGTCAATATCATAAAGTCTTGTCTTGTGTATTGAAGTTCAGTTCAGCGACTTCTTAATAAAAGAGCAGTGTAGCTACTTTGAGTGAAATTTTCTCACAAAATAAGAATAAAGCGATAAAAATATTTGGTAATTGATATCTTGCAAGGCATACATACATGTCCGTCAGACAGGATTAATCTGACCTTGACATCTTGTCATTGGTCTATTGTCAAGGTTAACTTTTCGCGAGTAGGTCATTTGATCAGATACTTAAAGCAATATGCCATCTATATTTTGTTTTAAAATAGTGTAAGATGTACATGTCCGTCTGACAAGATTCGTTTGACCTTGAACTCATTTTTAGGATTCACTGATAAATGTGTTTTTGTGGTTAATTCCATTTCTCCTATAATATGTGTAAGCAATAGTTCTTCTATGTTTCGATGATCGAAGGTGTACATGTCTGTCTCACAGGCTTCGTCTGACCTTGGTTGGTTCATGTTAAATTTTATACAGGGTTAAGCCCGTTGTGTTTATCAGATACCATCAGCAATAGGTAAAGCATATTTGGTATATGGAATGTTTGCAAGATTTCTATGTCAATCTAGCATGATTTACCTAACGACGGAATCGTTATCATGGTTCATTGTTCAATGTTTAGTTTCATGGTAAGGTCTGTTTCTTATTTTTTATAAGCAATATTTCGCGTATGTGCACATATCCGCTAGGGTTCAACTGAACTCTTTCTCATTTACATTGGTAATGTTATGTGTATGTGATAATTGTAGTAAAACCATAATCTATAAAGCAGGTGGGCCATTTCAACCTATGTACTTTCGTTGTAAATAACTTTTGTGTCAATTGTAAGTTTTTCTGGAGCTGGAATGTACGTACAGACGACATGATTTAATCTCAATTGTCATCACATGATTTACATATCACTGTGAAACATGAAGTTGGTCTTCACTTACTGTAAATTTAGAAATTATTGCGATGTTTTTATTATTGCGAAAAATGCGACAGGGTTATAATCGCAATAATTATACGACCGCAAATTTTGAAAAAATTTTCGTCGTATATTGCTATCACGTTGGCGTCTGCGTCGTCGTCGTCGTCGTCGTCGTCGTCGTCGTCGTCCGGCGTCCGAATACTTTTAGTTTTCCCACTCTAACTTTAGTAAAAGTGAATAGAAATCTATGAAATTTTAACACAAGGTTTATGACCATAAAAGGAAGGTTGGTATTGATTTTGGGAGTTTTGGTCCCAACATTTTAGGAATAAGGGGCCAAAAAGGGCCCAAATAAGCATTTTCTTGGTTTTCGCACCATAACTTTAGTTTAAGTTAATAGAAATCTATGAAATTTTGACACAAGGTTTATGACCACAAAAGAAAGATTGGGATTGATTTTGGGAGTTTTGGTTTCAATAGTTTAGGAATAAGGGGCCAATAAAGGGCCCAAATAAGCATTTTTCTTGGTTTTTGCACAATAACCTTAGGTTAAGTAAATGGAAATCTATGAAATTTAAACACAATGTTTATGACCACAAAAGGAAGGTTGGTATTTATTTTGGGAGTTTAGGACCCAACAGATTAGGAATTAGGGGCCAAAAAGGGACCCAAATAAGCATTTTTCTTGGTTTTCGCACTATAATGTTAGTATAAGTAAGTACAAATCTATGAAATTTAAACACAAGGCTTATGACGATAAAAGGTTGGTATTGATTTTGGGAGTTTTGGTCCCAACAGTTTAGGAAAAAGGGGCCCAAAGGGTCCAAAATTAAACTTTGTTTGATTTCATCAAAATTGAATAATTGGGGTTCTTTGATATGCCGAATCTAACTGTATATGTAGATTCTCAACTTTTGGTCCCGTTTTCAAATTGGTCTACATTAAGGTCCAAAGGGTCCAAAATTAAACTTAGTTTGATTTTGACAAAAAATGAATCGGTTGGGTTCTTTGATATGTTGAATCTAAAAATGTACTTAGATTCTTGATTATTGAAGTTTTTTTGGTCCAGTTTTCAAATTGGTCTACATTAAGGTCCAAAGGGTCCAAAATTAAACTTTGTTTGATTTCATCAAAAATTGAATCCTTGGGGTTCTTTGATATGCCAAATCTAACTGTGTATGTAGATTCTTCATTTTTGGTCCTGTTTTCAAATTTCAAATTCTACATTAAAGTCCAAAGGGTCCAAAATTAAACTAAGTTTGATTTTAACAAAAATTGAATTCTTGGGCCTCTTTGATATGCTGAATCTAAACATGTACTTAGATTTTTGATTATGGGCCCAGTTTTCAAGTTGGTCCAAATCAGGATCTAAAATTATTATATTAAGTATTGTGCAATAGCAAGTCTTTTCAATTGCACAGTATTGTGCAATGGCAAGAAATATCTAATTGCACAATATTGTGAAATAGCAAATTTTTTTTTAATTAGAGTTATCTTTCTTTGTCCAGAATAGTAAGCAAGAAATATCCTATTTGTGCAATAGCAAGAATTTTTTTTAATTGGAGTTATCTTTCTTTGTCCAGAATCAACTTAAATCTTTGTTATATACAATATACAATGTATATACACTTTTTACTACCAACTGATAAATTTAAATAATCTTTACCATTCAGTGATAACAAGCAGTTTTTTTACATCTTAATATTTTATGATGTATTTAAATGAGTAGTTATTGTTGCAAACTCCAGTAGAAATTTGAATTGATATCAGTTTTGAAAAAGGGAAACGGGGATGTGAAAAAAAAGGGGGGGGTTAAATTTTTCTCATTTCAGATTTCATAAATAAAAAGAAAATTTCTTCAAACATTTTTTTTGAGAGGATTAATATTCAACAGCATAGTGATTTGCTCAAAGGCAAAAAAAACCTTTTAAGTTCATTAGACCACATTCATTCTGTGTCAGAAACCTATGCTGTGTCAACTATTTAATTTTAGATTTAAAAAGTTTGAAGAAGAAATCTTTAATTGATTTGTAAAATCTTGGCATTTGTTTTGTGTAAAAAAAAACCATGTAATGTCAAAAATTTGATCACAATCCAAATTCAGAGCTGTATCATGCTTGAATGTTTTGTCCATACTTGCCCCAACTGTTCAGGGTTCGACCTCTGCGGTCGTATAAAGCTGCGCCCTGCGGAGCACCTGGTCTCATTTGAAATTTCATAAATAAAAAAGAAAATTTCTTCAAACATTTTTTTGAGAGGATTAATATTCAACAGCATAGTAAATTGCTCTAAGAGAAAACAAAAATTTTAAGTTCATTAGAACACATTCATTCTGTGTCAGAAACCTATGCTGTGTCAACTATTTAATCACAATCCAAATTTAGAGCTGAATCCAGCTTGAATGTTGTGTCCATACTCGCCCCAACCGTTCAGGGTTCAACCTCTGCGGTCGTATAAAGCTACGCCCTGCGAAGCATCTGGTTAAAACTTGCATTTAAAAAAAAATTATATGAATTAAACAGGATCGGAAAAAAAATCGCATTTTAGTCTAAAATGAAAAATCGCAAAAATAAATAAAATTGAGAATGGAAATAGGGAATGTGTCAAAGAGACAACAACCCGACCATAGAACAGACAACAGCAGAAGGTCACCAACAGGTCATGATTATTTCGCACGCAATAATTTCTGGACTTACAGGTTATCATTGTCAACGTGTGGATGTTCTCTGTCTGAAACAGATGATTTTACATTTAACTGCACTGTCATGGCTAAAGAATTTATGCTAAGTTTCGATTATTAGGTCATCTGCAAGTAATGGATCAATTATGTGGTGTCTACAGATTCATCGCAAGGTGTCTATCTAAATAGGCTCATTTGACAGTTATCTCGTTTTATATTAAATATAGGAGAATTAGTTGCGTCACCTTTTCATGATTAAGAACTTTTTATATTTTGAGTTTCAAAAAGGTGGGTCTTTTTTTTGGGGGGGGGGAGGGGGGTTAACTTTATTTTCACAGTAATGCTACACTGATTGTTTAAAAATAATCATGACTAAATTGGTGCAAATGACACAATTTTCGTATAATTGTTTTATTCATCAGTTTCCATACGGATTAAACTAGAGTGGGATCACATTCTCTTTGTTAATTATGACCCATTTATGGGCATTATGTTTTCTGGTTTGTGCGTTTGTTCGTCCTGGTTCGTCCGTTCGTCCGTCCGTCTGTCCCGCTTCAGGTTAAAGTTTTTGGTCGAGGTAGTTTTTGATGAAGTTGAAGTCCAATCAACTTGAAACTTAGTACACATGTTCCCGATGATATGATCTTTCTAATTTTAATGGCGATTAGAGATTTTCGCCCACTTAACATAGAAAGTGATAGAGGCATCCGTGTACTGGGGACACATTCTTGTTTTAATTGTGTTTTAAAAAGTTTTTTCTTCATTCAAATTTAGACCCTTCAGACTGCTAAGCATCATTTTCTTTTTGTGAAAAATACGAAAACAAGTATGCAGATGTAAATATCACTGAAAATACACCTATGTCGTGTAATTGCAGTAATTCAGAATACACCTATGGACCAATTTCCCATGTTATAACAGGAGACCTTAACATCGTTCGCGACCGAGAGTTAAAATCATTCCTCAGTAAAGGACCTAAATATCGTCCCCCGTCAACTATTAACTGGAATGAGTGTCGTAATATCATCAACGACTCACTCCGCGCCTACTGTTTGAAATGGGTAAAACGGGAAAAAGCTGACAAAAAATCTTTGGACTCTTTTTTTAATTCAGTAATGAAGATAGTTGATATTCGAATACAACATTTTAAAGAACATTTTACCCTCAACAAAAACTATAAAAACCCTATTTCGCGTATCAAAAATAAACTAACAGAACTAGCCAAGGAATTTGTTTTTGTCCCGGCTGATAAAGCTGCTAATAATATCATTATTGTTTGACGTAAATTTTATATAGAGGTTCTGCAAAAGGAAATCACGAATTCACCAACATTCCAACTGACTTCATTTTCAGAAAACGACATCTGTAACAAACATAAACTTTTAGCTACTTCTTTACAAGCAGAACCAAACACAATGAAAGTCCCAACTATGTACTGGCTTCCGAAGCTGCACAAAAAACCTTACAAATATAGATTTATTTCATCTTCCAGCCATTGTTCAACTACTAAATTGTCTGTTTTACTTACTAGTACACTTGGTACAATAAAAAACCTGATAATAAATTGTTCAAATAAGGCCTTTGAAAATAGTGGAATTAATTACTTTTGGAGTGTCAAAAACTCGTTGGAAGTACTTGATAAATTGCATGCATATATTGGTGATTTTGAATCTGTTCAAAGTTTTGATTTTTCTACCCTATATACCACTTTGCCTCATATTCTTATTAAGAAAAAATTCACATCCCTAATTAACTGGGCATTTAAAAAGTCGGAATGCGAGTACATATGTTCAAACTCTTTTAGATCATTTTTTAGTAGCAATAAACAAAAGAACTATGTCAATTGGACATGCTTTGATACTATTTATGCACTTGAATTTTTACTTGATAACATTTTTGTTCGCTTTGGAGATTCCGTATATCGTCAAGTTATTGGAATTCCAATGGGGACTAACTGTGCACCACTTATTGCGGACCTGTTTTTGTATTGTTATGAGTTACAATTTATGACTAAAATTAGCAAAGACCCATCAAAACAACATTTGATACAAAAATTTAACAATACTTTTAGATATTTGGATGATATATTGGCTCTAAATAATGACGACTTCAGTATGTATACTAAAGAAATTTATCCTGTAGAACTTACTTTAAATAAAGCTAATGATAACAATGACCACTGCCCTTTCCTCGATCTTGATATCTATATCATAAACGGGAAACTTAATACAAAAATTTATGATAAAAGAGATGATTTTTCATTTCCTATTGTTAATTATCCATTTTTAGATGGTGACGTTCCCTTGTCACCATCTTATGGTGTTTATATATCTCAACTTGTACGATTCGCTCGTGTATGTAACAATGTATTAGATTTTAGCGAGAGAAATTTATGTATTACTGAAAAATTATTACACCAGGGTTTTCGATATCACAAACTGGTCAAAACATTTACTAAATTTTATCACCGGTATAAGGAAATAATTCGTAAATATAACTCAACATGCAGACATCTTATACGTTCAGGTATTTCACATCCAAAATTTTATGGAAATATTCTTTATAAAGCACAAAAATGTCAGTATTCTCCTCAGAAACTAACAAAACCTTTAAATAGACTTATTAAAAGGGGATATAGTTACGATACTGTTGTCAGGTCATTAAAGATTGCATATTTTGGCTTTAACATTGATTCACTGATAGGGTCTTTGCATCGGAACTAAACACATTTATTTCTAAAAAAACAGTTGTTGGCATGACACGGGTTATGTTCTTCTCATATATTTTATGATAGTATGATACTAAACCCCTAACGGGAGGGATTGTACCTGATATTCATATGATGAAGACATAATCTTTCAATCAGTTTAATTGAGGTCTGGAGCTGGCATGTCAGTTAACTGCTAGTAGTCTGTTGTTATTTATGTATTATTGTCATTTTATTTATTTTCTTTTGTTACATCTTTTGACATCAGACTCGGACTTCTCTTGAACTGAATTTTAATGTGCGTATTGTTATTCTTTTACTTTTCTACATTGGCTAGAGGTATAGGGGGAGGGTTGAGATCTCATAAACATGTTTAACCCCGCCGCAATTTTGCGCCTGTCCCAAGTCAGGAGCCTCTGGCCTTTGTTAGTCTTGTATGATTTTAAATTTTAGTTTCTTGTGTATAATTCGGAGTTTAGTATGACGTCCATTATCACTGTACTATTATGCATATTTTAGGGGCCAGCTGAAGGACACCTACGGGTGCGGGAATTCTCGCTACATTGAAGACCCATTGGTTGCCTTCGGCTGTTGTTTGCTCTATGGTCGGGTGGTTGTCGCTTTGACATATTCACCATTTCCTTTCTCAATTTTAGATATATATATATATATATGCAAGGTTAGCGACACTCGAGGTTAAATCTTTTAAATTATTCCACCGTCTTCAATATCAAATCCAAACTGTAGGTTTTTACCCGCCAGTAAAATATTAATGAACATGGACCTATCCCATTGAATATTTTTTGTCTTTTTCACTGGTTCCAAATTTACTTAAATTGATATTGTCACGAACGCCACAGCATTATTTTAATAAGATCTTTACGGATAACTACTGCTGAACAAAAATTTAATTAGCGATTTTAAAAGTCTGTTGCTCTGGGCAGTAGTATTCATTAGCACTGTTTCTCGATTTAAAGTAAACTGCTGAAAGAAGATTAAAGTATTGAAATATAGTCGAGATCTACGGGCGAACAGAGAAATACGGATAACTATCAAAGTCGTTTGGTACAATGTTGCATGTTAAAAGAAACGAACGCGGTAAAAAAAAGATGCGGACTTCCGATGGGATGATAATGGCAATGTCATGTCGATTTTATTAGTCTAGAACAGAAAATTGACAATTTCCAATAGAGTTAGTTGACCTCAAATTTAGAGCTTTAAATGACCGATAAATTGACTAGTTGCAGAACTAAAATCTGATTCACGTTAATATTAGAATACTTGATGAAAAAACACAGCTTTTTTGGACAATCGTCTGTATAACAGTGTGTTTTTACATGTATTTAACTTTTGGTATAAACTGGCAGATACCACAAGAGTTCATCTGAAGTTAAATTATACTTCCCTATTTGAATTTAATTAAGAAATAATTACAAAAACCTACAGCTTCCTATTATGTTTGGGAACATAGAGTGTAGATCTATATTCCGCGCTTTTTCTGTAAGAAGCTTAAGCAGTAAAATCTTGAAAAATTCTGTAAGATCAAACACGTGAAACTTTTCTGGTTTGAAAATCCTTGAAAACTGATGTTGACCTTCATCCGTCTTTACTGTTTGACTTTTTTTATATGCTTTTCTAAGCCATCTGTGTTTTTTTATCTATGTATAGTGTGCATTGAATGACATAATTACGGAAGTTCGTAGCCTTTACTGACATGACTTTCTGTGGTTTATATACTTGAGAAAAATATTATCAATAATGATTCCAGTATTACTGATATCAGATACAGAACACAGTAATGTTGTGTGACACTAATTTTATAATAGATATTTCTATTCTAAAGGCATGTTTTATTCCAAGTAAAAATGTCTAATTTTATCTAAAAACTCATATCTTGCAATAATGAACCAGGACTTTTTTTATGGAAATGTAAATTGGTATTGCAATAAGAAATCATGAATAATTATAGATGTAAATTTCATTCGAAATTGTATTTACGTGCATTTCTATGAAAGGTTGTGACCTATTTTTATAATACAGAAAATATTGTGACACGTGAATTTGTATTAATGACACACTAACTTGACATTTGAAGAAGAAAAAAAGTTCAATAGAGCATTGAAAGTGCTATTTCAACATAGGGTATGCACTCTTTCCTATTATTCTTCAACATGCATGTGCCCAACAAAACATAGAATCTCAAATGTCAATTAAAAGGGGATATCGTGATGGCGGGTTTTTTTTATCGGAAAATAATCGAATACGAACCGAAAGAACTTAATTACAATGAGTTCTTGCAGTGCAATTTTATGTCAAGTTGGAATCATAGAAAATACAGCTGAGTACAATTGAATCCAGTTCGAGGCTTTAGCCATTGTTATATTACAACCAGAACCATAGTTATCAAAGCGAGGCTGAATTGTTTAATGCATATAGGACATGCTTTTATTTTCACACACTCCAGGGTGGCTGTTTTTTTACACAGACATATCAACAACACTGCAAACTAGAATTAAGGTCACTATCTTCAGCTTGAATATGCATAACGAATCAACACATGTCCTTGTACTTATATATATATTTCCTTTACTTATTCAGAATATATACTAATTTAAACTTGAATCTCTACACTGAGATACGTCAAATTAAATAGTTCCCGTAATTACCGTGAAGCAACAAACACAACATGCATATTCAGGACAAGATTGTGTTGAAATGAAATATGAATATACCCTGCTTACTACTTTTCCAATACTTACCAATATTTTTGACACGCTGGTTAAAAAGATATCAGTCTTCAGGAAGACATTCAACCTACCATGACATAGTATTAGGACACAATTATTACCATTTACAGATTTCTCTTACTCTTACATGACACGTGGTTGGAAACAGATGAGACAACTCCTCACAAGAGACCAAATGACACAAAAATTAAAACAACTATAAGTCACCTCACGGCCTTCAACAATGAGCAAAGCCCAAAGTCCGCTTTGACCTTCTGCACGCGAAGGGAACATATACCATCTTACGTAGTTAATGTATAATCCAAGTCCAAATGGTTTTTTTTAATATACTGTTCAAAACGTATTCCATAACTTATAAATCTTAAATATAACTACCAAATGTTAAATGTCATTCGTAGCTTTAAAACATAAAGACTGCATGGAATATGGATAAGTAATTATATTAAAAGTTAATCCAGTGGATTTATGTTTGGGAAGGCATGACAATTACAGATACCTCATTAGATTTGCATTCATGACAAAGATTAAATGTTTTATCTATAATGGGAAAGAAATGTACATGCAGACTATGTACTTATAATTAAGTGTCGCAGAAATGTGTTACCCTTTAGTCGGTCTAGAAGGAAATGTCTAAGGCAATGCAAGTTTAATTGAACATTAATTACAAATAGAATCTAAAGTACCCACCCATGTGGTTCGAACAAGGAAGTCATGTATGCTTAAATTGAAACTTTATAGAAATTTCAGAATGACAATTTAATACCAAATTGACAGGGGTTGGTTTAGAACTATTGAATCTCATGTTCTTTAAATAGATCAAGTCCGTGATCTTGTGTGTTCTTGCCATTTCCTATCAGCCATCTTTTAACAGCACGTGATCGAATATTAGCAATGTCGTCCGAGAAAGAGTGTAGTCTTTAAAAAAATGCTCCGTGGTGTTCCGCTAAGTATTCGACATGCTTCAGGTCATTTCGTATCAATATTTTTATATAATTTTGACAGACCGAAATGAAATAAGGAGATGTGATAGGACTATCAATGAGAAGGAGATGTGATAGGACTATCAATGAGAAGGAGATGTGATAGGACTATCAATGAGAAGGAGATGTGATAGGACTATTGATGAGAAAAGTTACCTGTGCCATTGAGTCAAAAGCTTGTAATTCAGTAATTGCATATACATATTGTATTTTTTCGTTTATTGTTGTATACAGTTTGGCTTTATGGTGTGCTGGTGCATGCTGTCCCAGGTCGTGTAGCACAGTCGCCCGCTAATATGTTTACCCCACCACAGTCTATATGCATTCGCTGTCTGTTCAAAGTCAGGAGCCTGTAATTCAGTTGTTGTTCTTTGCTGTGTATATCATATTTGGTTTTATTTTTCATTGTTTTCTACATAAATTAGTCCGTTAATTTTTTAGTCTGAATTGTTTTACATTGGTCATATCGTGGCATGGCCATTTATAGTTTGCTATAACCTCTAGTTGCTAACTTCTATCTCGATTGGTCTCTGGCGGAGACTTGTCTCAGTATGATTGCCACATTTTTATATCATTTTGGTACGCATCACCACCATTACAATGACGATTGCCTACATACTGTCATCGGGACTGACCAAAATATAAATGCAGTTTTGCTCTGACCTTGTCAGTTTGTCCTTCATTAAGCCCCAGTCCCACTAGACAACGATCGCACCACGCTCACCGCGATCTAAAACAAATTCAGATCGTGGTGAGGTCGCGGTATGAGCGGCATAAAATTGTAAATTTTCGTTGCTTTCACGATGCTACTACGTGCTCGTTACGCTTCTACAACGATCTATATATCTACGATTATACCAAGTTCTCACCGCGCTTATTCTGCGACCTCACTACGCTTATCAAGATCTTTCTACGCTCATCACGTTCTCACTACGACCATACCACGAGTTATCCGATTGCAACACGATCTTGCCACGCTTCTACTGCGATTATAGCACGTTCTTACGACGATTACTATACTAGTATACTACGTTCATACCGCGATCTCACTACTACGTTCTCAGCAATAACGTCAACATCGTGTTCCGTAGTAATACAGTTCCATTCCTTCTATTTCTGATTAAAACGTAGATTTCTCGGAAACAATACAGTTATGCAAAAAAAATCTGTTAGAACACTTAGGCGTAGTGGTAGGGGTTGATGTAGAGGCAGAGGGAATTCTGATAGTAACGAGTCCTAATCAAGCAGAAATATCGGACCGACCAATCCAACCTAAATTACAACCTATTGCTGGTCCACAAAGCTCAAATGACGATATGTTAATAACGACAGCTGAGATGACACAAATGTGTCAATAGATATATAGGAAGAATGATGTGGTATGAGTGCCAATGAGACAACACTCCATCCAAGTATCAATTCATAAATGTAAACCACTAAAGGCCAAGGTACGGCCTTCAACACAGAGCCTTAGCTTACACCGAACAGCAAGTTATAAATTGCCCCAAAAATTACTAGTGTAAAACCATTCAAACGGGAAAACCAACAGTCTAATCCATATAAAACGAGAAGCATGGTTGAGCCGTTGGAGAAAAAAGACAAGAAGTCCTAATTACATACAGACAAACAAAACCTGTAGAGATTTAATATATTTTATGTGAAAATGACAATAAGAATGCTGGTCGTAGTATGAACGTAGTCAGGTCGTAAGAAGAGCGTGATGAGGACGGCAAGAGCGTTCTAGAATCGTATTATGGTCTTGAACAGCGTAGTGTAAACGTGGTATAGTCGTAGTGGAAGCGTAGTTGGGTCGCGGTGAGAACGTGACGACCTTTGCGATCTTACTACGACCTTAGTGCGCTCTCACTACGCTTCTACCACGACCTGATTTCACCACGACCGCACGCTCGTCACGATCTTGAAGACCTCACCACGACCGTGATACGACCTAACTGCGATCTACACGATCGTATTTTGATCATCAAAATTTGCATTTTTTTCACAGATCGTAGTGCGATCGCGACCTAGTAGGACAGCGGTATTACACTTTGCAGGTTGAATATCAAAGGTAAACAACATATGGCCTATGATTTGAGAAGTACATTGGCATCTGATACGTTTTATGTTACCTTGACCTAAGTTTCTGAGATCATTGCTCTTTTATTAAAACTCTGTAGTAGGCGAGAGATATATTAAGTACATGTCGAATTCTTGTTATCACTATGAAAATGATTGGCATGTAATATTCCCATTCGGGATTATTTAGCGTATGCATTTTGGCTTTCGTGTTTTAAATAAATCGGAACACATGTATAAATGTCGAAATGTAATTTCCATTTGACTTACTGAAACAGAACTCTTCATGAAATGTTCATTAAATTGATCACAAACTTTGTCAGATTATATAATATCCGTCGTCTTTTTGTACTGACAAATCATTATTTCCGTTTAGTTTCTTTGCGTGCGTCTTTTTCTGTTTCTTCAGTCTCAAATGTACCTTTTTTCTTTGTTGTTTTGATTGTGATTTTGTTGTGGACAGACTGAGGTTTCCTGTTTGACAGTGAATTTGCGTTAATGTACTCTACGGCATTACCACCGTGACAAGTTGAAGTTATATATAGGTTTCAACGTTTTGAAAGGTTTTCGAGTCCATAGTGTAGGTGGTAATGGAAGAAACTCTTTGCAATCTGAACATGACTAGTTATATTTCTTCTTTTGGTTTTGATTAAGTATTTTAAAGATGTCTTTCAGTTAAATGTCAAAACTGTATTTCTAGTCAGTTTGCTTTTGCATCACATAGTAGTTGCGTAAACCCTGAGGGTTTACGCAGTATATATTGGACGAGTGATGTAGTCTTTCGGAACACCGGATGTTAGTCGGAACACTTCTGGTCTTTCTATGACCACCTTTCAAATACATGCGCAATAGCTATGACCACCTTTCAAATGCATGCGCAATAGCTTACAAATCTGTTGAATATGCATTAGCATCTTAAGTTGCTATAGAGATATTTTACGTATGATCTGAAATTTATTATGATATAATATTTTCTTGCACACGATTACAAGCTGCTAATATTAACCTACATGCGTAGAATTTTAATTAGTCAAACGATGTAACCAGCTGTGTTTAGATATGAGATAAGATTTCATGTAAACAATGCGCTTTATATTCTGAACGAGAATAATTAAAAATAAAATCTTTAGAAAGAGTTTTAGTAGCATTTTATTTTAGATTTTACGTTTAGTGAAGATGTACATGTTGTAAAAAGCAAGCTATTTATTTTTTTTATACTGAAATTAAAGGGAAGTCTTTCTTGCATATGATTAAATTACTGTAACAGTTATTTTTTTTTGGTTAAATATTGAAACTTTAATAAAAAAAAAAATGGTTATTAAAAATAAAATTAAATAGATATTGAATATGAAAAAATAAAATATTTTGAACGAGAACAATTAAAAATAATATCTTTAAAAAAAGTATTAGCACTTTTTAAAATTTTACGTCTAGGATAGACCAAGGACATGGAAATATAATCATAAATACGTGCCTCAAATAGGTGTAAAAACGAGGATTTAAAAAAAAATCGTTTATTGAAAATAACGTTAAAATTAATTATGAAAGTTATGTCCGTATTTATTTTCATTAATATTGCAAATTTAAAGTTATTTTCTTTGTTTAAATATTGCAACATTATTTACTTTTTTTAATAACCTCTGAATCCTTTTCGTCATTAAAATGCGACTGATAAGTATAGATATTCAATATGAAGGGGGAAAAAATAACCGTGACTGAAATCTAAATCTAAAATTTAAAAAAAATACACATTTGACCATGCAGATGTAAGAAATGATACTTCAAGCAATGAAACAACGAATTAAATGTGCCACTTTAATTACGACTGATAACCTAAAAATGAATCATGCATGCATTTTTAGCAGACTTAACCAGGTCGGCGATAAGATATCGATATAAAAAAAGAAGATATCGGGTTTGGTGTCAATGAGACAAGTATCTGCAAGAAACCAAAATAACACAGAAATACAAACTATGGGTCACCGTACGGCCTTCAACAACAGGCAAAGCACGTACCGCATAGTCGGCTATAAAAGGCCCCGAAATGACAATGTAAAACAATCAGTCAAAAAAGAAAATTAACAAAGTCCTTATCATCGTATGCGTAACTTAGTTGCTCAGAGGAACTTTACGCAAGCGTTTAAACACGCGTTCCATAAGTTTGAAGTACGTCGAAATACAAAGGTATACGCTTGGTGAACGCTTTTACTTCAGGAAAATTTTAATGGAACATAAAAAAAATCATTCAGCTCAAGCGTTTGTCAAACGTATATACATGTACCTGTAAACTGCACGCACATAATATACACGCTACACGAGCGTTGAAAACGCTACAGATAAGTTTTAGACACGTTAAGGGCACATTGCATACAAAAATACTCGTCGCCTTAAAGCTTTCATTTAGGAAAAGAAGTCCGATACGGGTGAAACTTCATCAAACCTACAGAAGATATTACACCCTCTCTAACCATGCAACATGGGACTAGACATAGAAGTACAGGAACTACTCACATTAGTTTGATCTGTACAAGATCTACAAAAATATCCCGCCTGCCTCAAAGGTGCATATAGGATCGACCATGGTCCAGCACTAATGATACAAATACCAACCAGAGTTACAATGACGTGGTAGTAAGTCTTTAAAGGCCACCGAGCGGCCTCCAAAAATGAAAAAAAACCTACTATTTAGTCGGCTATTAAATGCCCCGACCATTCAGATTTAAAAACAAAAATCAAACAAAACTAAACAGCCTTATTGATAACAAAATAATTTACGAAAACAACTTGACCGACATGAAGTATGAACAACAACCACTGCACTACATGTTTCTGGCTTTAGAATGGACATTGGCACATAAACAAAGTGGTGGCCATAAACCCAACCCTCCCAAATGAACCAAACCTTAAGGACAACACATCGCAAGAAAAAACTGTAAAATATCAGTTGCAATTCGCGTCCCTAAAATTATGGGTACGGTGCACAATAATCACTTACATAAAAACAATAGACACAAATCACTGAAATAATCGCACTTACCGAAAGCTATTTCAAAGCTAGTGAACATGTAGACGAACCAGTGGACATAGACGAACTGGTAAACATGTAAACAGACGGGCGAATGTGACAGACTTATTGACAAACATTCACATATAGACAGACCTGCAGTTGGGAATGTAGGAAGACCAGGAGAAACGCTAAGGTACGCTTTACGCACACCCAATACACGCTTTAAGCTCGTTGTGCACACGATACAGATATGATTGACAGGTTGAATGCATCAAAATTACTAGCGTTTTAGTAGCGTGCATGATTTTTTTTACCTCGGTCGACGTACGTCGGATCTATACGTTGATGTGTGAAGCCGGTATTACATTATTTAAACCACTAAACAGGCAATGTCAGTTTCTAATTCTTATGCACAACAAAAGTAATATAAGACAATACATCTTTATTAAACAATTATCTAATACATATATAATGCCAAACAAGCATTTGGGTTTACGATTGCATTTCTTTTTTTAAAGAAAGCAACTTGTTTTTCTTTATTTTTTAAATTTCGTAAACCGTTCGTAATGTATTGGGATTACTTATTCATACTTCACAAACCTTAACGGGGATGAATAAACATTCTTGTGTCTTGATTTATTGAAATACCTCGGTTTCAATTTATAGATTTATTTTTCCCAAATGTATCATCGTAGAGTTTATGAAATGTTTGCTTTCGATCATTGCCGATCATTGGCTAAACATTTTAAATTTGGTTTATGATGCCACCAGGAACCGATCCACCACCAGTGGTATAAGCACATTGCTAAAGTAAATACGTTTTCTAAGTTTAGTGCGCCAGAAGCACTTTTACCACAGATGCATAAATACATGAAAACCCGTATCTTAAAACAATATGCAATACCTTTGTAGATTGATTTTGGAAACTTCTTCATTTATACTTCAGTTACTGGAATGTTCACAATGTTGATTTTTTCTTATATTTTTATACAGAAGTATTCATATATAATCTTATATACTTTATTAGATATTTATATAGTTTATAAAATATCTTATATAATTTATTAGATATTTATATAGTTTATAAGATATCTTATATAATTTATAAGATATCTTATATAATAATTTATAAGATATCTTATATAAAAAAACAGATTATATATAGTTTTTTTTTCGGCAGTGCGTGCCACCAGAGATATATATTATATGTTTTTGGTTCCACCATTTGTAATGACCTATGATTAATATAATAACTTTACGAACTAAAAGAAAAATACATAGTGCGTATATCTGAATTGTCTTTTTTATAACCACTTGAATTGCTGGATTGTTACCTGGTAAACGTTCTCCGACATCAATTACATGGCAATTCAAGTCAAGAACAAATTAACAATCAATACAATAGATAGATCATGGGTCGACCTAGAACAATGGTGGAATACTGGGATGGCTACTTAAAAGTAAAGGGAACTTTGAAGAAAAGTTACATTTGCTATGTCACATACAGACTTCTTTTAAAGTTAGTGCGAGCTAGGGTTCTTTCACGTACGTTGAACATTGAGTGTGGCTGTTTATCTTTTCAATGCATCGGATTTAACTTCTCGATTTCGACCGGCGTAACTACATATTTACACACACTCAAACAGCCGAAAGCACCTTTAATGAATGGCTATTATCTATTTTGAATTTATTGAACCAGAAAACTATTTTTTTACTCTTCACATTGAATAATCTGCGAAGAGGATTATGTAAAACGTGAAGAGTTAAAAATTAGTTTTATGGTTCAATAAAATCAAAATAAATTATTGCCATTCATTATAAATAAATTTGTATCAAAACTAAGGCTCAAAGAACTTTTTATATTATTTATATTAACAATAACAACGTACACACATGTTGGCGTATGAATACACAACGTCAATGTGGGCGTGTCGCCGTCAAAATTGACAACATTGAAAATAAAACTAATAATTTTAACCAATCAGAAGACAGTAAAACACAAAATTTATTTATTCTTCGATATAGGTTCTAATGCCGAACTGAAGACCTTCGGTGACCATATTTCAATACCCAGACAACCCTTTTGTGTTATTCTCTTTGTGTAAAGAAAGAATCAAACAGAATATAGAAAAGGTATATGTCAAATCAGACTTCCAAAGAACAAGACGGAGATATTTCAAAATTGCCGAAGAACGATAATCAAACAAACAACAAATACTTTCTGGCAAAACGGAATCTGATAAAACCCGAGAGTTACAAAGTTCAGCTTGAAGTTCTCTACTGTCATTAGGCTGGTCCTCTCCCTTGCAACATACGTGACGGGTATCTCAGATACCTTTGTTGTATCTGAGCCAAACAGACAAAGCACAGAGAACCAGTCTATAATGGTATTAACCGTAGCTGGAAAAAAAACCAATACTGTAATGTTTCAAACCTGACGCTTACTGATCGGTCACTGTTATTTCTCGTCTTATTGGAAATACTTGGTCGTAAAACATGATGTTCCGAACGCCCAACATTCCGATAAACAATAGAAGTATTGTTTCAAGACGTATGGTAATTGGCTATCTCTGTTTCTTATTAGCGTAATGATCACTGATCGTTTATATTTTATTTGTATTTTGACACTTCTAATTAAGAAACCGGTTAGCCACATCAATTTATTGGCAAAAAAAGAAATGATCATTTTTCTTCCTTATTGAAAATGAAATTAAGAGTCGGTGTTTTCTTGTTCTTTCCCTGTTTATTGTAACAATAAATGTGTTTTATTCGAACGATATTCAAGAAAATTAATGGTAGTTGTAAATTTAGATTGTTTATTGTTTTATCTTTTAGAATAATGACATTTGGCGGCTACAGGCTTGAACATTAGTGACCATGGTTGGATTTATCACTGCAATACTTTTTGCTCTAACATTTTTTAATATCATTTATATTTTCTTTGCATCAAGTTTTACTTAACATTTTTGTCTGCAGAATTTGATAAGCAACAATTAAAAACAATAGAAGTATTTTTATGATATTTTCTTTGTATATTTTCGATTTTTGTGGAGTAAACTTAATTATGATTAATATTATATTATGTAGTTGTTATTTTACCCTTCAAGTTGATTTCACAAATGGAAGGTAGGGAATGGTAGACAATGGGGGATAACTCAAAAACTTTCGAAAGTCAACCACACGGATTTTTTTTTTCATTTTGATAAAATCAGCGTCTTCAATTGCACAAAAATAAATGCTGCTTTTGTGGAAATTCAAAATATTACAGTAATATGTGTAAATTGGAGATACAAGTGAAACAAAGAGATCAATATTAAGTGAAATGTATCTAGCAACCATTCAGGTGAACTATTATAGTCATCCATATATTTTCTTTTTCCTCCTCATAAGGTGAATATAAATTTTTGCTGACTCCCATGCTTATAAAACTTTTTTTTACCAGAGTGGTGGTTTTAAAACGTGATTTTTCTGTATAATATTATACACTGGTTCTAAATTAGTATACTTAGTACACGTTTATTTATGGTCTCTCAATCAAGTGTCTTTTGTCTGCAAGACTTCATTCAAAACAATATCATTTTAGTCTTTTTGATATTTTGATGACCCAGGTTATGGCGGAGAGACTTTGTGGGAATGGTGGGGGACTTTACAGTGTGTGTAAATAACTTTTAAAATTAATTTTACATAAATAAATACTTAAATTGTATTACTAAAGAATTTATCTTTTACTTTATATTGGTATCTTGATTTTTTTTTTATTTGAATGCACTTATGCTATGTATGTGAAAAAATAATTTCCTTCCAGAAAAAAACTGCCTGTCAAAAAGGTGAAAATGAACATCAAAATTGCTTTATATTTGCAAGGTGAGCAGATTTCAAGTCTCTTTCTAGTCTCTTATTACAGTTTTAGGGACAAGGAAATGGCTCTTATCATACCTCATGATTCTTTATAAAGATTTCTAAATACCTGGTAGTGAATACATCTGTTATTTACTAGAAAACAATGAATACCCATTCTTGCTTTGGTGGGTTATTGAAACAAAATTACACAACTTGTTTTGATTTGAGCAAAATTATAAAAAAAAAAAAACAGTAACAATAACAATATTCTAGGAATTTTCTAATGATATGCCATATGTCATTTTCAAGAATGATGCATTCCTATAATTTCTAAATGATGATTAAAGACTGGTTTTAGAAATAATTGCAGCTATTTGCACCACAATAATCTCAAGTGCTTAAATGATAATTTTATTGTTTTAGAATATTTCTTGATTAAATAGGAAATAAATAACTTAGCATTATTGCTTTTTAGCTGAGACATTTATAAATGTTTCTGCTTTAAGCAAGCTTTAATTTGTGAAAATAACTATTCCAAATTATGCAAATTTCTTTTTCAACAGGATTTGTCTAATTAAGATTAATAACTGAAACTATCTAGAGAATTGTAATGAATTTAACACTGATTTCCTTTCAGATTTTCTTCCAGCTCATTGTAAATAGGTGTTATTAAGAAAGAGAAATAGATTTTGCAGTTTATTGCCAATGGCAGTTCCGTTAAGTGTAAATGAGTACATGTAATTAAGCAGTTGTATATTTATGTATGCTACAAGCGACATTTGTAATTAAAATTATAGAATTTTCAGAATTTCTATATTGATAAGAATGAGTTCTCAAACCATGCAATTATCCTCTGATAATTGGATTTGTTATATTTTTAACCTCACTTTGAAAAATGTGTGCAGTGCTTCTGTGAAAAGAAATAATTTTAGTGAAAAATTATATGTTTCAGAAAAAATTTGATGCTTTGAAATTATGTAAAATATTAGTTTATGCCTTATGAGATGTTAAGTTTTTTTGCTCTGGATGCAAAGACCATCAATTATCACCAGTAGTTATTTTTCTTCACCAAACCGAATTACAATCTTTCATTTGTGTATTAGGTGTTTCTGTGCATGTTTCTTTGAACTTTTAACTCATATTCTGGAACATTAAAGGTAACATGCAAGTTCTATTTGTAAAAATTGTACAATAATTGCTTTAAGGAAATCATGAGTCAATTATTTTTATGTAGGCTTTTAATTTTGATGTGTTTATTTTTCTCCAAAAAGATCCCCAGAGAAAGGTGAATTCAAGCACATACTCCAGTTTTGCTAGGTTTTACTTCCTAATTTGAATGTTTTTCATTCCCCTAAATGCATCTTTCTATCAGAATCTGCTTATACAGAAAAACTGATGCCTGAATATGCATTATGTTGCATTAAGCTGCATTCTGCATCAACATTTATTAACCACTCATTCAATAGTTTGTTTGTCCCTTCATGCATGCAAATTGGCTTGGTTTGATGACTATGAAGAACAACAAAATGTATTAAATAAAGGCAACAGTAGTATACCGCTGTTCAAAACTCATAAATCCATGGACAAAAAACAAAATCGGGATAACAAACCAAAACCAAGGGAAACGCATTAAATATAAGAGGAGAACAACGACATAACACTAAAATGTAACACATATAGACAAAATCCCACGAGAATAACAAATATAACATATATATATAACATCAAAACCAAATACATGAATTTGGGATAGACAAGTACCGTGACACGTCTTATCGCAATGTGAATTTACACTCAAAAATAAGAGAAAACAAACGACACAACGTTATAATGTAACACACACAGAAACGAACTATAATATAACAATGACCATATTCCTGACTTGGTACAGGGCATTTTTAAAGGAAAAAATGGTGGGTTGAACCTGGTTTTGTGGCATGCCAAACCTCGCACTTTTATGGCCATGTGAAATATAACATCAAAATGACAACACAGGACTACAATATAAATAAATTGGAGAACACAATTGACAAAGAATCACACGAAAAAACAGCCAACAAAAGGCAACAAGTTCAAAAATTTTAATACGCCAGAAGTGTATTTTGTCCACACAAGACCTATGTGTGACGCACAGATACAAAAGTTTGAAAGCCGAAACGAGTACAAAGTTGAACAGCATCGAGGACCAAAAGATCAAAAAGGTTGTGCCAAAAACGGCAAGGGTTTTCTGTTAAGTTACCAGAAAATCCCTATAATTTAGAGTAATTTATACTTTAGCAAACAGTAAATTTAATAAAATGAATATTCAAAAGATGTACATGATAAAGCTGAAGTATTAACTAACTACAGGAAACAACTGAAATACATTTACATAACCAGACATTTGAAACACAAAAGTAGACACATCCGAATACGTTTAAACCTCTACGCCAAGTGACGTCCTATTTGAAACTGAAAAATGACGAAAAAATGACGTCATTTGAATTAGTAAAACAGAGCATCAAAAAATGAAAAATGACGTCACATAAGAATGAATAAGATAGAATTAGGATTAATTTAAGATTATATATTTGAACTAAATACTGATATTGCATTTAATAGCAAAGCACATTTTAATTCTTATTAATATAAAACTGAGGTAGCAATTAACTATATTATAAAACTATGTCAGGTTTGTTATGAATCTAACTTCAAACGTAAAATATCGTACTGATTACTTTGAACGAAATCAAATCTGATAAATGAAGGGGGTGATTAATTTTCTTTACCATAACACATAAATATAATAGAAAAGACGTCAACACATTTGACAAAATCCGATGAGAATTACAAATATAACATTAAACATTTAAACTAAATACATGAATTTGGGATGGATTAAGTTTGGCATTCATTTGTTAGTGAAAGATGGTACATTTTTTGCTATGAGCATCTGGAACTATGTTTATCATTTTGTTTACACTTGATTTATGTTGGAGTCTTTGTTTGCAGTAGTATGTCTATTACTCTTTATAGAATTAATGATAGAAGTATTGGACATACCTCAATGAGACAGCACCCTAACAACAGTGCAAAAATAAGAGGACCACATCTACAGGTTAACATACGTAACCTCCAATAAAAGATGAATGGCTGTGCATTGTTTCACATTTTGTTATATCAGGGCCTTTTATTAAAAAAAATATGGAACAAGTTTTGCTCATTATTGATGGACCTGTATGGTGATCCATAGTTGCTTACATCCAAGTCATTTAGACTTTAGTAGATAGTTGTCCCATTTACAATCATACTACATTATTATCCTTTTTGTTTACTAGTATATTGAATGGTACATTGTACTGGTTTACATGAGATCTGTCCTCAATGCTCTTTAACTTTGTACTTGTTTGGCTTTATAACTATTTGATCTGAGCGTCACTGATGAGTCTTGTGAAGACAAAACATGCGTCTGGCATATTAAATTATAATTCTGGTACCTTTGATAAATCTATAAACTGTTTTACACACAAGTAACTCCTTTATTGTAAAACAGAAGTTCTGAAACTATAACATAATTCAAGGGGATAGAGCTAAGTCAAGGGAGACAAATCTTAAAACAAATGTGTTTGTAATAAACAGTTGCAGCAGCACTTTTTTAAAAGTGCACAGTTACATCAGCGCTTTTTTTAAACAAACATTCCAGTGATATCAAGAGTTGTTTCCCTTCCTGCAGGGCTAACATCCTTATTGGCTGGTAGAAAAGGGGTTTAAGGACATTACTCTCAAAAGTTACAAAAGCAAAAGTCCAAGGAACTTCTCCACAGGGGTTTCTTAATACTGTTTTTGATCAACAGATCTGTTATCAAGCCAAAAGGTTTATTTTAGGGACATCTTGTTCATTCTCATTTTGGAACTATTGGCATAACATGCATCTTGTTCTTGGATCCTTATTCAGATAGTGAACTTTTTGCTGCATGGTTGTAATAGATGAAGCATTGACGTGTCCAATTAAAATGTTTTAATTGATTTTCCATTACTACAAAAAGTGGCCAAAGTATTGGAAGTCAACAAAAACCTAACTTAAAGTATGAGTAGCAACCACAAAAAGTAGCCAAAAAAATATAGAAAGCCACTTTAAAGAGAAGCCAAATAGTATGAGAAGTCACCACAAAAAGTAGAAAAAAGTTTGGGAAGTTAGAGAAGTTCAAACTCAA
Source organism: Mytilus edulis (assembly GCF_963676685.1). Lineage (NCBI taxonomy): Eukaryota > Metazoa > Mollusca > Bivalvia > Mytilida > Mytilidae > Mytilus > Mytilus edulis. The sequence goes on from NC_092347.1 coordinate 57,814,124, forward strand.
AGTATTGGATGAAAACTTTTTAATCAAGTAAATCTAGATAAAATAAAATCTGTATAAGGTAAAAAGTTTGACACACACTGCATATCACATAAACAATATTTACATTTACATAAACAACAGTTTAAAAAAAAAGATTTTTCTACATTTATTTACATATTCCTCAATTAAAAAGCTTAAATAACCATTAGATTTACCCCTTTTGTTTTAAGGAACTCTAATCTGAAATGCTTTCCAAGTACATGTAAAAAAATATACATAAAATTTCATAATGATAAAAAAATGTCCAGTTATTTGACACTAGATTTTCATAAATGTGTTAATATACATAGAGAATGAGTTAAAACTTGTTTATTAAAACATATTCAATATCATAAAATCATTTTTCTAAAGATATCATATGATAATGGATTTTCCTTTGCTATATTGTCTAGCTTATAGTATCTTTGATTTTGTTTAAAATATTAATGAATTTTATCTAAAAAATGATACGAAAATTGTTACCAATAATACAGTCCATGATGATAGAATTTTAATAGATGAATTACATGGTTCTGTGCTATCTTTAATCTCTTGTGAGGCTGGTTTTCTAACAAAACTATCAAAACTTCTATATATTATTCTTCCATTCAATGGTTGAACTGGCCTAAAATTGTCTACTAGTTTAAGTCTCTCAATCTCTTCAATGAGTTGTTCATTTTCATGCTCTAACTTTACGACAATCTGTTCAAGATGTTTTTCAGATTCTGTATAAGACTGTTCGTTGCCACTTTGACTAACATTCTGCATCTTATCTGTGTTTGGATTTTCCCCATGGTGGAGGTAAAACTTCTTTGGTGGTTCTCCTAGTGTAGGAGTTTCTGTTGGTACATTGTCTTTAGCCTTGTCCTCCTCAAGTGTCATCTCTAGCTCCATTTGTTGAAGCTTGTCCCCTGCCATACCAGACTCTTCCAATACTTCCTCTACCAGTTTTTCATCTTTGGTTTCACGTTTATGATGTTTTTTACCTTTATGTCTTTTGTTTTGCAGAATTTTTCTGAATGCCATCATCTGCAAAAAAAAGACAATGGTTAACTTTAATTGAAAGAAATGTGGTAGACAAAAAAACACTCTTGTTTGACAAAAGCTTGATTTTTATATTCCCCTCAAACTTTTGACGGGACATATTATGGTATACAAATGTAGTCTGTCCGTCTGTCTGTCCAGCATAAACATGTCGCACTGTATCTTGAGAACGACTTATCCAAATTTCATGAAACTTTATATAGATGTTTCTTATGATAGTCAAATGATCTGTATACTTTTTGGTGAAAGAAAGATAAAATTTTTGAGTTATGGGACTTTGTTACTAAAACAAGGATGTGTTTTTTTTCACATGTCGCGCCGTATCTCATTAACAATTCATGATTATTGCTTAAAACATTACACACTTCTAAGTTATATATATCTAAAGATCTATATACTTTTTGGTGATGATTCAAAATTTTATTTTTGAGTTATTGAGTATTTTGTTTTTCTTTGTGGGACTATAACGATAGATTAACACAGAGAGGTATAACTTTTGGACATATATGACAATGTTTTGCCTTTTTGCTATTGCTTTTTATTCAACTAACCTGTCTGACTGAAATGTACATTGGGTCATGGAAAACTGTCCAGATAACACTCTCGAAACATCCTGGTGTTGTCAGAGAGCCGTTGTATCGGTAGTACTTAGATGTGTCTTCAGGAAGGAAGTTTCTGATTCTCTGGGCTGGAAGTTCATGGTGATGATCATCCTCTGCAAAATAGAATTATGTCATTAATAATTGTTTAAAATTAATATTAAATTATGTTTGGAAGTTCATGAATTATACATGTATTGTATCAACACTAAAGTAAAGTCATTTTTTTGCTCCAAAATATTTGTCTTTCTACATAATTATTTTATTCTTCTTATTCATTTTTATCTGTTGTCAGTATCATTGTACTTATCAATTTCATACTTTTGAATTAGTCCTGTTATTATGAAGTCTAGTCATTTTAAGGCCATTGAATACCTCTTAATTTTGCTGGGTGCTTTAAAACTTGACTGTACTGAGTACAAAATTTATGCTCTGTTGAAATACCAAATCAAGTACTTTGATTGCATGGTTGAGTATGAGTACAAGAATCCTACACTAAATTTTTGTGATCCCAAGACTAGATTTGTTGCTTTCCCCTATAATTTGTTCTATTCTGACGGTAAAGGGTCATTGTAGACATTGTAGATATTATATGCACTTTCAGTACAAAGAACTAAAATTTTGAAAACAATAACATTTTGTACATGCATTGAATACAAAATACAGATAAATTCTTGCCTGCGGTCAGTGTCACTCACACATATATTGTAAGTAGAGGCTGACAGTAAAAACAAAAATGAGTTTTTGGATGGGTCTTACAGAAAAAAGATTAATGGACTAATATGGTAAAAAAATGATAGACCCTCATTAAATCTTACCAGGATCCTCAACATGTTTCATTGCCTGTATGATAGGTTCTAAGGCTGGGTTATCTTCTTCACCAATCTAAAACAAAAACATTTACACTGAAAATAGGTTTGTTTTTCAGTTTTTGAAGCATTGTCTTTTTTTCTATATTAGATTTAAAATGTGGACAGTGCAACAAATATCAAATTAATTATAAATACTTATAACAGCTGTGCTGATGTATCATGGCAACATTGATATACATGTTCATTGAATTGCAAAATATTTAATATTTTGGCTCTAGCCTGTCTTTCTTGGACTTAATTTTTTGAATCCCCCCAGATCCCTGACCCCTTTGTAAAATATGTATCATTTTTAGATTACTTTGAGGAAGCTCTGATTTTCTATTACAAACTTAGCTATTGCAAATGAAAACATTTTACTTTCATAAGAATAACATTAATTAAAGATACATGTCAATACTACAGTATTGCACCAAATGAACTATTTACAGGTATAATATTTCTTCAAGTTCACCTGATCAAATTTTAGAGGACAATTTAGATATAAATTATTTCTACTTATTCTAATTGATTTACACTTTTAAAATATTTCAAAAAAGGAAACAAACATGATTAATCTATGCCAGTTAGTCTATGGTAGTTACAGACATGTTTTTTATTTTCACCCAATAAATCTGGTAGATTTATTTCATTGGTAAAGTTTCAAATCCTATTCAGATAACATGATAAAAATGTAGTTTTGTTTACTCAATGAAAATAAAATTACTTTTTTATACGACCGTAAAAAAAAGGTATATTTGGGGTCAATTTGCAACAGCATAGTGTTTTAAATTACACACAAGCAAAATTGAATATATATTCAAATCGCATAACCAATTCAATTCTTTGACTACAATTATTCTGTGTTAGAAACCTATTATGTGTCAAAAATTTAATTACAATTCAAATTCAGACCTGTATCAAGTGTGAATATTGTGTCCATTTTTGCCCGAACTGTTTAGGACTGGACCTCTGCAGCTGTATCCAGCTGCACTTGGCGAAGCAATACTTTTCTAGAAATGTCAGAACTTTCATTGTTTAATCAAATATAAATATAAAAAGGAACAGGTAGATATTTGTCAATCAGATACATACCTCATACATAACCCCTAATACTGCCAATCCTTGAGGTTGTACCATGGCCATTGGTAAACTCTGATAGTTTTCGCTGTCATAGTTAACAACATGTAACTGAAATAGAAATGTAAAAATAAGAAATGCAACTAATGAGTTTCGGAGCTATATCTGTGTACGCTTATTATAATGTTTTCTAAATACTCATTTTCTTTGTTTGAAAAAAAATATATAGCTAAAAGATGTTCCTTTGTGTAATGTAAACATATATCATCATTCTGTAAATGTTTAAACATATTTTTAGGAAAATAGAGGTACCAATATAACTTTTTCAATCATTTTTAGCTCACCTGGCCCGAAGGGCCAAGTGAGCTATTCCCATCACTTTGCGTCCGGCGTCCGTCGTCGTCGTCCGTCGTCTGTCGTCCGTCGTCGTCCGTCGTCCGTCGTCGTTAACTTTTACAAAAATCTTCTCCTCTGAAACTACTGGGCCAAATTTAACCAAACTTGACCAAAATCATCATTTGGGTATCTAGTTTAAAAAATGTGTGGCGTGACCCGGCCAACCAACCAAGATGGCCGCCACGGCTAAAAATAGAACATAGGGGTAAAATGCAGTTTTTGGCTTACAACTCAAAAACCAAAGCATTTAGAGCAAATCTGACATGGGGTAAAAATGTTTATCAGGTCAAGATCTATCTCCCCTGAAATTTTCAGATGAATCGGTCAATCGGTTGTTGGGTTGCTGCCCCTGAATTGGTAATTTTGAGGAAATTTTGCTGTTTTTGGTTATTATCTTGAATATTATTATAGATAGAGATAAACTGTAAACAGCAATAATGTTCAGCAAAGTAAGATCTACAAATAAGTCAACATGACCAAAATGGTCAGTTGACCCGTTTAGGAGTTATTGCCCTTTATAGTCAATTTTTAACCATTTTTCGTTAATTAAAGTAATCTTTTACAAAAATCTTCTCCTCTGAAACTACTGGGCCAAATTAATCCAAACTTGGCCACAATCATCTTTGGGGTATCTAGTTTAAAAAATGTGTGGCGTGACCTGGTCAACCAACCAAGATGGCCGCCACGGCTAAAAATAGAACAAAGGGGTAAAATGCAGTTTTTGGCTTATAACTCAAAAACCAAAGCATTTTGAGGAAATCTGAAGAGGGATAAAAATGTTTATCAGGTCAAGATCTATCTGCCCTGAAATTTTCAGATGAATCGGTCAATCGGTTGTTGGGTTGCTGCCCCTGAATTGGTAATTTTGAGGAAATTTTGCTGTTTTTGGTTATTATCTTGAATATTATTATAGATAGAGATAAACTGTAAACAGCAATAATGTTCAGCAAAGTAAGATCTACAAATAAGTCAACATGACCCAAAATGGTCAGTTGACCCGTTTAGGAGTTATTGCCCTTTATAGTCAATTTTTAACCATTTTTCGTAACTTAAAGTAATCTTTTACAAAAATCTTCTCCTCTGAAACTACTGGGCCAAATTAATCCAAACATGGCCACAATCATCTTTGGGGTATCTAGTTTAAAAAATGTGTGGCGTGACCTGGTCAACCAACCAAGATGGCCGCCACCGCTAAAAATAGAACATAGGGGTAAAATGCAGTTTTTGGCTTATAACTCAAAAACCAAAGCATTTTGAGGAAATCTGACATGGGATAAAAATGTTTATCAGGTCAAGATCTATCTGCCCTGAAATTTTCAGATGAATCGGTCAATGGGTTGTTGGGTTGCTGCCCCTGAATTGGTAATTTTGAGGAAATTTTGCTGTTTTTGGTTATTATCTTGAATATTATTATAGATAGAGATGAATTGTAAACAGCAATAATGTTCAGCAAAGTAAGATCTACAAATAAGTCAGTTGACCCCTTTAGGAGTTATTGCCCTTTATAGTCAATCTTTAACCATTTTTCATAAATCTAAGTAATCTTTTACAAAATCTCCACTGAAACTACTAGGCCACAATCATCTTTGGGGTATCTAGTTTGAAAAATGTGTCCGATGACCTGGCCATTCAACCAAGATGGCCGCCACGGCTAAAAATAGAACATAGGGGTAAAATGCAGTTTTTGGCTTATAACTATGAAACCAAAGCATCTAGAGCAAATCTGACAAGAATTTTAATTGTTAATCAAGTCAATATCTATCTGCCCTGAATTTTTCTGATGAATTGGACAACTGGTTGTTGGGTTGCTGCCCTCCAATTGGTAATTTTTAAAGAAATTTTGCCGTTTTTGGTTATCTTGAATACTATTATAGATAGCGATAAACTGTAAACAGCAATAATGTTCAGCAAAGTAAGATCTACAAATAAGTCAACATGACCTAAATGGTCAATTGACCCCTTAAGGAGTTATTGCCCTTTATAGTCAATTTTTAACAATTTTCATTAATTTGGTAAATTTATGTAAATTTTTACCAAATATAGTTCTCTGTTACTAATGGGCAAAGTTCATTATAGATATAATTGTAAGAAGCAAAATCGTTCAGTAAAGTAAGAACTTCAAACACATCACCATCACCAAAATACAATTTTGTCATGAATCCATTTGTGTCCTTTGTTTAATATGCACATAGACCAAGGTGAGCGACACAGGCTCTTTAGAGCCTCTAGTTATTGGATAAATGTTATGCCATATAAATTGGTATGATTATAGAACACTATCTTAGATTTTTTGGTAGATTTGTAATATAATTACCTCAAGAGGACTTGCTCTGTTGTCTATAAGATGCTCTGAGCCTTGATGATTAGCATGGCCCCAGTGAAAGTGAAACTGGGCTGTTGAATATACTGATGGTAGGCCACCATTTGTCACGTGGAATGGTCCTAAAGTCTCAATAGTTACTGAAATATGAGGGGGAAATAATATAATATACTGATGGTAGGCCACCATTTGTCACATAGAATGGTCCTAAAGTCTCAATAGTTACTGAAATAATGAGGGGGGGAAATAATATAACAAACAAAAATATATGGATTTTCTATGTGATAAATATCTATTTATATAATTGTTTGCAAACTTATCTTCTATTGGATGACAACTTGCACATAATACAAATCTATTCACTGAAACTTATAAAATAGTCAGTAGTTGATAAATACTTTCCAAACCTTTTTGTACAGAGTGTTCCTGATGACGATTTTTAAACACTGCATTTATTACATTGATTCATTACTGCCATTATTATTTGGGATACTTAAGTTAAGAATACTCTCTCATGAAATAAATCTCAAACTTTCAAAATGCTGTTAAAAATTATGTTTTGACAAAACTGAGTGCATTTTATTTCCATAAAAATAGAGAATTATATTTTAGGACCTCAAGGTTTAAATGAATCTGTGATGCAGTGAATTGTAGTAATAATATAAAGACATATTTGAAAAATTACATTGTGTGACACATATTAAGGTTAAGAATTGAGCCTACTAATTTATCATTGAATGAAAGCTTATAATTCATGCAGTTTTTTTGTTTTTGTTTTGACATCAGGTATGCATGAGTAGGTTGAAATTAATTTATTATGAAATCTTTTGCACATAAATAATCTCCTTTTCTTTCGTGTCATTGTGAACACACACTTTCCATTTTCAAATTAAAAGAATTAAAATATGCAAATTAATGAATTATAATGTATGGTTATGCATATTTAATCTACAAATTATTACATACTTGTTATGAAAGAATTTTAAAGAGCAACTAATTTAAGTGTTGCTACTATAATTTTACAATTATTTTTTTCTTTTTTTTTGCTTATTTCTGTATGGTAAAATACAGAGAACCCAGTAAAAGTACTTTAAATTTTAGGTCTCACGTACACTGTACAACACTTATTTCAAATATTTCAATTTACTGCCAAGTCTATACATGGGTTCACCAATTTCACAGAAGCAATATTGGTGACTTATTTTCTTCAAAGTTATTTTTGTCCATGGAGAGAGATCAATAGAGACACAAAATTAGCACAGCATATTAGAGGCTTGTATAGGGTATATTGGGATACGGGATATTTGCCATTTTAATTTTAGGGATATGGGATATTTGTCCTAAAAGTTAATGGGATATGGGATATTGATGCATTTATAAGGATATTGAATTTTTAACATGAAAAAAATAAGTGGAATTTAAAAGTGAAGTACGGGAATATTTACATCTCACTTGATAAAATTGCCCCAAAAAGTTTAATATTAAAGGTCATTTTAGTGCTTTGTTGATTTCCATTGAGTTTATGGTTTTATTTAAAAGTCATCCGAACCCACCAAAGCAAAAAGTATTGATCTATTTTCGATATTTATATGCTCATATGTACTGATAATTTAAAAGTACTTGTTTTGCTTTCCATACTTCGTTCCTTATTGTTAATTTTCCTTTTTTTGATGGTGATGTTCCTTTGGCACTATCTTAACGATGTTTGTATATCACAACTCCTCCGCTATGCCCGTGTTTGTTGTAACGTTTTGAGGGATTTCGTTACCACAAATCACTTAAAATCTTTACTAAATTCTTCCGTAGATGTAAAAATTTGGTTTTGAGGTAGAAAACTTATTTCAAACGGGAAAGCATATCCTCATTTTAACGGAGATGTTATTTACCGTGCAATTGGATGTTGGATGTGTTATTGCCTTTTAACTAGCTGTCAGTAACTGTGAGTACTCTCAGATCTGTACTTCGTGTCTTTTTGTTGTTTGGTTTTACAAGTACTCGGTCACGTCCACTCTGTGTTTTTGTTAGGTGCATTTCTATTTGTATCCATATGATGAGTTAACGGTCTTTTTCAACTGATTTGTATAGTTCGTTCTTATGTTGTACTGTTACCCCAGGTTAAGGGGAGGGTTGGGATCCCGCTAACATGTTTAACCTCGCCACATCTTTCTGTATGTATGTGCCTGTCCAAAGTCAGGAGCCTTTAATTCAGTGGTTGTTGTTTGTTGCTGTGTTACATATTTGTTTTTTGTTCATTTTTTGATACATAAATTAGGCCGTTAGTTTTCTCGTTTGAATTGTTCTACATTTGTCATTTCAGGACCTTTTATAGCTAACTATGCGGTATGGGCTATGCTCATTGTTGAAGGTCGTACGGTGACCTTTAATGGTTAATTTCTGTGTCGCTTGGTCTCTTGTGAAGAATTGTCTCATTGGCAATCATGCCACGTCTTCTTTTTTTATATTATATGCTCATATGCATTAACAATTTTCTTGAAATAATCATAGATTATTGTTCGATGTATCCATCTGATGAGTTAAGCCTTAGTGTTGTCAATATTTTTATTTGTTTTTATGCTTTATATGATTATACATGATATTTTCTAGTGTTTTACCTCCTATTCTTTACGTGGCGAGAATCTAAAGAGGTCTCCACGTTTCACAGATTGCTTTGATGTGCAACGGCTGTTTTACTGGGGCTGAGGGACGTCAGAGCAGGTCCCATATCAAAAAGTAGATATTTCGCAGTATAAAATGAATGTCTTGTTTGAATTTGAAATTATCTCTTAAATAGCTTTTTAAAAGCTTTAACTTTGGTAATTACAAATTATTACTAAATAATCAATGTAAATTAATATATTTTTCTATTACTGGTGTTTTGAGGAAGGAAATTAAAAAAAAGTATCTATGTAATTCATAAAGTTCAAGATCACAGAGTCAAATGTTGTGTTATTTTTTTGCAAAACAAGGGCTGTGCAAATTTTGCTTGCTGTAAAAATATTGCAACAGTTAAGTTTAATGTAAGTGCATTAGCAGAAAGCTTTCTTGTGTTAAATTTTGAGTTATTGAACTTGCATGCAAAATATCCACGTTTTATATAGACGTGCTCTGACGTCCCAAGGTCTCAGCTTGTCTGGCAAAACAGCCGTTGGATGTCAGAGCAATCCCGGACAAGAGACCGGGTTGAGTCCTTCTGTTCTTTCCAACAAATTGAAGGTTAACGTTAGGATGAAGTTTCTTTAATATCAATGAAAGGAGAATGCTATCAAAATGAAATTTTACAGCCATATGCATCACGGTTTGAACAATTAAAAAAAAAATCCGAAATTAGACCCCTTACACTAAATTTATCGTTTTATAAGATCACATAAAAAGATATTGTTATGCAAGGCTCTAAGATGGAAGTTCCGAACACTTCATCTTTTGGACACATATATTCTTATTTAACACTGGAAGTATGCACTGTAAATTTCCTTTACCACAGTTTGTTTTCCCAGTCAAAATTATTGAAGTTGTGATGATGAGGAAAAAAATGGGCTTGGGAATGAATTTATAATGATTTTTTGGGATATTTCAAAATAGTTTTAGGGATATGGGATATTTGTACAAAATATTTATTGGGATATAAGGGGTAAACATTATAGGGATACGGGATATTGGGATAAAAACTTAATGGGATATGGGATATTGATACCCCCCCTAAACAAGCCTCATATTACAATTTCATTTGTTACTATGAATTTAAAGGGAAAATTCACGATTTTTTACTTATGGTTTAAATATGTTCATTATGACATAATATATATATTCACAAAGTTTTATCGCTATATGTGCAGTAATAAAGGAGAAATTCAATAATTAATGAAAAAATATCAACTACTTCCTGTAGGTCGTGACGTTTTCTCCTGATTTTTGCATGCCGGGATTTAAAATACAATCATTAAAAGTCTTGGTTTTTAATCATATTTTAACGTAATCGTAAGCGCGCCGATGACTTATGCTTTATCTAATAACCATCCGATAATAAGAAGATAAAACGCACAGACGTTCAATTGTACTCATTCGTGAGATAAATTATCTATGTTAAACGTATATATTCGAATTATTTTTGTAGACAACACAAAAAGTTATAAATTTATTTTTAATAAATGCATTTTCGGACTGATAAGGTGAACAAATTAAAGTACAATAATCTGTAAAGACAATATGTTGGTGTACTATTATTGACCTTTTACTATCTCTGCTATGGCTAGGTTTATACGATGTGTGTATTCACGGTTCTGTGGCAATAATCGTAGATGGCTTGTTGAAAGGTAAATTGTTATTTGCACTTCGGTATTTAACCACGCCTCTAGGGCACACCTTGCCAGGTGTGACTGTCTATTCGGATCAGTGGTAGCATTTAATACACACATTAAAAATACATATTCAAGTTGGTGACAAATAAAAATTGGTCGCCGTGGAATTATTTAATTATATTTGGTGCTATTATTTATTTGAATTCAAATAAGTTAATTTACTAAGAAATACACAATTTTCGGTTAAAGACGGGAAACTTAATTCATATGTCAGAATGAAATGATATACAAGTCTTGTCCTTGATTGATGTCTCATAAAAAAGGGGGACTTAGAAATTAGAAATAGCTTTACTAATAAAATCATTTTTATTTGTCTTTATTAGGCGAAAAAATGTACGAGAACACTTACATTTAGACTTTTGAAAGCCATGTATTAATTAATATATGAAACTATCTGAAGATAACTCTACCGAAGCGGAATATAATATGTACGAATAAAGAAAAAAAATATTTTTGTAATGGAATCGAAAAATTACGAATAGATATTCTTTTCAAGTGTGATAAACGTCAACCAAATTTATTCATAATGGGGAACGTCCTTATTAAAATCTGAGACAACTATAATAATCGTCGTCTCCCAACGTATATATATACTTAAATAACTATTTGATCAACGATGTTTAAAATTAAAAGACAACGAATTTAATGTTATCTTTCCCTATTTTTGAATGTTATTATAAGTCTGTTCAACTTGCAAGAATACCCCTAAAGCGGACAAATATCCGACAAGCAGTTTATTCTTTAAATTGCTGTCATTGAATATCAAGAAAGAAAATAAATCCCAAAATTGATACTCAATAGTTTTCCTAGAAAATATTCACATTCCTTGGGGATTATTAGTGTACGTCCAGTTGCATATATTTTACATGAATGTTGGAACAATTGTGATGATGACGAATTTCGTCCTTTATTCGAGAACAATTTAATTGATATATAAATCTGTGAGTTTACTATGTTCTTAACTTCGATGAACCAAAGCAAGTTATAAATTGACCTGTATTTAAATCAAATTGTTTCTTTTTTTTCTTCTTCTTCTTTTGGTATACAATAGTCTATCGAATTCGTTGATTACATACTGTTGGCATACATGGACTAGTCTATTTACAAAACTTTTACCACAATTTACACAAAATGTATGTTTCTTTCTTATGTTCAATGTATACATGCATGTATACATATTTTAAATTGCGCTACTGACTATAGTTCCGTAACTTTCTACCAGGCGTATGTATACATGAATCGTCGACAAGTGCGCACATTTTTTTAGATCAATAATTCTGGTATGTTCCAATCTGTCCTAAACTATTGACAACGAGTATATATTACATTTTCCCAAATTAACCCTTGGAAAAATATGTAAATAGATTTGTATTTCTTCAATTATTTTTTTTTGTATTATTTTTTTTATATAAATAATATTCTTTACACCAGAAATGTTATTTATAAACAAGCGTATGAGTTCAGTAATGACTAGTATATTATATCACTTTCGGACATGCAAGACAAAAATGTATATTATACATGCACCTGATAGTTCAAAATGGAAAGTTATAAGTAACGGTCGTGTACACTGATCAATACCTACAGAAGTGAAACGATGCATGAACTTGCAAGCCCGCCGGACAGGAAATCGATTGAATACCTGGACGTGTCACCTTACACCCCTTCCAATACCTTTGGGAGTAATACCTTTAGCCATGCTGGTGATCAGATAAGGGAAGACCCGAATTTATTTAAATAAAGTTTATTACTTGAAAGAATTATGAACAAATTAGATTTTCGAAAACAATTTCCACGGAACACTTATTTATCATTTTATGATTTGAACTTTGACTTTTTAACTAATTACAATATTATCAGTTTAAAAATAACAGACTATATGGTTATTTAAAAATATAAGACCATTTTCCGTATCAAGTTAGTCAGTCAGATAAAACAACCGTACGATTGACAAGATATCGACACGCAATTACGACTACATCGTTTACTGTAGTTTTGTTCCTTTGTGGTTTATTGACATATCGGGATTTTTCATCGGAGAAGGTGACAAGATGGCGGAGAGTAGAGAACTGATACTCGAAATTTAAAATCGATGGTGATCTCTTATTTAGCGGAATAAAACTTTAATATCTATAAATTTGAGCATTTTTATACAGAATGGACATAATATCAATTTTTGATTTTTTTGCGAAGTTTCCCTTTAAAAATGCTATTGATTGTTCATTATTTGAATACAAGTACCGTAAATGCATATGATTGTACTTTTCACCTACCATTACAATATTAAAATTGTTGTTTCTCTCATCAGTGATTGGTTAACAGACTATCTATTGAACTTGTTTTTATAATTCATACTGTGCATTTATTTATCTTTGTGGATACCACAATTTTCGTGGATGGAGGAAAACTTGTTTTTGCGCCTGTCCCAAGTCAGGAGCCTCTGGCCTTTGTTAGTCTTGTATTATTTTAATTTTAGTTTCATGTGTACAATTTGGAAATTAGTATGGTGTTCATTATCACTGAACTTAGGGGCCAGCTGAAGGATGCCTCCGGGTGCGGGAATTTCTAGCTAAATTGAAGACCTGTTGGTGACCTTCTGCTGTTGTTTTTCCTATTGTCGGGTTGTTGTCTCTTTGACACATTCCCCATTTCCATTCTCAATTTTATTGTTCGTGGATATTTAATTTTGTAGTTTTGCCGAGGTCTGCACACAAGCCTTAAAAGAGAATTCCTCATTCATAGAACTTTAAATTTCATGTTAACCAGTGTACCCACAAAATCCACGAAAATTGGTATCCAATGAATAATAATGAATCCACAGTATCTGTCAATAAATTATAAATAATAAAAAGTTTTTAAAACTTTAAAAACATCTATTGAACAACTTACTTGAATGCCCATTGTTTTTTACTTTAAATAGAGATCCTGGTTTTGGAGGGTCATGCCAGATAGCAAAATCCCCCAGTTTAGGATCATGTTCTGAACTTTGAGTTGTAATATCTATAGGTGACTGTTGTTTGCCAGAACATCCATCTGGAAATAGCTTATGCCAGTGTCTTGGACCTGCAAGAAATATTACATAAATGACATTTTGTTTAATTTTAAAATAGGAATTCTTAAAAAGACAGTTTCTGGTATATAATGTTCATGATCGACTTACGCTCCATGTTGAAGACCATACCTTGACCTATAATGGTTGACTTTTATAAATTGTGACTTGGATGGAGAGTTGTCTCATTGGCACTCATATCACATCTTCCTATATCTATGTAAATAATACACATACTTGTATAATTAGTTTACGATTTTTTTCTTTAGAATTTACCTAGGAGTTTGGTATAATTTTTCTTATTGCATTTATAAACTACAGTATGTAAAATTGAAAATGACCTACTAAAACACACAAAAAAATATAAGATGAAAATAAAAGGAAGAACATGAGTTCAGACCCATGTACACAATATAATCCATGAACTAAACTTAATCATGTTATAATGAGAGAAGCCAGAATGAAAGACAAATTTGAAAAGGTCTTTGACTACCACTGAATATCAAAGTTAGTGTTTGGTAGGGTTAAAGAGACTTTAACCTTTCAGTTTTATAGCACCCACAATATGACTTACATGCAGGGAGTGAAGTGATTCATGAATAGATAGATAAGTTGCACTAATGTCAGCAATTTTGGCACATCTTTGTATTTATGATAATGAGAAGAAATATGATGTTGTATTGTAATATACACTGTACAATAACTTTTGTATGACTTTGGGTCTTATTATTGTGTAATTTTCATTTGATGTTTTATTGATAAGTCATGCAGTAATTTTCAATTTTAAGATCTTTTTCATATATAGTTTGTATTATTGACGTATGTGCTTCATTTCAATTGTACATGTCAAATATGCTTTATTGTTATATTGGTACATTGTGAAATATTTAAAGTAAATAATTTAGGGAGGAACACACACAAATAGAAACATTTATTATTGTGTTTTAAAAAATAATCATTATGATGTCTTTAAACTGAATATATTACCAGGTTTTGAAGGTGACAGAGGTCACCTTTAACATGACTGTTTTTGTGACTAAATAAATTTTAAATATAGGAAATTTAAAAAAGACTCAGGGCACTTACATTGTTATATATATAGATTTAAATGAATTTAGTTTTATAATATTTACGGAATCACATTTTCAGATTCCATGCCTTTGTTTATAAAAGTGGACTTTAGATTTTTCAGTTTGATAAAGTTTATAATTTGGTTGGGTTTAAGGAAAGTTATGATAAATGCTAAATGAGTCTCTATGACATCATGGTCCAATATAGTATAAAGGAAAGAGCTTTAGATTTTATAAGATCTTTGTAGTAATGTCAACATCAGTGGCAGATCCAAGGGGGGGGGGGGGAGTTCTGGGGGTTGGAACCCCCCTTTTTTCGATGATTAATGCATTTATATGGGGACATGTGGTTGGACCCCCCTCCCCTTCTTTTATCCTGGGTTAGGAACTCCCCCTTTTGAAAATGTATGGATCCGCCCCTGAACATGAAGGATGGAACGTTGGGTACCCAGTATTCAAATATTTAGCCAATTTTCTGAAATCATAAATATACAAAAATGGGCTTTTACTGTAGGGTGAATTTTTGTAATCGAAATCTAAAGTAAGATATTACAGAGATGTGGTATAAGATTCCCAATGAGACAACAATCAATCAATTACCAAAAGGACTAGGCTGTAAAAAAATATATTTATGCTTTGTAATCATTTGGTAGGTGATATCAGGTTTGGTTATTTTGATCATAGACCTGGTAATTCAGGTAATTAAACATTCTATTTAACATTCTGTGACACTTTTAATATTTTTTAACTGACTCTCATTATGATTTGAATACATAGAATGACAGATACATTTAAATAATATATTAAAATGATAATTCATAATCATAACTTTCTGACTTGTATATATATATAAATGTACGTAAAAAGAAAATGATATGAGTAAAAGGATATGTGGTATAGGTCAAACGAGACATCATTACAACGGCACATATAAATTAATCATATTATACTTTTGGTGAAATCTTACTATTTAAAACATCGGATATGTCTGGTAAAATATAATCAGTTTATAAAAACCCTGTGCATGCCTTAATGTCCAATATGCTATATCCGTATCATAATGAAAATTATGGTGTTGTGAATTTGTTACAAAAGAATTTGAACACAATTCAGCAAGATTATTTTATAGTTTTTTACATATAAATAAGTATTTTATAATGTAT
Source organism: Mytilus edulis (assembly GCF_963676685.1). Lineage (NCBI taxonomy): Eukaryota > Metazoa > Mollusca > Bivalvia > Mytilida > Mytilidae > Mytilus > Mytilus edulis. Next base: position 57,830,066 of record NC_092347.1, read on the forward strand.
TACAAAATGCAGTTATATTTTGATGTATCATTTTGAAGATTTACAGAAAAAATGAATTGCTACTTTTTGCTTAGATCAAAGTTAAGTTTTGACATTTAACTTTAAAATCATTTCCTTGTGATGTAAAAGTAAATTTGTCTCAGGTTTTTTTACCCTTGTTTGATGAAATAAATATATGTAACATACTGGCCAGTAACAGATTACTCTTGTCACTAAGATTTTAACATGACTAAGTTTATGTGAAAATTGGTTATATCTATTTATATACAAATGTGTGACTTGTATAATCTGTATCCAGTTTTGTATTAAATATACCCAGCAACCTTAAAAATGCACCACCTCTTTGCAGACCCAATTTTATTAATTTTTGTGTTGATGACATACAATGGAAAAATCATTTTGGTTGTTTTATCAAACTTACCCAAGTCACCATCATATGTCCATTTAGCTGCATCTGAAATTAGAAATGAAATGGAATTTTATTGGACGTACCTTTCTTCTGATTAGGTTATGAAGTGGATTACTTTAACAATAAAGCCGAAATATTGACATCAAAATCAGAAAATGTCACCTGCATAAAGCAAACATACATTCTCAAATTTCTATATAAACCAGTACACAAATGCTAATTTTTTAAGAACTAACTTTAATGAAGATGATTTGCATTTATTTTCTGATTACCTGCTATCTGACATAATTTGTAATTTATTGATATTTACTTTTTCACATTCAATAGTTGAAGATTTTGTTTTGAATTAAATCTATGTGTTTATTTTACCTTTTTAACCTATCTTTGTTGCTAGAATATTGAAGTATACTATAAGTACTAATTTACCTACATTGCTGAATTGATATCAGCTTATATATTAACTTGTATGTCACTTTTATAAACTTTTGCTACTTAACAAAATGAAATGATCAGATAGCTTTAAAAAAGGGTAAAGCATAAATTGTAGTCTTGTATGATTTTTGATTTTAGTTTCTTTTATATATCAAGGTGTTATGACGTCCATTATCACTGAACTTAAGTACACATTTTTGTTTAGGGGCCAGCGGGTTGTTTTCTCTTTGACACATTCCCCATTTCCATTCTCAATTTTAAGGTATTGCTTGAATAGCAATATATATATATACATATATATGTGTATGTTATAGAAGCTGTTGTTTAATATAATTATATATATATTGTACATATTTTTTACAGTTTTTGTGTATTTAAATATTTTTCGATGTTTCTATACTTGTATTTTTCTAAGTTTTTTTATTTTATTACTCTATGTTTCAGATCTACCCACTGTTGATCTATAGATGTAACTTTAAGATGAGAAACTTCTTTGCCATAAGTCAAGATGTGAAATACTATTATGTACATGTTATAAATATTTGTATGTATATGCTATATACTATAATTTAAAGTGTTAGAGTCAGGTGACTGTATAATCAACCAGCATGCTTTATTGAAATATGCAGAATTTAATTAACTTAAATAAAAAGCGATATGTAAAATGCAATGAGGTAATAGATTTTGATACTTGCTTCATTGGAGACTGAAGGAAGTTTGCATTGTGGGTAAATAAGCCTACAAAGATTACAGCATTGTAGTAAAAGATTTACTTTGTATTTTTAAATGTCAAACTGCATTTGCTTATGACATAATTTTTATTGATCACATACAAAATATTAAATGTATGATTCAAATGTGATCAAATGTTTATACAAGAACCAGGCCTTTTAGGAATTCACAGTTGATTTATAGTACTGGGTACTTGTAGTATAAATCTATATTTAGAATCCACGAAAACTTTTTCATGATTTACTCAAACCCCTTTATGGATAAGCTGATTAAATTGTATAGTTAATAAAAGATGTTTAGACTAAAAAATACCATAATGGGTGAAAATGAAATATAATATAAAGTTAATAAAAAGACCCAAATAGGAAACATGGGTGAAAATTAAATATAATATAAAGTTAATAAAAAGACCCAAATAGGAAACAGTCTATGACAGTAAGAATTTGACAACTTTTTTTGCAATATGGTATTATAGAAAGGTCACAAGTTTTTTTTATACATGTAAGTACAACTTTTCTTTTCTGATTCCATCTCCTTTTTAGAGAGATATTTACAAGGGAAAGCCCTTTTAACAAGTCGATGCACTTTCAACACCTTTTTTCAGTTTCGGTCTGCTAGCTAGCTTGAAGAATCAAATTGAAATTGTACTTTTGGGACACCATCCTAAATCTACTAATGATCAATTAAGCTATACATATATAATCTTTCTAATGTTTAAGGTTGTTCTTCCTTAATTTTTTGAATAAAAATTAAAAAATAATATGACCCAATCTTATGTCATTTTACAAGTGCTTTGAATACAATGTAATTAAAGAGCAGTAGACATTTTGACTGTGGAATTACTAGTACACCATTATTTAAGTGACAATAGTATGCAAATTATAAAAAAATGTATAAAATGACATTTGACTCATGTTATTACAGTCGTAGTAATATTATATAATTTATGCTAAATTTTTTATATTCAAGCTGAATACCACAAAAGATTATCAAAATGGCAGAACAAAAGAATGACATTGATCATTGTGATACCAAAATGCTTAGAAAATTACTTCTTTGTAGTGTGTAAAACTGTTAAACATTTTTAACACGTTCTCTTAATTGTCGTTTTTCCATTATGTTTTTTTCTTTGAAATCATGTATATTAACTGAAGCCAGAGGCAGAGATTTTAGATTCTTTTCTTAAGTAAAAGATAAAAACCCAGATTATTTAGTCTTTGATTATGTTTAGACATTTTACGAATATCAGTGCTTCACATTCTCAAACTGATTTGAAATATTTGGTTGCTGCATGATCCAAACTTTTTATTATTTAATCACTTATTTAAAACAATAGGGTGTTAAATCTCAGTAACATTCCAAATAAAAACCTTCGCTAAAATCTCTACTGACCCTTCAATGTTCAAGAATGAAAGTTCTGCCAGTGGGATGATTGCAACTTACAGTAATACGTATTTTATAATGTTCGGTTGCTTCACTGAAGAATTTTCATAAATTCTTATCCGGTCTAAAAGTTCCATCAAATAGTGGTGACATTTTAATTCCATGTTTTGCATAAGGTCTTCTGTGTATTGGAGTTACCCCCCCTTTTTTTTTACCCATTATAATTGATCTTGATTTGTAAACTTCACACTTAAGACTTTTTCATTAAGAAATTTTAATGTAAATAAAGAAAATGTTTGATTTTAAAAGTAGTTATTTACCTTTTAAAACCACTGTATTTGTAGCTAGATTTTGACCTGTCAATAACATAAGTATAAGGCTTGTCCAACACCTATATACAATGTATGATTTATATGTGTCTTGTTAATTAAGTGCAAATAAAATTGTATTTATTGTTTTTCTACACTGTATATTACATGAGTTAAATTGGGACATCATTACTAATGCAAATTGCCTGTCAAGTATGAAAAATTAGAAAATAAAAGGGACTTCCCAAATTTTATTAGCCAAAGATGGCAGTGCTTTTTTCAACATACATACTTTTTTGGAGCTGCTTTTTTGTAATAGAAATTTGTTAATTTTAAGGTTATTGATTGAGAAAAATTGTATTATTTGTCCTATTAGGAGGTTTTATTTTAACTGTCTTTGACTAACCTGACTTGAGCTACTTTTGTATTATTTTAGCTTTTTATCTATGGGAAATATCATACCCGTAGCCAGGGGGTTCGGGGGAACCCCCCCCCCCCCCTTGAAAACAAATAAGCACTGTTAAAGACAACGTTCTGTTCAAATTGTGACTGTTAACATGTGTTAAAGTCGAGTTCGTGAGTCCAAATAACACCCCCTTGAAAATTCCTGGCTACGGGCCTAAATATAATGTGCAGAACAAAACTCTTGACATAGAACACAACTCAACGTGCTCATCTGGGATTTTGAAAAAGGAGGGGGTCCTTTGTAATCTAGCATTTGGAGAGATATTTGTTAAAAGTTTTTGTATTTATCATGCATGGCGCTCCCATGGATAGGATCCCATGGCAACTGCCTTCCCCCTCTGCAACTAACTCTGTCTGAAGATGTTTGTTCTTATAAGAATTTAGTAGGGTCAGGATCAAGTATCACCAAGTACAATATTTTTATAGAATATGAATAAAATATGGGATATTCATCAGCACATGATATGCATAGTACTGCATGTTATATAACCATCTTCACAGTAACTTTTTAATACACAGGACCTGCAGACCCCAATTTGGAGGATTTTTTTAATTAGATAATGTTGGCCTGTAGAGAGATTTTACAGACTGGTATGATATTTTACAAGCCTGTGCTGCTTGGCCTATGGTTAAGTGTGAAGACTGATATAAGCTTTTCCAATGACTCTTTTCAGGCCCAAGGAAGATAACAAAATATAGCTGAATTCAAATTTGTCTGCAACATTTATTCAAGGATTCAAGGTCAAGAGGAAAAGAAGACTGATTTCTAGTTATTTTACAACAGTTACATCTTGATTAATATTATTTTTTTTATCTTTTCTGATTTTTCTTCATATATAGATTATAAACGCTCCTAACTTGAGTGGATTTTTAAAATTTTATTAATGAACAGACTCATAACAAGATTTTGCATATCAAAAGTTATCATTGATATGATACATCTTGACCTTGGAAATGTGATGACAAAGGTTATCTGATGTGCATATCGTCCTATCTTTCTTGGTCATTAAGTTCAAATATAGGTGATTTATTAATATCACAAGTGTTATAAGTGATTTAAATTTTATTTCAATCAACTCAATAAAAAGAAAATTCATATCCTGTTGTTTTAAAAAAATATTAGTCATTTTAAAAATAGGATTACAACATGAAAGTCAATTTTTTTTTCAATTATGAATCAGAAGTTCTTTTTCTTAAAGTAGTAAAATAATTTTATTTTTCATTGCTTCTGCTGTTTAAATACCTATTAAAATCTTTGCTATGTCTTATTTTAAACAATCATGGAACTCTGTTACAATATAAAAGAGAATTTCAGTGGGTTACCTCCCATCTCATCAACTTCAAACATTTTTTTCAGCAATTCAACCCAAGGTATAAGTTTTTTATTTCCATTTTTGTACTCCTTACTGCCTTTTATCTGTCGTATAAGTTAAATTGTAAGATATATGGGACAATTCAGACTATATACAAAGATTTGGTGCTAGTTTTTTAGTTGTGTTGATAAAAAAGTGCAATATTCAAAAAATCTTGTTCAAAGTTTGTTTTTTAGTTTTATTTCATGTAAAAGATTAAAAGTATATTGGCCTTACTCTTCTTTGTAAATAGAAAATTCAATTTAGTTTAAAAAATATAAAAAAAAGGATATTACTCAAAATAGCTAATATGTATTTCAAAGTTGTTCTCGGACAGGTTAAATAAAATATACTTAAAAACTTACCATTTTGAAGTAGAAATGTAAAAATCACAGAGAGTGAAAATATATGATGTTCCATGACTAATTTAACAGGTAAAAAACCTGGTTATAATAAGATTCCAATTTATAATCTACCTGGACAAAAGGTACATCTAATTTACCTTAGGGGCCCTAAGCAGGGATATGTATGCATTATAAAAGGATTGAGTCAATTTGTTATCAATAGAGCCTAATTAATGTGGCATTCTTACATCTTAATTGACAGGAATTGTACAAACAGATTTTACTTAGTTCCACTCATTTAATTCATTGTCATGCTTTTAACATAAATGTAATTATTTTTTCTCCTCTACTGGACAAGAATAATGTGTAAATTGGTTTCTTTTGAATTAAAAAAAAAAACACAATTATAAATTAACTTGATAAGATTTTTTTTCAAAAGACCATTCAAATAGTTTCCCTTACTTAATTTTATAATTGTACAGATATTTTGTAACATTTACACCCTGTTTATGTATATATAAGAGTATATCCTTGTTCCTATATGTCTTGTTATATCAAGAATTGTATCCTTGGTTTTATGCTTTGTTTTTCATGCATCTATGATATTGATTTTTTTTCTAAATTTCCATGATAGACTCCTTTTTGCAACCCCCCCCCCCATTTTTTTAAAATTTATTATAGCACAATAAGTAGAGAACCTGTGGGATTAAATGATATATTCATGGATGATGAAAATACTGAATATATTTGGTTTATTTATAATTTAATTTAAGTATTATATTTTCAACTTTTGAGCTGAAGTAAATTTAGAAACTTTTATTTTTTCACTCTGGTCAATTCCTTAATTACAAATCTGAGAAAGGATATTCATGGTGGAATCATCTGGCTTTAACACATGCTTATTGTTTTGTCCTTACCGTACAGAATTATATCAATTATAATTTAAAAAAACTATGATATTAGTTGCAGACAATAATAAACCTGTATATAGGATCTTAATTGATTATGACAAACCCTTATAAATGTAAAGGTCATTGAATTCATCAGGAGAATACTCATACTCCCAATTTGTTAGAAAAATTAGGAAAAGATATTCAATTAAATTATGTGGTATAAAAATTGTTTCATGTATTACAAAATTTATATAGATAAGAAGATGTGGTATGTGTGCTAATGATCAGACAACTCTCCATGCAAGTCACAATTTGTAAAAAGTAAACCATTATATATCAAAGTATGGCTGTCAACACAGATCCTTGGCTCAGACCAAACAGCCAGCTAGCTACAAAGGGCCCCAAAAAGACTGTTGTTAAACAATTTGTCTTACAAGATAAAAGATCTGAAGTTATTTTAGAAAAAAAACACAGAAAAATGTCAATCAGAGATTATAACTTTGTATGGCCTTATTGTTAAGTTTTTGTAATCATATAATCTTATTACATGTGTGTTATGTTAAATGCAGTTTTTAAATGTAAATGAACTGTGCAGACCTTGGTATTAAACATTTTTTAACTGTAGAATTTGTAAACATGTATTGTTTTACTCAATACATAAATATTATGTTTTGCTTAACACTCTGAGGCTTAACACAAATGTATCCAACTTTAAAATGGTATTATTAAATGTACCACCCTTAGAATAAAATTTTTAATACATGTAAAAATATTCCCCCCAAAAAATAATGAATTTGAATTATCAATATTTATGATACTGTAATTGTCTGAAATTTCAAGAAAAAAAAGGTTGCTCTAAAAAAAGTTATTAAAGTTATTGAGTGACTGAAAAAAACAACAACTTGGTATTGTTCTGCTATAGTCAGTGTAACACAATGGGAGATAACTCTCACAAATAGTGACCAAGGCAGTGTCAGAAAAAAACAATAAATGAAGCAGGGAGGGTCTCAAGCTAATTTTTATTTTATTTGAAAAGTTTACAGAGTTGTTAATTATGCCTTATGTTATATAAAGGCATCATATAGAAAAACAGACAATTCATTTAAAATGATTGAGTTTTAAAAAAATTTATTTATTTTTTCAACTGTATGACATATATACTATGGATTCTTTTATTTTTTTCTGGGTATCAATTTTTGTGGATTTAGGAAAAGTTGTATTTTTCTTTCATATTGAATTTCCTGAATAAGCTGTCTGCAGGAAGTATATAGAATATTTATACTTTGTTGAGCATCTGACTCCTAAACATTTGCACCCCATGCCACATTTCATTCTTAGAAGTAGAAACCCCTGCTTATAAATGTCTATTATGCATTTCATTGGAAAGTGCAAGAAATTCATAAATAAAAGGTAACTGTAGATTTTTACATTTTTTGGATGTTTTTATTATTGCCAAAATTGCCTAAAAAAATTAAGATTTTGACAGCATTATTGAGATGCTGCCTTTGCTGAAAATGCAATAATTAATCTTACATTTGTGGCCTGATTGTTCAATATCGCAATGATAAATGCATTCAGAAATACCTGAATTTACAGTATTCTGAACTGGTGTAGTTTCATGATATATATAATTGATTTACACCTATGTTATGAATAACATTTTTTTATTCTTTCAGGATCCAAGGAAAACTATGAAGCTTTTACAAAACATATAGAAGAACAACTTTATCTATACAATTCTTTTGTTGCCATCAACTTAGCTGAACTGTCAGGAAAGGAGAAAGCTATCAGTGATGCTTTTTTGTCTAACGTTCTTGAGTACAATTCACGAGATATTACATATATCTCATTCGATTTTCACGAGTATTGGTATGTAGATAACCTTATTGTTTCTCTCAGCTAGATATTCTGGTAGAGGGAAAGAAAACAAAGAATTGTGAAAGTGAAAATCTGACTATTAGAATAATAAACAATTTATTAGGAAACAACTCAAAACATCCAGACCACAAATAGTGTAAAATATGGTGCATGAAATCTGAAAATGAAATTACAGTTACATTGTAAAAACTACAAATAAATGCACATGCAGAACAAAGTTTCGATTTTTTTTTCCTTTTAAAATTCTACAAAGCAATCAGAAATTAATTGACCCTTTAACAGCAGAACAATGTTGGACGATATGAACAAGGAAAACAGTGCTCTGAATGCTTTAGATTTGAACTGCTAACCTTTTAAACAGATTGCTCAAATATTTTTTTTTTAAATACAAAGGCAATTTAAGGTCTTTTAAAAAAAGTCCTGAAACAGTGGCAAAAGTAACTCCAATAAAAATCCATTAACATTTACAACACAAATGCTTTTCATCGATACCAGCAGATTAAAAAATATATATTTAAGTCAATGTCAAATAGTGAAGTTGATAAGAAACAAATATTGTAAAGTACGTAATAGTATATTACAGTAATTGTAACATAATTACACAACATAAAATTCAGTGTAGTAGTATAAATGTATATAAATATATGTCACCGAAAGACATATTTTAAGGTCACCTTGAAAGTGAAATGATAAATACCTTGCAATAAAATATTATATAGACACCTGTTTTACATGATAAATTAACTTAAGTTAACTTGTCAGACAATTGAATACCATGTGACTTCCTTTGGTCAAATAAGCTTTGACTTGTGGTCCTTAAATTAATGACCTTAGGAAAAAGGTTTAATCACCAAAAATCATAAAAAATGTTTTTATTTGATAAATGATCTCTGAACACTTCCCGCTTTTTATGATTAAAGTACATTAAGATATACATCTCTTTAGACATGTACTTTTATAGACTTTTTACTGAATTCTTACTACAAAGTTAAGATCTACAAATAAGTCAACCTGACAGAAATTGTAAAAAAAGGAATCCCATTTTTTGCATTTTTTACTTTTATTTTCAAAAATATAATAGATAGATCAAAACTTTATATAGCAAAATATATCAGCAAGACAAGATAAACAAATAAAGCCAGCTGAAATCTTTAGTCGACTCATTAATGGAGCTATTCCCCTTTAAAGACGTTTTAACTATTTTTAGGAGTTTTACCTATTAACTTGATATGTGTAATAGATACAAATATAGATAGAAACTTTAAAAAGCAAAAAAGATCAGGAAAAGATTTATAAATATGACAACATGACAGAAATAATCAATTAACTCTAAATATATTTAATGCCCATAATGATATTTTTTTACCAAAAAATGATAAGCCTCTAGTTTATTTCATGGTTGGAAATATTGTAAATTCTGAAACATGTTAGCAGAGCCAATATTCTCTATTTGAAACCATAAAAGCACCAATTGATGTCTGTAAATCTTCAAATGCAATACAATGTTTTCTTGTAAGACTATAAAAAAAGGAAGATGTGGTATGATTGCCAATGAGACAACTCTCCACTAGAGACCAAAATTAAACACCAACCAAAACTATTTTAAGTATGTCCAACTACACATAAGTATATTCAACACCTAAATAAAGTAATTCAAAAAAATAATCAGGAATAACACGATGTTTTGATCTATATTAATAATATAAATCAAAACATAAAGGTTATTCCTGATTAATTTTTCAAGTTATTTTATTATTGAAGGTGTTAAGAACCTTTGATGACCCCATGGTTTAAATTCTATAATAAGTACTAGTGAGCAGTTGTCCTTACAGACAAATGGTCACCTTATCTGTCCCCGTCAATGGGATTCTTTCGGTTGTCAATCAAAGGCCACAGCCACACTGTTTTGGAAATGATTCTATTAAAAATAGTACAGCATGCTTTAATGTATTGACAATGAATGTATTATGTTACATTGCAGTCGTGGTATGAAGTTTGAAAATGTTTCTATCCTGACTGATGGAATAAAAGACATTATCAAAAACATGAAATATACATGGTAAGATACAATTTTATATAACCATTAGTTATCTCCCTTTTAAAAGAATTTATGTATAACTTATAATACTGAAAAAAATTTATAAGAACTGTGACCAAAGAAGATAGTCAATTTAGCAAGCTCTAGTACATTATATGTGTCAGTATAAGAATGAAAAGTTGTGGTATGATTGCCAATGAGAACTCTCCACAAGAGACCAGTCTGTAAAGAAAAAAATAAATGAATTTTTATCAGAGAAAAGAAAATCAGACGTGAAAAAAATGAACAGCGTCCAGAACAATTAATGTTAGTTAATACTATAACAGCTGCACAGTTTCTATTATATTCTGTCTTGCTATAGGCATTCTTACAGATAAATGAAAAATGAATTCTTTGTTTTTATCTCTTGCATTTGACATCTGTAAATTCTTCAGAGACAAAAAAAGTTATTTAGATTAGCAAAGAAATTGAATTTCCTCAGTGTTGATGACATATAGGAATCTAAAGTTCTATAAAAAAACTCCTAAAAGAAAAATGCAAAATCAGCACTATTGATATAGAGTGTAGCCAAGCTATGGAAACAATGTGAGAACATATACAAAAATATTGATTGATTATTATTCAGTGGCAAATATTTCATACATATTCAGGACAAGAACAAATTGACAATAACCCCAATAGGTTTATTCCTAAAATTGTAATGATCTAGAAAAAGAGAAAGAAAATGTGTGCAAAGAAATAATGTATTAAAAGTTATTGACAAAAATATATGTTGTCACATATGCCACCATAGAAGTTTTTTTATTATGCCCCCGCTGTTACGGAGGGGGCATTAAGTTTTACCCTTGTTCTTCAGTACATCTGTCTGTCTGTTCGTATGTCCCTAAGTTGGTTCTGTTCTCTTACTTTAATTTGCATCAACCAAATGGTATGAAATTTATACACAATGCTTAATATTACCACAAAATACAGATCAAATTTTGGTGGCGTCACTTTAACTGTTCTAGAGTTATGCCCCTTTTCAATTGGACAAATTGCTTATTTTTTCATTTCCTTTCTCCAGCCTCAACTTAATAATATGAAACTTATACACATTGCTAACTACCACAAAATACAGATCAAATTTGAATTTGGGGGGGGTGTCACTTTGACCGTTCTAGAGTTATGCCCCTTTACAATCAGAAAAAGTTTCCGTTCTCTAACTTTAGTTTGCGTCAATCAAATGCTATAAAACTTATATATGATGCTTATTACCACAAAATACAGATCAAGTTTGAATTTTAGGTTTGTCAGTTTTATAGTTATGCCCCTTTAGAAATGGAAAAATTACTAAATATTTCGTTTCCGTTCTCTAACTTTAGTTTGCCGCAAAACAAATGTAATGAGACTTATTCACAATTGTTATTACCACAAAACTCAGATCAAGTACAAATTTGGATAGCTTCACTTTAACCATTCTTCAGTTATGTCCCTTGATAACTTTATATGATACGCAAGCGGGGCATCATCTGTGTCCCATGGACACATTCCTCATTTTTTTTTTCAAATGCCAAAAGAATGAAAATACTTTTCAATGAATTTGACAGTATTTGACAGTCTTTGGTGTTATTTATATATTACAGGGTAGACAGGAAGGGTGTGATAGGTCATTTAATTTATATATTGCACGGTAGACAGGAAGGATGTGATATGTGATTTAATATATATTACAGGGTAGATACAGGGTAGACAGGAAGGATGTGATATGTGATTTAATTTATATATTACAGGGTAGACAGGAAGGATGTGATATGTGATTTAATTTATATATTACAAGGTAGACAGGAAGGATGTGATATGTGATTTAATTTATATATTACAGGGTAGACAGGAAGGGTGTGATATGTGATTTTATTTATATATTACAGGGTAGACAGGAAGGATGTGATATGTGATTTAATTTATATACTACAGGGTAGACAGGGAGGGTGTGATATGTGATTTAATTTATATATTACAGGGTAGACAGGAAGGGTGTGATATGTGAACAGAATGGTGTATTCAGAATTAACTGTGTGGACTGTTTAGATAGAACCAATGTAGTGCAGACTGCCATAGCTCGGATCGTCATGGAAACACAGGTTTTAAAAATAACATATGATACTAGCTGTCTGATTATTGTTGTTATGGTTTTTTTTTTTAAATATTTTTTAGTAGGCCTGTCATACCTACTGGATCTAATTTATTAACTTGATTTTTTTTACAAAAAGATTTTTAAAACAAAAATATATTGACAGATTTATGTTTTAATTGCCACTGATATTAAAACAATTTAAAGGTAGCTCTGCAGCAAAAATTGGTATTATCAAACATTATGCAGGTACATTTTTAAATAAATGTCCCTTATGTTGAAATATATGAAAAATTTATTTAAAAAATTCAGTTACATCTTTATGCCATTAATATGGTTTGAATAAATCTCCAAAACATGAGTCTACTGAATTTCTTTTTGGTATTACAGAAGCTTGATTTCTAAAAACAAATGTAATTTTCAAAATAAAAAGTAATGTTTTTGTTATATTTTGTAGTGTCGGAAACTTGGCTTGTTACCTCCAGAAGAAAACCTGCCACACAGTTGTAAGAGGATATTTCAACAGCTATGGGCCAACAATGGAGATACAATCAGCAGGCAATATGCTGGCACTGCTGCTTTAAAGGTAAAATAAACTTCTACAGCAAAAAAAACAACATTTTTTTTAGACTTAGGATAATTTCAATATTTTTAGCATGTCATAGTGTATATAAACTCATCATAGATTATATACCAGGATTAAATTCTGCATTTATGCCAGACGCGTGTTTTGTCTACAAAACATCATCAGTGAAGCTCGAATCCAAAAAAGTTAAAAAGGCCAAACGAAGTACAAAGTTGAAGAGCATTTAGGACCAGATTTATGAAAAGTTTTGCCAATTACAGCTAAGGTAATCTATTCCTGAGGAAGAAAAGCCTTAGTATTTCAAAAATTTAAAAGTTGTGTAAACAATTAATTTATAAATATGACCATATCAATGATAATTCATGTCAGCACAGAAGAGCTGACTTCTTGTATAGACACCTGTCTATTATTGAAGATTGTTTGTTATGCTCTCCAAATGTCTTTTGGTTGTAAATGTTTTTTGGCTGGTGTCTTATTGGCTGTTGCATCTCCGCCAAGCTGGCAGAATTAATGAGTAAGAGCAAAGACTGGCACTTGGATTTAAGTCAATATAATATGTCCCCAATTGTTACCTTAAGAGCTAGAACATTGAAAATCTAGTTCATTTGTCAGTCTGGTACAAAGTAGCATATATTCACTATCACATTTTGAATATGAAGATAATATTTGCCACTGGACATTAAGGATTCATCCATTTACACATCAAAGTTGTCTGTATCATAATTCAAAATTTGTTGTCGGCATAAATTTCGATAGTAAACTACATATGCAGAGGATAGAGCAGGTTTCTTTTTTAAGTTAATAGAGAAAATACTTTTTGTGCTCAAGATATTTTCCCTAATTGTTTTTACAATGGATGACACCCTATTTTCTATACAAAATAATGACTAGAAAATGTATGTATTACAGGGTGATTATACCAGAACTGGAGAGAGAAAGTTATCAGGGATGATGAAGGACGGGGTTAACTCAGCAAACAGGTATACAGTCATAAACTCTATTGGTTTTACAAATGGGTTACCTAAGACTATGGTTTAGGAATCTAACACTGAATACAGTGAAGATAGATGTAGGAATCTAAATTGATATATAGCTGAATCAAAGCAGAATCTTTCATGCTTTTGGAAGTTTCTATCTAGTTTCTCAAACATTGGAATAATTACACAATTATTTTTAAGTTAAGATTGATTGAGGGTAATTTCACTTCCAGTACTCTTAGCTATATACCATGGTGACCAGTTTGTATTACTGGAGGAAGCTATAGTGCTCTGACAAGGACACTAATCTACGACAGGAAAACTATCAATCCCAATATATGTCAAAGGCAGGGTTCAAACTCACCTCAGTGTTGACAGTGTTGACCACTGAAATGAAGCATTAAGACCCACTAGTATGCTAGGCCCCTGGTTTGGAATAAATTCCATACCAGTCTTACATCTGACGCTTAATTCTGACCTTTTTTCAATGTTTCATTGCATATTCCTATTTGTTTGTGGCGTCAATAACTTTTTTGTGTTGTCAAAATTTTATGGCAACATTTTTGATGTCCAGTACAAATAGCAATAGATGTTTGAATACAGTAAAGATATAAAGTTCTAAAGTTGATATTTGTTTCTTGGTTTTGACATTCTCTGAATACGAAACCTATAGAAAATGTCTAATTTGCTGAATATATACCCACAAATTCCAGGAAAATTTGTATCCAACAAATAATAATGAATCAAAGTAAAGATATTTTAAGTTGTCTTGATTAGGTAAGGCAACTATTAGTGAACATGACATGCCAGACCTTACTTGACCCTAAGACCTTAAACTCATAGATCACCTGGATATTATTTGTCATTTTAAAAAAGAAATACTTTTTTTGCGAGGGAGATATTCAAGTTCCAACACTTTTCATTATTGATGTATTTTTTTAATTTCACCATTTTTTTGGGAAACCAGGTATTATCTGAGATTTAAGGACAATTACAGACAGGCTGCCATTGACCTTACTTTAGGGCAGCCAGTGGCTGAGGATCTCTTGACCGGTACAACTAAAATAGAAGAGGACACCACAGATCTTGTAGAAAGAGAGGAGAACTTGAAGTTATTGGTAGAAGATTGTAAGAAAATGTTAATCGTAGAACCTGAGGAATGTCTCGGTGGATGGAGCTTGATAGATGCTGACCCTGTGTAAGATATTTAGGGTTATTATTCATGCAATGAAAGGAGTGATATTTCAGTTGCTATAACACTAGATAATGTAGCTTAACATTTAGTTACAAGTATTGGTAAATCTGTTTTTGCTTTCATGCTTTGCACATATACATGTAAATGGAAGGATCTTTATAAAGTACTAAGCAAGGGGGGATAACTAATTTGTTTTCTTAGGTACCAATTTTAGTGGATAGAGTTAAACTTGCATTTTCTTGGATAGTTTTTTCATTTTGCTGAAGTCTGCAAAGAAGCCTTTAAATCCTCAAAATTGGTATTCCAAGAAAAATCTTGAATTATTGATACCATGATCATACTTTTTTTTTATCTTCACAAAGAATATCATTATTTTACTTAGTCTAATGCATTTTACACATATATGCAGTTAAATGTTAACCTTAGCCTTGAACATGTGCAAAATTAATGAAAGAACAGGTTCTTTTAAACTGAAATAAACCTATATATATACAGTAGCATGGGTTCGAATACCGGTGAGGGAAGAACCAAAAATTTGCGAAAGCAAATTTACAGATCTAACATTGTTGGGTTGATGTTTAGACGAGTTATATATATATATATTTATCATATGTTTAGTAGTAAATACAGTAGTTTTGCATATGTGATAAATAGCCTGCTGTTTAATCCATATCGCGCAACTTTGATGCGCACCCTTTATCGCATACCCTTTATCACACCCTACCCTTTATCGCATACCCTTTATCACACCCTACCCTTTATCACACCCCTACCCTTTATCACACCCCTACTTTTTTTTTTTTTTTTTTTTTTACATAAAGTCAGTTTTGGTTTGTTTTTTTTGCTTAAGAAAATTTTTCCTCAAAATAGGTAATTTTTTTGAATGACGTCATTATTTGGTATGTGACGTCACGAACGTCGATTTTTCATATTGTATGTGACGTCACGAACGTCAAGTTTTCATATTTTTTGGCACACTAAATGCAACTATGAAAAATACAAAACACACAAATTAATACAATAATAAACAAAATATTTTTAAAACAACAGCACGCAAATTGTAAGGTAACCCAGGTGCTTCGAATAAGTAATTGAGCAGTTCTTTTAAGGCCTTTGAAACAAGACAAAAGTAGATCTGAAGGTAACCCAGTGCTATGGATCAGAAAACAGTTCATATAATATAATACTCTTCTGTTGAAATATATGATAAAGTGTATAATACATGGCAAAATCCGTATCACATGCCGTATCAACCTCGACTAATATCATCCCTCGGGCCTAAAGGCCCTTGGGCTGATATTGATGTCTCGGGATGATACGACATATGATACGGATTTTGCCATGTATTATTCTCTATATATTCCTGTTCATGGCTAGAATTTTTCACTTTCATAGTTGTTATGTATGGTTATTTGATGAAATTAAAAATTAGTATTATTCAAGTTACATGTATCTATTTTAGGACTGGAGACCCAGACAGACAGGAAATGGACATAATCTTGTTATTAAGCCAGAGAGCAGTATATGTGGCATGGTAGAGTATTATTATTTTAAGAAAAGATTATCAATAGTGATATTTATCAATTTGGAAATAAAGATTATTTGGGGGACTGTTAATTCTGTGAATAAGACATACTTTCAGAGTGAAGAAGTGGAAGGAGTCCCCGAAGGATGTTGGGATTATGCAGTATTTGTCACTGGATTTCAAGATTTGGCTTTAGAGCATTCAGGATTATGATATAGTAACACTGTTTGCTGCCTTTTCAGCTTAAATGAATAGAGCAAAGATTGAGGGTTTTGTTATGAGGACATATGTTTCTTTGAAATGTTACATTGTTAAATAGCACCTGAAAATTTATTTGGCTTATTGGTTGGGTCTAGTATGACCTAGCGTAATTCATGTAGTGGTTGTAGCTGGACATAAATCAGACATCAATCGTTCAATTGATCAGTTAACTATGTTTTCTTACAATACAAAAAGCATTGCCGGGGTTGGAGAGATGGAGGTAAACTTCTATGGAACAACAGCAAAACAATACATGCTAACAAAAGTTGATATTACATGTATAGCTTATTAAGGAAAGAGGAAAGAGGGGGACAGGACCTTTTTTTAGGATGTCAGGATAAGGTGTTTTTAAGCCCGGGATTTGGGGATTGACTGTTTCGGGATCTGAGATTTCTTTTTTCGAATTTTGGGATGTCTGGATTCAATTTTTTGTAAATTTGGGACCTCAGGATTTCATGTTTTTAAGCCCAGGATTCGCGATTAGGACCCCTCGGACACCTGATTCCGACATCCTGAAAAAGGTCCTGCCCCCCTCAGAATTTCTTCTTGCATTACATAATGAGAACATATACTGTACCGGTATATAAACTGTACAGCAGGTTATTTTCACGGAATGTACATTTTTCGCTTATTTTAGCAGATATTACAAAATCACAAAAATAAATTCCGCCATATTAAAAGTGTACATGCAAAAGTTTTGAGAAAAGTTTTGAATCTTCAAAAAAGATAACAGCCAAAATATTTCGTATACCTTATTGAATGAAAATCAAAAAAATTTTACACCCTAAATAACCCGCTATACGGTATATGATAAGATAATGTTTTTCATTGAATTTTATATTTATTAAAGGTATGACGATGAAGAAGAGGGTATAACTTGTTATCAACGAATATTTCTGGAGGATATAGAACAAATAGAAATTGGTAAGTTAATGTAATTTTAGAAACATAGAAATACATCTAAAAAGAATGAAATTTTAAAGAAACTACTGTAAATTCAGAAATTATTGCGGTAGGGTTATAATCCGAATAATTTAATTTGAAATTTTATATATGAATTAAACAGGATTTTAGTTTAAAATGACAAAATCGCAATAATAAATGCATGCAATAATTTCTGAATTTACTGTACTTTAAGTAAGGTAGCATAAATGAAAGTTATGAAGCATTGGAGTACAAGGTATAAATAAAGAGAAGAAAATTTTGTTTTCCAAAATATAATTTATATTGTATGTTCAAAAAACAAAAAAAATGACCACGGTTATGAAAATTTGACACATTTGGTCAGAATTATACAGTGGGATAAGCATTTTTATGTGAATTGAGAGAAAACTAAATGACAAAATTTTGAAATAAAATATGAGAGGAGAGTTCATTATATAAATTGATTATAGAAAGTTAAAAAAGAAAAAAAAAATGCTATATTTTCTTGCACCAACAGAAAATAGAAAAAATTCTGTACCTTCCTTTGAAGATATGAATTATCTGAGTTTTCTCATCTTTGTATTAAATCTAAGTTTAGAAATTTCATTACCAATCAAATAATATTCTCAATTTGTAAAAACTTTCATAATACATGTCATGATATTAAATCACACAAATTATTTCATTTAAATGAAGACTCATTTGAAATGACACATAGGTCCTCAAGTTGTCAGGAATTTCTAATATCTTTCAAATATTGGGATTTTTGAGCTTTCCTGATGAAGGTAAATCCAGAAAGGCCCTTCTAATACACCATATTTAAAAAGTTTTATTTTCATTTTACAGACCATATTGAGTCATTGACTAGAAAAAGAGTTTCTTGTGATATCACTTGTTTTTTTTAGGTGCTGAGCCAGCTATCTTCAAATCAAAGTTTGTATGTTTACGACTTTATTACCATCATTATACAGATGAGGGATTTTTCCATACCTTTCGTACTCCTAGTACAAGATTGTTTAACAATATTGTAATTGCTGTAAAAAATAAAGAGGAAGCTAAAGGTAAAATTCATTCTGTAAAATATCAAACTTGAAACACTGAAGATGGTGTAATTTAAAATTTCCGCAAGATGTCATAATTGTTTTATGATAATAAAGTATGATTTAAGTCTAAGGAAAAAAATCATCAAAAGTACTGAGTAATTTACAAGCATGACATTTACAATTCAGTCATATGGTATAATATAATTTGTATGTTACTTTATCAATTAGAGTTATCTCCCATTCATTGCTAAATACTATTATTTCAAAACATAATCCACCAAATGAATTTAAAAGTAAGCGTATTAATTATAATGAATTAGAAATAAGATATATTCTATATTACATTTATTTCAGAATCTCTTGGTGCCATATATCAAGGCTTTGCAGCTGCAACAGAAGAAATACTGTCACTTAAATTACCACTTATAGATGTTCCTAAATTAGATAGGTATAAGTTTTTGTCATAAATATTGAAATCCTGCACCTGGATTATTATAATAAGACATTTATAAACAATTTAAAATCAACTTTGTTACACAGTTGTGCTGATAGTGACATTATCATTAAATGTGTACATGTATTTATACATTTGACATGATGCTACAGAAAAATGATAAAAGCATTCCAATTAGACGTTTTTTTTTCAACACTTTAATTGATTTGATGTCTTACATCAAAGAGAGGCGAAAGATGCCAGAGAGACAGTCAAACTCATAGATAGAAAATAAAGTGACAACGCCATGGCTAAAAAATAAAAAGACAAACAGACAAATAATAGTACACTAGACACAACATAGAAAACTAAGGACTAAGCAACACAAACCCCACCAATACATGGGGGTGATCTCAGGTGCTCCAGAAGGGTAAGCAGATCCTGCTCCACATGTGGCTACTGTCATGTTGCTCATTTTATTACAAACACAGTAAAAAGTCAAAGTCAATTTAGCTGTCATTTGATTATCTGTTACTATTCTAATTCAGAATTAGAAACGTTTAAGAATTACAAATGCAATGCATGCAAATGTGCAGCTCTTGTCACAGTGTTATCATTTACAATATTAAAAACAAATACTAAGTTTCTAGCTATACATTTTACAAATTCAACATATAGGAATCAGTCAATTTGGTTTTCTGTTTAATTTTTAGAAAGAAAACAAAACCACATATAGATGTTCAATATATACACCAGCAACAACAAGAGAACTCATTGTCAGGGATACATATACCAAGAGATGTATCAGCACCTGATTTGGCACAGATGAAGCAATCGTCCAGAAAGTCACCTCGATCAAGTCTCACTCCAAGTCCTGTAGAGCCAAGCTCGCCCTCAGAAAGTCCCTCAAGAACCAGGAGAAATATCATGTCTGATTTAAAGAAAAATATCAACACAGGCTTAAAGAATATAACCAAATTAAATATACCAGGAATAAGGCTTGGAAGGAATGCTCCCGATGACAGAACCACGATGGATGATTCTAGTGTATTTTACAAACAAGAAAAACAAGCAGGGGGAGATCAGCTTAACAGAACTGATTCAACTGAAAATGTTACTCTCAAATTTAAAGTTTCAGAAAATGTTTCACAAAGTGAGACCAAATTAAAGGGAGATAATTTCAATGAAAATGCAGAATCAAATCTGCAATACTTTACTTCAGATGCACCTGATACATCAGAGTCCTCTGAAAATTTTGATGATGAAGATGGAGGAAGTATGTCTCATGTTTTAGGGAAATCTCAGGAAGATGATTCTAAGAATTTGTCTAATATGAACAATCCAATTGAAGTCTCTAGTCATGACAATGAACCTACTCAGACATCTAAAATCCCCAAAATTATATTTCCCGCTACTAATAGTACTAAAACACAACGAATTGCTGAATCTTTGGAACAGGAAATGAGACAGAAACTTGGAGATAGGAAATGTTACACTCAAGTTATATTTTTATAGAAGCAATTTTTGTCCTTTTTAACCTCTATATGCTCAGAATTTAACATGTGTGTAGATGATTAGGATGCTCTTCCCATGCAATTTATTTAAAAGAGATTATTATGTTTCAATGTCATTTGTGATATTAATATTTGTGGTTGTCAATTTTATCTTTTTTCTGGAATATTTGATATTTCATGGTTTTATACATGGCAAAAATATATTTATGAAAGTAATTTAATTATGTCAATTATGAAAATGAATTGTTAAATGAAACAAAGATAGTATTAGTCAATATATTAGTGACAGTTTTAAATGTCTAGTTCTGTCTTGTGTACCATGGTTATTGAAAAATATGTTAATTCCTAATGTGAAGCAAGTACCAGTAAACCTGAAATACCTTTATCGTGTTTGACCCAAATTCCAAACAGTAGGATTTTTCTAGCTATATATATAAATTATCACTTGCAACTTAAATATTTTTAGATGGGATTTTATTTTAAAATAATTTTAGCACAGTAGAACGTGTTTTTATGTACTTTTAAAAATACTTTAATTGTGCTAGATAAAAGTCAATGTGTATTATATACTGTTAGAAAAATGGCAATAATTATTGCAAAACTGCTTCTTAAGGTATAGAAAAATTCTTAGCACTCATATAAGATATTTGAATCAAGTTTAAAAGTAAAATAATATTACTAGCATTTTATGTGTATTTACATGAGCTTAAAATAAATTACATGTATCTTTATTTTAGTGTCAAAAGCACATGTTTAAAAAATTCAAAGTTATTATACAACAAATTGCAAATCCCCAAATTTAGCCTTTTCTCTCTCAAAAGCTAGCTCAGTCACTTTGTTTTATTCTGTGAATTTTCAAATATATCATCTCTCGCTTCAACTTAACTTTAAATACTTTTTAAAAAATGGACTGTACAGTGTTAAACATTTTCTGCTCAACTTTAACTCCAAACATTCAGCACCCTCTATCCACTACTGTTTCTCGTTAATGGAGAGATCATAGTAGCCCCTCATAGTAATCACTATAACAACTGGACTATTTGGGTTAGCTCAACTTTATTACTATAAGTTTTAAGTTTGTTTTAGTTCATGAGTAGGACAAACAGTGCAATTTAATGTAGTCTTAGCATTAGCGTCATATTTTATTACCCCCCAAAAAAAAGGTCACAAATAAAATGTTTTAATGTATATAGCAGTTATTACTGAACAAATGCATTTTCTTTTTTTTTTTTTTCTTTTTTTTTTTATTTATACAATTTCATTTATTGGAGGCCTTGAACAAAAGTCACAAACATTACAGAACAATACATTTTTAAACCAGTTTTCTTGCAAATGAATTAATTCATTTCAAATGTAATAAAAGTTAGGTTTTGTTTTGAGGTTAAACCTGATCAGGTAAAGTATGAACTAGTATAATAATTTGAAGACTTTATGACTTTGTTTTTGCTGGTCATATTATTATTGACCTGATATATGTTGCAAGAAAATTGGATAATTCAAATTGAAATATTTGGCCTTAAATAACCTGTGTTATAGGTAGAACTATCTTAAATAAATAGAAATCAACAAATAGAGTGCAATAATTAGTACATGTAGCCAAAATTAAGTTTATACATGTGTGTCAACTGTTTTTATCCTCCACAGTTAGAGATCTGCCTTGAAGACTATTTTATTGGGAGATTGCAATCAAACAGATTCTATGATATTTTATGTTATTTTTTGGAGTAAAATTATGAATGTTCAAAGATTTAAACAATGAGCATATAAATAAATCATTTATAAATGAATTAATTATTTATTTATAAAGACACTTCGTCTTTATTTAAAAGAATGAATTTGAAACTTCATTATGATGAGTTGTATCATGAAAGCAATTTTAGATTTTCCGTTAGGCATTTTGATAATAAGGAATGTATTTTACTCAGTGTATTGTTTAAGAATATAAAAAAGCCAATTTTTTTCTTTTATCAATTTTTGAATTTGAATATAAAAAGCTTCATTAAACCTGTTAGAAGACAAAAAAAATGTAGACAAATTAATTGTCTTTAGAAAAATGTAAGTGACCTTATTGAAATTCCATTGGAGGTAGATGTTAAGTAATATACAAGCAGATCAGGGTATAAATTCCATTGGAGGTAGATGTTAAATAATATACAAGCAGATCAGGCTATAAATTCCATTGGAGGTAGATGTTAAATAATATACAAGCAGATCAGGCTATAAATTCCATTGGAGGTAGATGTTAAATAATATACAAGCAGATCAGGCTATAAATTCCATTGGAGGTAGATGTTAAATAATATACAAGCAGATCAGGCTATAAATTCCATTGGAGGTAGATGTTAAATAATATACAAGCAGATCAGGCTATAAATTCCATTGGAGGTAGATGTTAAATAATATACAAGCAGATCAGGCTATAAATTCCATTGGAGGTAGATGTTAAAATCAGGCTATAAATTCCATTGGAGGTAGATGTTAAATAATATACAAGCAGATCAGGCTATAAATTCCATTGGAGGTAGATGTTAAATAATATACAAGCAGATCAGGCTATAAATTCCATTGGAGGTAGATGTTAAATAATATACAAGCAGATCAGGCTATAAATTCCATTGGAGGTAGATGTTAAAATCAGGCTATAAATTCCATTGGAGGTAGATGTTAAATAATATACAAGCAGATCAGGGTTTTAATTTTAAAGTGCTTATTATTTTTGTGCTTTTTTAGTACAAAGGGTTGTGTTTTCAATCACTATTGGTTTTGCTTATTGGTATGCATAAGTTTGTTTTTTTATTTATATAAAACCTGACATCATTGTGGTTTAAATTCTATATCATCTTTTGCTGAGCTTTTTTGACACCTCAATGGCAATTTTTTTTTTCATTTTTCATTTAAAAAATATCCTGTACAAGAAAATATATGCATATATTTTCATTTTAAAACTCTACGATAGTAAGAGAAGATGTATTGCACTTTTCAGGAAAATATAAATTGCAATAACTTTCCTGTAGGGGTAGTATTCACACATCTCTAAAAACTGACACCTTTAAATTATTTGAATTTACAGGTATATTTTTGATCTAATTGATCCAAAAACAAATGAATGTGTATGTTTATTTTATTTTGATAACATTTTGTTTTATTATGCTGTTTTTGTAGGTTAGTGATCCAATGGCATTATTATATCTTACATGTATGGTTTTTTTTTCTGTTTTTGAACTTTATTGTTTGATAAGAACCAGTTTTAAAAGAACCGCTGTTTTATTTCTTTTTTTCATCACGTGAGTTGTCTCCCATTTACTGAGTGAGGATTATTCATCTCCTGTGTTTTCTTTATATAATTTCTATATAAGAAATCATGTATTTTTTAATTTGTAATTAAAAGAAATATTCAGGCATTGGACAACATTGTTTCTATATTTAATCATCAAATAATTCTAAATTTTCTTATTTATTTTTATTATCAACAGAGATGGCAAAAATGTAATGCAAGAGTACAAGTATACCAAAATTGGGGAAAGCTTTTAAAAAAAGTCTGACTGTAAAGAGGAATTTAAAAGTGTTGGATCTGTTTACAAAATGTTTCAGAAACTAACCTCTAGAACCTTACCAGACAGTTAATAAAAAAAATGGTTTTGTTGGGGGTTTTTTTGCCAAAAAAGTAAGATTTTTGTAGCATACTTAAAATACATTTGAAAACTTAGGTCATCATGAATTTTATAAGAAAATTTCTTTTTTGTATGTCTAGTCCTAATTTTATCTTATGTCCAGATAGATGTCAAAGCAATCTCAAACTAGGAGATGACTACAAAAGACCAAGATATTGTATGAAGTAAATATTTGGAGTGCAATATTGCAATACTTGTATGTACAGTTGCAGCAATATTTTGTTTTATTTTTAACAATTCATATCTATGTCCATTATTTTGAATTCTATTTTTAGCTTTACATTCCTTAAATGTTTCTTTAGAATGATATTTGTAGATTGCACTGAAGAAGCTGATGTCAGCTGATTAAAATAAAATACTCTTGATTCGTTTTATTCATGTCACATTCATATCAAAAAGATGCTAACATTCCAATGAATTCAATTATCACAACATAGTCAAGGTATTAAAAGACAAACCAAACGCACTATAAAATAAGACAATGTGGTGTGAATGTCTTTGAGACAACTATCATCAGAAGACTGAAGGACCAGGATGTAAACAGCTTCTGGTCATCACACAACATTCAACAATGAGCAAAAGCCATACTGTAAAGTAAGCTACATAAAGCCCTGGGATAACAAAATGGAGTTTTAGAATAGAAAACAGAAGGCACTTTCAATGATTTAAGATATAGAAAAAAAAGAATAACAAAAAGAAAACAGATTATTGCTGACAGTAACCAATAACAATTACTGGACTACAGGTTCCTGGCTTAGGATAAGTAGATGAGAATAAGGTTCCAACATTATTGTGGGTATTAAGTCTTCCCCCTAACCTGAGACAGTGTTGTAAAGAGATACAAAAGATACTAAGGAAACATTTAATACTCACAAGTTGAAGAGAAACTGATAAAAAAATGCGGTGGCAAAATCAAAAGACAACAATAAGACCAATGGAACAACAAAAAGAAAGAATCTAAGAATTAGTTAAAAGGATTATTATTATTATAATAAACGCACAAAAACGAATAAAATGACAAAAGACTGAAAAGATTTTACTTCAAGTGTCACATAAACTTTAAGATTATCAGTAAATCATCCATAAAAATGTTTTCAAGGTCAAATAAACCTGCCAGACAAATATGTACACCTAACAATCATTCTGTGCACAAATTAATATCTGATAATCATTGAGATATTGTCCCTATCTTGGCCAATGAACAATGAAATTGAGGTCAAGGTAAGATAGACTGTAAGAAGGATTGATTGATTGTTGTTTGAAGCCACTTTCAGCATCATTGCTGGCTGTATCATGGTGGTCAATTTTTAAATGGTGGAAGAAGCCAGAGATGATCTCAAACCTTTGCCTGTCAGAAGGACATGTACAATTTACCTGTGTATATTCTGTACCAAGTCAAGAATATGACAGTTGTTGTCCATTAGTTTGATGTGTTTTATCATTTACTTTGGCCATTTGATAAGGGACTTTCCATTTTGAATTTTCCTTGAAGTTCAGTCATTTGTCTGTATTTTTGTAATTTTTTTTGGACAAATTTGGAGGATTATGTTACTAAACTAGAACGAAGTTACCCCTTTATAAACAAGAGATTAAAACAACAGTAATGAACTTTATTTGAAATGCATATTTATACTCTAAAGAGTTGACAATACAATAATTGAAAAACACACATAAATAACATTGATGAAATAACATTTCTTAAATGAAAGACATGGTAAAATATAACAATGGATGAACATGACTACATGAGGTATGTGACAATTTGATTGTTTTTCAGAAAACACATGTACAGCAATAAAGTTCCCTGGAATATAATGACTATAAACCAAACTCTTAGTTTCTGGTAATTTATCCTGTAGCACAGGAAAATTTGTCTAATCTGAACGAAACATTCAGTCTAGATGTAAAAATATTGACGCAATTTACATTATGTGTTTATCAAAATGAACAAATAATGTTGATTTCAGACATTTGACAAAAGGACTTGAAGACAGGACAAAATATTTCATCTACAAATTTTTCAAAAATTATGATATAATCACACAATAAAATAATATAAAGACCTTATTTACAATTTATCACATAAACCTTTCTCAAATATTCGTTATACATTTTTATTTACAATTAATAAATCATAGATAGCACTCAGAAATTTGAACACATGTTTAATTATATAAATTAATAAACCATTTGAAAAAAATAAAAAAAAAACTTTGAGTGCAGAACTACATAAGAATGTTCAAGATGGTGGAATGTGGTGGAATAAACATGGATATTTTTACAATATAATGAGTCATGTTGCACAACTATAAAACTTACTTTTTAAATTTACATTTGTAATGTCTCTGATACAGATAAATGGATGTGTAATAATAACATCCTCATTCCAAAAAAAACCCAACACCAAGAATGTGTCCATTGTATATGAATGCCCCACCCATCATTTTCTATGTTCAGTGGACTGTTAAATTGGGGCCAAAACTCAAATTTGGCATTAAAATTGAAAAAATAAAATCATAGTATAGGTACGTGTGTACTAAGTTTCAAGTTGATTGGACTTCAACTTCATCAAAAACTACCTTGACCAAAAATTTAACCTGAAGTGGGACAGACGGACAACCAGATGAATGAACAGACGCACATATGAAAAAAAACAAAAATGCCTCTAAGTGGGGCATCATAAGTAGGGCATAAAAACCAACCATGAACCCTGATACATCCATGTGTCAATAAAAACATAACAATGCTGAATTATCATAGATACAATGGACATATTGTTTGAAGAATGCCATATTTACACATTTCTTTTATGTTATAAAATGCCATATGTACATATTACTTTTATGTTATAAAATGCTAGCTTACAGTAATTGGTATGTAACCTGTAAACTGGATCCCTGTTGTGTTCACTTATCGCTACACTGACAACAGGTATGGCCTAATTAGCACATTTATAACCCTACTGAGTTCTTAAGGGAATGAAAGATACCGGCACAATTTGTCAAGAACATGATAACACGCTCGTTGGTCATTTATCTGCGCTACCGCCATGGGGTTAATTAACAGATACTTATTTATTTTGCGGCATCACAGTATTAACATTTGATGTCAATTTCCTATCACTATAATTAGTCAATTTTATTAGCAAATCATTGAATTTGTAAAACTCGTCCAATTAATGCCAATGTGACAATGGCACCAACCCGTTCCTTCGGTGCAAAGCTATAGATGGGACGGCGGACCAGGCACTGGATGAATTTATGATGAATGATTTGATGTGACATTTCTTTTTCTGTTAAGATGTGACATTTTTTTTTCTGTTAAGATATAAGAAATTTACATGAAAAATGGTTTTCCTGCCAAATTCAGATGGTTTTATTTTGGGACTAATAATTCATATATATGGCAATTGGTCATACATTTCAAAATATATGTAACCAACCAATTGAAAATGACAATGATGGTTTTTTTTTTTATAAACACTGTTTTTGGTGTCCCAAGGATTTGTATAGTAAGTATACTATACAAGACCTTGGGTGTTCCAAAAAAGAAACCTACTTACTACTGTAATCATAACAAAAATCTGCCAGCAGCTATTCTCATCAGCAAAAACAACCAAACAAAAACTACAACCATACCAAAAAAACATAGCAATAAAAATTGTTTAAATTTACTTCCTTATCTGAAATCAGTTCCTAATTGATTTTTTTACTGTTAAATATAGTTTCTTATATGAATCAAGCATTTTGAATACATCTTTAATCATTTCTATTAACATTTATAGTAGTCATCATAATTGTTATCATGGTAATACATGTATGATTTTAGTTTTTCCATACTTTATCAGATACTGTCTTAAGTAAAGTCTGTAAATATATGGTAAAACCAAAGAAATTTTTCAAAAATGTAGACTATTAAAACAACAGTAATCCTATGGAAGGTATATTCTGAATAAAGGCATTAAACTTCTGCTTGGTTCTTATAAGAAACTGTATTTAACTATTTCTACTATAAGCAAACAATCCCAAAGATAAACCACCAATAACAGAAGCACCAACAACTAATGGGTTGCTCTTGACACAATCAATAACCTTATCCGCCATATTTTTGTGGACATATTTGGTATTGTTATTTCCAACGTCTATGTTAGGATCAGTATTTTCTACTTTCTGTTGTTGTACTGAAGAACTTGTCTCTGTGGTATTTATTTTAGCAATGTCTGCACTTTTTTGCTCATTAAATGATTGAAGCGCATTGTTTTCTATTGACATGATTGAAAACGGCTCTGTGTTGCAGTAAGTGTTAGGTGAAGATTTGTCAGTGAAGATCTGTTTTTCCATTCTTATGTCTTTATCGTACTCTCCATTCTGAATCAGAACATTTGGTTTTTCTGTCTCTTGTTGTGGAATGTTTTCAGGGATATGATGTGATGCATGATTTGCTGATCTTAATGATTTAAATTCCCTTTCATCTTGAGTACTGAATCTTGTTTCTAGAGACGATACTCCATCTGTTTCAATACTCTGAAACATATCACCAACTTCTGTTGGTGTTTTGCTAACATCTGTCCTATGATATAAGACTGTTTCTTTAATGTCACATGATTTTCTTTCCTGTATGTCCATGAATGGCTCCTCAGGATCAAAAATTAATCCTCGTTTCTCTGACTCTTGTGTTATGAATTTATAATTCAATAATTTTTCTAGATCACACATGATATCTTTCCTTTCCATGAAATCTAAAGCTTTGAAAAGGTTTTCTAAGGTAGCTTGAACTGGCTTATCCCCATTTGACCAGTTGGCTATTAACTTTTCAGTACAACTTGTTGATGTTGTTTGCAGAAACTGGACTTCCTCAACAGTATAATCTGTAAAATAAAGAGGTCCTACATTCATTATCAATATGAATAAAATACAGATCGTGTGTCCATGCTATAGTGTCTTTTTAAATATATAACATCAATCAGTGAAGAATGGATACAGGATATATATATTAATCAGATAGCTATTAACTATTATTAAAGTCACACTAAAGTGATTTTTAGTCCTTATACAGATTTTTTTTTAAAAGACCGTTTATTATGGTAGATTTTAATCCAGTTGGGTCCCCATACTGTAAAAAATTTAGATATTTTACTATGGGTATTGTTTTTTATCAACTATATGGAAAAAAATCAAACTTGTTAATGTGCTTAAAAATAAATCCTTTAAGGAGGCTCGAGGGTACAAAATTTCAGCAAAAAATTTAAAGATTTGTTTTTTCTTTACAAATTTTATTTATTACATTTTTAGTTATTACTTTATGATATGGTACAAAAATCAACCAACAAAATCGATTTGGTTTGGCCCCAGAGGACTTTTAAAAGGTTTATATCATTGAGAAAGCTCCAAATTATCTCCCTTTGGTGCGAAAATGCCATTTTTTGGCATTAAAACTGAAATATCTTTTTTAATTCATCAGTGACCTATATTTTTTATTATTTTTGTTGGAACTCATAAATATACAGTAGTTGAACTTCTAGTACCAAGTTGCAATTCTGTAAATAACATTACCAAGAAAGTCCGCAAGATCCTTCCACTTTTCCTCAAAATCTAATATATGCAATTTTTTCATCACTGAAAATGGTAAATGTCTTAGTTGTGTTGCTCCATTGTATATAGGTGGTGTTGTTGCCTCCGTTACTTGTCTAAGCTGTGTTGCACCATTGCAAATTGGTCGTTGCGTTGTCTCTGTAACTTTTATAGCTTTTGTATCTGATGCTGGATGTTCCCATCTCTTTTCTGACATTAAAAAGAAATATAAAGATGTCTTTCGAGATTCCATATATATTAAATCTAAATTCTTAAAGTATTGACATTTCAAAAAAAACTGTACAAGATGTTTTTGTTTTATTATTTTTCTGAGTACACTATTTAGCAAAAATGATTTTTTTTCTTAAATGTATACCATGTATACAATATGAATTTATAAAAAAAGACATGGCATGGCAGTGAGAGCAATTGAACAAAAATTTCTTGCAAGAGACAAACGCAATGAGAGTAGCACTGTAATATTACTACATGAACTAAAATTTGGAGTTTTAAAATTGATTATACTGAAATGCATGTAAACACTTTTATGTTTCGTTTTGTCTTGTTGAGTTAACATTTATATACATTGTATTTTCAATTAAAATGCTTCAAGAATATGTATCAATAGGACAACATGCCTCACTGTACATTTTCTGAGAACTGATAAATATTGGTCAAAATCCTGATTTTGCATATATATATTAAACAGTTTACTAAATAGTGAACATGTGTACCTGTATATTATTAAGTTTCAATCAGATGTAATTATAAACTACAAAGATTCAATTGTTTTTTCTAAAACGTCACTTTTTCTCCATTCACAAGCCAAATTAATTCAGGCCAGGCAAACTGCGCACAGTCTTAAATTTGAACAGGCTACATAAAGTCACAGAAAAAACAATTCAGTAAGGAAAGTGTTAAACCAAAAGTGGAACCTATCACATTTCCATATTGAGCATGTTCAGTGAACCATGACATATGGGTCAAAACACTAATTAGACATATACATTAAACAGTACCCCTCATAATAGATGTGTGTACTAAGTTTCAAGTTGAATTAACCACAGAATACCTTAAACAAAACTTTTGACCTACATTAAACCCAACCTTTAACCTGATCCAAGACAGACGAAAGGACAGTTGGACACAAAGACCAGAAAACAAAATACTACTCTACTATCATAGTCAAGCATGAAAATAAGGAGACTGTGATTTAATCATTGATTTTACCTGTATCCAGTAAATGATTAGGATCTAACATGTCTGCCAAATCTGTTTGACAAATTTCAGGATCTCTTAATGCCTTTATGAACTCTATCAAACATTTATCTTGTTGTCGAATCCTTTTCAGTAAATGTTGCGTAGCCATTCTTTCCCCCTTGTTGTTTTGTTCGCATTTAATTTCTTGCTGCAAAAGATAAAAAAAAAAAATATTGTGTAAATCACCTCCACTGATTTATTATCATAATTATGGTAAAAAATTTGAAAATATTAAAAAAAAAAAAAAAAAAAAAATGAAAGGAATGTTCAAAGCCTAATATATTTGAAAACCAAGAATGTGTAAGAACTGAATTAATGAAGAGCTTTATGATAAAAAAAAAAAAAAGAAAATACCATACAAATAAGTGCTGTCTCCTTTAAATATGATTCAACTGAATATATTAGCTGAAACAGGTTTATATGGATCCAACATTTTTTGTCCAAGGCTGTCTGCTGGCTCCAGAAGCAATGAAGCAGCCCATCCTATTTGATGACAAATATCTACTTTCCCATATGGGACGAGCTCTGTCAATCCACGGCCCCAGCTTGTCTGGCAAAACAGTCATTGAAGTTAGAGAAATGTTGACTAGCATTTTATATATAATCTAAATTTTCCACTTTACAATACTCAAAGCTAAACAAAAAGAAGGTACTTTGATTATATCATGTGTCCTTACTCTTACCTTACTCATCTCTGACATGCTGATAAGATGAGGTAATATTTCCACTGGATTTAGCTTGGTACTAAATAACACCTCCTCTTTCTGCAGTACTTTTAGGGCATGGTGTTTATCAAACATCATTGCAGCTATAATAAAAGGTGAAAAAATGTTGAATTAAATACTTAACATAGTAATTAAAGACAATATTTTGAAGGTAAAATAGATAACAAGGCTTTAAACTAGCTTTTAGCAATTGAGCGTACTCTAATTAGATTGGTAGTTCATATCTTTTGTCTTCTTGCTAGTTTTGTTTTTCACTTGCTCAGATGAGTCACTCTAAAGTGTCTTTCCAAATGATTTTAACAGTTTGACAAACTTTGTTCTCTTTTTTTGCTGTTACAGTACTATCCCATTGAAAGGGAGGGTGGAGAACTCACAAACAAGTTAAACTAAACCATATTCAAATAACCTATCAAAAATCATAAGCCTGGAATTCAGAGGTTATCATTGGTTAATTGTCTGTCATAGTTGCCTTTTGGTCCATATTCCATCATGTCCATATTCATTGTTTTTTCAGACTATTAATGTCATCTTTACATTACAATGGTTGGATGTTTATGGATTGATAATTACATCTAGGAAAATATGATTGATTCATTAGTTGTTCTTGATTCAAAAACTGTTGAGTACTCTTTAATAGATAGACTCTTTTATCAGTTTATTAGTTGTTTGTACTTCCTACTGATCTAATGAGACCATCCCTTTCCAACTGATTTTTACAATTTCTTCTTAGGTTGTGGTGTAAAACCACTGTTCCATGTCAGGGAAGAATCGTGAGCTCACAAACACTAGTGTGTTACCTAAACACATAGTCTTTAAGTGTTTGTCCCAAGTTTGGAGACTTTACCTATTTTGACATGTTCTCATTGTTGTTGTACATGTTGATGTACATGTATGCAATACAAGTTTACTTGTCTGTATATATAGCATATCAGAATGTTGGTCTTTAAAATGCATTGTTTTGTCTTTTTTAAGTCAGTGTCTTTCGTCCTGTTTATATTTATTACTAGTATGGTCATGACGGTTGTTATTAATTGTTGAAGGCTGGATGATGACCTAAACTCTCTTGTTTTGTCTGTGGATATATGTTTTATATTTATTGAGCAATTAAGAGTTGGACTACTTAAACCCCTCATATAAACAGGTTGCATGGGAAGTTTTCCCTTTTGTAGCAAGAATAGTTTTTTACAAAAAAGTATTGTATATTACTTGTGGGTCTCATTGGGGTCTAAGCGTGACAAGGGATTGTCGATTTTTTGTAAGCGTGACACATGAAAGTCAAATTATTGTGTCGTGAAAACAGGAAATGAGGTCTAGCAGGACCGGGGAAATGACAAAAAAATGAAAATTGCTTACTTACATAGTGTAAGCGGGATACGGGAATCTGACAAAACAGTAAGCAGGAAACAGGGGTCGGAACCCCCCAATGAGACCCCCTTACTTGAAATGTACCCCTCATAAAAGGGATAGTTATAACACAGGGGTTAATTTGTAACAATGTGCTGGGCAAAATGCTGGGTAAACTATAATCCCAAATCCTTAATTTTTTTAAGAAGTTCAGATGTTTAGTAAACCTGGCAAATTGTTATGTTCAAGTCCCAGTAGTCATTACATTGGGGTATTAACCATCTTTAACAGTTTATTGAGTGTGATGTACTTAAACACATACAAATGTTACATCCATTTTTGAAAAAAAAAGTATTACCATGGTTACTTTATTCATAAATTATGAGTTACACATGCTGACCTTTGTCCTTAGCACTCATAGTTTGTTCTGTGATGATTTCACTTGTTTTTATACTTTTAGTATTAACCTTTTAACTCAAGTTTACCATGTTTACCTGTCTCAATGTCCGAAAGTTCAATTTTGTTTCTCTTTTCCTCTGATTTTCATCCAAATGCAGTGTTTTTCATCCAGATAAATTATAGGAATCCCCGACTATATATTGGGACAGCTAATCCACTCGAAATAAATGCCCTTTGACTCTTAATACCTACTTTCGTTTTTAACAAAACTTTTCTACTTTCAAATTCTGTCCGCATTCGTTCCAGGTTTTATATTCTTATTTACTTCCGGTTAAATTTAAAAATAAGCGTGGGTCGGCTACTTCTGTCGACAATGTTTTGTTCAAGAAAAAGACCATTTTCATTTATTGCCTCTGATAATGAAAGTATAAACGTAAAAGCAAAATGCTTTTGTCCTACGGTAAGACTGTTATATTGACAATAGATACAGCATCACACCCACAGGCACTTGTTTCTATCCATAGGAAGGTCGACTATCCATATAACGTGACGGTACCCAAATTGCACCTATTTTGACAGTTTTTTCATCTACGTTTTTTATGATAAAGACAAAAATGTCCATTCTGTGTTTATTTTGTAGCCATATCCTTCTTTATTATAAAGGTACACCAATTTGATTTTTATTCCATATGGAATCATAGTAAAATTGGTCTAAACTGACCTCCAAACCATCAATGATTCTGAAATGAGGAGTACCCAAATTGCATCCATGCTTAAATTCACATCGTCAAAAGTCTAATAACATAGCTTTTGTTTAATTTCTTCAAATATTTTGAACAATTTGATATTATTCCATGCTTACTCTTCATTATTTTTTAAATGGATACTTGTAACATATTGAATTCGCTCATTTTAAAAAGATGACGTTTTGATGACGTCGCATGGCGACGTTTCAGTACATTTTGCTTTTTCAGTAAATACTTCATCTGTTGATAAATACTGTGAACGTTTTGTGCATATCTAAATAGTTTTACCTATGTTGAAAGATGTGCTTAGTATCAAATCATAAAAATACAAATTGTTTAGTCTCTATGAAATCTTGTAAGATTTTCGCTGCTAGTTTTGCTAAATAGGTGCAATTTGGGTACTCGGTGCAATTTGGGTACCGTTACGTTATATATTTATATGGATAGGGGTACAAGTCAAATCGGCACCTGGTCAAATCGGCACTCATAGAAAAAGTCAAATCGGCACCTGGTTAAATCGGCATCTAGTCAAATCGGCACCTATTTAAAGTCAATTCGGCATCCAATAATATTTGATATAATATATGGGACTGGGACTATTATGCTAAGTTAGTAATTTATTGTGAGGACAAGGATAATAGTGCTCACGAAATGTTAGGTAAAGTATATAAATTTGAATTTAAAGATTGAACTAGAACATTTTTAAAGATAAACTTGTATCACCTGGTGTAAGAAAATGTGTGTCAAAAAACTTACAACTTGTACAAAAACCCTGTACAAATTATAAATTGTACAAAGTTATATTTTGTACACATCATATATTAAACAAATTTAACATGGGTGCCGAATTGACTACATCAAGTGCCGATTTAACCAGGTGCCAATTTGACTAGGTGCCGATTTGACTATACTGGGTGCCGATTTGACCAAGTGCCGATTTAACCAGGTGCCGATTTGACTAGAATTCTATGGATAGTCGACCTTCATATGGATAAAGGTCGACTATCCATATATTTATATGGATAGTCGACCTTCCTATGGATAGAAACAAATGCCTGTGATCACACCGAATTATGTTCAAGCTAAAGATGGAAAGTTCATCATAACATAATTTATTTACAATGCCTTGAAAATTTTGTCTGTGTTTACACCTTCTCTTTGTAAAGATATACCTGTACATTTGGAAAATGTTTGTTATCTTTTAAGGCTTATTTTCCCAAATATTTAAAAAATATAATTGTTACATAGTCTTTAGAGGTGTCAACTTGACACTATAATCTCTATCTGTAATTTCGATCACTCTGGTAAATTTTATGTCGCTATTGTATAAAACTCATTAGTACATTTGTATTTATGATGTGGCACTGCAGAGAAACTAAATAAATAAATAAATGATGTGGCACTGCAGAGAAACTAAATAAATAAATAATTAAATAATTAATTCACAAAAAAGATTAAAAAAAAAATGAATAAATAATTTTAAACCCTTATAAAACCTTAACTATCTATTTTGTGAGCCTTCCAATATCTTTAAAGGGAAACTTCGCAAAAAAATCAAAAATTGATATTATGTCCATTCTGTATAAAAAGGCTCAAATTTATAGATATTAAAGTTTTATTCCGCTAGATAAGAGATCAACATCGATTTTAAAATTTGAGTATCAATTTTCTACGCTCCGCCATCTTGTCATCTTCTACGATTATAATCACGATATGTCTATAAAACACAAAGGACCAAAACTACAGTAACCGATGTAGTCGTAATTGCGTGTCGATATCTTGTCAATCGTACGATTGTTTTATCTGACTAACTATAAACTTGATACGGAAAATGTTCTTATTTTTTTTTAAATGACCATTATTATATATCTGTTATTTTTAAACTGTTAATATTGGAATTAGTTAAAGAGTCACAGTTCAAATAATAAATAAGTGTTCCGTGAAAATTGTTTTCAAAAATCTAATTCGTTCATAATTCTTTAAAGTAATAAACTTTATTCAAATAAATTCGGATCTTTCCTCATCTGATCACCAGCATGGCTAAAGGTATTACTCCCAAAGGTATTGTGAGGGGTGTGAGGACTCAGGTGACACGTCCGGGTATTCAAGCGATTTCCTGTCGGGCTTGCAAGTTCATGCATCGTTTCACTTCTGTAGGTATTGATCAGTATACACGGCAGACTTATAACTTTCCATTTTGAACTATCAGGTGTATAATACACATCTCTGTCTTGTGTGTCCGAAAGTGATATGATGCCAATAATTTAACTCGTACGCTTGTTTATAAATAACATTTCTGGTGTAAAGAATATTATTTATGAAAATATAAAAAATACCACAAAAAAAAAAAAAGATTTGAAGAAATAAAAATCTATATACATATTTTTTCCGAGGGTTAATTTGGGAAAATGTAATTTGTCAATTATAGTAAAGGACAGACTGGTACATACCAAAAATATTGATTTAAAAAATGTACGCACTTGTCGATGTTGGCTTATACGCCTGGATAGAAAGTTACGGAACTATAGTGCAATTTAAAATATATACATGTATCAGACTATATTGTATACCAAAAGAAGAAGAAGAGAACCAGTTTGATTTAAATACAGGTCGATATATATCTTGCTTTGGTTCATCGAAGTTATGAACATAGTAAAATCCCAGTTTTATGTATCAATTAGATTGTTCTCGAATAAAGGAAGAAATTCGTCATCATCACAATTGTTCCGACATTCATGTAAAATATATGCAACTGGACGTACACTAATAATCCCAAAGGGGTGTGAGTATTTTCTAGGAAAACTATTGAGTATTAAAGTTTCAAATCAATTTCGGGATTTATTTTCTTTCTTGCCGTGATATGATAGCAATTTAAAGAATAAACTGCTTGTTCGCTTTAGCGGTATCAGAGACATGTATATATGTCTCTGGCGGTATTCTTGCCAGTTGAACAGACTTATAAGTTACATTCAAAAATAGGGAAAGATGACATAAAATTCGCTGTCTTTTGTTTTTGAACATCGTTGGTCAAATAAATAGAGTATTATACGTTGTGAGACGAGGACTATTTCAACAAATACTATAAATACAAGTGGAAGTTTTCGTTTTTTGCAATTTGAGAGTAAATGATGTATCAAACGTTCAAGAATACGCATGTAAAATGTGTCACTGGATATAAAAAAAAATCAATCTCAAAACCTACTTCCGTATGGAACTTCCCCTTTCAGTGACCTGCAAATTTAACAGATGATACACTTTATCAGATTTGCATGTCCAACAACGACCCACTACTCTACATGTGTTACTGACAGCCTAAGATAGTAATTCTTCTGTTAGGTCAATTCTCTTTCGAACAATACCAGAAAACATGGAAAATAAGTTCTTTAAATTTTGACTCTGGAATTAACACCATTTTTTCTTGCGACAAACTTTATTTCTGTTGATGAGCAGACATGGACGGAAAACAATAAACAGATAGGTTTAATATTTGTTCATTCATTTAACATGTATAATATGAATACGATTGTACTTAAAAAAAACTTATATAGTTAGTTTCAAGAACAACCGGGTTCAGACAAACTGTTATGAAATCAATGCTGTTACTTATGCATTCACCCAATTCAATATTACGATCAAAGAGAGTAAATTAGTGGCAACATAGACATTCCGTTAATAACGGCATAAGTATGCAGTTAGTACAAGAACACCAATCTGTGTTTTAAAAACTAGCGATGGTTGCTAAGGATATCTTGATTTCGGGAACTTTCTGCAGCTTCCATTTTATGGAGCTCTTCTTCGGTATACCCTGGCTCTAGTGCGTACCCAATATGACCATACTCGTCAAAATCTGACTCTTTTGACTGACTGGAACCACTGTTATAGTACTATCATTCTCCGAACAAGATATTTTTATTTATGATTTTATGATAAATTTTTGGACCATATATAAACTGTTCTATAAAAACAAGCACGCAAAAATCATAAGATAGAAATATAAGTAATATGTGAGTAAAGTTAATTGAATCATTTAAGTTAATATCCTTTGGGCTCGAATGTAGTTAACTAATAAATGTGTTTTATAGGATAGCTCAAATCCTCATCCAAATAATATAATCTAGTATATGTAATAAAACCCTTCCTACTACACCGAGTTTTAATGCCAAGCGGTAGACATATTTTAGGTACCAATTAAGTAATTGAATGAGTAATAGATAACAATAATTAATCATGAATGTGCAAAGATTTAAAAACAAAAGTATTTTTCTTTGTTCGTACATATTATACTCCGCTTCGGTAGATTTATTGTCGAGCCTGCAACTTTTGTTGCAGAAAGCTCGACATAGGGATAGTGATCCGGCGGCGGCGGCGGCTACGGCGGCGGCGGCGGCGTTAGCTAACTTCTTAAAAGCTTTATATTTTAGAAGTTAGAAGACCTGTATGCTTCATACTTTGTATATAGATGCCTCATGTTACGAACTTTCCGTCAGTCACATGTCCAATGTCCTTGACCTCATTTTCATGGTTCAGTGACTACTTGAAAAAAAAGTTAAGATTTTTTGTAATGTTAATTTCTCTCTTATTATAAGTAATTGGATAACTATATTTGGTATGTGTGTACCTTGCAAGATCCTCATGCCCGTCAGACAGTTTTCACTTGACCTCGACCTCATTTCATGGATCAGTGAACAAGGTTAAGTTTTGGTGGTCAAGTCCATATCTCAGATACTATAAGCAATAGGGCTAGTATATTCGGTGTATGGAAGGACTGTAAGGTGTACATGTCCAACTGGCAGGTGTCATTTGACCTTGACCTCATTTTCATGGTTCAGTGGTTATAGTTAAGTTTTTGTGTTTTGGTCAGTTTTTCTGATACTTTATGCAATAGGTCTTCTATATTTGGTGTATGGAATGATTGTAAGGTGTACATGTCTAACTGACAGGTGTCATCTGACCTTGACCTCATTTTCATGGTTCAGTGGTCAAAGTTAAGTTTTTGAGTTTTGGTCTGTTTTTCAAATACTTTATGCATTAGGTCAACTATATTTGGTGTATGGAAATATTTTATGATCTATATGTCTGTTACGCAGGTTTTATTTGACCTTGACCTCATTTTCACGGTCCATTGCTAAGTGTTAAGTGTTTGTGTTTTGGTCTGTTTTTCTTGATTTATGAAGCAATAAGTCAACTATATTTGTTGTATTGAAGAATTGTTAGCTGTACATGTCTGCCTGGCATGGTTCATCTGACCTTGACCTCATTTTCATGGTTCATTGATCAATGTTTTGTTTTCTTGGTCAATGTTGAGTTTATGTGACAGTTGTAATAAAGCTTTATATTTAGGTCTATCAACATAATATCAATGATTAGTAAAGAAGGCGAGACATTTCAGCGTGTGCACTCTTGTCTACTTATCTTCAGATAGTTTCAGATATACATTAATACATGGCTTTCAAAAGTCTAAATGTAAGTGTTCTCGTACATTTTTTGCCTAATAAAGAAAATCAAAATGCTTTGGTAAAGCTATTTCTAATTCCCCCTTTTTAATGAGACATACATCAAGGACAAGAGGTGTATATCATTTCATTCTGACACATGAATTAAGTTTCCCGTCTTAACCGAAAATTGTTTAAATTTTATTACTTAGTAAATTAATTTATTTGAATTGAAATAAATGATACAGCAAATATAATTAAATAATTCCACGGTGATCTATTTTTATTTGTAACAAACTTGAAACTTGAATTAGTATTATAGATGTGTATATTGAATGCTCCCTTGTTTTATAATCCACTGATCCGAATAGACAGTCACACCTGGCAAGGTGTGCCCTAGAGGCGTGGTTAAATACCGAAGTGCAAATAACAATTTACCTTTCAACAAGCCATCTAAGAGTATTCAATTTGCCACAGAACCGTGAATACACACATCGTATAAATCTAGTCAAAGCAGAGATAGTAAAAGGTCAATAAGAGTACACCAACATATTGTCTTTACAGATTATTGTACTTTAATTTGTTCACCTCATATATCAGTCCGAAAATGCATTAATTAATAAATTTATAATTTTTTTGGTTGTCTACTAAAATAATTCGAATATATACGTTTAACATAGAAAATTTATCTCATGAATGTGTACAATTGCACGTCTGTGCGTCTTATCTTCTTATTATCGGATGTTTATTAGATAAACCATAAGTCATCGGCGCGCTTACGATTACGTTTAAATATCATTAAAAACCAAGACTTTTACTGATTGTATTTTAAATCCCGGCATGCAAAAACCAGGAGAAAACGTCACGACCTACAGGAAGTAGTTAAAAAAATTTCATTAATTGTTGAATTTCTCCTTTATTACTGGACATATAGCGATAAAACTTTGTGAATATATATATTTTGTCATAATGAACATATTTAAACCATAAGTAAAAAATCGCGAATTTTCCCTTTAATAAAGACTCCTAACAAATGTTGAATATCTTCTATGTGATGTTTGTAATTATCATTTTCTGTTGTTGCTAATAATACTTCTGATTCAAGTGTTAGTTTTAATGTTATGAAATAGAGTGCAGAGTGGAGTTTTTCTCTAGCCTCCTCATAATTTTCACAATCCAGAAGATAGTGGTCAACTGTTTCTATTTGTCCACAGCTGCATTTGTCGATGAGTGCTGGGCATATCATTGATTTAGACGAGTTTAAATTACAATATCCTTTTCTTAAACTAGTAGTTATTAGATATATTTCAGTTGATGGTTTGTCTTTTGGAAGTGTATTTTTTACATTTTGTTGAAAGGCATAATATCTTCTTCCTTTATCACTGGCCATGGTGTCCCATCAGTTTTGCCATCTTAACATAACACTTTCTTTTGCTCCTTTTTGTATATCTTGTTTGGTAAATATTGGAATACTTTGTATTTTTTTCTGCCTCCTGTGCTGCTTTTTTAGCTAGTTGGTCTGCTACATGTAGTTCATTACCTTGTATGTCAGCTTGTCCAGGGGTCCATTCAATGAAAACAATGATTCCTTCAGATTTTAGTGTCAATATACTGATTTTAATATCATGAATAGTTTTGCCGTAATTATCTGATCTCCAATTTAAAGGCTGTCTGAGAAAATTTTGATGGATTCAGTGTTTTTTCTGTTATATATATGATTTTTATA
The DNA here is from genome assembly GCF_963676685.1 of Mytilus edulis. Classification (NCBI taxonomy): domain Eukaryota; kingdom Metazoa; phylum Mollusca; class Bivalvia; order Mytilida; family Mytilidae; genus Mytilus; species Mytilus edulis. The sequence continues at coordinate 57,871,741 of NC_092347.1, forward strand.
GATCTTATATTTATTAAATTCAAACAATTTTCATCAGTGACATACCTTGACCTATAATGATTTACTTTTATTATAAATTGTGACTTAGATGGAGAGCTGTTTCATTGGCACTCATGCCACATTTTCCTATATCTATATAACACGATAATAAAGACAACCACACTCATCATTTACCACATAGTAAGAGTTTATTTGTTTTGCCTGTGTTGCTTATTGAGGATAATATTAAATATGAAATCTCAGTGTAGTACAAATTTGTCATTCATGCAGTTCCCAGCAAGTTATATTACAATAATCGTTGTTGTTAATGCATGTTCAAATACTTTTTTTTAGAGAGAGTTCACACATCTACCAGTTAATAATAGTCATGATTTTTCTGATAGAACATCCAACCATGAAACAATGGAAACTGTAAGTACAACACACACACATGGTCAAAAGTAAATATTCATGATTTTTAAGACGGACATATTGAGCCAGTGGTTGGAAAATTATAATGCTATATTACACCAATTATAAGGCAATTGGCAGTCAGCACTGCTGTCATTAGAGAATTGTGATTAATTACCTACAGAACAAATATTATTTCTTATTTATCCTGGCATAATCCTGCACAATGATGATCACTAAGAAGCCTGATGAACGTTAATAGTACAGGGATACAGGCGATCCCCTCTAAAAAATGTATCTAGTAAATAAAATCATAAAGGCGCACATAATAGTTTTTTCTGTAGAAGGACAAACTGGAAAGTGGTCTATTATTTTATTGGTAAAAATATAATTACAGTATTGGCAAAGGCCCTCTTTCAGTACTTTATTACAATGAATACATATGTACACATACAGCATAACGAATATAAAAAAAAGAAGATGTGGTTTGATTCCAAATACATGTAAGACAACTCTCCACAAGAGACAAAAATGACACACAAATTAACAATTATAGGTTGGTTTGAATTTTTTATGTTTCATAGTGACTGCCAGACTGGACAGGTTTAACAATTTTTTTCTCACAAAGGAAAATGATGTCACTCAAGACAGCACTAGTTCATTTGACTTTCTAGCTTATAAACATGATAAACATACTCTAAAGAGCATTACAATTGAAATAAAACTCATCACACATGTACATGTATTTCCTTCAAGAATCAATAGCAGTCTATGTTAACAATTTGATGTGAAAAATACGTAAACAACATCTTTTATACAAGCATGATATTTTTCTAAAAATAGGATTTTATGTGGGTTTTTTTTTCTCAATGGGATTAATTTCCTTTCTATTTTAGAATATTTGCAGCAATAATAATACAGAAACCGAGTGTGACAGAAATCCTCAGACCTTACCAGTCAAACAACATAATTGTCGACAGTGTTTGGCTGGACAAGGGGTAAGATATTTCTGAAGGAGTTGTACATAACATATAGTATTTCAACTGAGGAAGACACATTAAATCCCCAAATGACCCATAAGTCTGATCATAGACAATAACTAGATATTATTTTAGTACATACTTAAGGTTCACTATCATTACTATATGCTATATAAAGTAATTATCAAATGTATTTATTATGACAATTGTTAATCGATGAACAAAAATGAAAAACTACTAGTTTTGATATTTTTGGAGGTATTTTATTGCAGTGGCTGCTTTTGAATGCAGTTTTATGTTGTTAGTCTGTCAATACTTGTGCATTTCTTATTTGGTATTGTTTTTTCATTCTAAGGGTTTTTCAATGATCAAAACTAAAGTTTGCCAAGCTGCTTTATATCCAATTAAATTTTTCCAATAAAGTGAGTGGTTGGTTTTTTAAATTTTTATATTTTTGTCAAAGGGTCAAAGTAAATAATTTGTCAAAATATTATGAAAAGTAAATGAGACAAATTAAGTTGAGTCAATTTTTTTGGTACCTCCTTGTTCTATAATTAGACTGATTCTATGTTTGTCATAAATTAGTTTGACTTTTACACACAAACTCAATAATAACCTTTGAAGGACAAGTATTTTCATCTAAATTTGATAAAATAATTTTTTGTCATACATTTTTGTTATATGACAATGATGACACTTACCAGACAGAATTTTTAAAGAATTTAGTGTATCAGAATTCTGACTCAAAGCATGGCTTCTAAAACCTTTACCTTGACCTTGCAGGTAACAAAGTTACCCTTTTACAAGGGAGATAACCAAAATTTTCTATAACTAATATAAGTTTTTACTTTGTTTACAGGGTCATTTCATGCATTTATCATCAGATAGTAACAATAACAGGTGACACAAAGATAATACAGTCAAGTTTCAAGGATCTCTTAGAACAGATGTCTCAAATATTGTGTTCTTTTATCCTGTATAGTGTGCTCACAGACACAATGTGAGGGAATATGTTATGTACATTTGTATTTAGTTTATACAATGTGTTGTCAGTAAAGACTACTTAAGATGTGTCCCACATAGTATGTAAAGTACTAGTCGGCAGTTCAGTATTTGATCAAAGTCAGCGGCACTAGTCACTAAATATAAGTCTGTTTACTACTAGTATCCAGTTTCTTGAACAACAAAAATAACTTGGTTGCAGTCAAACAAGATTTTATGTCAAAAAAGTCCTGTACAGCAAGATCTGTTCATCAAGACATTTCATTTAAGGTACTTAATTGTGTATTTTTTTTATTTTTCATGATGAAACATGTCAAATTACATACTTCATTAGTCCTTCCATTGTTTGTCGCAATATGATCTTAGATCTACATTTGTATATGTAGTATATATATAGCAACAGAATATTATTTACTTTTTAACTGTTAACAAAATCCTCAGAAACAAATAAAATGACATCTTTTGGGCTATAAGACAAGTAAGTGTCATAGTTTCTATCTTGTCTTCCATGGATAGTTATCTCAGGTAGTTATATAAGAAAGCAACTGTCTATTACAGTTTATGTTTTTTGTGACTTTGTTTTACCAGCCAAAACATATATTTCAGTTTAGGTAATTACGATTAAAAAAAAAATAAAATCAAATAATGTTTGATTTTTTATGCCTGTTTACGGGACATATTATGGCATACCCTTGTCTGTTGTCAACATGTCAGACTATTATTAAAAAAGCTTTAACTAATTTGTATGAAACTTTGATGAATTATTTTATATCTATCATGTCTATTGACTTGAGTTCTGTTTATGATTTTTTATAATTTTTTTGATTTTACATCTCCGAGTTGTGGAGTTTTATTCATTAAGAAAGTTTCAGACTATTACTAAAAAATGCTTTGAGCAGTTTTAATGAAATTTGGTCAATCCGTTAACATGAGCTCCCTTTCAATTTTGATAAATTTGAGATTTTATGTTTTCAAGTTACAGTATTTTATTCATAAAAAAGGGGGATTTTCCCAGTTTTCAGAAAATAACTCAAAAGAACTTTGAGCAGTTTTGAAACTTGTGGACTAATTTATATTTATTAAAATAACATCCCTGTATATTTTTTTTTATTGATTAATTTAATATGTGAAATTTAGAAATTATTTAACCCTATTCTTTCAAAAAGTGATGGGCGTATCATGTGCTCATGGTGTAGCTCTGTATCTAATTTACTGTCAGATACAAGCAATATCATTTGTGTTCTGGTTGGAGTTCATTAAGCATGTGCTAACCCTGTATTTTGATAACCATTATTAAGGTGGTACATGTACATAATTACACTACAAGGAGATAACTCTGTAAAATCAACTGAACGTTTTAATTAAGTTATATTGTTAAAATTTGAAGCTTCACAATGATCAAAATAAGTGTTTGTCAGACTGCTTTATATCCAACCATTTTTTTCCAATAATGTGTCTGGTTCAGATTTTTTAAAATTTTGATATTTTTGTCAAAAGGTCAAAATAAATATTTTGTCAAAATTTTATAAAAATTAAGCAAGATGAATTAATTTTAGTCAAGGTGTTTGGTACAACATTAATAGAAATAAAAGGAGAAGATGTCAGGTACACATCAATGATACAAAAATAAAAATTTATATAAATCATGTAAACACTGCTGATTTCAAAAAATCCAAAATAAAATGGAATAAAATTAATTGTCTGTGAAATTATCTCCCCTTAACAAAAATTTATGAACAAGTATGTACAATTATAGGCTTATCTTATTCAATAGTGATTCACTTATTGATTTTAGGGAGATTCAATTCAAATTATCCTTTAAATAAAATTATGATAGTGTGGTTAATACAGGTGACTTATTTAATTTGGCTGTTAATTGAAATATTTTATTAATGATGATATTGTACAGATTTTTTACATGCAAAGCAGCAAACTGAAAAGCTAATACTGAAAAACTGTGTCCAGTAATTCAGTAGGGTATTTTTTGTACTTAGTTAGTAATTTTATAAATTGCTTAAACATCTATTGATGTATTGATTTTACCTACATGACATTTTATTTATCAAATTGATAAATAGGTTTTTGCATTTGAAAACGCATGAATTTTAGCAAAATTGAATTGTTAAATTCTTGTATTTATTGTATTCATTAATATTTATATGCAACAGTTTTTGTAGTATATGTGTGCTTCATTTTAAAAGAGATAACATTACAAAACTGATAGATATTTTTGTTTTTCTTTTGTATGTAGATGAGTTTTCTAATTAAATCACCTAGCCCATAGGGCCAAGTGAGACTTTCTCATCAATTGGGATCCTGTATCCATCTTTGTTGAATTTAAACAAAAAATCTTCTCCGCAAAGAAATTTTAAAAAAGGCAGGACAGGAGTTTTGAGAGAAAAAAAAGGCAGCATGAGCAACTTTGCAAAAAAAAAAGCAGGATGACAATTTATGTAAAAAAAGTCAGGATAAACTAATGAAAAAAAAGGCAGGATCAAAAAGAGTGAAAAATAAAAAGGCAGAACATCTAGATTACAACTACCGTAAATAAAAATGCAGGAAATTTTTGTTAACCCTAGCCCTCCCCCATAAAAAATGAATGGTAGCTCCCGAAGTATAAACTGATAGTTTGTCATATTGGTTTCTTGTTGAGTCTGTGCTTTTTGTTGCAGAAAGCTTAACATAGGAATAGTATCCGGGGTGTTGGCATTAACTAACTTCTTAAAAGCTTTGTATTTTAGAAGGTGGAAGACCTTGATGCTCCATACTGTGTATAAAGATGCCTGGTGTTACAAAGATTATGTCTGTCACATGTCCATGGTCCTTGACCTCATTTTCATGGTTCAGTGATTACTTGAAAAAAATATCAGTTTTTGTTATTTTGATTTCTCTCTTATTAGGAGTTATAGAATCAGTGAACAACGTAAAGTTTTGGTGGTCAAGTCCATATCTCAGGTACTATAAGTAAAAGGTCTAGTAGATATGGTGTATGGAAGGATTGTAAAGTGTACATGTCCAATAGACCACTTTCGAGTTCATCCGTCACCGGAAAAAACTCGTCAATTATACGCGCCTTTATGACGTCATTTACCAGATAGAGGGGGTCGCCTGTATCCCTGCACTATTAACGTTCATCAAGCGTCTTGATGATCGTCATTGTGCAGGATAAACTAGAAATAATGGTTGTTCTGTAGGTACTTAATGACAATTCCCTAATGACATCAATGCTGATTGTCAATTTTGATAATTCAATTTGTCGTATAAATCGTACAATATAGAATTATAGTTTTCCAACCACTCGCTCAACATTGGAATGGAAGTGACGACGCCCCTAAACGCACAAATGACGTTCACTAAAACCAGAGTTTTTGACGGAAATGCATCGAACTCGAAAGTTGTCTATTGGCAGGTGTTGTCCAACCTTGACATTATTTTCATGGTTCAGTTGTTTTAGTTAAGATTTTGTGTTTTGGTCTGTTTTTCTTATACTGTATGCAATAGGTCTACTTTATTTGGTGTATGGAATGATTGTAAGGTGTACATGTCAGACTGGCTGGGTTCATCTGACCTTGGCCTCAGTTTCTTTGATCAGTGGTCAAACTTATTTTTTTTAGCTTTAGTTTTTTTTTCTTATACTATTAGCAAACCATCAACTGTATTTGTTGTATTGAAGGATTGTAAGCTGTACATGTCTACCTGACATGGTTCATCTGACCATGACCTCATTATCATGGTTCGTTGGTCAATGTTTAATTTTTCTTGGTTTTGTAAGTTTCTTAGAAACCCTAGGCAATAGGTCAACTATATTAAGTGATTTGAATAATTGTATGGTGAACATGTATTTCTCATTTGGTTTATATGACCTTGACCTCATTTTCTTGAATCATGTTGAATTTATGTGATAGTTTTAGTATAGCTTTATATTTTAATAGGACTATCAACATAATATCAATGGTTAGTTTCAACCTATTTATTCATCATCATTACAATTATATCATCATACAAAATACATAATAATAATAAGATTCGGAAACAAAGCTGTACATAGCTTATATGAATCTGTTTCCTTGAAATACCAACTCCAGTTAACAATTACATAAATAAAGCATGCAATGTTACAATGATATGGACTATCAATGGTTAGTAAGGGAGGCAAGTCATTTCAGCATGTGTACTCTTGTATGTAGATTGTTTATTGCTATTTGTATTTCTGCTTTTTATAGTCTCTATCTTTGTATATGATTTCAAAATGATTGGTAAAAAAGATAAGTTTGGTAAACAAAGTATGGTCATATAAGGACAGCAAACTCAAATAAGTTAATAATGGTTTCCTTAAAATTGGCAATTATATAGATATAGAAAGATGTGTTATGAGTGCCAATGAGACAACTCTCCATCCTAGTCACAATTTATAATTTAAGTAAACCATTATAGGTCAATGTACGGTCTTCAACACAGAGCCTAAGCTCACACCAAACAGCAAGCTATAAAGGACCCCAAAAATTATTAATGTAAAACCATTATGTATATATTCCATCTGTTATAGTTCCACAAAATGGTAATGATTGTGATTGTTTAACATCAAGTAGCAAATTAATTGCATATTCAGGATAAGAGCATGGTAATGTGAAATGAAGATGCATAAAATTGAGAATGAAAATGGGGAATATATCAAAGAGACAACAATCCTTTGTACTAGAGGAACATGCTGTGCAAAATCTTAACATGGTACTGTGAAAGTACTTTAATTCTTGGGTATTAATTTCTATGGTTTAGTAAAAGTAATACTCAATAGGTTCGCGAACTCTCTGTTACACACCATTATTCCGACAGCCCATTAGTCCGACAACCCATTAGTCCGATAACCCAATATTCCGACAGCCCATTAATCCGAAAACCCATTAGTCCGACACTTATCAAATCTCAGGCTATCAAGGTAAAATACAATTTGTCTGTTGGTCTGTATTTAGTTTGAATACTTTCTATAAATTCAATTCGAAATCTTCAAAATTTATTACAGGGTAACTGTTTTTGATTTCATTAACTAGAATGTTAGAAAAGTTAGATTCTATGGGGGATTGAGACCAACGTTTCTTGCGTATTATTCGAACAATTGTGATTTAAAGTTTAGCCGGTGTAGTCACCAAAATAATTTCTGAATATCTCTCACATCTCTATCCTGCTATTTATTTGTCTGTGTCAGTATAGGTGTACAATGTGAAAGTAATACAAAAAGTGTTTTCTAGAATCCTAGCTCTCGATCATTGTTAGCTATCCGATAGTTGTGGCCAAGAATACTTGCGTCCAGTTTCCGTACCCGAGAATTGTAGACAAGATGGTATTCTTGTTCAATTTAATTATAGTTAAGATATTCTCGATAGTTGTGGATAGGATTACAGCCAAATGCCTTGAGTGTGTATGTTATCTTGCTTATTAGCTTAAAGTTTACTATGCTACCCTCCTTTCGGAGTAGTCTAGTTCTACAGTTTGTTGAACTGGTCTACTCTTAACGGAAGGTAGTATACCTAACCAAAAAAATACTTCACGGTTCAGCTAGCAAGTAAACAAATGAAAGATAATACCTTTACCTACACACTCAAGGTATTTTGCTGTAAACTGTTGTTCAGTGTTACTGTTGATTAGAGTGTACTAAGGTTTAGTGTTACGTACCCGATATTTGAAATTGATGAAATTCCTCGTACTGAAGGGGTTTACTGCAATTATTTGTCCACGCCTTTTTGGTATCATCAAACCTTAAAAATCAACTCATTATAAATGTTCAATAAATGAAGCCTGAAAGTGTAAATTAAATATATATTCAGAACAGACCCCCCCCCCCCCCCCCCCCCTCAATGAAGTCTGAAAGTGTAAATTAAATATATATTCAAAATTCCCCCCCCCAAAAAAAAACAACAAAAAAACGGATCACATATGAAATGGCTTTTAAATACGCATACATTAATATTTCTTTGCCAGAGATTTATCTGGCCCTTTTTAGATGCTAACATTTTCTGTTAACTACTACTATAACTACTACTTCTACTTTATACTACTGCTACAACAACTAGACTACTAAAGCTGCAACAACTGGCAAACTTCGATTAATACTTTACTTATCGAAAATATACAACAGATCGTGAATCTATCAAACCATGGAAGTATTATATTGACAGGTGTCAATATAATACTTCCATGATCAAACGATACAGGATTCTAGACTAAGGTTTAGGTTACTAGACTAAGGTTAATAAGGTTACTAGACTAAGGTTAAGGTTACCAGACTAACTTAAAGGTTAATAAGGTTACCAGACTAAGGTTAAGGTTAGCAGAAAAAGGTTAAGCTGTCAATGTTTGTTTGTTTATCAGTATTTCTGACTTAGTTAGATTTTTCACTAGTATCTTTACCATCGACACTTAAAAAATGAAATGATATTACGAAATGCAAATCACAGAAATTAGTAGGAAACGGAATCCGATTTTAAAATTCAATTGAAGAAAATTTGTTTGGGTTAGTACAGTTGTCAATATACCTTGTGATCTAATGAGAGCGTCCTGATCCTCTATTTTTTCTAAATTCGTGCTCACGGCTGTCTCTGTATCATCATCTGATGTTGTCTTTATAATCTCATTGCATTCTGTTGTTTCAATAGCAGAAGTTCCGTCTGTTTCTGCAGGTGGCGTAATAAATGCGTCCTTGTCTTCTGTTCTTACACCGTTCGTATCTGCTACCTCGGTACCAACATCTTCTGAAGTTGTTTTTATCATCTCATTGTTTGTTTCTTTTGTGTCAATAGAATGTCTCTCTGTTTCTGTCTTTAAGTCTTCCTTGAGTAGTTCTCTTCGCAGTATCTTTTTCTTCCGATTCCTTTATTCCTCTTTCGATGCATTCAAACTCATTAAGAAAAAAATTGAATTCGGCAACACTTTGCTTCGCTGGACAGAATTCTCTGCTAAAAATCGACATTTCTTTTTCATCAAACTTGTCCCCATATCTGTACCTTCCTTTAAGTACAATTGAAATGGTTTTTTTTTGTAAAGACTGCGTACATACATCAAACAAAGATTCACTGTAAGCGGAATGCGGAAAATACAAAATTACAACGCAAAATTGTTTGGTGTCAAACATCTATCCACCATTTTCATTTCTTTTAAAACATTAGCTTGCTAAGGAGAAAGCATTATTGAATTTTAAAATTTTCCCCACATGAGGCATAAAGTAAAATTTACAATTTTGGTTATCGATATGAAAGACAATCCGTGTACCAGGAACATACACTACATAAGCTGTGTTCAATGGTTTATATTGTGCCTAACATGACTAAACTAAGACGTTAGAGAAAATCTAAAGTTTTCACTACCAACAGAGCAAGATGCAGGACTGAATGGCATGCACAAATAAGTGACTTCCAATTAAATCATTACCTAATTCCTTTGCCAGTTCTGCTTCTCTGGCTTCTGCAACCAGTATAGCTTCCTCTAACTGCTCATATTTTTTAAGTGGCAACTCGAACTGAACTACTCTTATAATGCCCCTACAAAACCTGACCACAGCCTGCTGATTCGGCTCGTCATCCTTAAAGTTTGACATGTCCATATCTGTATAAAAAAGAATATATGTTAAGAATTTTTTTTAAATAAATACGTTGTAGTTAAAAACAAAAAAGATCAACACAAAATTAAAAAAAAAGTATTGGAAAACAGATTTAAAATTATTAGCTCACCTGGCCTAAAAGGCCATGTGAGCTTTTCTCATCACTTGGCGTCCGTCGTCGTCGTCGTCGTTAACAATTTTCAAACATCTTCTCCTCTGAAACTACTGAATGGATTTGGATGAAACTTAGCATGATTGTTCCTTAGATTATCCTGCACAAAGTGTGTGCTTCGATTTTTGATCCGTCAAAAAAACATGGCCGCTGTTACTTAAAATAGAACATAGGGGTCAAATGCAGTTTTTGGTTTATATCTCAAAAACGAAAGCATTTAGAGCAAATCTGACCGGATAAAAATGTTCATTAGGTCAAGATCTATCAGCCCTGAAATTTTCAGATGAATCAAACAAACCATTGTTGGGTTGCTGCCACTTAATTGGTAATTTTAAGGAAATTTTGCAGTTTTTTGTCATTATCTTGAATATTATTATAGATAAAGATAAACTGTAAACAGCAAAAATGATCAGCAAAGTAAGATCTACAAATAAGTTAATATGACCAAAATTGTCAATTGACTCCTTAAGGGGTTATTGTCCTTTAATGACAATTTTTTTACAATTTGTTCATCATATTTGCTAACTTTAAAAAATCTTCTCCTCTAAAACTACTAAACCAAATTCAAGCAAACTTCAACTGAATGATCAGTAGGGTGTATAAAATAAAGTTTGTGCTTTATTTTTTATTTCGTAAAAAAACATGGCCGTCATGGCTAAAAATAGAACACAGGGTAAAATGCAGTTTTTGGCTTATATCTCAAAAACTCCAGCATTTAGAGCAAATAAGACAAGAAGTTAAAGTATTTATTAGGTCAAGGTCTACCTGTCCTGAAATTTTCAGCCGAATTGGGTAACTGGTTTTTCAGGTATAATGCCCTGAATTGATGATTTTAAAGAAATTTTGCAGTTTTTGGTTATTATCTTGAATATTATTATAGATACAGATAAACTGTTAATAGCAAAAATGTTAAGCAAAGTAAGATCTACAAATAAGTCAAATTGACCAAAATTGTCAATTGACCCCTTAAGGAGTTATTGCCCTTTAAAGACTTTTCACAATTTGTTCATCACGTTGACTTACTTTAAAAAATCTTCTCCTTTGAAACTGTCTCCTTTGAAACTGCTGTATCAATTTCAGCCAAACTTAGGCTAAATGAGTTTCAGAGTATCTAGTATAAATTTTATATTTCATTTCCTTGTATGTCAGAAACATAGCTCCTATGGCTAAAATAGAACATAGGAGAAAATGATTTTTTTTTTTGCTTTTGAAGAAAATAGGACGATTCAAAGAACATTTAAATAAATTGAAAAGCCAAAATAATCATTGATGAGATATTTAACCAAAAAAATCAAGGTGAGCGATTCAGGCTCTTGAGAGCCTCTTGTTATAAATAGGAACCCGGCAGCCAAAAATATCCGGCTATTGTACCTATTCAAGGACAGAAACCAGGAGTACGAGAGGAAAACGGTACCAAAAACATATATACTCACCCCACTTTCTTCCTTTTACTTCGATTTACCGATGAACTCAAAATAAAACGATGATTGTAATGCGCTAAAATCTATAAGGCTTTGTTGTATCAGCGACAAGTCGACGATAACGTTGTTTTGTTTATGACGTTTAGAAATGTGATCGTCACAGTGGTCAAATTCAGCCATATCCGTCAACAAAGTTTAACTATATATATATTGTTAGTATCATACTATAATTTATTCACTGGAACAACACGAAATTTAGGAAAAATAGACTGTTATTGTTCTGAATGACTGAAAAAATATGGATCAACTCAATATTCTTTACATTCGGACGTGAAAGTTATTTATTTGTTGTTCATATTTACTGGTCGACGACCAGTTACCGTCAGTTACCAGTTACCGTCATTTGCATTTTTTCCGCGAAACGTCGTGGTCAATCCGATGACGTCATCGTGTTTTTTTAACGGACAAGCATCAAGAAGTTGTTGACAAAATTTAGTTCAGTAAGTATCAGTTTTTGGTTATTTATTTGTCAAAAATCACTTTTTTTTTTAACCCTCGCATCGCATGTTCAGACGGGGGAATCCTTTGTAGCAAAAATAAATAGAAACTGACCAAAAAAAGGTTTGTTTACATATTTTCGAGAACCCTGTTCGTCATTTGGGAATCGTTTCAGCCATTCATTTCACGATTTTGAATACAAATTTATTTTATAAAAATTGTTGTCATCCAAGATTCTCAATGGGAGCCATTTTATCCGATTTTTACCTGGGATGCAAAAATGGTTGCTGAATGACGTTGTATATTGCTTTTTGTGGCTGTATTTTCGGGTTGTTCCTACTTGATAATGATGTTGAAAATGTTATTTCGTATATTTGAACACATAATATAACATTTAGATTGAAAACATTAAAGATATATCTGCTGTATCCTATAATCTACAAATTTGATTCATTGCATTACTTGATTTGAAACACCATATTACGCTTTCCCTTCCAGAAAAGAGATTTTAATAACAAAATAATATATTGACTTACATTTTGGAATTCACAAATGTTATTCCTAAATTGATCCAGACTGCCTTTGCAGGTTGTACAACATAAATCATGCACATTTGAGAATAAAATCGTACGTCTCCAGCATTGTTTACAAACTGCAACGCTTAAAGTCAAGGCCATTGTTATGATATTACGTCACATCTTTGTATTAGCAAGCAAGCACTTGTTACTTTTAAGGGGTGTATAAGGGATATTCACAACCAATGTACACAAAATTCGTTAAATTCGTTAACCTGTACATGGACGGAATTACTTGACGTTTGGCATTGCTTTTTATCTATTATAAAGAGTTGCAAGTCATACCTATCCCACCCATTTTAAAATGTGTGTATTTTTTTTGGGGGGGTGTCTAACTGTTTGTCCACATTCAAATGCAGAAAAAATGGCAAAAATAAGTGTTTTAACACCCCACCCCCTCTTTGGATACGCTACTGATACCATATTCTTTGTTTATGTACTTCCAGTTTAAATTCTGTGTTTTCAGTAACAAACATTTGATTAATTATGAAAAATAATTCGGGAGGCTTCCAAGAGCTTATCACTGAACTAGCGAAATGTGGGTGTACCAGAGTTAGTTTTCTTGTTTTTAAGGTTTTACACTAGTCATTTTCTGTGGATTTTTAAGGCTTGCATTATAGCGGCAGCCAAACGTTTGTATCAACAGCCGTCCGTTTGGCCTTTAATGGTTTACTAGGTTTACAAATTGTGACTTTCATATAGAGTGGAAGAACTAGCACTTATACTCTTTCTTCTTTTAACCATCATCATGTCAACTCCAACACAAAGGTCTACATCGAAAAAAATGACGTACAGAGAAGTCATATCATCGAACAAATAGACCAGAATACAGTACTTAAATCAAGGAAACAAACAACGGTTTCTTTCAAACTGGGACTTTTTATACCAATATTAGCTCGGCCGAGATCAGTCGATAATTTTAATATTTGTGCATCGTTTTTAAAAGTACTCAGTCCAGTTAGTATAGAAAGTCCCCCGCTTTTAAAACGGACTTTGTATACCACATTAAATGCTCATAGATATGAAAAAAATGTGACTAGATTACCAATGAGACAACTGTCCATTCAGGTCACAATTTGTATAACATGTATAAGTAAAACATTACAGGCTTTTAAAGTCTTCCGAGTACAACCATCAAATAAACTCCAACGAAAAAGTACAACATGCAATCATAACATACAACAACAGCGAGATGAGTACACAAAACAGCATAAAACGCTCCAATATGAACTAGAGGACAAGACCTAAAAATTTGTAAGGGTTCCGCAGAACCCAGTGTCCCGCCTACTTCTGCTGTAAATTGAAGGGTCAACAAAAATGAGGAAAAGAATCAATAAAAATATACCGCTTGATACTATCGTTTGATTGTAAGAAGCTTCTGTCCAAGTTAGGTAAAAATCCAGGATAGTAAATGAATCTAATAAATGTTTGTAAACTTTAACTGCAGACTGGACGTACTGTTAACTGGTCCATTTACAAGTAAAATACAGATACACAGGTACAAAATTTCCTTCAAGATACAAGCTTTTAATCATTAACAAGCTTCTGTCCAAGTTTGGTACGAATCAAAAATAGTACAAGAAAGGTAACAATTTTTCGTTTCCTGGCAGAAAATCCAAGTCCATTTAAAGTAAAATACGAACAAAATTGATTTATCGTTTTACAAAATTTACCTCTGGATACTTTCTTATGATCATACGACATAGACAAGCTTTTGTCCAAGTTTGGCACAAACCAACAAGGACCAAGGATAGTTTAAGAAAGTTATTAAAGTTTTAAGAAGCTGTTATCAGAGATATGTGTCGCCTTTTTTAATTTCGATACGAAAATGTTGAAATAAAAATAGCAATGCTTTAACATCTTACACAAGTTATGCAAATATTCCAAGTCAATGAAACATGGCTAAACAAACTCCAATCAACATTGGCGTACCACTAATGGTTCACCTTGAACTGACCTAATCTACAAACGAATACATGACAAACAAGAAAAAAATTCAAAGTGAATAGACCATGACTAAGGGGGCGGAGCGTAATTATGTCCATGCAAATGAGATATGCCAATGCTGAAATAACTGCAGACCAAATATCATTGACCTACCACTTGTGGTGCCCAATAAACTGACCTAATCACAAAATAATACATATAAAATAAGCAAAAGTTAAGTCAATAGACCATGACTGAGGGAGCAGGGCCAAATAATCCCCCATGGAAATGAGATGTGGCAATATTAGTTTTCTCGTTTGAATTGTTTTACATTAGTCTTATCGGGGCCTTTTATAGCGGACTATGGTATGCTCATTGGCAATCATACCACATCTTCTTCTTAATATTATACAACTGCATACCAAATATGATTGACCTACCACTTGTGGTTCACCATAAACTAGACCTAATCACAAAGTACATGTTTAGATTCAGCATCTATCAAAGCTCAAGAATTAAATTTGTTAAAATCAAACTTAGTTTAATTTTGGACCCTAATGTTGACCAATTTGAAAACGGGACCAAAAATTAAGAATCTACATACAAAGTTAGATTTGGCATATCAAAGAACCCCAATTATTTAATTTTTGATGAAATTAAACAAAGTTTAATTTTGGACCCCGATTTGGACCAACTTCAAAAACTGGGTCAATAATAAAAAATCTAAGTACAAAAGTTTAATTTTAGACCCTTTATTCCTAAACTGTTAGGACCAATACTCCCAAAATCAATACCAACCTTCCTTTTATGATCATAACCCTTGTGTTTAAATTTCATAGATTTCTATTTACTTATACTAAAGTTATGGTGCGAAAACCAAGAAAAATGCTTATTTGGACCCCTTTTTGGCCCCTAATTCTTTAATCTTAACTGTTGGGACCAAAACTCCCAAAATCAATACCAACCTTCCTTTTGTGGTCATAAACCCTGTGTTTAAATTTCATAGATTTCTATTAACTTATACTTAAGTTGTGGTGCGAAAACCAAGAAAAATGCTTATTTGGACTCCTTTTTGGCCCCCAATTCCTAAACTGTTAAAACCAAAACTCCCAAAATCACTCCCAACCTTCCTTTTGTGGTCATAAACCTTGTGTCAAAATTTCATAGATTTCTTTTTACTTAAACTACAGTTACTGTGCGAAAAACAAGAAAATGCTTATTTAGGCCCTTTTTGGCCCCTAATTTCCTAAACTGTTGGGATCAAAACTCCCAAAATCTATCCCAACCTTCCTTTTGTGGTCATAAACCTTGTGTTAAAATTTCATAATTTTCTATTCACTTTTACTAAAGTTAGAGTGCAAAAACGCGAAAACTTAAAGTATTTGGACAACGACGCCAACGTGATAGCAATATACGACAATTTTTTTCAAATTTTGCAGTCGTATAAAAATCCAAGTACATGTTTAGATTCAGCATATCAAAGCCCAAAAATTAAATTTTTGCTAAAATCAAACTTTTAATTTAATTTTGGACCCTTTGGACTTTAATGTAGACCAATTTGAAAACAGGACCAAGAATTAAGAATCTACATTCACAGTTAGATTTGGCATATCAAAGAACCCCAATTATTCAATTTTTGATGAAATCAAACAAAATTTAATTTTGGACCTCGATTTGGGCCAAATTGAAAACTGGGCCAATAATTAAGTACATTTTTAGATTCAAAATATTAAAGAACCCCAAGGGTTCAATTTTTGTTAAAATCAAACTAAGTTTAATTTTAGACCCTTTGGACCTTAATGTAGACCAATTTGAAACTGGGACCAACAATCAAGAATCTACATACACAGTAAGATGTTAAAATTGATACTATAAGCTGGTAGAGCATCAACTAAGGATAAAATTAAGTTAAAAATATTGATAGGTCATGGACCTCCTTTTCGAGATATTCGAGATTTAAAATATGGCCGGAAAAGGCCGACTCTGAGTTTTACCTTATATTTGCATTGGTATTATTAGGTCTCAAAACAAAAGAAAGAAAATTAAGAATCTTCTAAAATTTTGGTAGATGACCTTTCATGAGCTATTTAGTCTTAAAATGAATGGGTGTTATGGGGCAAAATATTTCACATTGTATTGTATGGAAAAACACCAAGGAGTACAAGCATTGGCACAAATTCTAAAACCTCACCTAAGTACATCCTTAAGTTACTGTGCAAAAACCAAGAATAATGCTTATTTGAGCCCTTTTTTGGCCCCTAATTTCTTAACTGTTGGAATCTTAACTTCCAAAATCAATTCCAACCTGTCTTTTGTAGTCACAAACCTTATGTCAAAATTTCATAAATCTCTATTTACTTAAACTAAATATATAGTGCCAAAACCAAACTAGGGGCTCTAAAGAGCCTGTGTCGCTCACCTTGGTCTATGTGAATATTAAACAAAGGAAGTAGATGGATTCATGACAAAATTTTGTTTTGGTGATGGTGATATGTTTGTACATCTTACTTTACTGAACATTCTTGCTGCTTACAATTATCACCATCTATAATGAACTTGGCCCAGTAGTTTCTGTGGGAAATGTTACCGGTAGTAAAAATTTACAAATTTTAAGAAAATTGTTTAAAATTGACTATAAAGGACAATAACTCCTTAGGGGGTCAATTGACCATTTTGGTCATGTTGACTTATTTGTAAATCTTACTTTGCTGAACATTATTGCTGCTTACAGTTTATCTCTATCTATAATTATATTCAAGATAATAACCAAAAACAGCAAAATTTCCTTAAAATTACCAATTCAGGGGCAGCAACCAAACAACAGGTTCTCTGATTCATCTGAAAATTTCAGGGCAGATAGATCTTGACCTGATAAACAATTTTACCCCCATGTCAGATTTGCTCTAAATGCTTTGGTTTTTGAGTTATAAGCCGAAAACTGCGTTTTACCCCTATGTTCTATTTTTAGCCATGGTGGCCATCTTGGTTGGTTTGGCGGGTAACGACACACATTTTATAAACTAGATACCCCAATGATGATTGTGGCCAAGTTTTATTTAATTTGGCCCAGTAGTTTCAGAGGAGAAGATTTTTGTAAAAGTTAACGACGACAGACACCAAGTGATGAGAAAAGCTCACTTGGCCCTTGGCCCTTCGGGCCAGGTGAGCTAAAAATACTTATTTGGGCCCTTTTTGGCCCCTTATTCCTAAACTGTTGGGACCAAAACTTACTAAATCAATCCCACCCTTCCTTTTAAGGCCATAAATCTTGTGTTAAAATTTCTATTCACTTTTACTAAAGTTCGAGAGCGAAAACTAAAAGTAATCGGACCCCACAGACAAATACGACGACAGAAACGTGATAACAATATAAATGATATAAGACAAAAAAAAATCAATTTTTGCAGTCATATAAAAACTAAGCTATAACCATTGAACCAGGAAAATGAGGTCAATATAAATGTGAGATGGAAAATTCGTAACATGAGGCATCTATATACAAAGTATGAAGCATCCAGGTCTTTCACCTTCTAAGATAAAAAGCAGTTAGCTTGTACACCACTGTTGTAACTATCCATATGCCAAGCTTTCTGTGAGTTTTTGGCAGACTTGACAATAATTATTCAAGCATTATTTTATTTTGCTTACAATCTAAATTGGGTTTGCTCATTGTTAAAGTTTGGTTTGGTGGAGAGTTTTCTCATTGGCAATTATATTTCTTGTGTCCTTAGAAATTTATTCTGTAGATTAAATCTTCATATATATATATGCCTTCATTGACATTTATCCAAATATACGAATGTATTTATTTTTACTTTTAAGGATGCCACAAAAAAAGCAATACCTGCAGGAGTCCCTTGATAAGGCCATTGGTGCAGTAAATTCAAACAAATTAAGTATTTCTAAAGCAGCTACAGAATATGGGGTACCAAGGACAACCATATCAGACCATGTCAATGGGAAGTATGACAACCATTTGAATGGACCTTCAAAGATGCTGACAGATGAGGAAGAGACATCTTTAATAAACTACGTCAAGTATATGGCAGAGAGAGGTTTTCCTTTGACAAGAAGAATGTTAAAAGCATTCGTAATTTCTATCATTGAGAAATCAGGTAGATCAACTTTATTCAATATGGAAAAAGGTCCTAGTAACAAATGGGTCAACAAACTTCTAAACAGACACCCTGAATTGTCGGAAAAACTACCAGAACAGCAGGACAAAGCCAGGAGACGCATGTCTAATGTCACTGTGGTTGACCAATATTTCAAGTTGCTAGTGGACACAGTCGACTCTTTAGGATTAACAAATAAACCCAACCAGATATTTAACTGTGACGAGTCTGGCTTCAGTGGTAAAGAAAAAAGTAAGGAAAAAGTTTTAACACTAAAAGGGTCACACAGCTACCAACAGAAAGTATTAGTCCATGGTCACATTACAGTTCACATGTGCATAGCAGCGGATGGACATGTCCTCCCTTCATTTCTGATTTTTGATGGTTGCCTGCCTCATAGGAGCTTTAAGGATGGTGTTCCAGATAACTGGTTATATGGATCCTCTGAATCCGGGTACATGGATACCGAGTTGTTTGAAAACTGGTTCGACAAAGTTTTCATACCATTCTGTGGAACAAGAAGACCAGTACTGCTGATTTTTGATAACCACGATTCCCATATCAGTATTGACCTGATAGAGAAGGCCAAAGCTAACAACATTCACATCATTGGTTTACCACCTCATACTACACATCTGCTGCAGCCACTGGATGTTGCCATCTTTGGACCTCTAAAAGAAAAAGTGAACCAATTATCAGTTACCTTGGGAAACCTGAACAAGTGTGCCACCATAGGCAAAGCCAAGTTTCCTGCTTTATTAAGGTATTTACATGTACATATGCTTGGATTATATGTTTATGTATTTTTTTGGTACAACCGAATTTTCAAGCAATCAAATTTTGAGGATTGGGAATTAAAATAATTAAATTCATAGATTTCTATCATCTGAATTTCCATCACAAGTATCTGATATGGCTAAAATGTAACAATTCATAACAGAATGCAACAAAATTAACTAAAAACATATCATGACTGTTTATTTTACAACAAAACATATCTAAAAATGGTGGACTTCCGGTTGGGGTGTGTATAATACTGGAAACAATTTCGGTAAACACACAATTTTTTCCAGATTTTGACATTCAAAAATAAAAATAAATAAAAAATTATTTGCCGACCTACCGACCTCATTTTTTAAAAGTATGTAACTGGAACCACACACATAGAATAACCATACATTGTCTCGAAATATCAATGTTATTTGTACAAGGCTTAGAAACAGGTAGAAAGCGAGGCTGTGCCGAGCATTTCTACCTGTTTCGAGCCGAGTACAAATAACCGATTGATATTTCGAGACAATGTATGGTTATCCTTTATATACTGCAACTCATATAAGTGTTTTAAATGAAGTATTTAGTGTAAAAACAATCATTTTTAAATTTGGAGCGAACGACGTAAAATTTCCAAAACCTGTGTGTTTTATTGACGTCATAAATAAAATTCTACGGAAACGCATTGTCAACCTCATAAACAAGGTGATATACGGTCATGGACTGTATATGACATATAAATATACAGTCAATGCAATTTGACTGCTCAAATAGGACAGCTGCAGTATATATTTTTATTTGGCCTCAACAAGTATTTTTTAAGTTAATGGTGTTAAATACTTACTGATTTTCAGTTTTTTGTCAGCAGACTTCAAACTTCAATTTCACATGAACTGTATAATCTAATTTCTGTAACATATATAAACACTGACAAGAACATGCAACTTACACTTTTTTCTTCAGTAATGGGTATCATTTTTATTTGCAGCACTGCAATTGACCAGACTACAACACTAGCAAGGGTCAAAGAGTCTTTCAGGAAATCTGGAATGTATCCTGTAGACAGATCCATAATTCCAAATTCACAACTTGCGCCCGCCGACTTCAACAAATCTGAAAAGACAAATAAAGAAACTACAGATGTAGATACAACAACAATCACCAATAATGGTAAACTATTTATTTCATTTGATTTGTTATATTAGGCCTGAAATAAAATATTGTTTGTTTCCAAAATCCCGACAAACCTTGCAAAAATGGTGCTACTCATATTAAAATTTTATTGTCATAACTAAATCGAATATTATTTAATTCATTTCTGATTTTCAGGCTTGCAGGATTGTCCGATAATGTTCAAGCTTTTTGGAAAAATAAAATTATTTCCATACCTACATTGTACCTACCCACACCTGGCTTCGTAGAATCGGGATTTGGGAAAAACAAACAATATATTAATTAAGGCCTTAGGCCATACTTAAAAATATTTTGGTTTGCCCAAACCCTACCCAAAGGTTGAGACAGTGGGTAGGTAGGTAGGCAAAAAGAAATTGAAGTATCAGATGTTTATTAGTCTTCATGCCTATTTGATTAAAAAAAAAACTTCTTCAAATCAGGACAATAAAAGAATTTGAGTAGGCAGCTTTTTTCTGGGTAGGTACGTTTGGGCA
The DNA here is from genome assembly GCF_963676685.1 of Mytilus edulis. Lineage (NCBI taxonomy): Eukaryota > Metazoa > Mollusca > Bivalvia > Mytilida > Mytilidae > Mytilus > Mytilus edulis. Next base: position 57,892,849 of record NC_092347.1, read on the forward strand.
AACAAACCTATTATTTATTATGGCCTTATCCCATACATGAATACATATTGTTAAGCAGTGATATTGTTTGCCTTATATTAATGGAGAAAAAGGCTTTTCCCCTGGAGGAAAATCCCAATTTGAAAAAAAAATGGCTTAAAATATTCCCAAAAACAACTTTTTTCCCAAACAGTGCAGTCTCAGTACTAATTGTGCATGAATTCAAAGTGACAAACACTCATTTTAACTTTTTTCTTGCCTAAAATTACTGTAGGTGCAGATTTGAGGGTCTGGTTATGTATCATCACTGACAAAAAGAGGTTTTATTTCAAAGCAGGGTTTGACTCTTGAAATGGAGTCTGTAAATTGAAGTTTCAGTCAAATTCATCGTTTATTCCAAAATTCCCAATTTGATGAAAATTACGCATATTTTCGAATAAAAAAGGGTGGAGGTAGTTTTGAAAAAAAAGTCAAGAATATTGCTGACTGTTTAGAGGTGGGAAGTTCTTGTCCATTCATTTTAGATGTGTTTTGTCATTTGATTTTGCCATGTGATTATGGACTTCCTGATAGGATTTTCCTCCGAGTTCAGTATCTTTGTGATTTTACTTTTCTCTCAATGATGATGTGATACCAATATACGACCAACACTTCTTAATTTTTGTGTTTCGTATAAAATTTTTAACTGCATTCCATTCAGTGTTTCTCTAAAAGAAGAAATTTGTATGTATTTCCCATAGGGTCCTATGTTAAACTTAATCCCCACCATGGTGGCCATCTAGGCATCTTAGAAGTTGGATTGGCTAAAAAGTAATAACTACTGGTCATTATCTCATTAAGAACATTCATGCTATGCTTGGTTTCATTCCATTCAGCATGTTCAGTGGTTTTCTAAACGAAGACATTTGTTTGTGTTTCCCATGGTGACTTATTGATGACATCAAAATTTCAATGTAGGATAAAAAACTTAATTCACATAGTTTTTTCACTGACCCCCACACCCACCTCTTCACTTAATTTGGGGAAAATTGATTGACCAATGGGGATTACATATAAACAAACAATTACAAACTCTCGACTTGGGACAGGCTATAAATATACCTAATCACTAATCATTCCATTCTAAAATTACACAACTTTTTCATCCAGTTGACAAATGGTTGAAGCTAACTGGGATCTTTTTTAAACCATGCGACATACATGATGCTTTTTCATGAGACCTGTTTAACCTATCGCACATATTTCAAACAAAATATTCTTTTTCTTCATTTTCAATTTAGAAATAGTGGATCATACCCTATCAAAGTTTCTTAATGATCGCTTTCTAAAGTTTTTCCTCCCTCAGCTCACTACTGAGGACCTGCATGCCTGACCCAAACAGGAAGTTATACAAATGACTGTTTTTCCAGGATTGGATTAAATAGCCATTTAAAAAAAAGAGGGGACAAAATATACCCAAGGGACAATCAAACTTATAAATCTAAAACAAACTGACAACGCCATGGCTAAAAATGAAAAAAACAACATGAACCCAACCAAATACTAGGAGTGGTCTCAGGTGCTCCCAAAGTGTAAGCAGATCCTGCTCCACATGTGGCACCAGTCATGTTGCTTATGTGATAACAAATCCGGTAATTAGTCTAATTAAAGGTGTATGTATCGTATGTGTTAATATACAAAAAAATGTAACACAGCAACAAATAAATAGTTTCAATAGTGTTATTCTTGCTTGCCCATTAACTTCTGAGTTATTTAATCTTTTGTTAAATTCTACATTTTTGTACCTCGAGTTTTTTTCTTTTACAGAGCTCCAGGAATCAACAATTCTTTGTCACTGTTGTGGCAACACTATCTCCTATGTTAAAGAAATAGAGATGAGCATAAATGAACCAACTGAAAATCCACTTGTAACAAAAAACTTAATTCCAAAAAGTTTAGCAGATGTGCTGTTACCTCCAGCAAATCCATCTCTAGCAAAAAAAACTTCTAGTAAAATCATAACAGAAGCCAGGGTAATAACAGGGGATGAAATGCTTCAAAAACTACAGTCAAAGCGTGATGAGGCAGTAAAGTTGGCAGAAGAAAAAGAAGAAAGAAAAACAGAAAGAGCTAGAAAAAAGGAAGAAGCTGAAGTTTTGAAGGAAGCAAAGAAAGAAGAAAGAGAAAGAAAGAAAAGAGACAGAGAAATAAGAGACACCGAAAAGGAAGAGGAAAGAGAGAGGAAGAGACAGAAGAAGGAAGAAAAAAGAAATATGCAGCAATGTAACCAACAAATCACTGCTGAATTCCACCAGTATGCTACATGTACTAAATCATCTGTAGACATGGTAGATAATAGAAGAAGTACCAGAGTAAAGACCCCTTTAATAAGGGTAGAATTTTTACAATTTGATAGCGATATGGAGATTATAGAGACAATGGAAGAATAAGGAATATATAATTAAAATCTCTCCAGACTGTATAATTTGAAGAACTGTGAAATTTATTTTAATTTTTTTTTGGATCGAAATTGCATTATATTGATATAAATCTAATACTGTTCATAACAAACTTATTGCTGCAATATTGATTTTAATTCGATAATACAATTATCATCTGTAAAAGACTTATTATTATTATCTGTATATTGTACATGTTGTAAGCTGCAGAAAGTTAAAAGTTTTTTCTGGGTATTAAGGCATATAAGGTTTAAGATTTAGATTTCCTTTTTTGCACGTCTTCATATTGTTTCTGAAAGAAATAATTAGGAAGTGGTAGAGACAAAAAGTTTTGACCAATAATCTGGGTTCACAAATCATTTAATGAAAGATAATAATATGAAAAATTATTCTGTTATTCAACTTATTGGTAATTCATTTATATTCTAATCCAAAAAAAAAAAAATTAAGTAAATGTGGTTTTTGAAAGATCCGAAAGCAAATGTAATGACAAATAACAAGTTTGATATGCATGCATAACGTATACAATATTATCTTACACTATATATACCAATATTTAAGTAAAAGATCAGCAAATGATTTTTGAAGATGTTATGAATCATAATCAAATTGATAGTTTCAATAATCTTTAACTTTAATAAAAGCTTTTTATAAACATTTTAATCATCTGAAAAGATATGGACAGTTGTCAGGCTATATAGTATTCACATCGAAAAATTTCTGAATGACATATACATAATATTTTGTTCATTTAAGGTAGTACCTTAAATACTGGAGATAACTCTGTAAAATCAGTTAATCATTTTAATCATGTTATACTGTTCAGGAAATTTTAAGCTTTTCAATGATCGAACTAGTGTTTGTCAAACTGAAATATATTCAACCATTTCTTCCCAGAAATCAATTGGTTCAAGTTTTTTGAAATTTTTGTATTCATTTCAAAGGGTCAAAGTAAATATTTTGTAAAAATTTTGTGAAAATTGAACGAGCCAAGTTAATTTTAGTCAGGTGTTGGGTAGCAGCTTAATGAATAATTGTACATGATATAGCAGACATGTGTATTTAACCTTCAGTCTACTAGCAAACTCAGATTAAACAAATTGTGTTTACAGTAGCAGAAATTGAACATTGACTTTGTTTTATTATGCCAAAATCAAACAAATACAAATTTAAATATTTGTTTATTTGCAAATCACGACCTCCAAAATGAGCAGAATAATTACTAAAACAGTGTATTTTTCAAACACAGTCAATATAAGGTATATTTAGATTTATGCCTTAATATGTAATATTATATTGTACCTGTAGTCTTCGTTATAAACTCATCTGTTGGTTTCTTGTTTTATGGTACATGTAGTTGTCTATCTACATATTAACATTTGCACAAGTTCAAATTAAGAAGATTCTTCATCCTTTTAGGGACCCTAAAAAAACATTCAGATGAATAAAAAAAAGAAAGATGTCTTATGATTGCCAATATTAAGACAAATCTCCAAAAGAGATGAAAATGACACTATTGGTCAATGTACAGCCTTCAGCAATGAGCAAAGCCCATACCACATAGTCTTCTATAGAAGACCCTGAATGTCACCTACAGCCTAACTTGGGTACAAAAAACGAATGAAAAACAAATATGTAACACATAAAAAAAAGACAACCACTGAATTACAGGCTTTTGACTTGGGACAGACACACACATCCATAATATGGCAAGGGTAAACATGATAGCAGGATCCCAACCCTCCCCCTAAGCTGGGACAGTGGTTCAACAGTACAGCATTAGAAACAACTATAAAAATCAGTTGAAAAAGGCTCAACTCATCAGATGCACAAAAATACAGGTGGACCTTTTTGGTCATGGCCGGGTACTTGTACATTTTATCTGACAAGAAAAAGACACTAGGTACAGATCTGAGAGTACTCGCAGATAACTGACAGCTACCTATATCTTACAAAAACATTGTGCATTCAAGACTAAGAACCCTGCTAGACAGACATATCAAATTAAAATCATAGCATATTCATATAAAACTTTCAGCTGTGGTTAGTTGCATCCCTTCAGAAAGACATACACATCTGACAAAATTACATGTACATGTATAATATTGCAGACACAGATGAACTACACAGCTACAATAACATAATTAATAGTATAGAATAGATGTACATGTATTAAGGTATTAAACATAAAAACCAAATAACATACACATGTACATGTAATTTGTATGTCAATAAATCACAAGAGCAATGTCAAAGAGTCTAGTACAGGAACATGCAAATTTGATTACAGTATTACATGCATACATGTACATAGGTCAATAAATCACAAGGTCAAGAAGTCTAGTAGTACAAGTACATCTTACTATAAACTGCAGCATATGTACATTGTATGACCAACTATTGAGCTTATCATTATAAAAGCCAATATATTTAACAAGAGGGAGGCAATACATGTACATTGCACCATAACCAGGTTGAGAACAACCTGTTAGATGACCTTCCATGACAATGTTTTTAAATATCCCTTTAAATGTAAGACATGCATGAGGGGTACATTAAGGTGACAATTTTTTTTGTGTAACAAGTTTCTTTTAACCAATTTAAAGTACAAACAAGTGAAACTGCGAGCTACTGCTCACTGATGATACCCCAGCAGCAAGTGGATAATATAAATAGTGAAAAAATATGCAAGTGTTCGGTAAACAGGATTTTGTTGAGTGATGAATCTGAAAACACATCAGTGATCACACGGTTAAGCTGACTTATATAAATCCTGAAACCAAATTTTAGAAATCCTTGTATTGCAGTTTGTGAGAAAAATTTGATGACAATTTTCAACTTGGCTATCATGTGTAAAATCATACAAGTGTTCGGTAAACAGGAAGTTGTCAAGTGATCAATCTGAAATCGCATCACACGGTATAGCTGACTTAGATAAATCCTGAAACCAAATTTCAGAAATCCTTGTGTTGTAGTTCCTGAGAAAAATATTCATGGGACGGATGGACTGACTGACGGAAGGACAGACAGAGGTAAAACAGTATACCCCCCCCCCCCTTTTTTTTTTAAAGCGATGGTATAATGAGTATAAATTTGTATTTTCTAGTCTAGAAAACTTCAAAACCTTTCTGTATTATATGAATAGATGTAGAGTGAGGTGCTCATTTTCGCCACATCTTTTCATGTTTTCCAGTTTCTGTTCAGGTGTGAATGTTTTTGAAGTATACTGATATTTCTATATGAAGATAACTTCAAATGCAAAATATTCTTAAGCTTGAAAACGTGTTTGTTTGAATATAATCATCAGAAAAGTTAGATTAAAGGGTGTTTGAAATTACCTGATTTTATGTCAATGGGGGACACATATTCGCTGTTTTTACACATCAATTTAAAATCAAATAACTGCAGCTTTTAATAACATTGATCAAATCGATTTCATAATAGATGAATAGCAGACATTTCAAAGGTGTTAAGAACTGAAATTTAGGGGCATTCAGTCAAAGAATTACTAAGAAATACTTCTTTGAATTCGTGTTTTTTCTTCAGGAAATTGGCCGAAAATGGTTGTCCGTTTTTCGGTCCTTTTCAGTAGGTTCCGCAATTTTGTCTGTTATAAAAAATAATCATATTTGTTATATAATATCATTTACCGGTATATGTCTTCCATTTCAGCCATCCTTTGAAGTTTTTACACCTCAAAATCATAAAACGGCGAAATTGTGTCCCCGGCGAATATGGGTGCCCCACTCTAGATACAATTTTGAAAATTTTAAATAATCTGAAATTGAATCAATATTTTTTAGTCTGGAGCATTGATGATGGAAGTTAACTACATTTTGTACCATGGCTGGCTATACAGCCCTTGCATTCATTTCAAAATTGTCTGTAATTGTGATTACATTTAACAGAGTATTTTTAGTACAGATATGCAGCTACATTATTGAAAGTAGATGCAGCTACATTATTGAAAGTAGATTTGGGACATTTATAGCATACCTCATAAACAGTTAGGTACACTCAGACTCAGGGGCTAGCAGGTGGCATAATTTGTAAGTACTAACACAACACACATCAGCACAAGTCATATGTTAAAAAGTTAACCTAACCATGTGATGCAAATGAAGACCCCTCAAATTGGTTTCACAAAGGGTGGGGGCACTTCCTATGATATTAAATATATACAATGTGAAAGGACAAGCTGCTGGAATAGGTTGGGAAAACTATCAGTAATATTAAGACAAGTCAATAAAATTCCATAACTTCTTCACTCATCTTTCTTGGTGTTGTCTGTTGTGTTTATACTATCAACCCTTGTTTCTCTTTTTAAAGGACACATTGAAAAAGGGGGGGGGTAGGGTTTGACGTAAAAATATTGAAATTGCCGTCATCCCCTTAAAACAACTAGAATCAAAAGGTCAACCGCTCCTTCTTCAGGTTGTCATAACCATAGGCAGATCACCCCCTTTTCTTTGTGGGAAAAAATTGGCTGATTATGTAGGGAATCAATCAATCATTGAAGCACGACTATTAAAAAAAAAGAGTGCCTTAGGTCAGTCAGACCCCTTCCCCTTTTAGGAAAAGTTTTGGATCCTACACTGATAACAAATGGAAAAATGTCTGATTGTCACCTATCAATTAAATGTTGACCTACGTTTCAGTGAAATTACCTGCATGTAAACTGGAGGCTCTGTCTGAAAGTGAAAGTTCCGATTTCAAGTCGATCTCGACTATCACCACCAAACGTGCGGTCTTTTTGCATGTTTTGAGTAAAATCTTGACTGATTATTCGTCTGTCTTCAAATTTGTTCTCCTCATAATTGGTCAGTCAACTTCATTCCACTTCCAGCCATGCTTTCCATGTTGTTCAACGCCGGGGTTTACAATTCATCTAAAAGGGCGCCAAATTAAAATGAGGCACTTTGACGAGGTAAGCAAAGAGAGACAACTCCTGCGTAACGAAGACGACGCTTCAGCGATAAAAAAATATTTGCTCATCTCCAAATTGATTCATAACATTTAATGTAAAAAATCAATACTATACAATTTGTTAAAATAGTTTGAGACCGTGTTTAAACTCATCTGACAACCATTGAGAGAGAATTGTAACAATTTCGGTGCTGACGGTAACTGGTCCTCGGCATCTTCAAATCTCGTACGAAATCGGACGCCGTTAAAAGTTAATTTCTGAGAAATTTAGTTACTTTTAAATACTGACCAATTGAAATATTAAAGTAATTTTGGTAACCACTTTCCTTGTCAAAGGATAGATTTAAATGTTCTCACGTTTAGAAGATAAATGAAATATACTGACAAAAAATGACGGTAACTGGTCCTCGACCAGTATGTTGATGGATCCAATGTAACAACCATGGAAAACTGGCATTTGTGGAACAGTGTCATAGTTGCTGAACAACTCATTAAAGTTTATTCCAGAGAGCTGATTTCTGAACTCTGTCATTTGCGTTACTTGTGAAGTGGACGCCATTGTTGAGGATCTAGCCGAAGTGGGAAGTGCCAACGGTTGAACAGGCGAAGGTAATGTTAGTTGTTGATTTGGGGCAGGTAAGGCATTTGCATCAGGATCTCTTCCATTCATTGCAGCATCAATTATTTGTCCCATTTGGAATTTTGCCTTGTCGGAAGTTCTTTGATATATTGCCAAACTCGACACACTTTTGTGGCCAGTGACAGACATAATTTGTGCATCAGCAAAGTACCTGCTTTCTGTAAGAATTGTTGCACCGGTCGCTCGAATTGAATGATTTGTGTAAACTTGTGATAATGAACAAAGTTTACTTAATTTATTCATAAATTGAGCCAAAGTGTCACGACCAACTGGAGAATTACAGTACCAAGAAGCAGAATCTTCATAAAAGGATCCCAGTGGTCTTTGCCATAACCTGTTGCATTTAGGATGCAATTTTGAAATGTATTTCTGAAAAGCTGCCACTGGACAGAACGGACTATCAGGTTGCTCTGGCATAATTGCAGTGACATTTTCCTTGTCATTGAAGCGGTGATTTTTGGTAAGTTCGTCCATTTCTTTTGTCACGTACTTTGTTTTGTTTTTGGATCTGTTTTAACTATAAACGTGTCTTTTGTCATCTTATCCATATTTTCAGCCCCTCGTCTAAAGAAGTACATTCGTATGTCAAATTGTACCTTATTTAATAAACCAGTAGGGGAGTTTGTTTGCATAAAAGTTGAAGAGTACAATTTTGTCCTGTCAATTTCTGATATTATTGGAAAGTGCTGTGTGGCTCCTTTTCCGTTGGCTTTTAATTCTGTAAGGGCGGTTTTAAATACTTGATTTGATTCATTAAAGGCTTCATGTTTCATAATGTCAAATTCCTTTAAAAAAGGGGGAGCCTTTAGATATCTATTTAGAGAGTATCGGAATGAACCCAGCGAATTTACTTTATACATCTCTCCATCTGGTTTACGGGCGTCAAGATAAAAAAATTTCAGAACATCATTTAGCCGACCAGGCCCATACTGTTCAAACAGTGTGTCTTCATTTTTCTCTGCGAGGTATTCTCGTAGTAAGTTACCAGCCCTTTTGTTTGCTTTTTCTATTGATGACGCAATGTTTTTGATCTTTTGTCCAGAATTTCATTTTCTGTGTGAGAAGCAAAACGCTTTTGCCATTTTCAATATGGACGCCGTCAGCGTATAAACGCGCGTGCCATCCCCCGGGTAAATGGATAGTAACGTCCGGGGATATGGGTTAGAAACACCCAGGGGCTATGGGTTTTGTAACGACGTGCGTTAACCAATGAAAATCCTAGATATATACTAAGCCGGGGATAAATACTCTTCTTATATATATAGGCTTCATTCCATTATTTCATTCATCGGTTATTGGTTGTTAACGTACAGTGGCAAATATTTCATGCATGTTTCAAACAACCATTACGGAGTCCAATGTTCACAGCATAATTTTAAGTTTTATGACATAAACGAATGAGACTTTTAAATGTTTTTTTTTAATTATTAACACGATGAGTGCCTCTAGCGGAACAAGACCTGCTTACCTTTCAGTGTATGTGCATACTGCTTTCAATTACATTTTTTTGGCCTTTTGGCGTTCGGTGTGGTGTCCAATTGTGCGATTCGGACAAATATCTTATCAATTACTAAAACTTTTGACCACTGGATCCCAAATATTCCCACGACAACTTTCCATTCGAGATAAAATTTGTAAAAGTAAACTATTATTCGTCAAAGTACAGTCTTCAATACGGAGCCTTGGTTCACACCTGACAGCAAACTATAAAGGGCCCCTAAATTGAATAGTGTATAAAACCATTCTAGAAGGAAAACCAAGAGTCTAATCAATATAAAAAAAACGAGAAACGAGAAACACGTATGAACAAATTAAAAAAAAAAACGACAACCATAATGATTGATCATCAGGTTCCTGACTTAGGACAGGTGCAAACAAATGCAGCGAAATGCAGCGGGTTTGCGCGTTCAATCTAGCGCCAACCTTCACCCTAACCTGAGACAGTGGTGTAACAAAACGACACGAAAGGCCACAGATGAGTATTCGACATTAATTGAAAAGGCTTAACTCAAAAAGTAAGAATACTTACAGATTTAGACAATGCAAACTAAGTAACAAATAAAAAGACCACAGAAAATTTATCAAAATCAAAACCAGTATGAAAAATAAGTTGTCAAACAACCGGTCAATTATGGACCACTCAAAAATAGCTTGTTGAGAATGATCTTAAACGTGCACTGACGGTGATACTCACAAAACACGTCACGTTTTTTTATTTATTCTACATTGGCTAGAGGTATAAGAAGAGTGTTGAGATCTCAAAAAAACATATTCAACCTCGCCGCAATTTTGCGCCTGTTCCAAGTTAGGAGCGTCTGGCCATTGTAAGTCTTGTATGGTTTTTTTTCTAATTTATCTAAGTTCATTTATATATTTTTTTAAAGTTTAAGTGACGTCCATTTTCACTAAGCTAGTACACAATTTTATGTAAGAGCCAGATGAGGACCACTTCCGTGTGCGTGATAATCTCTTAGCGTTGAAGGCCCATTGGTGGCCTTCGGGTGTTGTCTGCTGTTTAATCGGGTTGCTGTCTCTTTAACATATTTCCCATTTTCATTCTCATTTTTACGTCAAGTCTGTTTGAGTTGCATGTTCACCCAATTTGGTAATAGAACAGAACATTAACATCTATTATACAATTGCCAGGTTTAGCTAGCTTTAAAACAAGGTTAAGCCATTCCTTTAAATAGGGTTGCTGCTTACAATGAAGCTAAACCATGAATTCCAAGTGGTGAAGTTGAAATCCATAATAATACTTCAAAAATCTTTAAGGATGCCATCAAGGATGCCATCAAGTGTTGTTTGACCTTATGGAATATCTGTTTCATAGATGACGACAAATATGTTCCAGTTGTCGTAATTACAATCCAGTGCTTCTCTTCCGAATGTGACTTACCGAATTGAACTTCACTGGCAAAGTATGAGCACCAAGACGGCGCCACATGTGAAGCAGTACCTGCTATTCTTCCAGAGCACCTGCCATCCCATTGTTTTTTATGGGGGTTCGTGTTTCTCGTTCTTTAGTTTTCTCTGTCATGTGTGTTGTGTTTGTATGCCGATGTTTGTCTTGATTGTTTTCGTTTTTTTTTGTTAATATAAAAAAAAAGAAAATGTGGTATGATTGTCAATGAGACAACTCTTCGAAAGAGACCGTACACAAAAATTAACACCTATAGGTCACCGTACAGCCTTCAACAATGAGCAAAGCCCATATCGCATAGTCAGGTATAAAAGGCCCCGAAATGACAATGTAAAACAATTCAAACGAGAAAACTAATGGCCTTATTTATATATATAAAAGAAATGAAAGAGAAACAAATATGTAACACATGAACAAACGACATCCACTGAATTACAGGCTCCTGACTTGGGACAGGCACGTACATAAATAATGTGGCGGGGTTGAACATTATCATGTTAGTAGTATCCCAATCCTCCCCCGTACCAGGGACAGTGGTATAACAGTACAAAATAATAACGAACTATAAAAATCAGTTGAAAAGGGCTTAACTCATCAGATGGCCAAAAATACAAGTGAACGTGGCCGGGTACTTATACATCCCAACAACAAAAAGACACTAGGAACAGATCTGAGAGTACTTGCAGTTAACTGACAGCTAGTTCAACGCCACTAACAACTAATAAAAAAAATCATGCATCTAAGAAGTTCATTTTCGACATGTGCGTCTGAACATCGTTTGTTATCTGTTGCCTCTCTTACATATGCAGAACTCGGTAGATATAGAAATATTGATATGAAGTTTACCAGTGCTGTATTAGGCTGTAAATTTTGATTAATATATGGAAACTATATTGGACACGACTTGAAAAGAAAAAAAAAATTAATATTTTTTTTTTTTTTTTTTTTATTATTTTCATAAATTAAAAGCAATACTAGTATTGAGATCAAAGACAGATACTTGTTATTTGCAACTGAAGTTAAAAAAAAAATGAAAGAACAAATTTATGAAAAATGTTAATGCAACTTAAAATGGTTTAGATATGGAGAAAAATTACAACTTTGCAGTATGTATGGAAATAAAAATGACATATAACTAAAAATTTAAAATAACAAATTCTTTAAAAATGTCTACATCACTTCTTTGAACATATCAAAGATCTAAATAAATCCTGTAATCTTTTGCCTATTGTGTTTTTCTTTTCTTCGTTGTTTATATTTCCTTTTCCATCATCTTTGAAATCTTCATCACTCTTCTTCATGGCAATGTCCATGTGTTCAAGAACTACCGGCATGTTTATCACGTGACTGTCGTTTTTCACTTTTGATCCTTCTTTATTCTTCATTTCTGAATAAGATAAATATAGATTTAAAAAAGACATCAATCTAAGGGAGTGTGTAAGATTTGATACCTATACAGTATCAAAAACTGATATGTTATTCTCGAATTAGTACTATATTGATAGAACTTGATAAGACCAGAAAGAAAAATATATCTAAAAACAAGTTAATATTTTGATCTTTCATTTCGTTCTTTTCAATTCTTTCTTTTTCAGTTTCTTTTTGTTTCTTTTTCAGTCTCTTTGTTTCTTTTTCAGTTTCTTTTTGTTTTCCGAATAACCATATCAGAAAACAATCGAAGTATGATAATTAGTAGGTTGCAGAAAATACCTTTCTCTAATTTCTTTCTATCTTTCATTTCGTTCTTTTCAATTCTTGCTCGTTCCTTTTGTTCCTTTTTCAGTTTCTTTTTGTTTTCCTTCTCTTCTTTTTCCAGCTGTCTCTTGCTTTCCTTTTTGTATTTTTTCATCCTCCTATTGGCTATCTTTAAGTATTTCTTAAAGACCATTTCTTCTTCCTTTACCCTTTTCTTCTCCAATTTGGTTTCCTTTTTCGTCTTAAGAGTTTCTCCTTTTTCAATCTGTTCATTTTGTTTTTGTGATATACTTGGCTGAATTGTTTCCTGAAATGAAAGAATGTTATAGTCACATGTTGTAATGTACAGCGTACCTTTATTCGTCTTAATTCTAACATTTGAATTGTCAAAATCTTATCTATTATGGATTTCATTTACTAGAATGTTCCGAAAGTAAGATTCTATTGGGGAAATAAACCAACGTTTCTTGTGTAATATTCGAACAAATGCAATTTAAAGTTTCGCCGGTGTTGTCACCAACTTAATTTCTGAATATCTCTAACATCTTTAACCTGCTATTTATTTGTCTGTGTCAGTATAGGTGTACAATATGAGAGTTATACAAAAAGTGTTTTCTAGAATCCTAGCTCTCGATCAGTGTTAGGTATCCGATAGTTGTGGTCAGACAGATACATTTGCTATTTGGTGAACTAGTCTACTCTTAACGGAGGGTAGTATACCTAATCCCAGTTCAGCTAGCAACCAAAGATAAAACCTTTACCTACACACCCAATTCATTTTGCTGTAAATTTTGTTCAGTGTTATTGTTGATAAGAGTGTACTAAGGTTTAGTGTCACGTACCCGGTATTTGAAATTGATGAAATTCCTCGTAATGAAGGGGTTCACTGCAATTATTTTCCCACTCCTTTTTGGAATTACCGAACCTTAAAAATAAAAAACTCATTATAAATGTTTATTAAATATTATAGTCTGAAAGGGTAAATTAAAATATATGTTCAGAAAAAGACCCCAAAATACTATTACTACTATAATAATACTGCTACTACAACCACTACTGAAGCTACAACACAACTGTCATATTTATATATCGATTAAAGCCGATTTCATTGAGTGTGTAGCTAAAGGTCATATCTTTGGTTTCCTTGCTTGCTTACTGAACAGTGAAGTCATTATAAGGTTAGGTAAACTACCTTCCATTAGAATAGACTAGTCATACAGATAACTAATCTATCTGTCTGTAGGACTAGGCTAGCTAGTAAGCAAGCTAACCAAAGATATTACCTTTACCTACACAGTCAATGAAATCGGCTGTAATACTTTACCTATAGAAAATAGACAACAGATCGTGAATCCATAAAAGGATACAGGAACCAGTCTAAGGTTATGATATCAATTTTTAAATTGATTATCAGTTTTTCTGACTTAGTTGATTGTGTCACTAATTTCTTTACGATCGACACTTACAGAATGAAATAGTAATACGAAGTGCAAATCATAGAAATTAACAGTAAACAGAGTCCGATTTAAGAATTCAATTGAGAAAAATTAGTTTGGCTTCGTGTAGTTATCAATATACCTGGTGTTGTAGTGCAAGTACTGTCCTGGTCTACTGATGCTCTTAAATCTATCATCTCAGCTGCCTCTGTGTCAATTTCATCTGAGTTTGTCCTTGCAATCTCACTGTATGTTTCAGTTGTGTCGGTAGAATGTCTCTCGGTTTCTGTCTTTAATTCTTCCTCAAGTATTTCTCTTCTATCCTTTTCTTCCGATTCCTTTATTTCCCTTGCGATGCATTCAAACTCATTAAGAGTAAATTTGAATTCAGCAACACTTTGCTTCGCTGGAGAAAATTCTCTGCTAAAAATCGACATTTCCTTTTCATCAAACTTGTCCCCATATCTGTACCTTCCTTTAAGTACAATAGAAAGTGTCTTTTGTAAAAATTGCGTTCATACAACAAACAAACAATAACTGTAAGCGGAATGCGGAAAATACAAAATGAAAACGCAAAATTGTTTGGTTTCAAACATCTATCCACCATTTTCTTTGCTTTTAAAACATTAGCTTGTTAAAGAGAAAGCATCATTGAATTTATAAATTTTCCCCACATGAGGCATACAGTTAAATTTACATTTTTATACGCCCGTCAAAATTTTGACGGGACGTATTATGGTATACAAATGTCCGGTGTTCGTCCGTCCGTCCGTCCGTCTGTCTGTCTGTCTGTCTGTCTGTCCGTCTGTCCGTCTGTCCGGCGTAAACATGTCGCACCGTAACTTGATAGCGACTTATCCAAATTTCATGAAACTTAATATAGTTGTTTCTTATGATGGTCAAATGATCTGTATACTTTTTGGTGAAAATAAGATTTAAACTTTTTGAGTTACGGCACTTTATAACTAAAACAGGGGTGTGTTTTTTTCACATGTCGCACTGTATCTCAAAAACGATTCTTGATTATGACTTAAAACTTTAAACACTTCTTAGTTATATTAATCTCAATATCTGTATACTTTTTGGTGATGATTCAAAATTTCATTTTTGAGTTATTGAGTATTTTGTAAAAAAAGGCGCCATATCTCAAAAACTATTTATGATTATTGCTTAAAACTTTACACATGTCTTTGTTATATTAATCTCAATATCTGAATACTTTTTGGTGATGATTCAAAATTTCATTTTTGAGTTATTTATAGTATAACTAATCGCCGTATTTGAATATCAAAAAATAAGACAACGCGTGACCGAACGACGCATGGATTAAACGAGTGCGCAGCACGAGTTTAATCCATAGCGGCGTTCGGTCACAAGTTGTCTTATTTTTGATATTCAAATACGGCGATTAGTTATACTTTTTATTACATTGTCAAATGGCTTTTTTTTTATGAAATTAATGTAGAAAATGTAAGGGACTATATGTTTTTCCTACGCATTTACAATTTGTTTTGATCCGACGTTATCGACGTCTTGACAACGCCTATTGTTGTATGACGTCAGAGAGTGAAATAACCACGTTTATTTCACATGTGAAATTATCGGTTTTTATCTAACTGGGAAATCAATGTAATTTATTGCAACCAATGTAATAATAGTATTTTGTAAAAAAGGGGGAGGTTTTAATTTACATGTTGTGCCGTATCTCAAAAACGATTTATGATTATTGCTTAAAACTTTACATACTTCTTTGTTCTATTAATCTAAAGATCTGTATACTTTTTGGTGATTATTCAAAATTTTATTTTTGAGTCATTGAGTATTTTGTAAAACAGGGGAGGGTTTTTTACGTGTCGCGCCGTATCTCAAAAATAAGTTATGAATATTGCTTAAAACTTTACACACTTCTTTGATATATTAATGTAAAGATCTGTATACTTTTTGGTTTTGATTCAAAATTTTATTTTGGTAATATTTAGTTTTTGTGAGAAAAAAACAGGGTGGGGAGTTTCACATGTCCCGCCGTGTCTCTAAAACAATATATGGTTATTGCTTAAAACTTTCTCATAAACTATTTATGATTATTGCATAAGACTTCCACATAAGACGTCGGGCGTATCATGCGCTCATGGCGCAGCTGTTTATTTGGTTATTGATATGAAAGACAAGCCGTGTACCAGGGACATACACACACAAAAAAGATGTGTTAAATGGTCTATAATGTGCATAACATGATTAAACTGAGACGTTAGAGAAAATCTAAAGTTTTCACTACCAACAGAGCAAGATGCAGAACTGAATGGCATGCGCAAATAAGTGAATTTCAATTAAATCATTACCTAATTCCTTTGCCAGTTCTGCTTCTCTGGCTTCTGCAACCTGTATAGCTTCCTCTAACTGCTCATAATTTTTAAGTGCCAACTCGAACTGAGCTACTCTTATAATGCCCCTACAAAACCTGACCACAGCCTGCTGATTCGGCTCGTCATCCTTAAACTTTGCTGACATGTCCATATCTGTATAAAAAATAATATAATTATCTTTAGAAATTTTTTAAAATAAATTCGTTGTAGTTAAAAAAAAAAGAAAGGTCAACACAAAATTAAAAAACCAGCATTGGAAAACAGATTTAGAATTATTATAAATAGGAACCCGGCAGCCAAATATATCCGTCTATTGTACCTTTTCAAGGACAGAAACCCTGAGTACGAGAGGAAAAGGGTACTAAAAACATATATACTCCCCACACTTTCTTCCTTTTACTTCGATTTACCGATGAACTCGAAACGATGATTAGAATGCGCTAAAATTTATCCGGCTTTGTTGTATCGGCGACAAGTCGACGATAACGTTACCATCGGATATGTTTATGACGTTTATAAATGTCGTCGTCACAGTGATCAAATGCAGCCATTTCCGTTTGTATAAGCTTCAGTCCATTAATTCATTGATCTATTATTGGTTGACTTGTTAACGTACAGTGTCAAATGTTTCATGCATATTTCAGACAATCATGTTAACGTACAGTGTCAAATGTTTCTTGCATGTCCCAGACAATCATGTTAACGTACAGTGTCAAATGCTTCATGCATGTTTCAGATAATCATGTTAACGTACAGTGGCTAATGTTTCATGCATATTTCTGACAATCATGTTAACGTACAGTGACAAATGTTGCATGCATGTTTCAGACAATTATGTTAACGTACAGTGGCAAATGTTTCATGCATGTTTCAGACAATCATGTTAACGTACAGTGACAAATGTTTCATGCATGTTTCAGACAATCATAACTGCATGAGTTTAATGTTCACAGCATAATTTTAGTTTAAGCAAAGACATAACAATAAACAACAACTAGTATCTCAATTGTTTGTAAAACAATTGAAAGGTCTTTCCATTAAAAGTGATGTTTTCGTAATGTTATTTGTACGACCTTTCGTTTGATATACGACAAGCGTACCTTCTGAAACTTTACGCTTTTTACACTTAATAACCTCATCCGCCTACATTTTTCAGATTGGAAGTATGATATATGTAACACAGGGTAGATGAGCTTTCATTTGATATGCGACAACGCCATGTTCTAGAAAGTTT
Source organism: Mytilus edulis (assembly GCF_963676685.1). Classification (NCBI taxonomy): domain Eukaryota; kingdom Metazoa; phylum Mollusca; class Bivalvia; order Mytilida; family Mytilidae; genus Mytilus; species Mytilus edulis. The sequence goes on from NC_092347.1 coordinate 57,910,480, forward strand.
GATTTTTGCACTTAATAACCCCATCTAACTAATTTTTGGAGGTCGGGAATTTGAAAATTCAAATGTACACATCATGACCTTTCATTTGATATACAACAACCCTATCGTAAATAAAATTTATTTTTTGCACTCAATGACCCCATTCAACCAATTTTTGGGGGACGTCAATTTGAAATATGAAATGTACGCTTTACGTTCTTTCGTTTGATATGCGACAACATATCGTAGAGACATGGGACTATCACAATTCAACTCAGGACCACTTGACCTTTCAAATATCACAAGGTCAAGGTCATAGTATAATGTGTAGGTCAAGGTGAAATTTCATCATGACCTGACATTGACCTCAAATTGACGGTCTTGAATTACTGATCATCTTTGCAGTTTATAGTAGGTTGATATCTGTTATCTTTAAAAAGATATACACAAAATACTATACTTTTAAGAATCATCCCGTTGTAATTTTTGAACAGACAGTCGGACATTTTTGGACTTATCATATAAAATGTAGAGCTCGTCGAGAGGAACATTTTATACGCTGTATGTATGCAGCAAAGTCTTATCATTTTCCTAATATGTAAGCTTGAAATTGCAGCGTAATTTTTTTTTGCACTCAGTGACCTTTGACCTTGACTGCATATTAAAGGTCACATGAACTAAAGATTATTGGTGAAGGTCCCAAGTCTCTACGACTTCTGGTTCTCGAAATACAATTTTTCTAAAATTATGTACAATTTTTCAAGGGGAATAACTCCTTATAAGGGTTAATAACAAAATGATTGTACATGTTCATTAACATTGCCATCTGTTCCTGTACATGTTGCCGTTTTCAAATCGATTCTATCTCTTATACTTTTTGTGAAAAATGCAAAGAAAAGAAATTGTTTCAAGGGGATATAACTCTCATAGGGGACGATGAAATCCTATTCAGCCTCACATGGTAATACATCATGATGAGATCTACATTATGTCCAAATAAGGTCATGATATCTTTAAAACCAACGAGGGGGGGGGGGGCCATGTTGAAAAAAATCAATAAAAGGGAGATAACTCCTAAAGGGAATGATGCAATCCTTAACAGGGTCATTTGGTAATACATCGTGGTGAGGTCTAGCGATGGTCCATATTTGGTCATAATAACTTCAACAGAAACAAGAGGCGGGCATGTCAAACAAATGTTGGAAGAAAAAAAAGAAAAAGAAAAAGAAAAAAAACATTAGAAAAACAATAAGGTCTTTCCTCACGTAGGGGAAAGACCTTAATAAAATGATGACCTATAGTAACTCAATTCTTGTTTTATGACATCAACGAATGAGACTTTTAAATTGATTTTTTTCAAATGATTAACACGAACAGTGCCACTAGCGGAACAAGACCTGCTTACCTTTCATGAGAATTGTTTTTGATGGAGTATATGTTGCGCATTCTTTAATTTCCTGTATGGTACTTTATCATATGAACTGTTATATATTCGTCTTAAAAAATGAATATTGGTAGCAGCATTACTTATTGGTGCATGGTAGAGGGTTATCAAGTTTTGAAAGTGGGTCATGAAAGTTTGGTAGTTTGAATTCGACCTAAACTTGTTTTTTTTTAACGTAAAAAAGAATTGCCGCCATGTTTGATGGTGACCTTATGCTGGTCATATTCAGTGTATTGTATAGTATATATAGTATTGGTAGTGTCACGGAATATAAGTTCCTTCATAATATAAGTTCCAAAAGGAAGAAATTTTCTGGAATATTATTTCCACAGGAATAAATGTTACAGTGTATGTTCCTAACGGAATAAATAGTATGGAATATTTTTTCCAACAGGAATAGGTATAATGACACTGCTTATAACAAAGTTTCCAGTTGAACTTCTGTTAGGCGGAACACATATATACGTTGGCAGTGGTTTGAATGCGCATTTTAAGAAACGATAGATTATGTCTTCATCGTATGTAAATTTAGCATATTCCGTCCAGTAAGGGATTAGTATCATAACACAACCTCATAAGTCGAAAACAAACAGACAGTGACATGGCAAAACAAACAGACAGTGACATGGCAAAAGAACGTAGTGAAATATTGTAAACCTTTAATCGTGCCTCAGTTAACAACATTGATAAAGCTATTTTTAGAAACTGGTGTATTTCCTGATAGACTCAAGCAGTTTCAAGTAGCAGCACTGCAAAAAAAAAAAAAACAACAAAAAAACAACAACAACCAACTTGACAAAGACATAAAAAGCCTGTCAGCGTTCTTCCATTTTTTCTAAAATTTATGAAAAGGTGTTTGAAATTCAACTTGGTAATTTTTTTGGAAAATATTTTTCATGGACCGCTTATCTGTGTGCTTTTAGACTTGGCCATTGATGTCAGACCACACTGTTACGACAGCTAGAAGGTAAGCGTACAGCGTTAAATAACAACCAGTATATAGCTGCTGTTCTAGGGGACCTTTCGAAGGTCTTTGATTGTCTACCACATGAAATTCTGCTTGATAAATCATCACCATATATATGGTGTCTTTTTTCATTCTATTTCACTTCTTCAATCTTATTTCACAAACAGGAAACAACAAATTAAAATTAATAGTATTCTTAGCAGTTAGGCTTACATTCATAAAGGGGTTCCCCAGGGTTCTATCTTTTGGCATGGCAATTCTGTAACAATAAAAATTCCAAAAATAAAAAGTGCAAGAAAGAGCACTGAGGTTTGTGTACGAAGACCATTCAAGCTCATATCAACAGTTGCTTGAAAAGGTTAAGATGCATCCACTGCATATTAACAGACAAATATCAATGGTAATAAAAACTTTTAATATAGTTAAAATGAATTAGTTCCTGTCTGTTTACATGATCTATTAAATGTAAAAGAGGGTGGTAAAGGGTTATTTTCGTGCAACGTGATCAACGTTTTTTTTTTATTTGACGTTCAACGTGTTTTTACTTTTTTATTTGACGTTCAGTCGTGCAAGACGGGTGCCTCGTTCAACGTGTTCTGCTTATTTAATTTTACGTGCATCGTGATTTTCAAAGTCTTATTTTGCGTGCTCGGTATTTTTCAAATAAAATTCAAACACTTGGCAGGGATCGTCAAGAAATACTTTTTTAAAAGCCGTAAACCAATTATATCATAAATGTGTATACTAAATCGGGAATATCAAGTAAAACAAAAAGTTAATATATACAAGAAGACAGTGACGCAGTCACAAAAAGGTTCAAATAAAAGTATTTATTTTTCGTGCAACGTTCATTACAGAAACGTGAAATTATGTCTTATTCACGTTTTTTTCGTGCAAGCAGCCCCTCTTTACCACCCTCGTAAAAGATTGTAATTAAAATATTCTTTCAGATATAATAATATACTGGATATAACATATGTAAAATCTGCACAGTTTGGTAAGAAAAGTTATAAATTTGCAGCTGCTACTCTGTTCCTACTCTGTGGAAAAAGATTGTAATTGAAATATTCTTTCAGATATAATAATATACTGTATATAACATATGTAAAATCTGCACAGTTTGGTAAGAAAAGTTATAAATTTGCAGCTGCTACTCTGTTCCCACTCTGTGGAACAGAGAACAGCCTACTTGACCATTTCAGGACTGAAAACATTTTTTTTCTCAATTTAGGGAGCTACCATTTGATTTTTTAGGGGGGGGGGGGGGGTGTGCTAGGATGAAAAATTTTGTCCTGCATTTTTTTTTAGCTGTAATCTCTGTCATGCCTTTTTATTTTTCACTCTGTTCGGTCCTGCTTTTTTTTTTTTTTTTTTTAGTTTATCCTGACTTTTTTTTACCTAAATTGTAGTCCTGACTTTTTTTTGCAAGTGTCTCGTCCTGCCTTTTTTTTTTACTCAAAACTCCTGTCCTGCCTATTTTTTAAAAATTTCATCCTAGCCCCCCATAAAATTCAAATGCTAGCTTCCTTAAGAGCCTTAATTATAATACAGTCTTGGAATGGTTCAAAATGCTGTTGTTCTGCAAACTAGAAAACAATTGATACTCATGAAAAAAATATCCTTATTTTCTAGTGTCTTTGCACCTAAAAATCACCAAAAAAAAACCTAACAGAAGTTGGCGTATCTTTTTGATACGGCTTTAGAAAGGTTAATCTTGTGTTTTTAACTTGGACATATTTCACAATACTGTATTTAGGCTGCATGGTTCATTGGACAAAATGCCTCACGGCTATTTATTGGGCACTATGATTTGGCGGGATAGTTCTTTTGTTCTAATTTGTGAACACTTTATCATGGAATTCATTTTGAATTACTAGTTACACGAAACAGGCTGTTCACTTAGGATAAATATCACTTTGCATGGAAAGTCTTTTGCATAAGGTATATTGTATTCTTTCTTTAATAATAACATGTTAACAAATTAATGGAAAAGTAATAGAATGGTTGCACAAAATGAATGTCAAGTTTATTTTGGTGGATGTCGAAAACGAGTTTATAAAAAGACAGAAGGAAGATTTAACATTCAACTTTCATAATTCAGTAATCTGCTTTGAACTAAGTTGTTACACTACTATATTTTCCCTGGTGGGTCTACTCGACCCGCACGGCCTGTGTGGGTGTTTTTTTAAAAATGTAAATCGAGTTGAAATAACATGCCATAGAAATAAATAGAAATAAAAAAAAACAGGTCTATAAAGTATTATGTAGTATAAACCATATTCAGTGCTTTACAGGATTGTATAGTTGAGTCCATCATTTTTGTTGTACTGACAACTATATTAACCATTTCAGGTTGGGAACAACCCCTCAAATGAGGGGTAACCTATCATTGTTATGACTATCCCTATTATGAGGGGTGCACTTCAAGTCATATAGAATATATTTTTTTTTGTAAAAACCACTTAGTACAAATGAGCACATATTTATATTATCTGAAGAAACTTTACCCAAAGAACCATAGGCAGGTCCTATGGGGGGGACCTTTCTTTGGAAAAATTTGGTTGATTATATGATTATATAGGGATTCACTGAAGCAAGACTGGAGCGGGGCCCCCTTAGGATAGTCAGCAGCCCCCCCCCCTTATGATAAGTTCTGGATCCGCCACTGAGAACTTTACATCTATCTGGTATTAATATATGGTCAAAACATGTCCAAAATTTCCCCCTTTTTAAGTTAAAAAAATCAAAGTTTTTCTTCAACAGCTAATAAAATGTCACCCCATTGACTGATGGACAGTCCCAAATTTAAGGGTTATCTCCACCTGGGGGTGGTGACCTGTATGTTAATTTGTGTAGTTCCTGCCAAAAACATGAATGATACAACAAAATCATATTTTATGGTCACTGAATATGTGCTACATGCACAATATGTGAGGTAAGCTAAGCATTATTTTGAAATATAAAATTAACTTGGCATGTTTTTTTTCCCCTATGATTTCTCATGTCTAAAAATGTCAAGCAAGCTATAGTTATGAAATTATAAATTTAACTAATGAAAAGGAACATTAATTACTAAAATGTCAAGGCATTGGTCATCAACAAACATAACTTTTCAGGAGAACTAGATAAGTTTATTTTACATGACTTCCAGAAAGTTTTAAATGGAAAATAAAATAAAAAAATGAATTTTCTGTATGAAAATTTTAAAGAATTAAGCCTATCAATAAACCAATAAATTAAAAATCCTTGTCTTATTAAAACTCAAATTATTTTATATTTCACAAAAGTAAACACTTTCCCGAAAGTAATTCCTCTTGTCTGATAACATAAACCACCTGAATTTCAATAATAGAGTCAACATATTTATACAGCTGAAATTTCTGTATAGAAAAAAGTACTTTTTTTTATAAAAGAAACCTGCGTCTTCAAATTCATGAAATCAAAATTTTAATCAGACTGATAATGCAATATGTTTAAAGTGCTTAGTGGAAGACCACAATTAGGCACTTTATAATATTAAGCACTGAAGCCTCTGAATAATTTGGAAGATTTTTCAATGTCTTGATGGCAGTGCAATGCATTGGAGTGGTACCACAATGATACTATTATATTTGTTAACTTTTTTTTATGCACCACTTTCAATAGTAGAGGGCATTATTGTCTGTGCACCCGTTTTCGTTTGTCCATCCGTTCATCTATCTATTTGTCCCGCTTCAGGTTAAAGTTTTTGGTCAAGGTAGTTTTTGATGAAGTTGAAGTCCAATCAACTTGAAACTAAGTACACATGTTCCCTTTGATATTATATTTAATGCAAAATTAAAAGTTTTGACCCCAATTTCACGGTCCACTGAACATGGAAACTGATAGTACAAATTCATGTACTTTGGACACATTCTTGTTTTTGTCAAGCCTGCAACTTTTGTTGCAGAAAACTGAACATAGGGATAGTGAGCGATCCGGCGTCGGCATTAGCTAACTTCATGTTACGAAGGGTCTGTCAGTCACATGTCCGATGTCCTTGACCTAATGTTTATGATTCAGTGACTACTGTAATAAAAAGTTAAGATTTTTGCCTAATGTTAAATTATCTCTTATTATTAGCTCACCTAGCCCAAATGGCCAAGTGAGCTTTTCCCATCACTTTGCGTCTGGCGTCAGTCATTGTTAACCTTTACAAAAATCTTCTCCTCTGAAACTACTAGGCCAAATTAAACCAAACTTGGCCACAATCATCATTGGGGTATCTAGTTTAAAAATGTGTCCGGTGACCCGGCAAACCAACCAAGATGGCTGCCATGGCTAAAAATAGAACATAGGGGTAAAATGTAGTTTTTGGCTTATAACTCAAAAACCAAAGCATTTAGAGCAAATCTGACGGGGTAAAATTGTTTATCAGGTCAAGATCTATCTGCGCTCAAATTTTCAGATGAATTGGACATTCGGTTGTTGGGTTGCTGGTAATTTTAAGGAAATTTTACTGTTTTTTGTTATTATCTTGAATATTATTATAGATAGAGATAAACTGTAAACAGCAATAATGTTCAGCAAAGTAAGATTTACAAATAAGTCAACAGTACCGAAATGGTCAGTTGACCCCTTTAGGAGTTATTGCCCTTTATAGTCAATTTTTAACCATTTTTCGTAAATCTTAGTAATCTTAGTAATCTTTTACAAAAATCTTCTCCTCTGAAACTACTGGGCCAAATTAATCCAAACTTGGCCACAATCATCATTGGGGTATGTAGTTTAAAAAATGTGGGGCGTGACCCAGCCATCCAACCAAGATGGATGCCAAAGCTAAAAATAGAACATAGGGGTAAAATGCAGTTTTTAGCTTATAACTCAAAATCCAAAGCATTTAGAGCAAATCTGACAGGGGTAAAATTGTTTATCAGGTCAAGATCTATCTGCTCTAAAATTTTCAGATAAATTGGACAATATGTTGATGGGTTGCTTCCCCTGAATTGGTAATTTTAAGGAAATTTTACTGTTTTTGTTATCTTGAATATTATTATAGATAGATATAAACTGTAAACAGCAATAATGTTCAGCAAAGTAAAGATTTACAAATAAGTCAACATTACCGAAATGGTCAATTGACCCCCTAGGGAGTTATTGTCCTTTATATAGTCAATTTTTAACAATTTTTTATAAAATTTGTAAATTTTTACTAACATTTTCCACTGAAACTACTGGGCCTAGTTCATTATAGATAGAGATAATTGTAAGCAGCAAGAATGTTCAGTAAAGTAAGATGTACAAACACATCACCATCACCAAAACACAATTTTGTCATGAATCCATCTGCTTCCTTTGTTTAATATTCACATAGACCAAGGTGAGCGACTCTTAGTAATAGGATAACTATTTTTGGTACATTGTATGTGAGTACCTTGCAAGGTCCTCATGCCTCTCAGACAGTTTTCACTTGACCTTGACCTCATTTCATGGATCAGTGAACAAGGTGAAGTTTTGATGGTCAAGTCCACATCTCAGATACTATAAGCAATAGGTGTTGTACATTCAATGTATGAAAGGACTGTAAGGTGAACATGTCCAACTCAGGCCTGCAGGTAACATCTGACCTTGACATCATTTTCATAGTTCAGTTTCTTATACTGTTTGCAATGCAATTATAGGTCTACTACATTTGGTGTATGGAATAATTGTTAGGTGTACATGTCTAGCTGGCAGGTGTCATGACCTTGACCTCATTTTCATGGTTCAGTGGTCAAAGTTAAGTTTTTGAGTTTTGGTCTTTTTTTTCTAATACTATATGCAATTGGTAAACTATATTTGGTGTATGGAAATATTTTATGATCTATATGTCAGTTGCACATTTTTTATTTGACCTTGACCTCATATTCACAGTTCATTGCTTATTGTTAAGTTTTTGGGTTTTGATCTGTTTTTCTTATAAGCAATAGGTCAATTATATTTGTTGTATGGAAGAATTGTTAGCTGTACATGGCTGCCTGGCATGGTTCATCTGACCTTGACCTCTTTTTCATGGTTTATATTGCTCATTGTTAAAATTTTATGTTTCGGTCTGTTTTTCATGAACTTCATGTATAAGCAATAGATCAATTAACTATATTTGTTGTATGGAAGAATTGTCAGCTGTACATGTCTGTCTGGCATGGTTCATCTGACCTTGACCAAGTTATTTTTCCTCCAAACTTTAATTTTTATTTTTTAGTATCATTGCAAAGTTATAAAGCATGGAAATTGATAAGAAAGTGTTTGTGGTAATTGAAATAGCACTTCAATCCAACGGAACAATGTACTAATAAAATCTTTTGAAAATAATTTGTATGATTGTCAATGAGACAAACTTTCATCAGAGACCAGATATGTTGAGGTATGTAACCAATACAGTTCACACACAATATAGCCTTCAACACAGCAGTATATCCCATATACATAAAGATCTGATTGCTATTAAATTTTTCTTCCCCCTCCCCCCTTTGGGTGACTGGGGACTAGAAATACCAGGTCACCATAGGGCTTTCTCAAACTGTAACTCCAAAATACTAAAACCAATTGGCATTAAAACTAATTAATTATTTTTAAAATGTTTTGAGGTAAGCTCCCTTTCAATCTTTATAAATTTTAAATTTTGTGTTTTATAAGTCATGAGATTTTATTCATAAAAAATTGGGGATTTTCCCGTTTTTCAGACAATAACTCAAGTGCTTTGAGCAGTTTTCATGAAAATTTGGTGACGGGTTTCTACCTATTAAATTAAACCTCCTTTAATTATTTTTTTTTTAAATTTATGACATTGAGGACTTATGGAACTTTATACTTCAAAAGCGTCCAGCGTATCATGCGCTTGGAAATCTTTTCTCTAATTTAGTCTAACAGAACGAAAGAAAAACTTCTGATTGTCAATTTGGATATCTTCATATAACTTTGATTTAAGTATATTTTTTATTTCAATTAATAACTGTTTTCTCATACATATAAGAATATATTTTTTTTGTATTACAGATGGATGAGCCCAGATGAAAGTTCAGTCCTGACACCTACAGGCAGACGATTTCATTTTAGTTGCCAGATAATGATGATGTAAGTATTTGCTGATTACAATTGTATTTGAAACTATGTTAAAATTTGTTAGATAAAAAAAAATAGTTTTCAAATTAGTTGGAGAAACAGCTTGAAAATTAGTTTTGACCTTGACCTCATTTTCACAGTTCATTGCTCAGTGTTCAGTTTTTGTGTTTTGGTCTATTTCTTAAACAATAAGTAATAGGTCAACTATATTTGTTGTATGGAAGAATTGTTAGCTGTACATTCCTGCCTGGCATGGTTCATCTGACCTTGACCTCATTTTCATGGTTCCTTGGTCAATGTTTAGTTTTCTTGGTTAAGTTTATGTGACAGTTGTAATAAAGCTTTATATTTAGGACTATCATCAATGATTAGTAAAGAAGGCGAGACATTTCAGCGTGTGCACTCTTGTCCTGGATAAAGTTAAGTTTATGTGACAGTTGTACTAAAGCTTTATACTTAGGAATGTCAACATAATATCAATGATTAGTAAAGAAGGCGAGACATTTTAGGGTGTGCACTCTGGTTGAAATTTTAAAAACTTTCTAAAACTATCCTAGATTTCTACCAAACTTTGACAGAAGCTTGTTTGTGATCATGATAGTATCCAGAAGTAAATTTTGTTAAAAAAAAATCCTGTTTTTCCCCATTTACCTATAAATTGTCTTAAGTTTTTCTGCCAGGAAACATTACATTCACTCTGTGGTAAAAGTTTTTATATGACTGCAAAAATTTTTGTGGTCGTATATTGGTATCACGTCGTCGTCTTCAGCGGCGTCCAAAGATGGATGGTTTCCGGATAATAACTTTAGTATAAGTAAATGGAAATCAATAAAATGTTAACACAATATTTATAACCACAAAAGGAAGGTTGGGATTGATTTTGGAGGCCCAAAACATACATTTATTTTGTTTCAGGACAATAAGTTGTGTATTAGTATTTCAATTACTCTGAAATTGTACCATAATGTTCATTCTATTTAGTAGAAGGTTGGGATTTCTTGTAAGGGTTATGGGGCAAACAGTCAAGGAATTAAGGGCCTAAAAGGGGCCAAAACAAGCATTTTTGAAGTTTCGGGACAATAACTTAAGTTTAATTGTATGGATCTCTCTGACATTGTACCACAAGGTTCCATAAAATGAAGGGAATGTTTGGTGTCGGTCTGGGGTTAATATCCCTAAACATTTAGGAATAAGAGGCCAAAAAAGGGCCAAAAAGAAGCATTTTTCTAGTTAATAGACATTAAGTTGTGTTTAAGTGTATGGATCTCTCTGAAATTATACTACAAGGTTTCTAACTACAAAGGAAAGGCTGGAATTGAGTTTTTCGGTTCTTGCTCGAAGGGTTTTAATAAGTTAGGGGCCAAAAAGGGGCCCAAATAAGCATTTTTAGCTCACCTGGCCCAAAGGTCAAGTGAGCTTTTCTCATCACTTGGCGTCCAGCGTCGTTAGCTTTCACTCTTTCTTTTTTTCTTCTCCTCTTAAACTACTGGGCCAAATTTAACCAAACTTGGCCACAATCATCATTAGGGTATCTAGTTTAAAAAAAATGTCTGGTGACCCAGCCAACCAACCAAGATGGCTGCCATGGCTAAGAATAGAACATTATAGGGGTAAAATGTAGATTTTGGCTTATAACTCTGAAACCAAAGAATTTAGTGCAATCTGACATGGATTAAAATTGTTTATCAGGTCAAGATCTATCTGCCCTGAAATTTTCAGTTTAAATGGACAATGGCTTGTTGGGTAACTGCCCCTGAATTGTTAATTTTACGGAAATTTTGCCGTCTTTGATTATTATCTTGAATATTATTATAGATAGAGATAAACTACAAACAACAATAATGTTCAGAAAAGTAAGATCTACAAATAAGTCAACATGACTAAAATGGTCAGTTGACCACTTCAGGAGTTATTGCCCTTTATAGTTATTTTTTACCAATTTTTCGTAAATTTTTGTAATCTTTCATAAGGATTCCTCTGAAACTACTGGGCCAAATTTAACCAATCTTAGCCACAATCATAATTAGGGTATCTAGTTTAAAAAGTGTGTGCAGTGACCCGGCCAACTAACCAAGATGGCTGCCATGGCTAAAAATAGAACATAGGGGTAAAATGTAGATTTTGGCTTATAACTCTGAAACCAAAGCATTTAGAGCAAATCTGACAGGGAATTACATTGTTAAAAAATATCTATGTTTAATAATAATATATAATATAATAGTGTTCAGCAAAGTAAGATGTAGAAATAAGTCAACATGACCAATAGTCAGATGACCCCTTAAGGAGTTATTGCCCTTTATAGTCAATTTTCAACAATTTTCATTAATTTTGTTAATTTTTACAAAACATTTTCCTCTGTTACTAAAGGGCAAATTTTATTATAGATAAAGAAAATTGTAAGTGGCAAGAATTTTCAGTAAAGTAAGATCTACAAACACATAACCATCACCAAAACACAATTTTGTCATGAATCCATCTGTGTCCTTTGTTTGATATGCACATAGATCCAAGGTGAGCGACACCGGCTCTTAAGAGCCTTTAGTGGTAGTTTTCAGTCAATAACTAAATTCATAATATCTAATAAAATTTGTAGATTTAGCTAACAAAGTCCTTATATTTGTATAAGTAACATTTGTTTATAGTGGAAAATTGTTTTAACCTTGAATAAGCTTCAATTTAAAATTGCTTGCTAGTCCCTCTCTGTGATAACCATTAGATAACTCTGGTTCATTTCTCAATCAATCTATCATGAAGGGACAATCAATAATTCGAATTTGATTGATAGTCTTTTTCAAAAATGATGAATGGTTCTTTATATTGGTATGTTATCACTTTAAACGTTTCAAATTTATGAAATGATATTCGTACACCAATGTTTTTGATACACCAATAACTATAAAAGCTGAAATATATTGAATTGATACATTTTGTAATTATTCAAAATTATATCAGAAACATATATTATAAAATAATGAATCTGTTAAAGGGAGACAATACTTACATAACTTTTTCGAATTGGCACATAATACAACGGAATGCCACTCTTGCATACAAATGGCACATCAATATAATTAATTAACTCTACAATCGTGCTCCACCTTCAATGATGATTCTAAATTAATTATAAATATAACCAAAATTTGTTAATCTATAGATAGTGAAGACTAATGAAAGCTAACCCATTGTTAAAATATTTCTTTGCAATTTTTTAAAACTTCCTCAGAAAAATGCTCTAGCCACTTGACTTTCATAGCTCATAATTAACGTTTTTACACAGTATTTATATAAAGTAGCTAAAGTTTATTCACTTCTCAAAGTGTAAGAAGCAATAAAAATCGTATGCTTGCACCATCTTACCCAAATACAGATTTAATTAAGTTCTGAACATTTCGACATTTCTTCGTTTATTTTTATGAAAAACTGGTTTTAAACAAATCACAAGTATGTGTTAAGATCCGACTAAATACCTATATCCCAATATCGTCAGATAAATTTGCTAGTGTATGGGAGGTAATCCAATTAAAATTTTAAGAATACTATTAAAATTATCCTTACTTGTGGAAAGACCTGCAATTGTTCTCTGAACAATTGGATTTTAAGTTTCTTTATATTTTTAATAGCCTATAGAAAATATATAGCATAGGTAACTTCAAAGAATCGAAAGTGATGTATGTTTATCTATACTGAGCTAAAAAAGTTTAGCAACAAAAATATGAAATTTTATTACAAAATGATAATAAAAAAATGGAATTATGACATGTCAGAAGCAACATGAATGTTTAACACTCATATTCATTAGGATATTTTTTGTATGGAGCACGGGAGGGTCAAAATGCGGAAATGAGTATAGTGTTATTCAAAATCAATTCCTCTGCCATGTTCTAAGTTCTAAGGATTGGCAGGAACACCAGCAGCTACCCTTAGTCAATGCACTACTCTTGTGGCCAGAAAAAACTTACCACATGTTGACGATTGTTGTTTTTGGTCTACAGCATATCGACCTATCCTGTGTTGTTGCAATTTGTTGATATCTGTTTGCTAGTCCCTAAACTTTTGACTTATGCACTTAAAATCGAGCCACGACGTCAGCAACACTCATGCCGGCATCAACCATTCCAAGAGCCATCTGACCGTCATTTTCCGAGAGGCATGGTTGACGCTTCATGCAATTTTTTCAAACTTTTATGTGTTTTTCTTACCAATGATGTGTTTCAGAACGTGTGTGCAAAAAAAAAAAAAAATTTTGTTTTAAAAGTACAGGTACCGAAAGTGAAACATCAATTACACGTGCAAAGCTGAAATGGCACGAGATCAATCACCTGGCAAAAAGTACGACTGTTTAAAATTTCAGGTAAAACTAAGGATTATATCAATGATGTTTAATAAAAAAAAAAACAGAAACAACAAATAACAATGAAAAAAAAAGTGTTGCTAAACTTTTTTGGCTCAGTATATTTCATTTTTATGTTTTCATATGTATGGTGTTTTTTTCTTTCTGTTTTCTAAAGGTGTATTTTTTTTTTTTTTTTTCTTTTTTTTTTTTTTATCTATTTCCATTTTCTATAGGTCACTTTAAAGAATTATAAGTGAGGTATGGTTATCTATTTCATTTTATGTTTTAGGTGGCGTCCAGGATCAGACAGCAGGTAAGTTTTGATAGGATTGTGTGCATGTTTGTATGCCTTTTTCTCCAAGTTTCCTCTAGGTGCCGTGAAAGGATCCAACAGAAAGGTATGTTAAGATAAGATTGTGTGCATGTTTATATGCCTTTTTGTCCAAGTTTCCTCTAGCTGCTGTCAAAGGATCCTACGGAAAGGTATGTTAAGATAAGATTGTATGTTTGTATGCATTTTTGTCCAAGTTTCTTCTAGGTGCCGTCAAAGGATCCAACGGAAAGGTATGTTAAGATAAGATTGTGTGTTTGTATGCCTTTTTGTCCAAGTTTCTTCTAGGTGCTGTCAAAGGATCCAACGGAAAGGTATGTTAAGATAAGATTGTGTGTTTGTATGTATTTTTGTCCAAGTTTCTTCTAGGTGCCGTCAAAGGATCCAACGGAAAGGTATGTTAAGATAAGATTGTGTGTTTGTATGCATTTTTGTCCAAATTTCCTCTAGGTGCCGTCAAAGGATCCAACAGAAAGGTATGTTAAGATAAGATTGTGTGTTTGTATGCATTTTTGTCCAAGTTTCCTCTAGGTGCCGTCAAAGGATCCAAGGGAAAGGTATGTTAAGATAAGATTGTGTGTTTGTATGCATTTTTGTCCAAATTTCCTCTAGGTGGCGTCAAAGGATCCAAGGGAAAGGTATGTTAAGATAAGATTGTGTGTTTGTATGCATTTTTGTCCAAATTTCCTCTAGGTGGCGTCAAAGGATCCAAGGGAAAGGTATGTTAAGATAAGATTGTGTGTTTTTATGCATTTTTGTCCAAATTTCCTCTAGGTGCCGTCAAAGGATCCAACGGAAAGGTATGTTAAGATAAGATTGTGTGTTTGTATGCATTTTTGTCCAAGTTTCCTCTAGGTGCCGTCAAAGGATCCAAGGGAAAGGTATGTTAAGATAAGATTGTGTGTTTGTATGCATTTTTGTCCAAATTTCCTCTAGGTGGTGTCAAAGGATCCAAGGGAAAGGTATGTTAAGATAAGATTGTGTGTTTATATGCATTTTTGTCCAAATTTCCTCTAGGTGCCGTCAAAGGATCCAACGGAAAGGTATGTTAAGATAAGATTGTGTGTTTGTATGCATTTTTGTCCAAATTTCCTCTAGGTGGCGTCAAAGGATCCAACGGAAAGGTATGTTAAGATAAGATTGTGTGTTTGTATGCATTTTTGTCCAAATTTCCTCTAGGTGCCGTCAAAGGATCCAAGGGAAAGGTATGTTAAGATAAGATTGTGTGTTTGTATGCATTTTCTTCCAAATTTCCTCTAGGTGGCGTCAAAGGATCCAAGGGAAAGGTATGTTAAGATAAGATTGTGTGTTTGTATGCATTTTTGTCCAAATTTCCTCTAGGTGCCGTCAAAGGATCCAAGGGAAAGGTATGTTAAGATAAGATTGTGTGTTTGTATGCATTTTTGTCCAAATTTCCTCTAGGTGGCGTCAAAGGATCCAACGGAAAGGTATGTTAAGATAAGATTGTGTGTTTGTATGCATTTTTGTCCAAATTTCCTCTAGGTGCCGTCAAAGGATCCAACGGAAAGGTATGTTAAGATAAGATTGTGTGTTTGTATGCATTTTTGTCCAAATTTCCTCTAGGTGGCGTCAAAGGATCCAAGGGAAAGGTATGTTAAGATAAGATTGTGTGTTTGCATGCATTTTTGTCCAAATTTCCTCTAGGTGGCGTCAAAGGATCCAAGGGAAAGGTATGTTAAGATAAGATTGTGTGTTTGTATGCATTTTTGTCCAAATTTCCTCTAGGTGGCGTCAAAGGATCCAACGGAAAGGTATGTTAAGATAAGATTGTGTGTTTGTATGCATTTTTGTCCAAGTTTCCTCTAGGTGGCGTCAAAGGATCCAAGGGAAAGGTATGTTAAGATAAGATTGTGTGTTTGTATGCATTTTTGTCCAAATTTCCTCTAGGTGCCGTCAAAGGATCCAACGGAAAGGTATATTAAGATAAGATTGTGTGTTTGTATGCATTTTTGTCCAAATTTCCTCTAGGTGGCGTCAAAGGATCCAACGGAAAGGTATGTTAAGATAAGATTGTGTGTTTGTATGCATTTTTGTCCAAATTTCCTCTAGGTGGCGTCAAAGGATCCAACGGAAAGGTATGTTAAGATAAGATTGTGTGTTGTATGCATTTTTGTCCAAATTTCCTCTAGGTGGTGTCAAAGGATCCAAGGGAAAGGTATGTTAAGATAAGATTGTGTGTTTGTATGCATTTTTGTCCAAATTTCCTCTAGGTGGCGTCAAAGGATCCAACAGAAAGGTATGTTAAGATAAGATTGTGTGTTTGTATGCATTTTTGTCCAAATTTCCTCTAGGTGGCGTCAAAGGATCCAACGGAAAGGTATGTTAAGATAAGATTGTGTGTTTGTATGCATTTTTGTCCAAATTTCCTCTAGGTGGCGTCAAAGGATCCAAGGGAAAGGTATGTTAAGATAAGATTGTGTGTTTGTATGCATTTTTGTCCAAATTTCCTCTAGGTGGCGTCAAAGGATCCAACGGAAAGGTATGTTAAGATAAGATTGTGTGTTTGTATGCATTTTTGTCCAAATTTCCTCTAGGTGGCGTCAAAGGATCCAACGGAAAGGTATGTTAAGATAAGATTGTGTGTTTGTATGCATTTTTGTCCAAATTTCCTCTAGGTGGCGTCAAAGGATCCAACGGAAAGGTATGTTAAGATAAGATTGTGTGTTGTATGCATTTTTGTCCAAATTTCCTCTAGGTGGCGTCAAAGGATCCAACGGAAAGGTATGTTAAGATAAGATTGTGTGTTTGTATGCATTTTTGTCCAAGTTTCCTCTAGGTGGCGTCAAAGGATCCAAGGGAAAGGTATGTTAAGATAAGATTGTGTGTTGTATGCATTTTTGTCCAAATTTCCTCTAGGTGCCGTCAAAGGATCCAACGGAAAGGTATGTTAAGATAAGATTGTGTGTTTGTATGCATTTTCTTCCAAATTTCCTCTAGGTGGTGTCAAAGGATCCAAGGGAAAGGTATGTTAAGATAAGATTGTGTGTTTGTATGCATTTTTGTCCAAATTTCCTCTAGGTGGCATCAAAGGATCCAAGGGAAAGGTATGTTAAGATAAGATTGTGTGTTTGTATGCATTTTTGTCCAAATTTCCTCCAGGTGGCGTCAAAGGATCCAACGGAAAGGTACGTTAAGATAAGATTGTGTGTTTGTATGCATTTTTGTCCAAATTTCCTCTAGGTGGCGTCAAAGGATCCAAGGGAAAGGTATGTTAAGATAAGATTGTGTGTTTGTATGCATTTTTGTCCAAATTTCCTCTAGGTGGCGTCAAAGGATCCAACGGAAAGGTATGTTAAGATAAGATTGTGTGTTTGTATGCATTTCATCCAAATTTCCTCTAGGTGGCGTCAAAGGATCCAACGGAAAGGTATGTTAAGATAAGATTGTGTGTTTGTATGCATTTTTGTCTGAATTTCCTCTAGGTGGCGTCAAAGGATCCAAGGGAAAGGTATGTTAAGATAAGATTGTGTGTTTGTATGCATTTTTGTCCAAATTTCCTCTAGGTGGCGTCAAAGGATCCAACGGAAAGGTATGTTAAGATAAGATTGTGTGTTTGTATGCATTTTTGTCCAAATTTCCTCTAGGTGGCGTCAAAGGATCCAACGGAAAGGTATATTAAGATAAGATTGTGTGTTTGTATGCATTTTTGTCCAAGTTTCCTCTAGGTGGCGTCAAAGGATCCAAGGGAAAGGTATGTTAAGATAAGATTGTGTGTTTGTATGCATTTTTGTCCAAATTTCCTCTAGGTGCCGTCAAAGGATCCAACGGAAAGGTATGTTAAGATAAGATTGTGTGTTTGTATGCATTTTTGTCCAAATTTCCTCTAGGTGGCGTCAAAGGATCCAACGGAAAGGTATGTTAAGATAAGATTGTGTGTTGTATGCATTTTTGTCCAAATTTCCTCTAGGTGGTGTCAAAGGATCCAAGGGAAAGGTATGTTAAGATAAGATTGTGTGTTTGTATGCATTTTTGTCCAAATTTCCTCTAGGTGGCGTCAAAGGATCCAACGGAAAGGTATGTTAAGATAAGATTGTGTGTTTGTATGCATTTTTGTCCAAATTTCCTCTAGGTGGCGTCAAAGGATCCAAGGGAAAGGTATGTTAAGATAAGATTGTGTGTTTGTATGCATTTTTGTCCAAATTTCCTCTAGGTGGCGTCAAAGGATCCAACGGAAAGGTATGTTAAGATAAGATTGTGTGTTTGTATGCATTTTTGTCCAAATTTCCTCTAGGTGGCGTCAAAGGATCCAACGGAAAGGTATGTTAAGATAAGATTGTGTGTTTGTATGCATTTTTGTCCAAATTTCCTCTAGGTGGCGTCAAAGGATCCAACGGAAAGGTATGTTAAGATAAGATTGTGTGTTGTATGCATTTTTGTCCAAATTTCCTCTAGGTGGCGTCAAAGGATCCAACGGAAAGGTATGTTAAGATAAGATTGTGTGTTTGTATGCATTTTTGTCCAAGTTTCCTCTAGGTGGCGTCAAAGGATCCAAGGGAAAGGTATGTTAAGATAAGATTGTGTGTTGTATGCATTTTTGTCCAAATTTCCTCTAGGTGCCGTCAAAGGATCCAACGGAAAGGTATGTTAAGATAAGATTGTGTGTTTGTATGCATTTTCTTCCAAATTTCCTCTAGGTGGTGTCAAAGGATCCAAGGGAAAGGTATGTTAAGATAAGATTGTGTGTTTGTATGCATTTTTGTCCAAATTTCCTCTAGGTGGCATCAAAGGATCCAAGGGAAAGGTATGTTAAGATAAGATTGTGTGTTTGTATGCATTTTTGTCCAAATTTCCTCCAGGTGGCGTCAAAGGATCCAACGGAAAGGTACGTTAAGATAAGATTGTGTGTTTGTATGCATTTTTGTCCAAATTTCCTCTAGGTGGCGTCAAAGGATCCAAGGGAAAGGTATGTTAAGATAAGATTGTGTGTTTGTATGCATTTTTGTCCAAATTTCCTCTAGGTGGCGTCAAAGGATCCAACGGAAAGGTATGTTAAGATAAGATTGTGTGTTTGTATGCATTTCGTCCAAATTTCCTCTAGGTGGCGTCAAAGGATCCAACGGAAAGGTATGTTAAGATAAGATTGTGTGTTTGTATGCATTTTTGTCCAAATTTCCTCTAGGTGGCGTCAAAGGATCCAAGGGAAAGGTATGTTAAGATAAGATTGTGTGTTTGTATGCATTTTTGTCCAAATTTCCTCTAGGTGGCGTCAAAGGATCCAACGGAAAGGTATGTTAAGATAAGATTGTGTGTTTGTATGCATTTTTGTCCAAATTTCCTCTAGGTGGCGTCAAAGGATCCAACGGAAAGGTATATTAAGATAAGATTGTGTGTTTGTATGCATTTTTGTCCAAGTTTCCTCTAGGTGGCGTCAAAGGATCCAAGGGAAAGGTATGTTAAGATAAGATTGTGTGTTTGTATGCATTTTTGTCCAAATTTCCTCTAGGTGCCGTCAAAGGATCCAACGGAAAGGTATGTTAAGATAAGATTGTGTGTTTGTATGCATTTTTGTCCAAATTTCCTCTAGGTGGCGTCAAAGGATTCAACGGAAAGGTATGTTAAGATAAGATTGTGTGTTTGTATGCATTTTTGTCCAAATTTCCTCTAGGTGGCGTCAACGGATCCAAGGGAAAGGTATGTTAAGATAAGATTGTGTGTTTGTATGCATTTTTGTCTTAGTTTCCTTTAGGTGCCGTCAAAGGATCCAACGGAAAGGTATGTTAAGATAAGATTGTGTGTTTGTATGCATTTTTGTCCAAATTTCCTCTAGGTGCCGTCAAAGGATCCAAAGGAAAGGTATGTTAAGATAAGATTGTGTGTTTGTATGCATTTTCTTCCAAATTTCCTCTAGGTGGTGTCAAAGGATCCAAGGGAAAGGTATGTTAAGATAAGATTGTGTGTTTGTATGCATTTTTGTCCAAATTTCCTCTAGGTGGCGTCAAAGGATCCAAGGGAAAGGTATGTTAAGATAAGATTGTGTGTTTGTATGCATTTTTGTCCAAATTTCCTCCAGGTGGCGTCAAAGGATCCAAGGGAAAGGTATGTTAAGATAAGATTGTGTGTTTGTATGCATTTTTGTCCAAATTTCCTCCAGGTGGCGTCAAAGGATCCAACGGAAAGGTACGTTAAGATAAGATTGTGTGTTTGTATGCATTTTTGTCCAAATTTCCTCTAGGTAGCGTCAAAGGATCCAAGGGAAAGGTATGTTAAGATAAGATTGTGTGTTTGTATGCATTTTTGTCCAAATTTCCTCTAGGTGGCGTCAAAGGATGCAAGGGAAAGGTATGTTAAGATAAGATTGTGTGTTTGTATGCATTTTTGTCCAAATTTCCTCTAGGTGGCGTCAAAGGATCCAAGGGAAAGGTATGTTAAGATAAGATTGTGTGTTGTATGCATTTTTGTCCAAATTTCCTCTAGGTGGCGTCAAAGGATCCAAGGGAAAGGTATGTTAAGATAAGATTGTGTGTTTGTATGCATTTTTGTCCAAATTTTCTCTAGGTGCCGTCAAAGGATCCAAGGGAAAGGTATGTTAAGATAAGATTGTGTGTTGTATGCATTTTTGTCCACATTTCCTCTAGGTGCCGTCAAAGGATCCAAGGGAAAGGTATGTTAAGATAAGATTGTGTGTTTGTATGCATTTTTGTCAAAATTTCCTCTAGGTGGCGTCAAAGGATCCAACGGAAAGGTATGTTAAGAAAAGATTGTGTGTTTGTATGCATTTTTGTCCAAATTTCCTCTAGGTGCCGTCAAAGGATCCAACGGAAAGGTATGTTAAGATAAGATTGTGTGTTTGTATGCATTTTTGTCCAAATTTCCTCTAGGTGGCGTCAAAGGATCCAACGGAAAGGTATGTTAAGATAAGATTGTGTGTTTGTATGAATTTTTGTCCAAATTTCCTCTAGGTGGCGTCAAAGGATCCAAGGGAAAGGTATGTTAAGATAAGATTGTGTGTTTGTATGCATTTTTGTCCAAATTTCCTCTAGGTGGCGTCAAAGGATCCAACGGAAAGGTATGTTAAGATAAGATTGTGTGTTTGTGTGTATTTTTGTCCAAATTTCCTCTAGGTGGCGTCAAAGGATCCAAGGGAAAGGTATGTTAAGATAAGATTGTTTGTTTGTATGCATTTTTGCCCAGGTTTCCTCTAGGTGGCGTCCAGGATGGTGTTTTTTTCTTTCTTTTTTCTATAGGTGAATGGTGTTTTTCCCGGTTGACAGGTTGTCCACAAGGTTAAGTATATATTTTTTTTCAATTTACTAACTGTTGTCTTATAAATATTAAGATGATTTAAGTTTGTATTACAGATGGATGAGCACAGATGAAAGTTCAGTTCTACACCTGGAGGAAGATGGTTTCATTTTAGTTACCAGATAATGATGATGTAAGTATTTGGTCATAACAATTGTATTTAAACTATTTAAAAAAAAAATTTAGGTAATAAAAATCAGTTTTTCCTTTGAAAGTCTACTTGAAATTTTATTACAAAATTGTCGTTAATTTCTTGTTCAAATTTATTCTCTAATGAAATATAATTCTAAAAGAATTATTGTATTTGTAAATAGACTGATCCCCCCAATTTAGGATTTGAAATAAAACCGGCATCACATTAATTTCTAATTTAATTATAACAAAAAATAGACTTAATATTGACAATTTGGATATTTATTTACATATTTATTTACATTTTAATTGGGAAAATATGACTTTGTTTAGGTTGTTTGTTCAAAATGTATACATCAGATTGTTTTGGTTAGCCACCACATTCTGATAATTTATCTGCATACATTAATTTCAGAATTAATGATGTGATCATAATAAACAGTCTTCATAATACTGATTAAAAGATAAAATGAAAATGGTTAATGAATTACAGGCAAAAAGAGCAAAGACACAGAAAATTGTGCCATTGACACAGATCTGGATAAGAAGCTTAAAGGAAGGTCCCAAGTTTCAGTAGAGATGGCAGATGAGTAGCAACTCCATGGAAGATGTTTACTTAGATCTTCAACCAAGTCCGAGGCTTTGCCATGTAAGCAATCAAGCAGCAAGGATAGCAGCTGGAATGAAGATTAATTATTACATTGATCTTCAAACAAGTCTGAGGCTTTGTCATGAAAGAAATAATGCAAGTATATTCAAGCCAATTAGTTCTGTACATTATCAGGAAAAATGTGATAATTTAAATCTATAAGGATTACCTATAAGGCAACACACATTTTTGTTATTTTGCACATTTACAACACACAAAAATAGATGTTTATTAGTTTGATAAATGTTTTTCCGGTAGAAGTATAAAATTTTATATCATTAAAAGTAAATCCTGATAGAACTTTTCACTTCAAGGGAGACTAGTACAATAAACAGCAAGAATGTTTCTTTCGGTGGGAGATAACTCACTATTAAGCAATCAGAATACAGAATAGATTAATGAAAATTTAGGCTGGCAATTTAACAAATTTGTAAAATATATAATTTGTGTCAATTTTAATTCCTTTTTAGGTTATAAAACAGTGCCAATGTTTTCATGAAGGGGAGTAAGACTTGTGGTATAAGATATCTTAAATACAAGTAAGTATATAATTCCTCTATTTAAACAAATTTTATCATCATAAAACAAGTTTACAGGATAAAAACGTGCACTAGGCTTAAAGTTGAAAGAGGTCAAATGGTTTTTTGTTGTTGACTAAAGGTTCTAAAATTTTGAATTGATCACACTGAATTCATTGTAAAGATTTGTATGCAGGCTTTGGCTAAACCACAAAATGAAGTACCAACAAAATTACAATTGTTCACCAAATAAGACGCTGAAAATGGCCCCGTTGATGCAGGTCAGGATATGAAGCTTGAAGGAATATATGTCTATTTCATTTATATTAACCAACAGAAGTCTTATCAATATAATTTATTGATAATTTTAGTTTTTGTTCAAGAAGCTGGCCAGTCCAAGTTTCAGTCCAGATGGCAGATGAGTAGCAACTCCAATGAAGATGATTACTTAAATCTTCAACCAAGTTGGAGGCTTTGCCATGTAAGCAATCAAGCAGCAAGGATAGCAGCTGGAATGAAGATTAATAATTACATTGATCTTCAAACAAGTCTGAGGCTTTGTCATGAAAGAAATAATGCAAGTATATTTAAGCCAATTAATTCTGTACATTATCAGGAAAAATGTGATAAAGTCTATAAGGAATATCTGTAAGGCAACACATATTTTTGTTATTTTGCACATTTACAACACACAAAAATAGATATTTATCAGTTTGATAAATGTTTTTCTGGTACACGAATAAAATTTTATACCATGAAAAGTAAATCCTAATAGAATTTTTACTTCAAGGGAGACTAGTACAATAAACAGCAAGAATGTTTCTTTCATGGGGAGATAACTCACCTCACTATTACACAATCAGAATACAGAATAGATTAATGAAAATTTAGGCTGGCAATTTAACAAATTTGTAAAATATATAATTTGTGTCAATTTTTATTCCTTTTTAGGTTATAAAACAGTGCCAATGTTTTCATGAAGGGGAGTAAGACTTGTGGTATAAGATATCTTAAATACAAGTAAGTATATAATTCCTCTATTAAAACAAATTTTATCGTCATAAAACAAGTTTACAGGATAAAAACGTGCACCAGGCTTAAAGTTGAAAGAGGTCATATGGTTTTTTGTTGTTGACTAAAGGTTCTAAAATTTTAAATTGATCACACTGATGTTATTGTAAAGACTTGTATGCAGGCTTTAACTAAACCATGGAATGAAGTACCAACAAAATTACAATTGTTCACCAAATAAGACGCTGAAAATGGCCCCGTTGATGTAGGTCAGGATATGAAGCTTGAAGGAATATATGTCTATTTCATTTATATTAACCAACAGAAGTCTTATAAATATAATTTAATTGATAATTTTAGTTTTTGTTCAAGAAGCCGGCCAGTCCAAGTTTCAGTCCAGATGGCAGATGAGTAGCAACTCCATGGAAGATGTTTACTTAAATCTTCAACCAAGTCTGAGGCTTTGCCATGTAAGCAATCAAGCAGCAAGGATAGCAGCTGGAATGAAGATTAATAATTATATTGATCTTCAAACAAGTCTGAGGCTTTGTCATGAAAGAAATAATGCAAGTATATTTAAGCCAATTAATTCTGTACATTATCAGGAAAAATGTGATAAAGCCTATAAGGAATATCTGTAAGGCAACACACATTTTTTGTTATTTTGCACATTTACAACACACAAAAATAGATATTTATCAGTTTGATAAATGTTTTTCTGGTACACGAATAAAATTTTATACCATGAAAAGTAAATCCTAATAGAATTTTTACTTCAAGGGAGACTAGTACAATAAACAGCAAGAATGTTTCTTTCATGGGGAGATAACTCACCTCACTATTACACAATCAGAATACAGAATAGATTAATGAAAATTTAGGCTGGCAATTTAACAAATTTGTAAAATATATAATTTGTGTCAATTTTAATTCCTTTTTAGGTAATAAAACAGTGCCAATGTTTTCATGAAGGGGAGTAAGACTTGTGGTATAAGATATCTTAAATACAAGTAAGTATATAATTCCTCTATTTAAACAAATTTTATCATCATAAAACAAGTTTACAGGATGAAAACGTGCGCACTAGGCTTAAAGTTGAAAGAGGTCAAATGGTTTTTTGTTGTTGACTAAAGGTTCTAAAATTTTGAATTGATCACACTGAATTCATTGTAAAGATTTGTATGCAGGCTTTGGCTAAACCATGGAATGAAGTACCAACAAAATTACAATTGTTCACCAAATAAGACGCTGAAAATGGCCCCGCTGATGTAGGTCAGGATATGAAGCTTGAAGGAATATATGTCTATTTCATTTATATTAACCAACAGAAGTCTTATAAATATAATTTAATTGATAATTTTAGTTTTTGTTCAAGAAGCCGGCCAGTCCAAGTTTCAGTCCAGATGGCAGATGAGTAGCAACTCCATGGAAGATGTTTACTTAAATCTTCAACCAAGTCCAAGGCTTTGCCATGTAAGCAATCAAGCAGCAAGGATAGCAGCTGGAATGAAGATTAATAATTACATTGATCTTCAAACAAGTCTGAGGCTTTGTCATGAAAGAAATAATGCAAGTATATTTAAGCCAATTAATTCTGTACATTATCAGGAAAAATGTGATAAGTCTATAAGGAATATCTGTAAGGCAACACACATTTTTGTTATTTTGCACATTTACAACACACAAAATAGATATGTATCAGTTTGATAAATGTTTGTCTGGTACACAAATAAAATTTTTTACCATGAAAAGTAAATCCAAATAGAATTTTTACTTCAAGGGAGACTAGTACAATAAACAGCAAGAATGTTTCTTTCATCAGGAGATAACTCATTATTACGCAGTCAGAATACAGAATAGATTAATAAAAATTTAGGCTGGCAATTTAACAAATTTGTCAAATATATAATTTGTGTCAATTTTAATTCCATTTTAGGTTATAAAACAGTGCCAATGTTTTCATGAAGGGGAGTAAGACTTGTGGTATAAGATATCTTAAATACAAGTAAGTATATAATTCCTCTATTTAAACAAATTTTATCATACTGTCAATAAAAAGAAACAGTCAGCTATCACTGGGCTTGAAAACTTTTGGTCAGTAGTTTTAATGTTTAATTTATTAGTACCGGTAATTGCAAATCATTTTTGCTATGTCAACTCCAACTAGATAAGAGATCTTTGTCTGGTTTTAATGGTATTTTCATAGGCGGATCCAAAGGGAATCACTGAAGCTTGACTGGAACGCCCCCCCCCCCCTTAGGTCAGTCAGTTGGGCCCCCCTCCCCCTTTATGAAAAGTTCTGGATCCGCCACTGGTTTTGTAGATAAGTTAGTGTACAGGTCATATATGTCAAAATGTCATTCACGCAAAATCTCCCCCTAAGGTGTCAAGGCTGACAGGGATTCTCACTCTTTGAGGTTTCAGATGTTGGAAAGTATGTAGTATTTGTTAGTGTTGTTGGGATGTTGTCACATTGTGTTCTCTGCATCTTCTTTTACCTTAAGGAAGCTTGCTTGTCATGTTTTTGAATTTTGGTCAGATTTTCAGAATCCTCTAGTTTTATCCATTTGAATGCATTAACAAATTAAGCCTGGTGACCCCCATTTTTCTTTTTATAATTCATTTACATGTATGATGATAAGCTGTCTGTTAAAATCTTACAAAATTTTAATTACTTTTAAATAGTTTTTGAGGACTTTAACTTGTAAATGATAAAAAGTCAAGAGAGAACATTTTCCCGCCAAAATTTCAATGGCTATGTCCAGAGGGGGGGTTCCGGGGGTGCGCACCCCCCCTTTATTTTGGCCGATCAATGCATTTGAATCGGGACATATGTTTTGCACCCCCCCTTTGCCCTGGGCTAGCACCCCCCCTTTCGAAAATTCCTGCATCCGCCACTGTAGATATCTCGAAAACAAGTAAGATGACCTATATATTTTTTTGCTTTTGATTCCTTTATTAATCCCCTATCAATATATATGCTAGTGTTTTGAAAAGTTAATTATTTTGAAACTGAGAAGCCAACTCCCTTAAAATATTGTATATCTATTTTTATATATAATGTACATATAAATTAGTATACCAACAGTGATTCCTTTTTTACTATTTTCAATGACTAAGCATTTTATTTTTCAGGTTAGCATTCCAGCTTGTACTTACAGATTGATGTTGGAAATGGCTATTAGAGTTGACTTTTAAAAGTAAGAAAGAACTATTTTATAGATTTATAAAATTTTCTATTTAAGATCATGTAAATTCCCATGTGATTTGTACAATCTTTTTACAATTTAATATTTTCTGGAATGACCTGTCAAGTTTTAGGAAGGGAAAAATTATTATGAAAAAGTCTCTCTGCTTTAATTGTTATTTCCCAGTTTGCTATTTTTTGCCTATTTCAGTTTCTTAAAATATGACAGAAAATTGAAAAGTGTATTTCTTTTTCAGATAACAATTACTGTGGCTGAAGGATATAATAGTGTGATTAATTCTCCATACTCCTTAGAGATGTTGTGAAGGTTCTTAACATGTTGACAGTTGGGGACTCTCTCTTCACAAGACATCGGATTTAACATCCCCATTCTGACACTGGACATGGCTTCCAATTTGTACTACCAAACAGATGCCTTACTTTTGCAAGGATTTTACTGCCAGTCTGAAGAAGACCAAGAGTGACCAGGGTCTTTCTAACTCTACTGAACAGTTTCCAATATGAACGATTCATAATAAATCTTGCATAAACAAGAGAAAGAATGTAGTTGATAAATTCTAAAATAATTAATGTAAAGATTCTCCATTTTCAACAAGAGTGGAAGTTTTAATTAAGGTTAATGTATTGTTTCAATTTTCACTCAACTTTCTTTTTCTTTCTACCATTAAATGCTATCAATTTTTATTATTGTGGCTCAACAGATAAAATGTTTCTAAAGTTTAAATATTTACATTGGTTAAGAATGGAGAATCTAAAAATAACAAAAATATTGTAAATAATTTAAGTATGGCAATGGTTTTATATGGAAATCAAAAATATTATTGTCAAAATTGGTGTAATGATATATTCAAAAGATTACATGTAGCAATATGTAAGTTATCCTTATTTACTACCAGTCAGACATTTCTTGACTAAATATCAAGCCTATTGCTACAGGTACTCGACTCCATTGTAATTGATCATAAGTTTAACATTTTCAAGGGGAGGTAATGCACCTGTTTAATGCCTCATACTAGAAGTTTCTTTAGTGCACAGTTTACCAATATAACTAAGACATTCTCTTCTGTGATTTGAGCAGTACCAGAGTACTGGAACTGTTTTACAAAGCATCGGCCATTAAAATTTTCATGCATTGAGTTATGCTAGGCATCTTTGGCCGAATTTTTGACAAATCCAAAAAAACAGGAGAATATTGATGAAACACCTTACTTTCAGGGAATGGAAAATAATATAGTTTCTGTAAAACAATAATTTGTGTACTGTATGTACTTAAAGCTAGGTTCACACTGCCGATCAGATCAACTCGATCAAGCCCGATCAAGACAAATTACGTGATCGGGAGACTGGTCTGACTCCATCGACAAGGATGTTTGGGATAGTCTACCCTACTCATCATCGATCTGACCATCTACCAGAGAGTTTTTGACATGTCAAAAACAATTGAGTAAGGACCGAGAAGCAAGTCACTCGAGAAGAGATCCAGAATTCGTCGAGTAGCGGTCGAATTGATAGGGAAAGGATTGTGTAGAGATCGAGATTGGTCGGAATACAACAAAATTTCCGATTAGTACTCGATCATTTCGACCTTTGCTTGACTAATCGAGTACTGATCAGAAATCTTGTTGTATTCCGACCAATCTCGATCTCTACAAAATCCTTTCCCTATCAATTCGACCGCTACTCAACGAATTCTGGATCTCTTCTTGAGTGACTTGCTTCTCGGTCCTTACTCAATTGTTTTTGACATGTCAAAAACTCTCTGGTAGATGGTCAGATCGATGATGAGTAGGGTAGACTATCCCAAACATCCTTGTCGATGGAGTCGGACCAGTCTCCTGATCATGTTATTTGTCTTGATCGGACTTGATTGAGTTGATCTGGTAGGCAGTGTGTACCTAGCTAAATGTAATGTAAAATTTTGAATATTATTGAATTACAAACCACCTTAACTTATTATTGTCCATATTTTGAGTTAGAGCCGATAGACTTTTCTATAATTTTGATATAAATTGTCCCATAAGTAGTGCACTACACCTTAAAAAATATCAAAACAAGTGTTATTTTTTTTTTATTTGTGTTTATTGTCTTAAAGAAATGCACTTCGAAATAACTGTTGGGCCTAAGAGAAGAGTTCAGTAAATGTAGATTCTGCAATTTCCATGATTAAGAGCTATGTACATAAAAGTTGAATTAGTTGAGTTCAAATTTTAATTCGGTTGAAGAAAATCACAATTTTTTTATAAGCAACCCACCCCCCATCCCCAATTTTCATAAGTAATTTAGTTGCTGTTTTCCAGATTCCCTACAACATTATATATTTCACTTTCTATTCTTTGACTAATATTATATCATAACACATTTTTGTCATATTCTCTGACTCTCCTCCCTTTCTTGAAGACAAAACTGAACAGATTATTTGATTGCTATATTGTTGACCATCAGAACTTCTCTTTTTATTATCCTTGCAAAAATACGATGCTTTTCAATTAAAGATGACGTAAATTTGCACTTTTATTGACAATTATCCAGTGACTGGAATTCCCGTGAACTAATTTTAGCAAATGCAAACACAGATTTATGATTTTTTGCATCTTGTTTACATGTTTGTACTAGAATTATAGTATGCAGCTTAGATATATCTGTAAACTTTTAAATTGAGAACAATTTTCACAAAACAAAAGCGAATTGTTTTACACCATGTACACTTAGACTTTTTATTTGCTCATTGTTAAAGGCTGAACATTGACCTATAGTTGTTAATTTCTGTGTCATTTGGTCTCTTGTGGAGTGATGTCTCAAAATCATAGATCATTATAGCACATTGTCTTTTTATATATATTTTAAGTGAAAATACTTCTGGATCTTGAAGGTGCCTAAGCATAAATTCCACTAAAAAATATTCACAAAAAGAAAAGATTGATCTTTTAAAAGCATAATTCTGCCATGTGAATAAATTTATCCGTTTTCAAGAGTAAATTTGACACAATGTCATCCTTATATGTTAAAAGCAAGTAATTTAAAATGATTGGTGCCACATATTTTTAAATCCAAGATAATAAGTAGAAGTAAATTTATTTTCTGCTGCCCTGTAAATTAGAAATAGCGAGAACACTGGAGCAAACCCTCGATGATGAGCAAAATTATTCTGTGTTCCATATGTGTTTGCAGTTTTATTTACACCCATAAGTGTTAAAAATTAAGAATGTGACAGATATTTCAAGAAATCTTTTATAGTAAAAACGCAGAACCCAAAAAGGCTATCATTGTCGCCTATGTAAATAATAACTTTGTTTAAACATAAAGCGAAATAACAATTTCTGGCACATCACTATATTTTTTGAGATATATTAGAATTAGGATAGGTAAATTAATAAGCTACTAGGTAGTAAACTGTATCAGAAGAAAATTGCTGATCATCATGAACAAATACCGGTAGTCTATATCTATATCTAAACTGGATTAAGAATGTTAAATAAAATGTTTTTGCAAATTTGGACGACAATTAATTGCAATTATGTACCATTTCAACAATAGAAGTAGTATAGACTTGCAAATCCGTACCATTACAACACTGGAAGTAGTATGGTTGTCTGAGCGAAGCCAATTGGAAGCACGTACCTCTTAGTGAAGCTAATTGGGAGCACACCCTCTGTCTTGTTGCGAAGCTAGTTGGAAGCAGTACATATATACCTCTGTCTGCAAAAGCTAATTAGAAGTAGTACCCCTGGCAGAGCGGTCCCAATTAGAGGCATGTAACTCTGAGGGAAGCCAATTGGAAGCAGTACCTCTGCAAAATTTGATTAAAAATTATTCAACCAATTTTATTTAACATTCTTTTTAAAGTTTTTAAAGTTTATTTGAACCTTTTGTGACTGAGTCACTGTCTTCTTGTATATATTAACTTTTTGTTTTACTTGATATTCCCGATTTAGTATACACATTTATGATATAATTGGTTTACGGCTCTTAAAAAAGTATTTCTTGACGATCCCTGCCAAGTGTTTGAATTTTATTACAAAAATACCGAGCACGCAAAATAAAACTTTAAAAAACACGATGCATGTAAAATTAAATAAGCAAAACATGTTGAACGAGGCACCCGTCTTGCACAACTGAACGTCAGATAAAAAAGTAAAAACATGTTGAACGTGAAATAAAAAACGGCGATCACGTTGCACGAAAATAACCCTTTACCACCCTCATTAAAGTACCCTGTCTGCAAAAGTTCAATGCAAGAGTCTTATTGCACTTAAACTTTTTGTATCATGTCAATTAAGCTTAGAAATAACCAAAAGAAACAAATTTCTCTTTCCTATAGCTTCTATATGCAATTCTATATGTAAATATGTGTTACAGCCTAAATTGACCTCAACTTATTTTTAGTCATGCATCGCCTTTGACCATTTCCTTACTGTGTGGTATGCTATTGCAACTTTTCCATCCTGAAAGAATTATTTATGGCAAAATTGCTTTACAAATTTTAATTTGATGGACAAAATTACAATTTTTTAGAAGCACCCACACCCCCAACCCCACCCCCGAATATCATCTTAATTACATTTTATGTAATGCATAAAATAACAAGCCCCTATTAATATAAGGTGTAATGGGATAATATCAATTTGGTTATCAGAATTTGTGATTATCTCCCCTTATTACTTGTTAAAAAGAACTTGTGCTAGTGTAGGAATTTTTCTGGAAATATTTCATTGTAAAGGAGGGATTTTAATACAATTTGAATTAGTAAGCTGAAATCTGAAAGCACATTTTTTCATGTATGAAATTAAGGAAGTTCGCTTGTCATGTTTTGGGATATTTGTCAGATTTTCAGAATTCTCTGGTTTTATTCATTTGAATGTCTTAAAAAAAATTGACTCCCATTTTTTTATTTATAAATCTATAACATGTATAATGATAAGCCATCTGTAAAAGTCTCATTAAAACTTAAACTTGTCAATGTTAAAGCTATGATAAGTCTAGAGAGAATATTTTACCCGCAAAAATTTCAATGGTTTATATTTTGGAAACGAGCACATTGACATTTAAATTATTTTTGCTCTTTTGATTCCTTTATTAGTCATCTATCAATATAAACTAGTGTTTTGAAAAGTTCATTATTTTGAAACTGAGAAGCAAACTGCTTTCCCTTAAAAAAAAAAAGAACCACCACATAACAGCTATGATAAAATTTTTAGATTTCAGCCTTTTCATATTTCATATAATTTTGTTTTGCTCATACATTGGTGACAAGCATATATGATAAATGAGAGTTATCAAATCATCAGCTTCAAGTTTTTCAAAAGGCCTAAATCAAACTTGATTCATCAAACACCTTGTTTTAAACTTAGCAGAACAGTTAATATGCTGGTCAATGCCCCATGTCCTCTGCAAATGGGATAACTGTAAAGAAAGTTCTTATAAAATGATGAACAATTGTTTCTTTTATCCAAAAAATTAAATAAGAAATAGGGGTATACAGTAATCAACTAATGCAAAGGTTGTCTTATTTAATAAGATAGACAAGTTTTGGTTCCTACCGCACCCTCATCAGGATTAAAACGTAACAGAAGAGTACAAAATTCCCAAGTGATAATGTGTTCTTCACAATTTGTCACCACAAGAAGAAATTACAAATAGAGAGTGAAAGTAGGTATGACAGTAAACTGGATTAACAATGTTAAACAAAATATGTTTTTGCAAATTTGGACGACAATTAATTGCAATTATGTACCATTTCAACAATAGAAGTAGTATAGACTTGCAAATCCGTACCATTACAACACTGGAAGTAGTATGGTTGTCTGAGCGAAGCCAATTGGAAGCATGTACCTCTTAGTGAAGCTAATTGGGAGCACACCCTCTGTCTTGTTGCGAAGCTAGTTGGAAGCAGTACATATATACCTCTGTCTGCAAAAGCTAATTAGAAGTAGTACCCCTGGCAGAGCGGTCCCAATTAGAGGCATGTAACTCTGAGGGAAGCCAATTGGAAGCAGTACCTCTACAAAATTTGATTAAAATTTATTCAACCAATTTTATTTAACATTCTTTTTATGGTGACTTGAATAACACCGATATCACTCAGATTACAATTCTACCTTGACAGGTAAGTTTGTATTTAGCCTATAAAATACTTATTTAGCCTTGAGAATTGAAAGGTCAGTTTATCCCATTCATACAATAGAAGTTTACCTATGAGGGTCTGAATGGGGTTTACAGAATAGAGAATAAATGTAATAGCAACAAAAAATAGAGAATAGAGAAAATGAACAACAAAATAAAGAATAGAAAATAATGTGGTGCAAAAGTATAAAGAATAAATGTGCAAAATAAAAAGGAAACTTAGGTAACTGTAATGCAATACCGATAATATAATGATCAATGTGCATAATTGATAAATAATCTTGTAACAGAAAGACTATATAGTAAAATCATTTTCATGAGATTTTGCTTTACAGAATGAGAGTTATTTTTAAGGCTATTAAAAGAAAAATGCCCTAAAAATTTAAAGAATACAGATATTAAAAAACCCATGCAGGTCCTCATGTCATTTACATTGTCAAAATATAGGACACATCTAGTCAAACTGGTTTTAAACTAGACATCTTGTCAAACTGGTTTTGTATAACTGACTGTTTCTTGCCCTAGATGTCTATTTCACAGTGACCTTATGTGTTTGTGCTAAGAGTACATTGTACTGTCAAATTCATTGATTTTCTGTTGGGACATGACCTACATTGTAAACATGCAAAATAGTGGCTTGAGATTTCAACTAATATTAGTATAATAAATTAAAATTTGGAATATTATATCTTGGTTGATGATGGTTTTTTTTGGGACCAAGATGTTTTCTTCATTCTTGTCCACATTATGATTATTTTAACCTTCAACATTGTTCAATGCACATTTAAAGATAGAAAAAATTTCAGCTCTCATTTAAAATATTTTGCAACTTAATAATAATCTGTCAGATTTGGTGTAAACAAAAAACAAAACCCTGCAAGCATAGTCTATTTCTATAACAGTCAAGCAGATAGTTTTTTTTATATCTGAAAAAAAAACTACCATGTAAAGAAATATGCAATTAAAAGGTCTAAAATAACCCCTAAAATTCAACATTAACAGATTTTTAACAATTAAATCAAGATGCACAAAGTTTTAAGTATTGGTCAGAATATAGGGTTCTTCTGTACTTTAACAATATCACAATAACAATAAAGTGACCTTAATTTTGGACAAGGTAAATGGCATGAAGCCAAATTTATCCACCTCTATTGTATGAATGGAAAACTGACCTTTCAATTCTCAAGGCTAAATAAGTATTTTATAGGCTAAATACAAACTTACCTGTCAAGGTAGAATTGTAATTTGAGTGATACCGGCGTTATTCAAGTCACCATAATGTTTACTTTCATACCAACCCTCATTTTCTATTTATAATTACTCCCCTTGTTGACATTGTGATGTGCAAATTATCACTCCACCATTTAGTAGATCATTCTAATAAATTACTACAACACTGTGACAAGCGCTTAAGTATTGTTATAAGAGTAAAATATTTTATTAATTTTAGTTTATGCTCCTTTAAATGATAACTTTACTTACTTTATTTTTTTGATAGCTAAGGTTCCTCAAGATCTATAGAGAGGCTGATATAAGTTTGCTATCAAGGGTATATGATACAGTAACAGGGGAGGTAATGATGTCGCTAATGTCAAATGTTACTTTTAGCCATGTTAAATAGTTACATATCAGGAAAAGATCCATTTTTTTACTGATTCAACATGAAAATGAATTAATGGACCCCTCTTTTTAAAAATTACATTAGGCTTGAATATGTCTAAAATTATTTGTGCCAATTTGAAGAAGTCTCCAATGGAATTTTCTAAATAAGATAGATATACAGCCAATAATGATGTTTTTTTTACAAAAATCATGTATTAAGATCATTTGTGCTAATTTAGTAATATTTTTTTTTAATTTCAAAACTTCCCTTGTGTTTGTCTTTATTAACAAAAAAGAAAGTACGTCTTTCCATTTGATGGAAATATCCAAGAAACCGAAATGTCTAGTATAAAATGTCTGAAATTTGACCACTCATCTATAAAATTAAGGTACCTGTATTATTACATATTTGAATTGACTAAGTGAATAAATAACTTGTAAGCAAACTTTGCGTTTTTTATTTTCAATAAATTTTATTACATGTAAAATACAATAAATTATTTTTTTCAGATTAAGTTGTCAGAGGATGGGGTGGAATAATCATATCAGTTTGTTAATTAATATTTGTGGTCTTGAAAAATCATGATATTCTTGAAATAAAATAATTACTCATGGCACCAAATAGATTTTATTAGAAATTATTTTGTTATGTAGTAGTTTAAATGAAAATGGAAACCCTTAATATTTCTTTTAACAATTTTGAATTATAAACTTTAAAAAAATTGTTTTGAATAAATGAAGAAAAAAGTTGACAATTTTCAGTTTAAATTCAAATTGCAGATTTGACATGACAAATTCATTATTTTTATTTATGTTCCCTAGTAAGCTTTAGATTAGAAAATCTTGAAAAGAAAATGAAAAAAAGTGTACCTGCAGTGAAAGGATTATTAATTTTAAAATGAATTCAAAGTTTTCCAATGTATATAGCTTCACACTAGGAATTGGTATTTGTTTACTTGACAAAAAGAGGATTTTTATTTTCAGTCTTGATGGGGTCGTGTATAAAAAAAAATGGATTTCCAGAAAGTTGGCTTTTGAGGCTTGAACTTCTTTTCTTCACACTATTGAACACCAACCAAAAAGATACACTAGTTTTCTCCAAAAGTGGTGTGTTTACAAACAATTCAAAATTTTTGCTATTTCAGTTGTTGTTTGGATATAAAATACTCTTTTACTTTGATAGAAACAAATCATCACAATTTCAATATCTCAAAAGGGACATTATAAGGACTCCCCGGTGAGAATGTGGGAGCCCTACAGTTTTCACTTTGTTCGTCTGTCTACAATTTTTGTAAATGCAAAACCTCCCCCCTAAAAGATTGGTAAATTAAAGCAATCTTTACCATTCACTGTGCTTGCAATCACTTTGATTACCATTCTAGGGTTATGCCCCTTTACATATGGAAAAATTCCAGAATGGTTTCATTTCTGTTCTCTTAATTTGAGTTTGTCTCAACTAAATTTAATGAAATGTATATACATAATGACTATATAACCATTAAACTCAGTTTAAGTTCAAATTTTGGCAGCTTCACTTTTACAGTTCTTGAGTTATGTCCCTTTATAACGTTATATGCTAGCGGGGGCATCATCTGTGTTGTAGGCATTGACCCCATTTATTTTTAATATATTTGAAGCAGATTAGTTGTTATTTAGGTATTTTGTAGCATGAGCATGATGCATTATAATTAGATTTTGCTTGTGTTTCATAGACTAACCTTCACTTTGTACCCAGAGTGTCGAGTTTCTTTTTATATACTCTAACTTATATTTACATGTGATTGTGTATTTTGTTTTGAATAGTTCTACTTTTTTATACTGTCCAAAGTATACCTCCTGAGACAGTTTTGGCAAGCAAATAGTTTCAAAACATGTTTCCAACATTTTTCCACCACATTGATTTTATCTCGTTTTAAACACAGTTAACAATTATTTCATTAATTATCATTATAATGATTTTCTTTATGTGTATATTTTTATAGTTATGAGTTGTATTCATGTAATATTGTATGTATAATAATTTCCTAGGCATAAAAGTATAACAGGAATTGATTGTCTTCTTGCGTATGTGTATATAATACATGTATACGTAGGCGTAGGAATTTTAGCACCAAAATATTTGGGTTGTTAAGTGACATCTTTATGTATTTTAGTTCTAGTTTGAACTTTAAACATTGTATTTTTAGGGATGTTTAAAGAACAAAGATTTGCATAATTTTGTATTTTGATATTAGATTAATTTTATGTAGGCGGAATGGCATATATACAAACATAATCATAATTTGACATTTTTGTACCAAATATTTTATAGCTGTAGTCCTAATGACAAGATTTCTCTTTTACTTACATATTTAGAAACAAAATTATTTTTTCTTTTTCTCATTTACCTAGTGAGGTCAAACATTTGCAAAAGGACACAGGTTCCCTTAAATAGGGTTTCCTGGTCAGCCACAAAACATACTGGAATATGTATAATTTCTCACGTTTTGTAGTAAAGGGAGAAATTATTGTATATAGGGTACTAGCGTAGTATTTTTTTAAGTTCAAGTCAGTAGGTATAAGACACGTAACTAACATTATAACGGGAAATTTTTTCCCTGAGATTATCACTTTCTAGCCTGCTGCAGACAGGGCAACATTCAAGTTCCATTCATATTATGAATATACTTTGATACATGCATTTACATATTTTTCAAAACAATACACGTCCGAGTATGTCTCGTGAAATGACTTGTCGCATTGGGTCGGAGCATATATGACCGTTTCCAGACCCTTGGGTCGGACCCAGGTTTCCAGTTTCCCATTATTGGGTTTGTTTGGTTGTTCCTGGCCGGCGAGGTCGTTCATGATCGAGTTATTCATTTGTTCAGTTATTCAGTTTACATTCATGTCAACCATATTATATCTCTTGTTCGTACAAGGTTTACTTTTTCTAGCTAAGTTGTACCTAATAGTATATTTCAAGGTTTTTGTTACTAGGAGTAATTGTGGTTATTGCTTTTTTCATATGTTTATATAAATATATATATATATATATTAAGACACATGTATGTAATTATTTAATAAATTCTGTTGTCCACTATGCTTGCTGGGCTATTGGCAACACTATATATTGTATTCATTCATGCCTTATAATAGATATGAGCATATAGGGTATACGTATAGTTATTCAAATGCAAAAGGTTGACATGAGATTATTTCTCTAGTACTGGTACAAGTTATTGAATTCATATTGTATAATGTATGTTTATATTGATAATTTGTCTTATTAAATAGCAGCTCACAATATGCTGTACTCGAGCTAGTCAAGAAACATAAGTTTGTGTTGTGTTTTTCTTTAAGGAGTTAAAGGTTAAATGTATTTTGTGGAAAGAAGACTAAATTTAAGATCCTATGTCCTTCAAACTGTCTGAGTTATTGATAAAAATAAGATGTGGTATGATTGCCATTTAGGCTCAACTCTCTAAGAGAGACCAAATAACACTAAAATAAACAACCATAGGTCACAGTACGGCCTTCAACAATGAGCAAAACCCATACTGAATAGTCAGCTACAAAGCCATGAAATGAAAAATTTAAAACAATTCAAACATTTGTTTTGTTATGCCTATATATTTGAGGGAAAGAAGTTTAGGTAATATTATATATATTTTATATACAAGTATGTCTGAACCAGTGACGACTCTACAATAGATTTTATCCATCAGATCACCAGAAGTGATGGTGATACAAGGCTATTGCAAATGGCAGTCAGCAGGGTTTAAGAACATGCATTGTTCAACCTGCTCAAGTCAAATGCGTTTTGTTAAAATATTCTTTTTCACTTTTTTGGTCTTTTGGAAAATGCTGTTTGTGCTGTAGACCCCTCTACCAAGAAATTTGTTTTGAATGCATACATATAAAAAATTGCGGTTTTTATGCAATGCAATCATGTTTGAACATTTGTATGCCATAACCATTTAATGTAAATGTGTTTGTGCGAATAAAATATTGTCTATTGTCTATTGTTTTCAATTTAGACTTTCGGTATTTATATTTTTTTGCGTGTGAATCGACTCGTATATAAAATTGATTTGACATAACCTATGTTAATACCCCTGCTGTAAAGAGTGGTATACTTATAGTGATGGATGGACCATCCCTATGTACTTCTGTTAGAACTATAATTTCCACCCTACGTTTCAAGTACAGCTTGAACAATATAAATCTTTGGAAATATCAAGGCAATGTCATGGACCATAAAATGGAAGAAAAGTTAGATTTTATAGTTTTGACATTAAAGTTGAACAAGAAATGGCCTAGTTACTGCTAAAATTTGGGTTTCCATGATAATACTGCTTGACCAAATCAATTGAAATGAAATGAGTATAAAAAAGAAGTGGTATGATTGCCAATGAGACAACTATAGGTCACTGTACGGCTTTCAATAATGAGTAAACTAAAAGCCCATACCACACAGACAGCTTTTAAAGGCCCTGAAATGACAAATGAAAAACAATTCAAACAAGAAAACTTGCGGCCTAATTTATTTACAAGAAAATGAATAGAGAACAAATATGTAACACATCAACAAACAACAACCACTGAATACCAGGCTCCTGACTTGGGACAGGTACATACATACTGAATGTGGAGGGGTATATAAACATGTTAGCAGGATCACAACCCTCGCTCACCTTGGACAGTGGTGTAACAGTACAACATAAGAACAAGCTATACAAATCAGTTGAAAAAGGTTTGTATAACTCATCAGATTGATAAAAATAGAAATACATCTAACAAAAACAGAGTGGATTTGATGTTTTTCACATTTACCATTTACTAGTTATGCCCAATGGTATTTTGTATAATATTAAGGTATATATTTCTTTTGAAGTTCAGTAATAGTATTATTATTACATACATATTTGTTTTTCGACTATTTTTTTATACAAATAAGGCCGTTAGTTTTCTAGTTTGAAAAATATTACATTGTCATATCGAGGCCTTTTATAGCTGACTATGCGGTATGGGCTTTGCTCATTGTTGAAGGCCGTATGGTGACCTATAGTTGTTAATGTCTGTGTCATTTTGGTATCTTGTGGACAGTTGTCTCATTGGCAATCATACCACATCTTCTTTTTTATATATAAACAATAGCGAAGATGTGTTTTAGAGGTCAGTTTGTATATGTTGTTTCAAAGGCTAATTGGAACTATGTAGGTTGTGTCATACATTTTCTGCTGACAATTAGCTTTTGTTGTCACTCAAGTAAACTTTTTAAAAAATCTTGTGGAACTACGAGAACAAAGAAGTAAGTTCATGAAGGGTTAAAATTGGCCTTTAGAATTCTATGTTTTGTTTAAATCAGGCCAAAATACTACAAATTTCACATAGGAATAATTAGGATAAAACTATTAATACAAAATAACTTGACCCCTTAAATATGAATTATTTGAGTTGTAATGCCAGTTTTGGTCAAATTTTCAATAACTTGGTCTCCACCTTATCGTTGAAAGATCTTTTGCTTTTGTTTTGATTATTGATTTTTGTCTTGCCGCAGTATTACTGTTTCACAAGATGTCACTTAGATTTTTGGTATATGATATCGAACAGTTTATACGCTTTTAAACCTAACCCTGTTTAACCAAACTCCTTTTCTTATGAGAGTTATCTCCGCGAACACACTTTGTATATGGATGCCTCATGTAACCAAGTTTCCTTCAGTCCCATGTCCAAATGTCCTTGACCTCATTTTCATGGTTCAGTGACTACTTGAAAAAAAGTTAAGATTTTTTGTAATGTTAAACTCTCTCTTATTATAAGTTATAGGATAACTATATTTGGTATGTGTGTACCTGGTCCTCATACCCATCAGACAGTTGCTCGACATTGATCTCATTTCATGGATCAGTGAACAAGGTTAAGTTTTGGTGGTCAAGTCCATATTTCAGATACTATAAGCAATAGGTCTCATATATTCGGTGAATTGAAGGACTGTAAGGTGAACATGTCCAACTGGCAGGTGTCATCTGACCTTGACCTCATTTTCATGGTTTAGTGGTTATAGTTAAGTTTTTGTGTTTTGATCTGATTTTCATATACTGTATGCAATAGGTCTACTATATTTGTTGTATGGAATGATTCAAAGGTGTACATGTCTAGCTGGCAGGTGCCATCTGACCTTGACATCATTTTCATGGTTCAATGGTCTAAGTTAAGTTTTTGAGTTTTGGTCTTTTTTTCTAATACTATTTGCAATAGGTCAACTATATTTGGTGTATGGAAATATTTTATTATCTATATGTCAGTTGCACAGGTTTTATTTGACCGTTACCATATTTTCATAGTTCATTGCTCTGTGTTAAGTTTTTGTGTTTTGGTGTGTTTTTCTTTAAACTATACACAATAGGTCAACTATATTTGTTGTATAGAAGAATTGTTAGCTGTACATGTCTTCCTGGTATGGTTCATCTGACCTTGACCTCATTTTCATGGTTCATTGGTCAATGTTTATTTTTCTTGGTTAAGTTTATGTGACAGTTGTAATAAAGCTTTATATTTAGGACTATCAACATAATATCAATGATTAGTAAAGAAGGCGAGACATTTCAGCGTGTGCACTCTTGTTTTTTTAAATATAGGATTTTACTATTTTTTTCTATAAATGAACTTTATCACATACTTAATAGAAAAATGAGATTAAAAAATGGGGTCACTGTTCACTTAAGCTCACAATCTTTCTTCGAAAGAAGCATGCATTTTTGTGAAGGTACTTTTTTTTCTGTTGAACTACAAATGTAATAGGAGAAATAAAAGAACTAAATTACAGAAATCGCCTAAATTTTACAATTGTTTAGTTTTAGTTTTAGTGCAGCTAATTGAAAACAAGAGGTTGTCAGAGCAACAGTAAACCAGATTTATTACCATTTATTTGTGTCCTGGCATTGTTTTATATCACAATTACCATTACTGATGAACGATGAATGTGAAAATTGTCAATATCAAGTTTGACTTCCATTTTGTCATCAATGACAACATATTAAAATTTGAAAAGCTTTGGTTGAATGGTTCATGTGTAAATGCAACAACATGACTGGAAACACAATTTTTCCATCATTCAAGAACCATAACTCCTGAACAGAAAAAGTGAAAATCACCATTATTGATCTTGACCTCAATTTTGTCATCAGTAACAACATATTAAAATTTGAAAAGCTTTGGTTGAACAGTTTATGAGAAAATGCATGGACACGACTGGAAAAGCCATTTTTCAATCTTTCAAGAATCATAACTCCTTAACGGTAAAAGTCAAAATCATCATTATTGAACTTGACCTTTCATTTTGTTGTTAGCAACTACATTTTAAAGTTTTATAAGGTTTGGTTGAACGATTTATGAGTAAATCCACAGACAACCTATGGCTGCCGCCCGGCCACACACCTTCCCATCGTACATCCCCAAATCAATTACTGACATTATTGTCACAAAAATATGGTTAATAATAATTTAAAAAATAGGTCATCAATGAGTTAAAAAAGATATTTCAATTTTAATGCAAAAAAATAGCAAATTTGCACCAAAGGGAGATAATTTGGAACTTTTTCAATGATATGAACATTTTAAAAGTCATCTGGGGCCAAAACTAATCTATTTTTTTTGGTTGATTTTTGTACCATAGTAACAATTAATAGTGTTATAAAGAAAAAAAATGTTTAAAAATTTTCTGAAATTTTTGTTCCCTCAAGCCTCCTTAAAGAAAACAGTTACATAAACATAAACTATAGAAAAATGTGGATTTGTAGAATTAATTCTAATGAAAAGCAAGCACAGTATTATTTTTTTTCTGTCTGAGAATTAGGAGGAGTCTGTATTCATTTAGTCAAACCTTCATCAGGACATTAATTTTCATGTCTTGAGTTGGATAACACTTGTTGGACACTTAAATTTGTGGATAAAGCCATCCCTGAAAACCACAAACATAAGTACCCTGCAAATAAATATACAATATTAGGTCAATGTCAGAAAAACATCAATTTTTTCGTATGAGGCTGAGAAACTGGGGAAGGGCGAGGTTTTACTAAGCCCTTCCCCAGTTTTGTGCCGAATATTTTTATGACATCAGTGGCTAATCCAGGGGGATAACGATCAATGCAATTGAAAGGGAACATATAGTTGGACATACACCCCCCTCCCCAAACTCCTTTATCCTGGGTTAGGAACCCTCCCTTTTAAAAACAGTCAAGAAACTAAAACTGCTAGTTATTGTCAAGGTAGCCATGGTTGTTAATAGACAACAACAAAAGTGTAAACTAGACATGTAAAATACTAGTTCATTCAGGTTGATTTGGTTGAAATTGGTCCAATAGTTACATAGCGTGCTGTTAACATTTTTTTTTAAAGTTTTTAATGAAAAACAAGGGGACAAAATGTAAAATCACAAAAATACTCAACTCAGACAAAAATTCAAAACGGAAAGTCCCTAATCAAATGGCAAAATCAAAAGCTCAAACACATCAAATGAATGGATGACAACTGTCATATTCTTGACTTCAATGGTATAGGCATTTTTTTATGTAGAAACTGGTGGATTGAACCTGGTTTTATAGCTAGCTAAACCTCTAACTTGTATGACAGTCCCATCAAATTTGTGACAACTGACACTGAATGAAAACAGCAGCTAACATGGCACACAAGACCAGGTGGTAGGTGAGTTAACAAAAGTAGAATATCATCCAATATGGAATCATAATTAAAAGGAAGATCAAATAAAATGAAGAATAATAAAACAGATGATTTATTTTTGTCATGACTCTTGAGGGCTGTCTCTGTGAAGCTGTGGTCTTAGTGATGATAATGTAATTAAAATGGCTTCCTAAAAAAGAAAAATAACTTTCAGTATAAAACATAATTTTTACATAGGTATGCATGAATTTTTTTTTACAAGAGAAATTACACATGTCATCAAAATATTGTTTATGTCTAGAATAAGTATATATTTTTTTCAATGAAAATAATAAACAGAGATATGTCTCGCTTTTTTGTAATTTTGAATATGCAAATGCTGAAATCAAAATAGCAATACTTTAACATTTAACATAAGTTATGCAAATATTCAAAGTCAATGAACCATGACTAAAGGGGCAGGCCCAAATATTCTACATGGGAATAAGATGTGCTAATGCTTATACAACTGAATACCAAATATCATTCACCTATCACTACTACCCAAATTTGCACTTGATCTGAGTTTTGAGGTCATAACAATTGTGTGTAAGTTTTATACATTTGGTTGAGGCAAACTTTTAGAGTTAGAGAATGGAAAATTTAGCAATTTTTACATTTGTAAAGGGGCATTAGTCTAGAACAATAAGGGTGACACCCCAAATAACTGATCTGTATTTTGAAGTAATAAGCCTTGTTTATAAGTTTCATAATATTTGGTTGAGGCAAACTTAAGTTGGAGCACGGAAACAAAAAAAAATTCCATTTGTAATCAGGCATAACTCTAGAAAGGTAAAGTAACACCCCCAAAATCTAATCTTGAACTATTTGTGGTAGTAAGCAATGTGTATAAGTTTCATAGTATTTGGTTGAGGAAAACTAAAGTTAAAGAAAAAAAACACAAAAAGATCAGCAATTTTTCCATTTGTAAATGGGAAGAAATCTACAATAGTTGAAGTGACGCCACCAAAATTTAAATTTGATCTGTATGTTGTTGTAATAAGCATTGTGTTTATTTTCATAACATTTGGTAAGAGAACAGAAACCAACTTTGGGGGGTACATACGGACAAGGGTAAAGGGCATAAAAATCCATAAATAATCTTTCAGTGTAAAATTCTACCCTAAAGTAAAAACCTACTTAACTATGAGAAAACTCTCTTCAACATTATTAATATTTGAATATTTTCAATCTTTTAAATGTTTGAATGAGGACCTTTTAAAGCCTTCTATTTTTAATTTAAAAATATATTAAAATTTGAACTGCATTCAGTAAACAGAATAATATTTGTTTCTTTATAACTCACTTCAGTTCTAATTGTACGACTCCCTTGACTTGGACAGGTGTTGAGGTAATGTTGGAACAACAAGCTTGGATCATCTACATTCAGGGCTTCATCTGCATCTAAACTGGCTTCTAAACCTTTAACACCACCAAATACTACCAGTGCATGT
The DNA here is from genome assembly GCF_963676685.1 of Mytilus edulis. NCBI lineage: Eukaryota > Metazoa > Mollusca > Bivalvia > Mytilida > Mytilidae > Mytilus > Mytilus edulis. The sequence goes on from NC_092347.1 coordinate 57,955,253, forward strand.
CTGAAAACAGATGTTATAAATTGACAAAAAGGTATTTAAAAAGTAAAAGTGACATGTCAAAACTTAGATTCTATGTTCATTTTCAGAATGCTTATGGCACTGTTTCAAAGGTTGGTTGCATTGTTTTGGTTTTTGTCGAGCCTTCGACTTTAGTTGAAAAAGCGAGACTAAGCAATCCTACATTCCGTCGTCGGCGTCCACAAATATTCACTCTGTGGTTAAAGTTTATAAAATTTTAATAACTTTCTTAAAACTATCCTAGATTTCTACCAAACTTGGACAAAAGCTTGTTATTGATCATAAGATAGTATCCAGAAGTAAATTTTGTAAAAATAAAATTCTATTTTTTCCGTATTTTACTTTTAAATGGACTTAGTTTTTCTGCCAGGAAATATTACATTCACTCTGTGGTTAAAGTTTTTAAAATTTTAATAAATTTCTTCAAACTATCCTGGGTTAGTACCAAACTTAGACAGAAGCTTGTTTATGATTATAAGATAGTATCCAGAAGTAAATTTTGTAAAAATAAAATTCCATTTTTTCCGTATTTTTTCCTTTTAAATGGACTTAAGATTTTCTGCCAGGAAACAACACATTCACTCTGGTTAAACTTTTTAAAAATTAAATAACTTTCTTATAAATACTATTTTGGATTTGTACCAAACTTGGACAGAAGCTTGTTAATAATCAAAAGCTAGTATCTAGAAGGAAATTTTGTAAAAATAAAATTCCATTTTTTTCGTATTTTACTTTTAAATGGACTTAGATTTTCTGCCAGGAAACAACACATTCACTCTGTGGTTAAACTTTTTAAAATTAAATAACTTTCTTATAAATACTATTTTGGATTTGTACCAAACTTGGACCGAAAGCTTGTTAATGATCAAAAGCTAGTATCTAGAAGGAAATTTAGTTTTCTTCCAGTTGACATTACATTTAGTCTGCAGTTAAAAGTTTTTAAACAGTATTAGATTCATAAACTATCCGGGATTTTTATCAAACTTAATTGCAGGCTCAACAAAAGTGAGGAAAAAAATCAATAAAATTATTCCTCTTGATACTATTTTTTGATTGTAAGAAGCTTCTGTCCAAGTTTGTTAAGAACCCAGGATAGTTTATGAATCTAATAAATATTTTAAAAACTTGAACTGCAGACTCTATGTAATGTTAACTGGAAGAAGAACTTAGTCCATTTAAAAGTAAAATACAGATACACAGGTACAAAATTTTAACAAAATTTACTTCTGGATACTATCTTATAATCATAAATAAGCTTCTGTCAAAGTTTGGTACAAACCCAGGATAGTTTAAGAATGTTATTAAAATTTTAAAAACTTTTAACCACAGGGTGAATGTAATGTTTGGTCGCCGCCGCCAACGGAATGTAGGATTGCTATGTTTAGCTTTTTTCGACTAAAGTCGAAGGTTCGACAAAAACCTGTATAACTGAACAATCTGCTTTATGTTCCTCTTAAAATTGTCAAAAAAAAAATGTCATCTGATAAGATGAGCTGCATAAAATGACAAAATTATGAATGGAAATATGAGAGTTAAATTAGCCAATAAATAATCTGAAGTATAATAATTTCATTTACAGATATTTCCCTTAGTATTTAATGTTATAACCAGTAGCACACATACAATTTGATCTTTACCTTTTTGTCTAGGTCATAGAATAGAATGACTTTTTAGAAACACAGCAAGGAAGAAAATAGCAGATACAAAAGTACCATAGTTTGTAGTGAAGAATTAGAAATTTTATTTGTACTTAAAGATAAATCTTACAATACAGTTTAGTAGATATTCCTAAGACTTACTGGTAACCATCCAATGTTGTAAATGTATCTATACTTGATCCTTTTTCCGATGTACCAACGGTCAGATCATAACCAGTTTTATATGGACACTCAGTAAACACAGCACCTAAACTACTGGCTAATCTGACATTGTATCCCCAGTACAAACCAGCATCTTTCTGTGGTGTAGAGGGCGAGACAACTATGCCTTTCCATTTCTTTTTCTCTATAAATTAATCAATACTTAATGTTATCATAGATTTCAATTATTCAAGGGTAATAGTTATTCATTTTAACAACAAATTATCAAATGTAAAACTGAAATATCAAATCTGCAAAATGTCTGGATATTACATTTTATGTACTGTAAATTCAGAAATTATTGCATGCATTTATTATTGCGATTTTTTCGAGAATGGTAAAAAAAATGTGAGTTTAATTATCGCGATTTCGAAAAAAACTGCGTTCAGATCTATGTTTCAGTTATCAGAATGCGAGTTCTTATTATTGCGATACCCATCCAGTTGCATAATTCGCAATAATTAAAACCTCGCAATAATTTCTGAATTCACAGTAACTGCTAACAATATTTCTTATCCTCAATTTAGAAGAAGATACCCCATTTTATGGACTTAATTGGGATGAACTTTGCAAATAATGATAAAAACACAACCAACACAGGTTGTTAATAATGGTTGTACATAATAGCAGTTCCTATTTTTGAATTAATAAGGAAATTGAACAACTAAAGTATGGAATAAATTTTACCTGGGTCTTGGTCAGATAATTTCACTGTAACTCGTATTCCTGGTTGTAAATGTTTATCTATCTGTACTTCTTTCTGCAAACATATATATACACAGTTTGTATGATCAACCTTTCTTGTCTGTTGTGTGATTCTTACTATTCTATGCTTTTTGGTCGAGCTGAACCTTACATTAGTATTATCTTAGAAACAAACTATTTAAACCTATTCTTGTTTTAGTTGTAGCAACTGTACAACAAATATAGCAATTTTGTTAAATATGTCATTTTTACATTTGATAACACTAAACACTCAAAACTTGAAAATGATAGTTGAGACTTTATATTCATATTAAGTTTGGTTTCATGGATGAAAACAAGAAGGTTTTAAAATTTGTGCATTGTATCAAAGTATTTTTATGTCCAGAAGTCTGGGATTAACAAAAAAGTGAAATAAATATATCAAATTCTAAAATACAGTTGACTCAAGTTATGTTAAAACAGCAAAAGAGTTTTAATACTTCAAGTCAACTGACGTCTGAATCAAGAAAAGCTTTATATGCAAAAAACAATCAAGGGGAGAAAACACAACTTTGCAAAAGATAATACCAGAATTGTGTATCCTGTTGATCTAGACATACTTCATTACTTTGTACTAGTGAACATCAATTTGATAACTGTTTTTTATTTGAGGCAGTGGTTTGGTTTTCTGTAGTTTTTAAATACTGTATTGTTTTAATAATGCTGCTGCTGTTTTAAGAGGGTAGACCTTGGTTCAGGGAGATAACTCTTTAAATCAGTTATGAGTTTGTAAAAGTCAAGTTTCGTCAATAAATTTTAAGCATGTACCTGAAACAAATTGGAAATAATCTATGTATCCAAGAAGCTTAGAACATATTTATGAAAATGGCTGACACAAACGTGCTGATGATTTTAAGAGTTCTTTCCCTTAACCTAGGTCTACCTCCTTAAAACAAAAACAATATGATGTTTGTTTGAATACGTCTCTTTTCTTTCTGACCCATTCTTTACAATACTGTTCAAATACTGAGGGGGGATAGGACCTTTATCGGGACTCTGGGATCGGGTGTATTTAAGCTCGGGATTTCGGGATTGACCCTTTCGGGATTCGGGAATTCTTGTTTTTGAATTTCGGGACCTCGGGATTTCGTGTTTTTAAGCCCGCATTTCAGGATTTCATGTTTTTAAGCCCGGAATTTGGGATCAGGACCCCTCCTACCCTCCCTCAAACTTTAATAATATATGTAAAAGTTTTACCTTTAGAAGACCAACATTAGCAAAAGATCCCTTTCCAGTCTTCACAGGTTTGTCCAACACTACACCCTCTCTGTACTGGCAATTGTCGTCTGCTCTCATGTGGTGGGGACTATCAAGGGGGTTCAAAATGCCTGAAATAAAATAAAAATTTGTCATGACAAACTCAACATTAATTGTTTTGGTTTTGATAACACACTCAAAGAGATATTTTAATCTACATCAAATGTGAATGAAATATTACTTTGTAAGTACATGTGTACCAGCATATAAAATTGGTTCATGTTGGTTCCTTGTCACCTTGCAGCGTTGAGCAACAAGAGAAAAGATTGGTGTTAGCATCTGAATTGGCAAGTAATACCCTAGTATTTGCTGCCCGAAGTTCAGCTCCATCAAATTCACCATGACCTACATTTCTTAGGATAAATGACCTGTTTAAACAGTAGTTATCTGTTGTCATGTGCACTTATACTCACCACACTACATCTTGTATATGTGTAAATTCATGAAAGAATCATTATAAAAATACAATAGAAATAAAAAAAGAACTTTGATCCATAAAATACAAAATGTACCTGCATACTGTAAATCTTTGTGTTGTGGGAAGAATGATTTTCTGAGATACTGTGGACATTCCAAGTACTGTAAAATTCTGGCCATTTGAACATTAGCATGACCTTTCTTTCCAACTCCTTGATAATCTCCTTCCACACTTCTGTGAATAAAAGAAATAAAATCTAAAACTATCAATGGTTAAACTGTTTGAGGAATAATTATTGTCTTTTTATAACTACTGAAGGCTATTCTGAAACTGGTTTCCAGACTTGACCGTCGCTATACAGATGGTTAACACACCCTTGAATTGGTATCATTGTGTTTATACTGCCTGAGACAATATACATTGTAAGGCTGATAGAAATCCCAATAGATAAAATAATTTATGGCCTGATCTTTGTGTATAGTCAGAACTATACAAATTTCATACCATGTTATAAAGTTGAATAAATATATATCCATAGTGTATACCGGTATATGACTTGACATCAGGGTTTAATATTCACTGTTCTTATGCACTGAGTCTTATGAGACCAAGAACAAAAGTTTGAGACCTGCAAGTTTTTTTTAGATATGTTTTGTTGAATAAATTAAAATGATAAAGACCTGAATTTCTTTACCAGTAATTAATCACATCTGCTGGGTTTTATAGAAAATTTGGACACAGTCCTTATGTTTCGAAAGCAAACCTATTGCATGAACTTGATGTTATCTTCTGCATAGTGGGCCATGACCAACCTTCCTTCCCAGATTTTTAAATACATTACAAAGAAATTGTTGATGGTAAAAGGTATAGTAATCCACTATTGCCTAACTAGATGACCCAGACTGCTAAATACCTGCTTTGGACTTCCCAGGGACATGGAATCAATGACTAAATCAGTCCCAAAAATCAACTGTATACAGGCATACCACATGACCTTATTCTTATATAGGAAACAAGAAAGTGCTCTTATATTAAATCAATAAATTACCTGTCCAAAGATCCTGTTTCATCAAATATGATGATCTCATTTACATTAAATATCACTGCAGCTCTGGCTATCTGTAATACAATATAAATAATGAATTATCTCCCTTTCTTTGCCCTGCTAAGCTTTTTACAAAATTATATATCATGTCTTTGCAAAATTTATGTAGTTTCCCAAGCTTACAAACTCTGATCCTGGATTATCATAATGTATAATTTAACAAAGCACTTCTAATTTTGCCTTAGACTTATCTTTTAATTATTTACACCTAGTTAGGTTATGACTAAAAGAAAAACTATTGTTTTGATCATGAAAATCACATAGGATCAGATAAATTAATCAGAAGATTTTTCTTATCAAAATATCAGCTTAATGTCACAATATGAAGATTTTTTTGCATTCATGACTCATCTATACAAAAAATTATGTGACTCCAAGCTGATATTTTACAATATTAATACTCATAAACTGTGTTACATTTTGTATTTCATAGATCTCATTTCTGCTTTGGCCATCTGTAATTCTATGATATGTTAATTTCATAAATAGCTACTTGTATGTAGTTGGTATAAAAATGAAATAGATTAGCTTAAATTAGAATGCGTATCAAAATGAAAGACTTAATTTTTCTAAATTATTCTGAGATTTTCTTATCCCACATATCTGTTAAAACAGCTCCTACACCGTCTGTTGAGAACTTAGATAAAAGGTAATGATCCTATACCAATGCATGTTGGCAATTATGATATGTCATTACTATTTATGATAATGTGTGGAGCTAAAAAAAAACTGTATATAATAGGTCAAAATGAATTCTAGAGGAAATAAATATCAAAACTAACTTAAAGGAACATAAACGACAATAAAGACAACAACACCCATCAATTACCGCATGGTAAGAAATTAATGTGGTCGACATGTTTCACCAACAAGGGCGATGTCTGCAGGACAATATTATTTTTGACATTTTTACTCTTTGAGTATGTTTGTTTTGTTCATGCATCGTTGACAATGTAATGGAATTTGATGCGACTGTCATACAAGTGAGAGGTTTAGCTAGCTATAAAACCAGGTTCAATCCACCATTTTCTACATTAGAAAATGCCTGTACCAAGTCAGGAATATGACAGTTGTTATCCATTCGTTTGATGTGTTTGGACTTTTGATTTTGCCTTTTGATTTTTGATTTTCCTTTTTGAATTTTCCTCGGAGTTCAGTATTTTTGTGTTTTTACTTTTTACATATGAAATCAAAGGAACATAATGCAGATCCAAAGATAATCCTCCTGTTGATAAAAATGTTAACATGTTTGTAAATGTATACCTGTCCTGCTAGGTAAGTCCTGAGTTCCGGTGACTGGGCATTGTCCAGTATTGACCCTGGCAGTGCTATAGATAAGGTCTGTTGCACTGCAAAAGAAAATTATTAAAGAAGTTCTAAGGACATAACTGACAGGTTATTATGTTTGTTGCTACATCTGATTATTTCAAAAAGTTCTTACCGGTATTCATCTTTACTGGTTTTACAGTATACAGAGGTTTTTGCAATATAAGTAAACAAATTCTTCATACTAAAAGGGAACTTAATAACGTGTCAAAACAAATCTATCTGTCACTACTTGATTTTCACAGGTGTTTGTGTTAAGTTATAAAATTTGGTCTATTGCTTTTACCCCAAAAAGGTTGACTTTCATTTCACGCAAAAGTGACAATGTCCTCAAAATCCTTAACTTAAACCCTGCCAATGTACCTTTACTTGTTTCTTGCTGAACTTTCTTGCTGTTTTCCTCTTCTTCCTGTTTTTGAGCTTGAACTTTCTCTAGTTTTTGTATCAGTCTCTGTTCTTTCCATTTTCTGGTTTCTGCTTTTTCTTTGAAGAAAATAAATATAAATGTTCATTTCCCTGTCGTTTGTGCTTTATTTAAACACACAACAAAGTACACATATACATGATATAGGAAGATTTATGTCCATTAATATTGAATATCTCTGTATCAAAAAAACATAGAATTTCGGTTCTAAAATACAAGAAAACATGGTTTGATGGTTTGTCAGAAAGGTATTTTTCTCTTACTGAGTGTCTTTTATAGCTTATTTTTATGAACAGATGTTCTCACTTTTGGCACATTAAAAGAGACACCACTCTTTCGTTGTAGACAGTATGCTGGCTTCTACAAGTCTTTTAATAAGTTATCTAAGGCCAAATAAAAATATATGTGTGGTTCCAGTAACCCTGCCGTCCCTACTTTTTCGGCTTAAAAATAGCCTACCCTAAAGATTTTATTGTCATTTTTCATTAAGCACTGTTGAGTCAGAATGTTGCTCCCATAGACTCAATGTAAAAAAAAAACATAAAATAAAAAAAAATCCCTGCCTACCTACCCCAACTTATTTTCAGATGTAACTGGAACCACACATACTGTTTTATTTGGCCTAATCCTGTGTTTACTGTTTTATTGATGTATATACCCTGTATCTTTATTAATTGCATATAACTAAACAACTTTTGTTATTAGCAATCTTTTCTGTATCTAGTTTATGAAGAAAAAAAACTTACTCTCTTTCTTCCACTTCTTCCATTCTTTGGGCTACAAAATAAATATATATACTTTTTTATAAAATTAATGACCTTGCTTAACTATTGTACCAGTCAATAAAACAGTTCTATTGTAACACTTCTTTTTTCGCAACTCACACATTCGCACCCTAGGTCCGTTCACGCCCTACATGTTCTTTAACCCAATTTTTATTCAAACGCCATTTGAATTATAACATGTATAAGTAAATTTTTATATATATATGCATTGTACCCTAAAAAAAATATATTTTCCTGCATAAAAATAGGGGAATTATTATATGAATTCATTTATAAAACATTGAAATTTTTAAATGAACAACACAAAAGATAATTGCCCCTTTGATCTCACTTCATTTTGAAATATTTAAAAAAAAAATATTTATAGAAATACACTAACATGACTAACCAAAACATAATTTATTTTAAGGATTAATTCAGCCCCCCAAAAACATGATGTGAGATTTTTTTTTTTTAAAGCATATGTACACTAACCAAAACATGATAAAGATTTATTTAACCAAAAATATGTTTTTAGAATCTCATTTTTGAAACAATGAAAAAGAAAAAATATTTATAGCAATACACTTACAAAAACTTGATTAAAACATTAATATTAAACACAAAACCAATAAAATGGGTGTGAAAGTGTACGGTGCGAACAGACTTCAAATGGGAATGTGTAGGGTGCAAAATTGTGTAATGGTGGTCACTTTATTTACTTGTCTATATTCTATTTATTTGGGGAAATTGGTTAACTTTAGAATTACTTATAGTTCCGTAACTCTTTCTTCCGAGACCGGCCATGAAATTATCCTTGTCGGGACTTCCTGTTCTGGCACGTGCTCGGCTGGGCTCGTTGTCCATAGGAACTATAAGTATGACGTCACTCACCGGGTTCTGGGCAGTCTACACTAAGGATTTAAAATGAGCAGACGCTCATACTTTGGCTTGCGGATATGGAACCTTTATTTATACAAGTAGACTAGCCACCACCGTATATTTATTTATGTAAACTTATGTTCAACCATTTATATGTCTTTAAAATAAACATCTTTATGTTTACGTGGTTTTACTGAGTAGTTTGTCCATTATATCCCAGAACTTGGGTAGACAACGGGAAAACGAAGCCAGTGGAAACTTCCACTCCCGTTACAATTGAAAGGGGGCGAACATGAATGGACGTCAACGTGTTTTGGGGCGAAAAGACCCTGATTCCTTGTGGACACATTTTTTTCCACCAATTTGTGCTGTGGAATATTCATTTTCATCTTGTCTTGGACGAAGTTTATATAATTTTTTAGCGCTTATCACTACCATGACCATGATGACTACCACTACCGGGCTAGGATCATAATATAATTAACATCCTACCACCAACCCACCCCATTAAAAAATCAATGCGTCGTCCCAAACATGTCCCAACTTGAAAAAGAATTTGCTTTGAACTTGGGTAGGTATACGTGTACATTGTAGGTGGCTCCAACCAGTTGAAATCATACATAATCCAGAAGAAACAGCATGTTCTGACCAGCTGAATCTAAAAACAGGAGAAACTTGAATCCTTTTAACTTATATAAATAATGCAATACAAGCTCATTTACATTTTGTGGCATATCAGCCTTGTCATAATTTCTCTTCTCTCCCCGATCCTGTTGCATTTTGTCAAAAGAGGTCAAAAGAAAAATTTACAAAAATCTCATTTAGGAAAGGGAGACAATTCTGAAAAATGCATAATACCTGGAACTTTAAAAGTTCTTATCACTATTCTTTCAAGTTTATTATTTAGTTTTAATTATTTGTAGAATTCATATTTTCATGAGTATTAAATCATTATTAATTCATTTTGTTTTAATTGTTACCATTCATATATTTAATCTCTTAAATTTCAAGATTAACCGAATACATTTTTCTGGGTTATAGAACGTCCATTCCGTACCAGCTGTTCATTGGAAAACGACGCATTTGCATTGATCATTATAATTCAGTTAATCTAACGGTAAGTATGTATTATTTGCATGATTTTCAGTGATTTAGCATGAGTGTCAATCAAAAGAAAAAGGTGCAGCCTTTATTTTATTTATGTATTGCTGTTAATCATAAATCACTGCCAAGTGCATACAATCAGACATAATTTCACCAGCCGACCAGGTGATACATGTAGGTCTCGGATATAACAATAACATATAATATGACTATTCCAAGATATGGTTAAATATATTGTAAAATTGGTTTACACCTTATCACTTTTTGTCTGCCATTACTGGACATCTCAAAGGTTCCCGTAAAAAATTGATGTTACAATACACCAAGTTGAATACACCTTATCGCTATTTGTCCGCCATTGCTGGATATCACACAGGTTCCCGTAAAATTTTGACGTCATAAAACAAAATATCTGATGCCACAATAGAAAAGTGATTGTTGTATGCGTCAAAAGTTCAAGCGGCCGGGTCAGCCGGGATTAGCGATAAGGTGTATAGAAAATACATGTATATATCTGACGCGGAAGCAGGACAAGTCGCCCCACTGGCTAGTCGCCCCACACCTAGTCGCCCCACTTTTTCACCAACTCGCCCCACTTTTAAAAAAAACGCCCCAACCTGGATCACCAACTCGCCCCACTTTTTAAAAAATCGCCCCACATGTGAAATTGGTTAAATCATGTTTAATATTACTCCTGCCAACTCGCCCCACTTAATGGAAAACGGTAATATTTAGATATAAAATTAAAATATAAAAACTCGCCCCTCTTAAAAATAATTTTCGTATTATTGAAGAATAACTGTATTTTTTTAAGATTAGTTATTTGCATAACAATTGAAAAGAAACCTGTTAATTGTATCATAACGCAATATATCATAATACTTAACGGATTAACATCTTTTTCCATAAGTGGGGCGAGTTGGCATTACTACATTCATCCTGGTTAATATTATAATATAAATCTAGATATTATCGTTTTCTTTCAAGTGGGGCGAGTTGGCAGGAGTAATATTCACGGAATAACATCTTTTTCCATAAGTGGGGCGAGTTGGCATTAATACATTCATCCTGGTTAATAATATCTATACTATTAAACGAGAAGACATCATTTTTGGTGTCGCTTCTCTCCTTTCCACAATAAATTAATCAACACGACTCTGTGTCCTATAGGTACAGTGCATAGTCGCATTTGTCATCCATTCATATGATTATTCAGATTGAGTTATTTTGGGAGAAAAACGAGAAAAAGGCATCCGGATATTGTCCCGTCATTGGACAAAATTTTAAGTCAGATTAGACTTCCGGTTTGCGTTTTTCTGTATACTTGAACATACATATACAAAGAATAAAGTGTATTTTCAGAATTCTATCTGCTATCATTTTCAAGTTTACTATCCACGGCGGTCACAGAGTTTATTAAATAGAGATGGTCTGTATACTATATCAATGACCACCATGGATCGATTAGTAAACTTAGAATTGAAAGTAAATACACTATATTTATATAGTAATGAATGTTCATAATATACAGATAAGCGCTAAAAATATTCATGTGAACTTTTGATACCTTTTCTGAAATTCTCCAGTCATTAAATCTTTTACAAAATTCATTGATTACAAAAAAAAAGATGTGGTATGATTGCCATGTTGAGACAAAATTAACAACTACAGGTCACCGTACGACCTTCAACAACGAGCAAAGCCCATACCGCATACTCAGGTTCAAAAGGGCCCTGAACTGACAATGTAAAACAATTCAAGCCAGAAAACTAGCGGCCTTATTTATGTACAAAAAGTGAACGAAAAACAAATATGTAACACATAAACAAACGACAACCACTGAATTACAGGCTCCTTACTTAAATGTTCATAACATACTAAATGAAAACTATGTTCATATTGAAATTGATAGAAAACCAAAAATTGGGAATTTTGGAAATAAAGGAATACTTTTTTTGAAAAAAAAAAGCATTTTCCTGTCCCAAATAACCTATATATGACTTATGCTACTTTTGCTGAAATTTTCCAGTCATTTAATACTTTACAAAATTCTTCCAACAACACTTTACATACTTTAAACTACGCTCTGAATGCCCGCGATTTCGCGTGTGCGTTCTAGTATATATTAATCTAGATATTATCGTTTTCTATAAGTGGGGCGAGTTGGCAGGAGTAATGTTTACGGAATTTAAGTTATATACAACGGGATAACATCTTTTTCCATGAGTGGGGCGAGTTGGCTTTACTACATTCATCCTGGTTAATAATATGTTAATCTAGATTTTATCGTTTTCCATTCAGTGGGGCGAGTTTTCAGGAGTAATATTAACGGGATTTAACACATTTCACAAGTGGGGCGATTTTTTAAAAAGTGGGGCGAGTTGGTGATCCAGGTTGGGGCGGTTTTTTTTAAAGTGGGGCGAGTTGGTGAAAAAGTGGGGCGACTAGGAGTGGGGCGACTTGCCAGTGGGGCGACTTGTCATGGATTCATCTGACGCCACAAATAGTACAATACAACTTAATAGCTATTTGTTTGCCATACTACTGGACTTCACACAAGGTCCAGTAAAATTTTGATGTCATAATAGAAGATATCTGATGCCACAATGGAAAAGTGATTGTTGTATGATGTCAAAAGTTCAAACAGGACAGATGATCAGGTCAACTGGGAATAGCGATAAAGTGTATGTCAATGCCTGTCAATGTTGAAGGACGTCAAAGGTTCAAGGGATGCAAATTCTTGGGTCTAGTGGCTCAGCTTTCCTTAGTGATAAGGTGTACTTTTATACCCATCAAATTATTTTACTTCTAACTGGACATGCTGGACAACAAAAGAACACTCAAGATTCACTTTGTCTAAAGAACTTCAGAAAAAAAAACGTTTTGTCTCCATAGTATCTAATATCCGATATGGCATGTACAGGGTACTTTAGACAGTGATATTTTAAGAAAATAGTCTTAATTTGCTGCAAGACGTTTAAGCCATGCTTCCATGACTACTGCTCTGGATATATATCCAGCCATAGCAGTTGGAGACACATTTTGTTTCAGCCATACAACCAGTTTAACCATAGATTGTAATTCTATACTAAAATGCTTTGATTTTTTTAATAATTTGCCAAAATTTACATTTTTTAAAATAATTAACAAAAAGTATGGATCTCCAGGCTTTTTTCTCCAGTGCTACAGAATGTGCAAAATTGGCGGATTTTGTGTAGATTATGCATGGTAAACCCAATTTTGTGTGACAAAAAGAGAACTTTATGCTTTCTGGCAGTCATGGCAGTGAAGAATATTTGGGGTCAATATTTTTATTTTTTTTTTGCTACATAAGATAAATATATATGTATATATAAGTAAATTCATAACATATTACTTTGTAAAAATCATTTTATCTGAGTTATCTCCCCTTAAATGGCAAAATAGTGGAAAAAGTTAATTAAAACAAAAAATAAATTGTTTTTGTAAAATGCAGTCATAAAATTTGATAAAACACTAACATGACTAATCATGATTTACACAGTCTGCAAAAAAAACATTTTCAACTACTAGTCCGAATACCAAAATTCTGACATTTTTCTTATTGGTCCAAACAAAGTTTTTGCAAAAACTTACTAGTTCATATGAAATTTTACTAGTCTTGGGAATTGGACTAGTGGTTGTAACTGTGCAGAATGTTTACAAATGATTTATATCTGTATTAAAATCAAGCCAAAATTAAAAATATGTTTGTTTCCCCTCCCCCACCCGGGTCAAAAATAAGCCCTCGGGTCAGAAAATTATTTTCCACAAAAAAATCGAAATTATTTTTTTCCTGAAAATAATTTGTTTCCATTTTTGGAAGGTGCTTGAAAGCAGAAGGATTGATAATCTAAATAAATACACTCAAATTGAGCACAAACAACTGATAAGTGGCCTGGACTGGACAAGTCAAACCATTCATGTGACAATGCTATGACAATCACATCCAGTTAAAAAAAAAAAAAAAAAAAAGAACCTGCCTTCCTGGTCTGTTTACAAAGAGTAGACCTGGGGGAGGGGAAACAGACATTCTTTTAAATGTGGCCTCATGAAAATGAAATGTCTAACGAATGAATTACTTTCTACAAATCTGTACTTCAGTCACTACTTCTTGAAATTAGTACATTTCATTAAAGATCTAGACGGATTATGTTCTGCCATTTTACAACCCTAGATGGAGGGAGACATCAAGCTACCTTAAGGGAGAGTAATAGCTGGGAAAATACTATTTACTACAATTTGTACATGTATACATATGGTCTTCAACACAGAACAGATTACATAATGTACATGCATGTTAAGTTTAATATACATTTTGTAAGAGCCTGGTATGACATTTTAAATGTGAACCTAGGGTTAATAAAAAGAGTGCATTGCAATGAAAATCTGGTAATGCTTATAAATCTCAATATATAGCAAACATATATATCTGTTAGAAAGAAATCATCACAGCAGATGTCTCACATGTTGGAAGCAGGAGCTGGAGTCATTCTGTACATGTATGTTTTTTATGTAATTTTTCAAATGTGTCAACTTTATTCATCCACAATTTAAATGACATATTGTAATATGTCTGCAAAGTTGAAGTGGTTAAACCAAAATAGCTGATGAAACTGATACATGCAAAAGTTTGAAAAAGATCATGTTTAGTACCTACATGCAATGACATGTATATATGTACATGTATATGGACCTGGATGAGGTTTACAGAATAGAGAATAATGGCCAAAAAGTGCGTTCTAAACGTGCTAAAGGACAAACAAAATCAAGAATGGAGAAAACTAGGCCAATGAAATAAAGAAATGGGAATAATGGGGTACCAAAACATAAACAAAAGAGAATAATGGACTATAAAATAAAGAATAAATAAAAGTGGTCTAAAAAATAAAGAATAAAGAACAAAAGACACACCCATCCAATCAAGATCCACATTTCTCTAATTTTTGTGCTATTTTCACATTTCCTGACCGGTGTGAGAAAAATATTTCTCCTCACTAGTGAAAAATCTGTTCTCGGCAAATGATTAGTCGAAATTTAATTATGACGTCTAAATGTTTTGTTTTCTTCTGAATTTTCCAATTGTGACGTCATGAAAAAAGGCGGCCATGTCTGCTGACGTCGTTTATAAAGAACACAAGTTTCTGAAAATCTTTGAAAAAGGAGGATAAAAATCTTTAGAGAAACAGATCCCTACACTATAACTCGTGTATTACGATATTTCTTAACTGTCTCAAGTGGAGAAATATCGTAATACACTTGTTGCAGTGTAGGAATCTATATTTTTCAATCAACTATATGTATAAGAAGCCTGTTGTAATTTGTTAAGTTTATTTACAATAAATTTTGATTTTATATTTACAAGCAGTAAATAGTCTTGATGTTTAACCAATCAATCAACCAAATTAAAATAAAGTTTAAAAGTACCTTTTCTTATAAATTGAGAAAAAAATGGTAAAATAAGTTTAAATGAAATTTGTATTGTAAAGGAGTAAGTTCGGTAAGTGCCATATTTGGCCCCAATCATAAAGTTCATGGTTACAAGACAATTATTGTTTTAAGTTGCCTTAAAGACATGTGAAAAAGTTAAACAGAGCTGTTTTTGTCAAAGTTTAATTCTAACACAACGATTTTTACATTCCAAAACGGTCAAGATAAGGGATTTTGGTGAAATTTGACAAAATCAGCGGGATTTCAACCAAATAAAGGACCAGGAAACATAGAGCGCAGGCGTCGACAAGCTTAATATTCAAATAAGACATGTTAAATGTCTTCACAAACATTATTTTAAAAGATCTTTGTTGTCGACGTATGCGCTCTATGTTTCCTGTCAAATAATCTTTGGAAATTTACCCATTTTCATTGATTTTTTCGTGAAAAATCAATATAAGTACAACTTGTGACGTCATAATGAAACGCAGAAACGTAAAATTTTAAACAAAATGGCTTATATCCTATCTAGTCAATGTATTAGCTATAATTTATCGTGACATTGGTCAATAAATCCGAATTTGAAATTAAGGCTAAAAAAGTGGGCCATTTTAGGACCTTATCGAACATACTCCTTTAGGTTAGATTTAAAGTTGCGCAACATGCCTTTAATGTGTAAAATTTACAAACATTTTTTAATACTTGGAAGTTGAATCATGAGTATTTGTAACTTTTATCATGTTTGACCTGGTAAGTAGTAACTTTGTTACTGATATCTTTAATTTACTGTGAGAATATCTAGATATAGATCTAGAGTACAAATGTACTTATAATATCTGTTTGTTTAAACAGAGCCTTTCATTACATGTACAGTAGATGTAGATGTATATTTTTATTTTAAAATATATATGTTGTCATTTCCATGTAAATGTACATGTATTCAACTAAATACCTGAAATTGAGAAATTCCTTTCAGACTTTGATAACAAATTTCAATATTGATACATTTTTTTGTAGTATGAAATAAAAGATGAGTTGCAAGAATTTTATTTCGAAAGATATTGCTGTAGTTAGACTTTGATGATAAAAGGCTGGTTAAAAATAACTAAATATGTAGCAACATGCATGGTCCTACAACCTGTTTGTTGATAGTCAATGTTTTACATTTTAAAACATGTTTCAAATTGAACTTTTATATTTATTTGAGTACACATTTTTTTTCAGTTTCATAAGTTTTTATGTACTGTAAACAGAGAAATTTTCGCGGTAGTTTTATTTTCGCTATTTTCGCGGTAAGCATTGAACCGTGAAAATATCAAGAAAACTCTTTATTTTTCAATTTACTTTTAAAAATCGTGAATAAAATAGAGAGTTGCTCCATTGGCACTCATACCACAGCTTCTTATATCTACATATGTGGAAAGAATATCTATAGGACTATTGAATAAAATTGATTTTATAGTCAACACATATATAACTGAAATCATAACTATATATATATGGTAATGAAAAGGAATTTTAGAAGTCATGTCTTTAACTCAAATCAGTAACCTCATAAGCTATCATTATGTATAGTGTTATGTAAACAACACCCATTACCATTATGTTAATGACAACTGTCAATCAGTAATAAAAGTACCACCTCATTGAATCTACTACACAGATTAATCAGATCAAACATGGAAAAATTAGCATTAATCCTGACAGCATTTTATTCTAATTCAATCCTAATTAGGTCTACTTTTCTGATATTGTCATGATTGTGTATGTGTTTTTACAGGCAAACATGACAAACTTTTAATCTACTTTAGCATTAAAATGATTAATAAACCGAAAACAAAAGATTTCTGATTGATTTAATAACTTGATTTAGGATATAGGTTCACTTTTGAAATCATTTATGAAAATATTTATATAGACCACAGGGAAATCGAGAATTCTAAACGGCGCGAACTTAGATTGTGTTTGTAAATCGCAAAATAAGGATGGCGCGAAAATTTCCAGGTTTACAGTATGTCTTGATGTGCATGTAAACATTGGTCTCTCCTTATAGAAGAATTAGAATTACAAACAATGTAAATGGGTAAAGATTACTATCTTTTTGAATATTTCCAGTATAGGTCATGATACAATGTAGATGTCCCCATTGTTCATGTAGAATGTACTTGTGTTGAAAAAAACTGTGTCACTTAAACAATGAATTTTTTTTTTTTAAATTACTGGAATGATTGTGAAAAGATCACATGCAGAATTCATGTGTGCACATCGATCAAATTGTAGCATTTTTTATAAGACTTCATTTTCTTACTTTTTAGTCTTACACAAAATCTTTATATTATCTTTTCTTAAATGCGTCACATATGCCTGAGGCTTGTCGTTACCACAACCCTGTCCTGTTTTCCTTGCACCATCACCAAATGTGATTGATGACTGAATTTTCACTTCAGTGAATAATGAGACCGGTGCCACTTATAGCTTAGAAACTCCCTACTTTTTTAGATAACCTACATGTAAGTTAACCCCTGTTTTCTTTTGGGGTCAATGTTGCTCAATCTTTAGCTTTCTTGACAGTGTTTTGTCTTTGTTCAGTGTTTTTTATACTGTGGAAATCACCAGATTTTGTTTCTATGAGATGAAAAATCCTGGAACGCAGCTATCACATACATTTACAATACTAATTATATAAATGTCCTTTTAAAGTTCTCACCAAAAGAGGAAAAGTTTGTTAACCACCAATATTTACAAAGTTATAAAAACCTGTAGTGAGCTGCAAACGCATCTTTTAAAGTTGTTAATAAACAATGATAAACATGATCTGTATGAAGATTTGACTTGAGGCTTATTTTTTTGTAGCCATTTATAAACATGAAGGATGTTTATCTTTAATCTTCTTACATTTATTATTGAAATCTTAAACTCAAACTGACGATTTGTTGTTGTATTTTTACATTTGTATCTTATTTATTACGTAGTTGAGCTTGATATGCTAAAGGTACAGACTGGAAGGTCAGTAAGGGAATTAAAACTATCATTGTATCAGGTTTAATATTCATGATATTCATACCATGTATTATGAGGATTTCAGTTTTTTGTACTCCATTTATAAACTTACAAATGTACTTTTGTTTTTTTCTCCAGTAAAAGATGTAAAAGTAAAATCTTGGATAGATTGAACTGATTAATTTATCTTAGGTTGTACCTTTTTAATATTTTGTACATGTATATATATATATATATGTCATGGACAATAGAAACATACAAAAGATATAGATCATGTAGATATTTGTGTTAGATAAGAAGGTCACTAGTGAAAGTCTTGTGTAGGGTAAGGCCATAAGTGATGTTTATGATGCTGAATTGCATATTTTGTTGTTGTATATTACAGTAGTAAGAACAAAATGCTTCAGGATGATTAACATTGTCACTTATGAACATTAGTATTTACATTTGGTAGTGGAAAATACATGGAATTGTGCTAAATATACTATTTGTAAGTTAGAATCACATTGAAATGTGTTAGTACTTTGGATCAATTAAATATTTTTTTGGCTAGATACTTAAACATTGCATGTTAAAAGATAAATAGAAAATGGATCAGTGTACCAAATTTTTACGCCTGTATATATTGTAAGTTCAGAAATTTTTATGATGTTTTTGTTATTGAAAAGATTGTGACATCTAACAAAAGTCTCAAAAGTAAAATATCTCATTTTAAAATTTGTTAGCATAATATTTACATGTATGTAGCATCTACAGAAATCACAGCAATTTAACTAATATTTTTGTTCATTCTTCAAAAATTACAAAATATTAATGCATGCAGAAAACTCCAAATATGCATGATTATAATGTCTATAATATGTCAAGCTATATATATAATCTTGATATTGGAATTCTATGATTATGTTGTAAGTGAACAGATTTTCCTATGAAAATGTGACGTCAAAATAAATCTAATAACTTCTAAGTATTTTACTGTAAATTTGTGGCATTCAGTTTGAGAAAGTAAATTTTTAAGCACATCTTGTTCTTGGTTAAATACATTATATTGATTTTAAGATTTCACTGACTTTGTTTTATGGTACATTGTAATTATTTTATTTCAACAATGATGCTGTTTGTTAAACCTTTCTTGAGCTTGAGCGAAGGGGTTATGGATTTGATTTAATGTAAAACCAAGGACTTTGAAATTGTATTTGCTGCTTTTCCGGTAATGTAGCATTTTCGAGTACTAGCAAAGAAAAGTGGGCTCTGAGTCAAAATAATTGCTTTGAGTTTGGGTCGCATTAACCTTTCTGTATAAATATAAGGAAATGTTGAATGATTACCAAAGAGACAGTTTAAATGAACTATAGCAATTATAGACGACCATACGTCCTTCAACAATGTGAAAAACCCTTACCTTTATGGTTGGCTATTTAAAAGGCCTTAGCTGACATGAAAAATATGAAACAATTCAATTGAGAAAACTAACAGCCTAATTTATAACAAAACAATTTATGAAAAACAGATATGACAGACATATGAACCATTAACATATGTTCTTTTACCTTTCGAGCAAGCACACTTAAAATCAGGCCTTTCTTTTCAGAACCATGGTTTCTTTGCTTGTCAGTTACATGTCATCCTAAATATGTATTTAATACTTGCCAATGGATTCAATAATCAATAAGTGGATTTTAATATACATTGTTCCACAATAATAAATTATTATACATCAAAAAATTATACTGTTTTTAGAGTCAATTAAATTATGAGATGAAATAAAGAAATCAGAAGTAAGTCACTGTGCCCTACATTTCATACTTTATGAATTGTGATTATATTGATTTCTGGCATCATTCCTTATTGAATAGTTCAATTAAACAGCTCAGTGGTTTGTCTATATCATATAGGACTAAAGCTATATAGCCTGCCATCTTATAGTCATCTGACTTATATAGCACACTGCATTGACTAACATTTTATATATGCATGTAGCTTGAGTAAGTGACCTACAAACGTTTATGTATCTTGGTATGAATTTCTTGCTTCACTGACTTTAAGTTAAATCTTTCATTTAGGTAACTGTTATTACTTATTTTAATTAATGATTAGTTTTGGTTAAGAAAGTAAACTTGATAAACATATATATATATACTGCAGCTGTGCTATTTGAGCAGTCAAATTGCATTGACCGTATATTCATATGTCATATATACAGTCACTGACTGTATATCACCTTGTTTATGACGTTGACAATGTGTTTCCGTAGAGTTTTATTTATGACGTCAATAAAACATACAGGTTCGCGGCAATTTTACGTTGTCAGCTCACAATTAAAGAATGACGGTTTTTACCCTAAATACTTCATTTTGAACAGTTATAAGAGTTGCAGTATATAAAGAATAACCATACATTGTCTCGAAATATCAATCTGTTATTTGTACTCGGCTCGAAACAGGTAGAAATGCTCGGCACAGCCTCGCTTTCTACCTGTTTCTAAGCCTTGTACAAATAACATTGATATTTCGAGACAATGTATGGTTATTCTATATATATATATGTGATGTATGTTGTTGAAAAAAAATACAGTTTTTATTTAAATACATTTCAAACTCATTAGATTTACAGAATATTTTTTCAAGACATTGAATTGATAAAATTATTTTGTACATGCTCCATCTGTTATATTTGAATTGTAACACATTAGTCTTTATTGTATATTTAGGCTGCATATTTGAAAAGCCTGGGTAATGAGAATGTTTTGCCAACATTCTTTTTTTTCTTTATTTAACCTTTGTTGAGTCAGAATATACTAGTAATATTTAGTGCAATCAACTTAAATGTTATGCATACTGCTGTTGATAAACAAACATGGATGAACATGCTGCAAACTTGTGCATTTTGTTATTGTGCAGTAATTGCATCAGAATTTATTATTTATTGTATTAATCATTTAATGAGGAATTTATAATTTTCGATGATTATGATGAAAGACATTGTTCTTATATAGAAAGGATGAATACTTTTTGTTAAAATCTTATAAAAATCTGATGAAAATTTGGCTAGACATTACTAACCTCCCCCTTTTTCAAGATGTAACCACCTTGAGTCCTGTCTGATTTTTTTTATATTTTTTTTAATTTATACTCTTTTTCAACAGTCATATATTGTTTATAAGTAAATAAATGGAACAAGGATATAGAGTCAATTGTATGTCTACTTCAAATATGGATTACGAAACTCACATGCAATATACAATATATTATATATAAATCAATTTCTTGTGTAATGTTTAGTATCAAATAACAAACGATTGTGAATTTAATTGTTATGCTTAAAGCCATAGAGTTAAGCCAATTAGCCTGATTACTTCCGAAATAGTGTTGAGAGGCAAAAATAATTTAATGGAATGAATTTTTGATGGATAGTCGGACTAAATCAATGAAGAAAGTAATTATTGGATGTATATCATGTAGATATAGATATATACCAATATTGATAAAGTCATTGACACATATAAATAGAATTATATTTAACCTAAATCAATAGTTGAGGGAGTCACAGATAAGTAAAAAGAAATTAATTTATTACAGATAAACGATGACAGAGCTCCCTAGTTCACCTGTTAAACGTCCACGTGAAAATAATAAATTGAACGGGAGTACAGTTACTGAAGGAAACGTCAAGATGTATAAGAGGGATCCTGCTCACAGGTATGTGGATACTTAGTGGATTATATAAAAATTATGTAAGTGGTAGCAGTCAGGGAAAATTTTAAAAATTGAACAGGAGTACAGTTACTGAAGGAAACATCAAGATGTACAAGAGAGATCTTGCTCACAGGTATGTGGATACTTAGTGGATTATATGGATTATATAAAAATTATGTAAGTGGTAGCAGTCAGGGAAAATAAAAAAATGAACGGGAGTACAGTTACTGAAGGAAACATCAAGATGTATAAGAGGGATCCTGCTCACAGGTATGTGGATACTTAGTGGATTATATAAAAATATGTAAGTTCTAGCAGTCAGGGAAAATAAAAAAATGTTGACCCAGGAACAGCTGGGAGGTAGATTAAATGCATGTAAATAGACAGGTACATTTAGATAACACTAACAGGGTTTGAAATTAGCAGGGGCCCACTCGCCAATGGCGCCTGAAATTTTGTGTGGGCTACTAAAATGTCTGCTTTTCTTCTATAGAACTATATATGTATTGGAAGATGTGGGCTACTTTGCCAAATTTTTAACTTCAATCCCTATCACACTAAGATGACTAAGAAATGACAACTCCTTTGTAAATTAAATTCAATTCTTTACAATAAAAGTTATATACACTGTTTTTACTCTGGTTTTGAACCCTTGAGAAAGTATTATTGATTCTGTTTTTAGGTCATATTCTTTGAACAATTCTAAAGTCTTCTTGACATATCTAATGATGGACAAGAGACAAATTATCATTCATGAAATATAATTGTAAAATAAGATAAAATATTTATAACTGTAATTGCTGTCCTTCATCTTGACAGTATCAAGCAAGTTAATATGCATGATAAGAGGAAGAGCTGACACTGCAAACAGCAAGGTCAAGATTACCACTAGCTGTATACAATTGACTTTTGAAGCTGTACACTTTATTATTTATTCTTTAATTCTATCCTGCATACACAGTTGAAGTACTTTATCAAATACATGAAATATATATGCTGGAGTTATAAAATCTTTAGGTCTTCTACAAATTTTATCATTCTTTGTCCAGCTTAAAGGCTACTTCAAGGATTCACGGTTTGTTAGGAAAGGAACCAACATAAAATTTTTCCATCAAGTTGATATTACATTATAATGTACTGGTGCTAAATCTATTAAATCTCCATAACTTTAAATATATTGGATAAGTATCTGAAATTTGAAAATTGTTTTATCTTAACGGTGACCGTTTATCAGGTGTGATTCATACTCATATATTCTTTATATACATAGAGAGATCTAAGTAAAGATACACATCATGTCTATAGAGATATATAAGTACAGTGCAACCTGCCTAATCCCACACCTGAGTATTCCAACAGCCTTCTTTAACCGACACATTTTCATGGTCCCAAAATATTCCTCTCCTTGCAAAAAAAACCTGAGTATTCTGACATCCTGCTTAATCCAACATTTTTTCTGGTCCCTCAGTGTGTCGGAGAACACAGGTTACACTGTAGTAACAAAAATTAAACACATTTATAATTGTAGCATTCTGGTTTATTTTAAGAATCAGATTCTAAAAAAGTAACAATGTGATGTAACACATCCTTAAAGTAAAACATAAAACTGAAAACTTGTCAGTTATTTCATTTATATCGGCAGAGAATGAATTTATATTGATAGAAATGATTTTGATATTTGTTTTTTTGCATTATAATCTTGCCTACTGTAGTAATTAAGATCCATTATGCTTATCCATCAGTGCGTCCATCCATTAGTCCTTAAAAGTGTAAAAGTACATGTAATGACTTCAAAAGCAAATTTTTAAGTACATTTAATGATACATGTACATGTATTAAAGATTTGTGTTTACTTTGAAAATTTGAAATATTTGAAAGATTATTTTGACATTCATTATGATTCATAATTGAGAAAAAGGTTTGCTTGATATTAGTTATTAGATATAGGAAGATGTGGTAAGAGTGCCAATGACACAACTTTCCATCTAAGTCACAATTTATAAAAGTAAACCATTATAGGTCAAGGTATGGTCTTCAACACGGAGCCTAGGCTCACACAGCACAGCAAGCTATAAAATTACTTAATAAAAAAACATTCAAACTGGAAAACCAACGGTCTAATCTATAGAAAAACGAGAAATGAGAAACACTTATGAACCACATAAACAGAAGACAACCACTAAAAATGCATATGAAGTAAAAGATCCGGCAGCTGTTTAACCAGAAAAAAATAATAATACTAGTTTAATCATTTGTATGTATTTTGTATCTCGTGTTTGATTTGTGGATAAAATAAGATTATGAATTTAAGGAGATGTGTATATACATGAATGAAACAGCAATGGAACCCCTGTCTAAAAGACATGTTGAGGTTTACAGTTTTCAACATAAGTAGACAAATTTCTATACACTATGTCATTCTCTAGATTGACCAGAGTCTTTTGAAAAAGGTTTAAATAAATTGAACAGTGGGAAATAAACCTCCCATCGATACCATATAGTCTAGGCTCCCAAACAAAAAAACAAAACAATATACAGCAGACAATAGCTATAGACAACCACTTATGTAGTTTAGCAATTTGGAAACCATGGTGATCTGCAAACATTTGTTTAATGTTAGTTAACATGGGATTCATTGTTATTCTTAAGGTACCAATTTTCATGGGAATAAGGAAACTACAAACTTAAAATTTGCTATATAAATATATATATTCCAAACCCCAAAATCAAATATCTATGAAAAAGCAAGTTTGTTTGAATTTAGTATTATTTGATACTTTTCCAGAAAAAAAATGAAGAAGAGAAAAACATGCCACAACATGAGCTTCTTTGGAATAATTGATTTTATAGGGAGAATTTACAAAACAAATGTTTCTTTTGAGATTAATAATACGGATCAGTTCTGGAAACATTGAGGTTTTAGAAGTGGATGTAAATGTTGTATTGAATAAGATTTGATATTGAGTATTAGGCCAAATAAAAATATATGTGTGGTTCCAGTTACCCTACCTTCCCTAATTTTTCATCTTAAAAATAGCCTACCCTAAAGATTTTATTGTCATTTTTCATTAAGCACTGTTAAAGTCAGAATGTTGCTCCCATAGACTCAATGTAAAAATAAAAACATAAAATAAAAAAAAATCCCTACCTACCTACCCTAACTTTTTTTTAGATGTAACTGGAACCAAGATTCAAGATTTATTGATAACGCTCAGACACATTAATGTGTAACATGAGGTCAAAGTATAATACATAAACAATTGAATGACGAAATGAGCATGCAGTACTATCTAAACATATAGAAATACAATAATTATTGTAGATATTTTAGAATAAACAAGCAATTTTCTTAATAAAAAATGACAATCGTTTGTAGACTTCCATATTACATATGGACAATAATCCTTCCAATTTAATATATTGAGGATTAATAGTATAATGTTTAGGTAAGTATTTGTTTCTATAATTAACAATAGAATCATGTTGACATACAAATAAAACATGAAATTCATCACCAATAAATTTATGACATAAAGTACATATTCTCTCTGGTCTAGGTATATTTTGCCAACGGCCTGTCTCGATTGGAATACGTAAGTTCGATGTCCTTAATTTAGTTATCCACCTCTATTCTGTTCAGATAGTCTGATCAGATATTTTTCTAGTCCAAAGTCCTTTTTGAATGTCCCATAAAATTGTCCCCGGGATGAATTTTCTATATCGCCAAACCATGAGGTAATAAACTGATCACTCAATATTCGATCAAGATAATTTTTATCACAAAAGCCAATTTGGTTTATGAAAATATATCCTAGACCAGTGGAACCACACATACTTTTTTATTTGGCCTTAAGAAATTGATGTATTTATTGTATCTTTGTAGAGTGTTTGTCAATAGAAGTCTCAACATGGCAAAAATAAAGATATTTGGATTTGATATGGATTATACTCTTGCAGGTATGGAATCAACAATAACAAAAAACTAGACATAATCTAGGTGATCTCAAAACAAAAGCATCAGGAATAAAAGGGAAGATTGGGTATAAGTCGGATTTAAGAAAACCCAATGAATTTTGATTTAAACAGTGTTAGCTATAGGTCACCCTACTGCTGTTAACAAAGATCAAAACCAAACAGTAAAATAAGTTATAAAAAACCCTTGCATGAAAAAGTGTCAAACAATTCAAAGAGAAAACCAATAGCCAGATTTAATCATGCAAAAAAAAATAGCAGTGAAAACATGGCTTACAAGACCAAATGACAACCACTGAATAACAGGCTCATGACTTTGGACAGCCACAGTCAACGCTTTTACAACCGTATGCAATTACAAAAAGAAGCATTCAATACTTTTTTAAAATTGATTTTTTTTTAGGTAGGATCATGAAAACACGATTTGTATCAAGTTTTTCTTTAATTTACCTGTGCACTTTTTTGTGGGACCTTGTGTCATCATGAATGTTACTTTTCATTGTGTGATGAATGTTAATTTGATAAGTAAGCAAGATTGCTGTTAACCAATCAAAATAGTGTATCATCATGAAACATACATGCAATGTTATTATGTTATGATCATTTTTTTTCAAATTTAGTGTACAAATCACCAGTGTATGAAGATATGGGATTTGAGAAATTGAAAGAAAGACTTGTTGCTATTGGTTATCCTTTGGAAATCAACGAATTTAAATATGATCCAGCATTTCCCTGCAGGTAAGTGGATAGCAGTCCTGTTAAGAAGTTATGTTTAAATATTTTAGACGTTGATTTTTGCTAAGCTAGGCAAAAGCATAGATGCCAACCGTTACGATTTTTCCATAATTTTTGCGATTTTGCAATCAAAACTATGCTATTACAGTCAAAGTTGAATAGTAACGGATTCCCAGTCATCTTTTCAGTTTTGTAAAACGCAGATTTTTATCATTACTTTTCCAGCCTGTTCAGGTATTTAGAAAAGCCCAATATAATGCTTCCGGTTTCTTGGGAGTTATCGACCTATCATTTGGTAACTAACTGACTTCCGAAGAGGCAAAGGAGTAGGTCCAGTAAGACCCCTTTTTGGCCCCAAAATATAGCTGTTTTACAAAATTGTTAAAATGTAAACTTTTAGTTAATTATTGGACAGTAAAATGTTTCTGCTACATAAATATGGGCTGTTTTTGACTATACAATGCACATATATCGGGTACTAGCACCATTAAGTCATGCTAAATTACTGAAATCTTCACAATTCTAGCATTTTAGTTAAATTTTAGACGGCTTTCGTGTAAAACGAAATTGGCCGCATTCGTGTTCATCCTTAATATTGAAATGTTAGTTGTATTTTATGATAATACATAACATATATAAAGGTTGAGGATGAACACGGATGCGGCCACTTTCATTTTTGACAAAAAACATCTGAAAAGTGACATTTTTCGGCATATTTGGTAGATTTTTCATATTTTAGCTTGAATCGGTGCGTTTTTTATGACTTAATCAGTTAAAATCTTTCACATAAACTAATTGATTCAAATAAAATAGACACTTAAGTGTTTAAAAAGTGGTCAAAATCTTTCGTCAGATGAACCTGAAATTTGAGGCCAAAATCGGCCCTTACCGGACCTACTCCTTTGCATTTTATGACGCTTTCCCCTTTCTCTACTTCTCCTTGACAAAATGAAAATGTATACGAGTCGAAAACGTCTGAAACAATTAATGAATTGAATACATACTACAGATAACATGTTAACGAAACATGTTAGTGCACATCAATATGCAACCACTAGTCAGTAATTTTTATTTGATAAATGCATGTGTTTTATTGATTACTGAAAATTTTTCAAAATTACAGAAAATTTGATAGATTGTTACTGATTGTGCCAAAAGGGGGTTGGCATCTATGCAAAAGATATTTATAGTCTCTAAATTATATCGGCAAGTATTTTAATTGTTTCTTTATAAAAATTAGTGACTAATTGATGTTTTAGATTTTTAGACAGCTGAACTATAGATCATTGTTCTGAAAATTCTGATAATCCATTATCCTATTAATCTTATCATTAAGAATATCGTTTCATAATTGTTTGTTTAAGCTCCATCTGCAAATATTTCATACAATTTCCAGGATGATTTATGGATTTAATTTAGTACAAATTTCAAAAGTTTTATGATAAAGTTTAAGCTTAAATGTTGTGACCATACTTACTCCACTGTTCAGGGTTTGACCTGTGCAGGAAAATCCTGTTTGCTGTCACTTAGACAGCCTCTTGTTAAAGTTTGCCCTGATCTGTGTAAAAATTGTTGTTTTGACCAGTACTAAAACTCATTGAATATAATTTTGTCAAATATTTAATCCTTTGTTCCTGACTATACATTTATGATTTTTGTATTATTTTTAGGGGTCTTTGGTTTGACAGGCAGTTTGGAACTTTGCTGAAAGTGGATTGCTACGGTAACGTCTTGGTAGCTGTGCATGGATTCAGGTTTATGAAAAGGTTTGTTCATACACCTTAGCTTGATAGATTTTTATGAAATATGTGGTCTCATCAACTTGAAACTTATATCATATGTTCTTAATAATGTGAGCCAATCATATGCCTTAAATTCATGGTTTCATGAACTATGAAACTAATGACATAAAAAAAATTATGCTTGTAATGGTGTGAACTATTTGAATCATATGCATATTAAGCTATATAGCAAAGGCTTCAAAATGATAAATACAGTACTTACTAGCTTAGTTTAGTTTTCTCGTTTGAATTGTTTTACATTGTCTTATCAGGGCCTATTATAGCTGACTATGCGGTATGGGCTTTGCTCATTGTTGAAGGCCGTACGGTGACCTATAGTTGTTAATGTCTGTGTCATTTTGGTCTTTTGTGGATAGTTGTCTCATTGGCAATCATACCACATCTTTTTTATAGCTTGCATGCCATGAGTTTTTGGTCTCATGGACTTGAGAAACTTTATACATATGTTGCTAATGATGTGAACTATTTGAATCCAATGCCATAAAATTTTTGTCTCATCAACTTGGGACTTAATACATATATTGGTAATGATATGAACTATGAAAAAAACTCTAAATGTTTTCTTTTAAACACCTTTCATTTTTACATTTCCAGTTGGGAAATAGGAAAAATGTATCCCAACAAATATGTACAGTTGGACGAGAACAGGATATATGTGCTGAATACATTATTTAATATCCCAGGTATGATATAATTTAACTTATGATATAGTTTAAAATTTTTCATGTTTTTTTTTTCAAAAATTATAATGGGTTACTGGCAATTATTTTTATGGTAAGTTTTAATCTGTGTGTGTTACATTAATATATATTTTATTTCTATTCATAACTTGTCACACCTGCAGGGATGTTTTTTCACTGGATCTTAAAAATATGTGATCAGCCGAAACCAGTAAGTGTGTTTACTATCAATTTTAAAAATAATCCTCATGGATTTCTGCATACCTGCCAACCTTTTGGTGGTTCAAAATGGAAGATCTCAAATAAGGGGGAGGGGGTGTTAATTGTGTATCAGATCAACAGATATAACATTGAATGTTTGATGG
Source organism: Mytilus edulis (assembly GCF_963676685.1). NCBI lineage: Eukaryota > Metazoa > Mollusca > Bivalvia > Mytilida > Mytilidae > Mytilus > Mytilus edulis. The sequence goes on from NC_092347.1 coordinate 57,984,851, forward strand.
TGCTTGATATATAGCTACAAATATAACATATAAAAATTAGAAGATGTGGTAAGATTGCCAATGAGACAATTCTCCAAAAGAGACCAAATGACATTGAAATTAACAGATATAGGTTAAAATATGGCTTTCAACAATGCCCAAAGCTCATACTACATAGTCAGCATTAAAAGGCCCTGAAATGAAAAATGTAAAACAAATAAATGAGAAAACTAATGGCCTAATTTATGTATAAAACGATAAAGGAAAAACAAATATGCATACTCATGTCATATCAAATGAAGTTTCCTGTTTTGTACTAGTCGAACATGCTCAGTTGGATTATAATGAATTTGCTCACATGGCCACCTGGACTTAATTTTACTTTAAGTGAAAGTAGAAGGTAAAGTATGATTCTATTTATATATAAAAAAAATAGATGAATGACAAGTGTAAGACAATTCAAACAAGGAAAACTAATCTGATATGATTGTTGTTTCTTTTCAAAACTTTTGTAATACAAAAAGGAATGACCATCAAGAAATTTTCACTCTTCTTTTTTCAGAAACATACATGATAGCATGCATGATTGACTTCTTCATAACAAAGAAAGATTATGAACAGTAAGTATTGATTACTATTAATAGCTGTAAAATGTTATGGAATAATCATGTGATCATTAATATTTTGTTTAGCATCTGGTGCATGCTATTAATCAGGTTATGTGTTTGTTTTCTCCATTTTGTTTTTCTATTATAATGTGATTAAAATGGTAAGTAAAATTTAGAATAATTTATGTAGGCATATAAATGGAGTATGTGCATAGAGACATCAACATTCTTAACATGATCATGAGGTCAACAAAACAAGTAATTATTAAAACAGGTGCTCATATCATATTTGTCTTGACATAAGCAAATGGTATCAATTGTACAATATACTGTCGATTCATTTATTTTCGTGGGCACCAATTTTCGTGGTTGAGGAAAAATCGTATTTTAGTGGATATTTAATTTCGTGGTTTTTCCAAAGTCTGCATAGAAGCCAATAAATATTTTGTACTACGTTGAACATTTAAATTCATTAATATGTAACCACAAAATCCACGAAAATTGGTATCCCATAAATATTAATGAATCCACAGTAATTCAATTATAAAGATCATAAACAAGTTCTCACATTCTTCCTAGATCAACAAATAACAATATAGGAGATATAGACAAATAAAAAAAGGGGGGAGAGGACACCAAGATGGCAATCATAAACCATAAGTCAAAGAAAAACAGAAAACTATGATCTAAAGAAAAAAGATGCAATACAAAGAAAAACAGAAAACTATGACCAAAAGCAAAAAGATGCAACACAAAAGTCCTCTGAAAAAAGATTAAGCAACAAACCTCTACATAAAAACCAGTGCGATCTCATGTGCTTTGGAAGGGTCAGCAGTTCCTGTTCCTTAAAGTGAGACTTGTCCTATTACTGTTGGAAATAAGTATCCAGTGAAGACAATTATCTTATGACAATTAGCATTTAGACAATGTTTTGTAAACTGTAATCTTTTTTGGTTAGTTTGTGTTGGGTTGCTATCTCATATTCACATTTCATCTCAAGTTATTCATATGTATCTTTATAGATGTAGTATTACATTATTTAAGTTTAATTTGAGGTCAACTTCATTTTTTGTGTGCCCTTTTAAATGAAATTATATCAAGATGTTTTGGGATGTAGGACAAACGCTAGTCAGTTTTAATCATAGATGATAGAGAAGCTATATTAGCTCAAGGGGCCTTTACTATTTTATTTGTAAGAATTTACATTTCAATAATTGAGCTAATTGTGAGCCATTTTTTCATTAAAATGTATGAAGTTGATGTCATGTTTTGACAATAGTTTTATTATGATTTTATTAGATTTAGTATATCATTGTATATGTAAATGTGTGCAATGGAGTACTGTATGCATTTGTAGTTGTACATTTTTCTCAATTTATTTGCAAAGTTTATCACTTATCAGATGCATGTGTACCATCAGTATTAAATTAGCATTAGTGCGTACAGTAAAAAAAATATAGATTTAAATGTCCAGATTTCATGGCATATTAGTTGCATTGAAAAGGCACATTATATATCATCTACTGAGCCTTTAGAGGAACACAGTCTTAGGCATATAACCTATATTTGAATATAATCATGTACTGTGGTTTCATTATTATTCCTTGGATACAGCTTTTCATGGATTTCTTGGGTACAGGTGATCCACAAATTTAAATATTCAAGAAATCACAAATTTTTCTATGGGCTTCTATGCAGACTATGTCAAAACCATGAAATCAAATTTCCATGAAAAATGCAAAATGAATCAACAGTATATCCAACATGGTAAAGGAAGTTTATGTTATTTGATTTAAGTATGAAGAATCCGCAAAAAAACAATAATAAAATCAAGCATTGTTGTTGCTGCACAATAAAAAAAAAATGCAGTTACAAATTTATATTTACTATTACAATACAATTACATTTCAGTTTAATAACCTCTCAGTCTTCTTATTGATTAAACAATTTAACAGCCGATTGCATTGAGTGTGTAGGCAAAGGTAATATCTTTGGATAGCTTGCTTACTAGCTGAACCATGAAGTCTTTATTAAGTTAGGTAAACTACCCTCCTTTAAGAGTAGACTAGTCGGAGAGATAACCAATCTATCTGTCAATAGGATTAGGCTTCTTCGAAAGAAGGGTAGTATACCTTACATAATAATTACTTTACAATTCAGCTAGCAAACAAGCTAACTAAAGATATTACCTTTGCCTACACAAACATTGCAATTGGCTGTAACAATTTAATATGAGCAAATATTTGACAGATAACATTTTTCATTCAAAAACATCAAATGTGGAAAAAAGCAAATTGGGGAGTAAATGATACAAAACAATCTCATACAGGACATTGAAAACAAAAACAACATACAGAGGTCGCCATATGACCTCTAACAAGGAGAAAACACTTTCAACAATTGTCCTGAGTTTAACATGTTGTAAAAGAATGCAACATGTTTTGAAACTTGGTGTTTGAAACTGTCAGTAATTCTTAAAGAATGTTTAAAATTGATAAAATTGTGGCAATTATACTGAGATTTTGATTACTGTAATTCTTTTCATAAAATGAAAATCAAAATTTTCAAAATGGATTCCGTGAATACAATTTGTATTGCTATAGTGTGAGAAATCAAAATTATTGGCAAGATTAAAATAATTTTGAAGTTTAACGTAGATACTTGATCTGAAAAACTAAAGTTGTCCTATGAAAATTAGAACATAAAAGTTTTGGGAACTTTTCTATTCACACTTTGAATGAAACAAACCAAATAGTATTTTTTCTCTTTTGAACTAAAACACATAAATTCCATCTAAACTCAGGACTGATTATTGCAGATATGCATCTTGTGCAAGATTTGCAAATGCATAAACTGTATCAATTCATAGTGTTCTGACATTTATAAAACTTTATAAAATTGCCTATTTGTCAGTCTTAAACATTCTTGCTATATTTATTTTTCTTTGAACAACATGGGAGAATATTTTGATGCTATTGACAGGTGATGTTACCATGGTAACGTGTCGCCTCTCATGCCTAAGTTTGGAGGTAAAGTATTAGGTAAACCTAATATCTGATGATAACTGCAGAATTCTGGTATATTTCTCGATTACTCAATATCTTTATATTATTTTTTTTTCAAAAATGGGGTGAATATATTGTACATTTCTTTTTATCTTTCTTGGTTAAAAATAAAACAAGACGGTAAACCTTCCAAAATTAAAGCTGTTTACTCTAGCTATACTTTGAATTGAGGTATAAGATAAGGCACAAAAGTGTAGCTGTGAAAAACAATGCCCAGGAGATGTTGCTGTAGAAATCAGGGGGGGGGGGGGGGAAGGGGGGGAAATGGATTTAGCTCTGAAATAGTTGAGATTAACTCATTATTTTTTGGCTGTAATTGGATATTATGTTGAGGGGGTTTTACTTTTGTCATTCTTTTCTGTTATTCAAATTTTTCACAGGCATTTTTACAGAATGAATGGAAATGATACTCTATACAAGCAAATGTCATGTAAAAGTGGTCAAAATTTGCCAAAGTGAAATATGATGACATATTCCTCCCCCTTTTTTCCTTATGCCTGCTATAAGGAAAAGATTCATTGGTCTTGGACTTACAATTATCTGTTGTACTTGCAGTGTTTTACAAATGAAAACTCTTTTCCATTATTTAAAGAGACAATCAAATTTATTTATATCAAACTTTTTTTTACTTTTTCTTCCAATAAACGAAGAAAACACCAGAATTCTGCAGTTTTAATTATCTGCAAAACTTTTGCAATTGACAACAAATGTTTCTGAAAAAGGATCTACAAATAAAATCTTCAGTCTTGTGCAACACTTATAATGAAAATATTAGTTATTTCAGCACTTTTGATTATAAATTAGACATTAAACTGTGCAATGAAATATTGCAAAAACATTGTTTTAACACTGTACCTTATTTCTTCTTGATACTTATTCACACAATTTGATGAAACTTTTGAAAATAAGAGGATGCTATAGTCTGGTCATTTTAATGCAGAAATGTCTTTAAGTAGCATATTTGACCAAAATATGGCCAGTTTATATATAATATTTGGCTCAATTGAATATTAATTCAATAATCAAGGTTAAAAAAATGACCATATCATTCCTTTTCCTTTGGATATATAGTAAAAGGGAATTCCAAGATGGCTTAATGTTAGTTAAGGTTTCTAATTAGCAAACAAAAATTGTGTTTAAGACACTTGAAAGTTTACTTGGATGTGGATGATTCTCTTAAATTCTCTAAGTGTCTTTTTTGTGGCAGTTAAACAAAGTTCAAATTTCACTCAAAACTTAAAACTTGTTAAGATATAGGTTATCTTTCTTAGATAGTTTGAGGTAAAATTGCCTTTTCTGAATGCTTTTAGTGTGTTCTTGGGTTGTCCCTATGCCTTCTATTATGAATGGATACTCACACTTAAGGAGCTTTTAAAAATGGCTTTGAAACATTGATGAAATGAGGGAAAATCACATCAAAGTTGATATTTCAATTATAATAACATGAAGGGTCATCTATAAATAAATGCAGGTGTATCTGCTTAAGTAGGTCAGCATCCATGCAAAAGTAGATCAAATTTACCTACTTTAAATTTTTGATAAATATTTCGTGCACATATTATATGTATAAATGTTATACAGACCAACTGCACATTGTTTTTGTTTTCTATTTTTAGATCAGACATGGGTGTCAGATGTGGTGATTTGTTTATGTCGTACAAATCTATTTTCCAAGATATCAGAAATTCTGTTGATTGGGTTCATTATCATGTAAGTTTATGAATTGTCAAAGTAATCACTGGCAGTTGAGCTTCTATAGCAATGTGTGCATGAAGGAAAAGTTATAAGATATAATGAAAGTTTTGCATAACTATGATTTTTGTCTCACCTTGACAGAGTTACAGAGGCAAGAACAAGACCTGCTGTTTCAGCTGCAGTGTAAAAAAAGTAAAATCACAAAAATACTGAACTCCGAGGAAAATTTAAATGGAATGTCCCTAATCAAATGGTAAAATCAAATGATAAAACACATCAAACGAATGGACAACAAAGGTCGTATTCCTGACTTGGTACAGGCATTTTCAAATGTAGAAAATAGTGGATTGAATCTGGCCTTATAGCACTAGACCTCTCACTTGTATGACTATTGCATCAAATTCTGTTATATTTACAACGATGCGTGAACAATGTTTGTATCTTTGATACAAACATGTACTTGTGTGTGTTGTTTTTTTTTTTTGTGATTAGGTCAGATAAAGGGGAATGGCTAATAGTATGTCAATTATATTTGTTATGCAGTTGTATAAGCATTGCCACATCTTATTTCAATGGAGATTATTGAGCCCTGTCCCCTGAAAAAAGAATATTGTTATAAATGCTGTATGCCAGTATGTCATCAAAAACATAAATAAATATGGAAAATGAAGTTTGTGCATGAAGAACATTTCATTTGTAATATTTTCATTATATTGATAGGGTGACATGAAAGATTATACTGTACAGAATTTAGAGACATTTGTCCACAAAGACAAGAGGTTACCATTGTTCTTGGAGAGGTAATATTTACAGCAGCAGGATAGCAAAAAAAATACAAAATAATTCTTTTATATCATGCTCTATATTAAACTTTTGAGTTTGTTTTTTGTACTCATACTCCAAAATCAACCAATCAAAATGTTGGATTTCATGTTTCGAGCATGGTTTTTGTGCTCCGAGCACCGAGCAAAGTTTTATGACTTCAACCCCTGGTATGATTGCCAATAAGAATACTATCCATTAGAATACAAATTTGGGTACAGACGTCAAGATGGGGTTCTAAAACACCTACCATTGATATATTGATTTATGCACACAAGGTTCTACCCATTCATATATTTCATAGGAAAATCACAACTTATAAATATATATTTCAAAGCTATCAAGACATTTTATTTAGAAGTTAACCACAAAGTATCATTCAAATTATTAAATAACTTATTGAAAAGAAGCATTAGTCTAATAAATGGAAAGCAATACCTTATGAATGCTAAAAAATATTGAAAAAAATAGTTTGTTCCATAAACCGCATTCTGATTTCCTTTAGATCATACCAAATGTAGTTTGAAAAAAGAGTGTCAGATTTAAAAGCATGTATTTCATTGTAGAATAAGACAACATGGACAAAAGACAATGATTATAACAAACAGTGATTATAAATATACAAATGTAAGTAAAGTATGTATGCTTCAGTGAAAAGAACAATACACCTACATTTTGGAACACTATCTTGAAAACTATGATACATAGATAAAAATTTAGATAACCAAAATTATCAGCAAGACACAATTTGAAAAAAAGTTTACACTGCCCAAATTATCAGTCAACACCTTTAGGGGAGTTATGTCCTAAAATGATGACTTTTACCAATATTTTGAGATTTTTATCTACTCTCTTGATAGCTTTATGAGGTAGATGAAAACTTAAAAATGCAAAAATTATCAACACATGTAACAGGAAAAGATCTCCAACTATGTCAAATTGGCAGAATATATTTATCTTGATATGAGTTATTGCCCTTATAGAATGATTTTACCCACTTTTTCGCAAAAACATAAGCGGATTTAAAAAAAATCAAAACAGCAAAAGTGATCAGCAAAATAGATTAACATTGTCTCAATTACAATCTGATCCCTTATATGAGGTATTGCCCTTATATGACAAAGAATACCCATGTTCATTTTGGACAATATTTGAAAAAGATTGTGAGAAACTGCAAACAGCAAAAATTATTGCAAGACATGATCAACAAAATAGAGATTTTAGTCTAAAATGTTGGAGTGTGGCCTTTTTTGAAGATGCACATATCCAATTGAGCCACACAAGCTAGAGCCTTTGATTTACAATTTTTAATTTGACAAATGTAATTTTCAATTCAGGGTTCACTTTTATTTGATTTGAATAGAAATGATATAGTTTTATTTTATTTTTTCAGAAAATCATGGAATATTTGCTGGATTTCCCAGAGGTAAGAAATAAAATTCACAAATATATACTGAATAAAATTGGAATATTTCCACATATTAAATATATTCATCTAAAAAGATATTAGATAACATCATTTTCCAAATTACTGAAGAATGGATATGTGATAGATATAATCCCAGGAAATACATAGCTATTAACAATAAGTCAAAGATGCAAAGCATGCTTATACTTTTTAGGGCCCCGCAACGCCTTCAGATATTGGGCTGATGTTTGGTATGTGAGTTAACCATGATGAGTTACAGATCAAGTTTATGTTTCGTTCAGCTCCACTAATTTTTGCAGAAATTACGGGCTTTGGACTTTGAGAAATTGTTGAAAATCACAGTTTTACAGACTTTTTTTCTAAATGCTTTCAGATATTGGGCTGATTTTTGGTTATGTGAATTAACCATCAAGTTTAAGTTTGTTCTGCTCCACTAAGTTTTGCCAAAATTACGGGCTTTGGACTTTGAGAAATTGTTGAAAATCACAGTTATACAGAGTTTTTTCTAGACGCCTTCAGATATGGGGCTTATTTTTGGTATGTGAGTTAACTATGATGAGTTACAGATCAAGTTTAAGTTTCATTCTGCTCTGCTAAGTTTCGCTGAAATTACGGGCTTTGGACTTTGATAAATTATTGAAAATCAGTTATACGGATTTTTTCTCTATTCTCCTCCAGATTTTGAGCTGTTTTTTGATATGTGAGACTACTATCATGTTTGTGTCCACATGTGTTTATATTGAAATTGCAGATTTTTCAACTTTTTGGGACGAGACCGTTCGTGTCGCTTTGACACATCTAGTTTTGTTGGATATATAAGCATGAATCAAGACAGACTTAGCATAGAATAATGCTGAACTCTGATTTCAGATATCAATTATAACTACTACCCTTGTCTAGGTCAATAGTCCAATACACGAACAGTTTTTAAGATTGTGGTAAAAAATTACAATTATAATTGCAACAACTGATTTCTGAATTTACAATATTATCACTGACAAACTGATTACAAGCTTAAGCTTTGATAGAATAGAATTATCAAATGGTTTTTGGAATGCATGTCTAGATTTTTTACCCTGGTTCGCTATACGTCCGTATAAACATCTCAAAGTTTGTTTCCCTTCTCTAACTTTAGTTTGCTTAACCAAATTTTAATAAACTTATAGACAATGTTTACTACCACAAAAATCACAGATCAAGTTTGAATTTTGGTGACTTCACTTCAACCATTCTAGAGTTATGCCCCATTACAAATGGAATAAGCTGAATTTTTAGTTTCCATTCTCTAACTTTAGTTTGCTGCAACCATTATACTTATACACAATGCTTATAATTTCCACATAGACCAAGTTTGAATTTTGGTGGCGTCCCTTTTACAGGGAATTTAGCAGTTTAAAACAATCTGTAGAGTGAATAACATGAAGAATATGTTGTCTAGTACAGGTTAATAGAAAGAACACAGATTGAGTTATGTACCCTGATTTATTATTTAAAGCTGCAATTCTGAAATCTTTATCAACATCTCATTTGTTATTTTGTTGACGATTTAAAGTTTCAGCAACCAGAACAAGGGGTATGTAGCTGTGTGCTTACCTACATAGACCATACATGTATTTTTATGTATTTTATTAACTTTATTAAATCTTTCCCCATTTAAATTGTGTGATGTGTACAATAATTTATACAGTTTGCTATGCTGTTGCCAGTATATCGCTTTTTGAACACGTTTCAAGTGAATTTTTCTATCTGCTGTTTTATGTAGTAGTATTAATATTTTTAACAGAAATCAGAATTTTTGGTGGAATTATGCTATTGAATCATCACTGAGTGTGTTGACAATTTAATATACATGTATTTGAATGATTTGATTTCCTTTTGAGCAACCGCAGCAAAAATTTCCTTTCTGGTCACTGACATTGTAATTCTCATTGTGACCTCATAAATGTGCATTGATAATATGTCCAGCTGATGAATTCACAGTATGGTCATAATTGGGACTGATATATAGCCCATGATGTCACAATATGTACTTGAAATATACATAAATTCCCTTAGTTTCATGAGAATCGAGAATGTGCCATTACGTTAGTGTATGATGAAATATGCAAATGTAAAATAATTGCTAAAAGGCATACAAAGCTGAACACCAGCAATTCAGTCTGATATGTCCAGTTACCAGCTCAAGTGTACTTTTGGTCTAAGACTTCCTTCATGTTTGAAAGAGTAAAGACGTAGGGTTGTGATTATCAGAAGATTGAGACAGAAATATGTGTTAAAGAGAGTATTCTACATCTTTTTCTTTGTCAATCCTGGTAACATACATTGACTCTCATGTCTAATGCCTCTGCCCTTTGGTTGATATTGAAGTCTCAGGATGGTTTCAGATATGAAAAGAAATGTCATATATTACAGCAGATTGCATTGCGTGTGTAGGTAAAGGTAGAGTCTTTGGTTAACTTGCTTGTTAGCTGAAACTTGAAGTCATTATTAGGTTGGTATAATACCCTCCCTTAACAGTAATCTATCCTACAGAGATTGGTTGTCTGTCTGACTAGTCGAATCTCAAAGGAGGTTAGTTTACCTAACCTAATAATGAATTCATGGTTCAGCTAGCAAGCAAGCTAACCAAAGATATAACCCTAACCTACACACTCAATGCATTCTGCTGTAAAGAAAGATTAATTTATATAGAATTTGTATTTTATAGACATTTTCACATTCAGTTTTATTTCAATCATATATACCATATTTACATAATAAAGGTTGCATTATAATAGAATTAATATTATTTATCGTTGTTTATTTGCTCATTTGCACTTTTAAATTTTTAATTTATTTCTTTTTTTAGTTTTTAATAGATTTATTAATATGAAAATTTTGTAGTAGTTCCCTATTAATATAATCACTTCTCTATTAAACACATTTATATAAAGTTTATAGAAATACTTGATGCCATTTTTGTATTTCAGACAAAAGGAAGAGATTGGATCACATTCTTCGATTACGTTGTGGTAGATGCAAAGAAACCTATGTTCTTCAAAGATGGGACAATCTTACGTAAAGTAGACAGGGTAGGTATCTAAAGTTTATTATGTTGTGGTAGATGCTAAGAAACCTATGTTCTTCAAAGATGGGACAATCTTATGTAAAGTAGACAGGGTAGGTATCTAAAGTTTATTATGTTGTGGTAGATGCTAAGAAACCTATGTTCTTCAAAGATGGGACAATCATACGTAAAGTAGACAGGGTAGGTATCTAAAGTTTATTATGTTGTGGTAGATGCTAAGAAACCTATGTTCTTCAAAGATGGGACAATCATACGTAAAGTAGACAGGGTAGGTATCTAAAGTTTATTATGTTGTGGTAGATGCTAAGAAACCTATGTTCTTCAAAGATGGGACAATCTTACGTAAAGTAGACAGGGTAGGTATCTAAAGTTTATTATGTTGTGGTAGATGCTAAGAAACCTATGTTCTTCAAAGATGGGTCAATCTTACGTAAAGTAGACAGGGTAGGTATCTAAAGTTTATTATGTTGTGGTAGATGCTAAGAAACCTATGTTCTTCAAAGATGGGACAATCTTACGTAAAGTAGACAGGGTAGGTATCTAAAGTTTATTATGTTGTGGTAGATGCTAAGAAACCTATGTTCTTCAAAGATGGGACATTCTTACGTAAAGTAGACAGGGTAGGTATCTAAAGTTTATTATGTTGTGGCAGATGCTAAGAAACCTATGTTCTTCAAAGATGGGACAATCTTACGTAAAGTAGACAGGGTAGGTATCTAAAGTTTATTACGTTGTGGTAGATGCTAAGAAACCTATGTTCTTCAAAGATGGGACAATCTTACGTAAAGTAGACAGGGTAGGTATCTAAAGTTTTCTAGTATTAGTCCCCTATGGACAAAGAATAAGGGGAGTTTATGTTTGCACTCTGTCTGTCAGTCAAACCAACAGTCCTGCAAATCAGTTGTCCACACTTTTTATGCCCCACCTACGATAGTAGAGGGGCATTTTGTTTTCTGGTCTGCGTTCATTCGTTAGTCCATCCATCAGTTCGTCTGTCCCACTACAGGTTACATATTTTGGTCACGGTAATTTTTTATGAAGTTGAAGTCCAATTAACTTGAAACTTAGTACACATGCTCCCTATAAGATGATCTTTCTAATTTTAATGCCAAATTGGAGTTTTTACCCCAACGGTCCACTGAACATAGAAAATGATAGTGCAAGTGAGGCATCCATGTGTTATGGACACATTCTTGTTTCCCTTATGTAGTTTATACCATGACAAGTTACAGATCAAGTTAGCATTTTGTTCTAGTACAATGGATTTTAACAGATAATACTCGAAGAATGAAATGCAATCAAAACCTTATGGGACTGACTTTATATCTAAATGTACCAAGGCTTATCACTTCCTTTTTTGATACACAAAATATAGTGCATTGATCATAACATTCTATACATCCTATCCATAAACATTTCCAGAAATTTATCAATGTAATATATGCTCAGTTATTCAAGGCACAAAACGATGTTAGTCTTGTCGAGAAAATTACATAACTTTTGCAAGGTACAGGAATCTAATATCTAATCTACAAATATAAATTATGTCATTGTTAACCTCATCTTTAAAAATTTGGAGTTATCTTCCTTTGCCAAGAACAGCTGTTAAATAAGCTACAACAAATGCCATATTTAATATAACTTTCCACTTATTAATTGGAGCAATCTTCACCATTCAGTGCTTTCAAGCACTTTGATTTTTTGTTGTTCCTCATCTTGAAGACCTCACACACTTCAATACAGTATCAAGCCTTACTCTTTGATTATTTTCGTTAAATGTAAAGATTTTTTTGAGTTTTTTGTACTGATTTATATGCTATATTTTTCAGGCAACAGGTTCATTAAGTCTGGGACATCACATGGGACCTCTTGAAAAAGGATGTGTATATTCTGGTGGTAAGTACATGAAAATAGTTGGACTGCAGAGGCTGAATTAAGGACCGTGGCCTCCCCCCCTTTTCTGGGAAAAATTGGGTTGATTATATAGGGAATCACTGAAGCATGACAGGAGCAGGCCCCCTCTTAGGCAGTCAGTGGACCCCCACTTATGAAAATTTCTGGATCCACCTCTGGACTGGGATTTGGAACTGCCATTCTATTTAGATACATAAAACATCAGTATTTACACTTCATTTTAACATTCATAACTTTATTTATGAAAAAAAAATATAACAATTATGATTGAGTTATTACAAAAGGGCAAATTTCTGGAAATTTATTATATCCCAGCTAATGAAATCTGGAGAAATATGTTGTGCAGCTATTTTTTTATCTGTAATTTGCTTTGGAATAAAAACATATATGCTGGTTTTCTTGTACCCATTTTGATGAATACAGGTTGTTTTTGGCAAAGACATAGGTTGATGGTAAGAAATTTTTTTCTCATTTAAACATAAGTTTTCCTGTATTGAATCTTCATGATGTCAATAACAATATGTAATGAAGAGATCGAGTATGATTTGCTAATGAGACAACTATCTGTCCAAATAACGTTGATTTAAGAAATAAAAGTCGCTGTATAGCCTCTTATAACAAAGAAATTTAACGTATTTGAATCTGTGACTATCCAAAATTGGTAGTGTGGAAAAAGTTGAGAATTGATTGGGTTCAATAATTTCACCTAAAGGTCCTTGAAATTGTTTCAATGTTTGAGGTTTTTTTTATCTCTGAATTAATTGGTACAATGATAAAACTGTGCTGTATTTTCATTTTTATATTTTTTTTAGGTTCAGTTGACGTAATTTCTGAATTAGTTGGTGCCAAGGGCAAAGATGTGCTATATGTAGGAGACCACATATTTGGTGACATATTAAAATCTAAGAAGGAACGAGGATGGAGGACATTCCTGGTTGTTCCAGAAATGGCACAGGAGCTGAAAGTTTGGACTGAACAGAAATCTTTATTTGATCAGATAGAGACCTTGGAATGTGAGATGGCAGATTCTTTTAGGTATGTGCAGAGCTTCGAAAAGACATTATTTAGTGTTTCAGGCTTGTGCAGACTTCAGAAAATGCATTATTTAGTATGTTAGGTATTCACAGAGCTCAGAAAAGGCATTATTTAGTGTTTAAGGTATGTGCAGAGCTCAGAAAAGGCATTAGTTAGTGTTTTAGGTATGTATAGAGCTCAGAACAGGCATTAATTAGTGTTAAATGGTATGTGCAGAGCTCAGAAAAGGCATCATTTAGTGTTTCAGGTATATGCAGAGCTCAGAAAAGATATTATTTAGCATTTTAGGTATTGGTTTTAGCAGGAAGAAAACGTTAGTAATATACAAATTTTGATTTAATGGAACTTCAAAATTATGGATTAATTTGTTGATATATTAATTTGCAGAATAATGATTTCCTTTTTATACGACCGCAAAAATTGAAAATTTTTTGGTCGTATATTGGTATCACGTTGGCATCGTCTTTGTCCGAAGACATTTGGTTTTTGCACTCTAACTTTAGTAAAAGTAAATAGAAATCTAGAATTTTAAACACAAGGTTTATGACCATAAAAGGAAGGTTGGGATTGATTTTGGGTGTTTTGGTCCCAACAATTTAGGAATTAGGGGCCAAAAAGGGCCCAAATAAGCATTTTTCTTGGTTTTCGCACAATAACTTTAGTATAAGTAAACAGAAATCTATGAAATTTTAACATAAGGTCTATGACCACAAAAGGAAGGTTGTGATTGATTTTGGGAGTTTTAGTCCCAATAAATTAGGGGCCAAAATTAAACTTTGTTTGATTTCATCAAAAAATGAATTATTGGGGTTCTTTGATATGCCAAATCTAACCGTGTATTCAGATTCTTAATTTTTGGTCCTGTTTTCAAATTGGTCTACATTAAGGTCCAAAGGGTCCAAAATTAAACTTAGCTTGATTTTAACAAAAATTGAATTGTTGGGGTTCTTTGATATGCTGAATCTAACTATGTATTTTTGATTATGGGCCCAGTTTTCAAGTTGGTCCTAATTGAGGTCCATTATTATATTAAGTATTGTGCAATAGCAAGAAATTTTCAATTGCACAGTATTCCGCAATAGCAAGAAATCTTTAATTGCACAGTATTGTGCAATAGCAAGAAATTTTCAATTGCACAGTATTGTGCAATAGCAAGAAATTTTCAATTGCACAGTATTGTGCAATAGCAAGAAATCTTCAATTGCACAGTATTGCACAATAGCAAGAAATATATAATTGCACAATATTGTGCAATAGCAAGAAATTTTCAATTGCACAGTTTTGCGCAATAGCAAGAAATATTCATTTGCACAGTATTGTCCCGTTTTCAAATTGGTCTACATTAAGGTCCAAAAGGTCAAAAATTAAACTTTGTTTGATTTCAACAAAAATTGAATGTATGGGGTTTTTCAATATGCTGAATCTAACCATATATTTAGATTTTTAATATTTGGGCCTGGTTATCAAATTGGTCCACATTGAGGTCTAAGGGGTCTAACATTTCATCACAAATTGAATTCTTGGGGTTCTATTTATGATAACCATGTATTTAGGTTTTGGATATTGGACCATAATAGGTAAATGTCCAATTTAGAATTTTTAAGTTTAAGTTCTTAGACCACATTCATTCTGTGTCAGAAACCTATGTTGTGTCAACTATTTAATCACAATCCAAATTCAGAGCTGTATCAAGCTTAAATGTTGTGTCCATACTTGACCCAACTATTCAGGGCTCAACCTCTGCAGTCGTATAAAGCTGCGCCCTACGGAGAATCTGGTTGAAACTGTTACTTTGATTCAACTGGGCCACTCAAAAAAAAGAAAAAAAACTAATATTAAAAAAAGATGTGCTGTGAATGCCAATGAGACAACTCTTCACAAGAGACCAAATGACACAAAAATTAACAACTCAACAATGAGCAAAGTCCATACCCCATAGTAAGCTATAAAAGGCCCAAAAATGACAAATTCAAACAATTCAAACAAGAAAACTAACAGCCTAGTTTATGCATAAAAATATGAACGGAAAACAAATATGTAACACAGTAACTAATGTCAACCACTGAATAACAGGCTCAAGAATTGGGACAGGAACATACATACAAAATGTGGCGGGTTTAGTACCTGTTAATGCCTTTTGTTCACATTTTATGTAGATTGCCTATGATATATACACATATTATATAATTTTATACATTTTATTTTTAGAAATTTAGACAGTAGTACTAGAGATGTACCAGACATATCAAAATACAAAAAGGAAATGATGGTAGGTGCTTCATTAGAAATAAAAAAAAAAAAAAAAAACACATAAAGGGAGATAATCATATCTGGTACATCTTGTGTGAGGTGGGGACAGGCTTTTATGAAGCTGTTATTTTGTGCTTCACTCAATTTTGAAGCATTACTATGGAAGTTACATGATAAAAAGAAATACTTATGTTTAAATTTAATTATGTACACACAAGATAATTACTAATGTAGTTTTGATTTATTGAAAACAAATCTGAAATTGATATGGTATCTCGTTTTAATTGATGAAGTAGACTTAAAAAAATATATTTACAAATGTTTGATGAATGAAATTGAGAAAGGAAATAAGGAATGTGTCAAAGAGATAACAACTCCACATATCATAATACAAAAAAGGAAATGATGGGTAGATGCTCCTTTAGAAAAACAAAACAGGAAGTGTCTAACAATGTATCAAGGGAGATAACTATAGCTGGTACATCTAATTTGAACTGGGGACACACTTTGATGAAGCTGTTGTTTTGTGTTTCACTCAGCTTTGAAGCATTTTCTTGGACGTACATAACAGCTTTTATGCTAATCAGAAAAAACTATGTTTTAACTTATGTTAAGTGCATGGGAGATAATTACAAATTTATTTTTAATTGATTACAAACAAATCTGATCTTGATATGGTACCAAAATTAAAACTTACAAAGTAAAATTCATATTCTTTCTTCTTAATTTTATTTTTAGGAAACTGTCCACAAGTTAGATCTTTCATATGGAATGTTGGGGAGTATCTTCAGAAGTGGTAAGTGCATTTAAGTTTAGCTTTTGCTGTCAAATTTTGTTATATATCTATAATTAACTGTGAGTTCATTATTAACCAATTTCTGGGATAAAGGTGAACCACGAATTTCAATGTTCAAAGAAGTACAAAATTTCTAAAGGTTTTTAAACCGCCAAACTAAGAAATAATTTTCACTAAGTCTAAATAAAACTTTTCCTCACAAAATATTGAACCCACAAAAGAGAATGAATCCACACTAAGAAGATGGCATAATTAGATAAATAATATTTGATTAATAGGGATATTTATTTTAGTAATTGATGATGACACCTAAATATTGTTAGATAAAAGAAGTTTATGGCAGTTGCTATTGTTGTCAATTTTATCAAATTTTCAAGAGTTGTCCTTCTTACAACATACAGTTGCTATGACTTGCTCCTCCATTTTCCAGAAAGAATTAGAGAAGAGCACTGCATCTTCTTTTTTATAGTTCAACAGAATGGAGCTCCATTAAACTAAAACATACAAATGAACCAAAATTTTAAAACACACAAAACTAAAACTTACGCTCAAGGTTCCTGACTTCAGACAGAAGCAATAATGTGGCAGAGTTAAACATGCTCTGTGAGATCTCAACCCTCTCCTATACCTCTAGACAATGTGAAATAAACAAACACACAGCAATATGCACAGTTTTGTATGAATACAATACAGAATGCATGAGTTAAGAAAATTCAACATCTCAACTGCTTTAAAGTTGTCATTTGTGTGATTTGGAAACAATTAACATGAATTTGTTTGTTTTTTACAAAGATTCTCTTGTTTCTAGTGTCCGACCACATTAACTGGGTTTCCTTACCACACTTTGTAGCTGGACCATCAGTATTAACTGGGTTTCCTTACCACACTTTGTAGCTGGACCATCAGTTTATTATTAGCTCACCTGACCTAAAAGGTCAAGTGAGCTTTTCTCATCACTTGGCGTCTGTCGTCCGTCGTCCTGCGTCCGTCGTCCGTCGTCCTGCGTCCCTCGTCCGTCGTCCATAAACTTTTACAAAAATCTTCTCCTCTGAAACTACTGGGCCAAATTCTACCAAACTTGGCCACAATCCTCCTTGGGGTATCTAGTTTAAAAAATGTGTGGCGTGACCCGTCAAACCAACCAAGATGGCCGCCATGGCTAAAAATAGAACATAGGGGTAAAATGCAGTTTTTGGCTTATAACTCAAAAACCAAAGCATTTAGAGCAAATCTGACATGGGGTAAAATGGTTGATCAGGTCAAGATCTATCTGCCTTGAAATTTTCAGACGAATAGGACAACCTGTTGTTGGGTTGCTGCCTGTGAAATGGTTATTTTAAGGAAATTTTTGCAGTTTTTGGTTATTATCTTGAATACTATTATAGATAGAGATAAACTGTAAACAGCAATAATGTTCAGCAAAGTAAGACCTACAAATAAGTCAACATGACCAAAATTGTCAGTTGACCCCTTAAGGAGTTATTGCTCTTTATAGTCAATTTTTAACAACTTTTCGTCAATTTTTTGTAACTTTTCTAAAAATCTTCTTCTCCAAAACTGCTTTGCCAAATTTAACCAAACTTGGCCACAATTATCATTGTGGTTTATAGTTTAAAAAATGTGTTCGATGACCCTGCCTGCCAAACAAAATGGCCGACATGGCTAAAATTAGAATATAGTGGTAAAATGCAGTTTTTGCTTTATATCTTTGAAACTAAGACATTTAGGGCAAATCTTTCAAGATTTAAATGTCCATCAGAATAAGATATATCCCCTCACAAATTTTGAGTTGAATCGGACAACCTGTTGTTGGGTTGCTGCCCTAAAATTGGTGATTTTAAGGAAATTTTGCAGTTTTTGGTTATTATCTTGAATACTATTATAGATAGAGATAAACTGTAAAGAGCAATAATGTTCAGCAAAGTAAGATCTACAAATAAGTCAGCATGATCAAAATTGTTAGAGGACCCCTTAAGGAGTTATTGCCCTTTATAGACAATATTGAACAACTTTTCGTCATTTTTGTAACTTGTATAAAAATCTTTTCTAAAACGACTTGGCCAAATTTAACCAAACTTGGCCACAATCATAATACTAGGGTATCTATTTAAAAAAAAAGTGTCTAATGACCCCGCCTACCAACGAAGATGGCCGACATCAGTAAACACATTAACAGGTGAGCGACACAGGCTCTTGAGAGCCTCTAGTTATTTTTATGTTATTTTTATGAGTAGTACGATACTGGTGGTTGAGTGGTGCAATAGTTTTGGGAATTTCTGTTTTCCGTTTAATGTATTATAAATAGAATGCTGGTATTTTCCATGCAGTTAAGTTTATTCATAACTTTCACAAGTCAAAGAGAATCCTTCAAAACGGCCTATGTAAGTGTTGAAACTGCACAAATAGCTTCAACTTTAAACATAAGTTCCTGAAGTAATCATAAATTTTGCATTTGACATTTCCAAATTGATTTACTTATACATTGTAATGACACAGTATATCAGCAACTCTTCTACGACTAGTTTTTTACTCTATCCCCTCTCCCCCCCCCCCCCCCCAAAAAAAAGCTATGAAAAACACACACATAAAAAAAAAATTAAACAAACACTCTAACTAAGAAAAAACTAAAAATAATCAAAACAAAAGTTCCAAAAATAAAACTGGTAAAAAAAAGAAGCAGTTTTAAAATTGTTTGGTGATTCATTTTTTGGTCTATGTAGATTGAACTGGACATTTAGCCAGTGTAACTATCATTATAGTGTATGATTTGCACTGATGGTGCTGATAACCATACCATACACGTGTAATATAGAGTTATTGCACGAATATTGGGGAATATTGTCCCAAGTAGAATTTGCTTGTGAGTGCAATATATGTTCTACGAGGGACAATATTCCCCAATATTCATGCAATGACCTTTTTATTGTATAGCAATATAATATTTGAAAGTAAAAATTGGTTTAAACTAAGATTTAAACGTTGATGACGTCATGAATTTTAAAGATTTATTGCACGCTAACTTTTGGTTACATTCTGTGGGAAATATTATATTGCTATACAATAATACAAAATATACCATATTTTATGTATTCTAGGTTCTAGACAGACATTTTTCTCAGCTCAAGTACAGAGATATGCTGATTTATACACATCGAATCTACTAAGTCTTCTCCATTATCCATTTACATACATGTTCAGGGCACCATCTATGCTGGTAAGTTATAAACACTTTTCCTAACTATACATGTTCAGGGCACCATCTATGCTTGTATTTGTCTACAACATGGTTCTTCCTGACCATCGCCAAATCTGCAACTCTGTGAATATGGGGGGTGTTTCACTAAACTTATACTGATTCTTCTACATGGCATAAACTTGTGCATCTGTAACTTTTTGGGGCTTTTCAATGGATTTTTTATCATCCATAAAAATTTGTAGCTGAGTGTGATATGAGTTTTGCTTATTGTTAAAGGATGTGCTGCGACCTTTAATTACTTAAATCCATGTTATTAAGATTCTGTTGGATAGATGTCGAGTTGGCAATCATACCAAATCTCCTAATTTATTTTATTTGGAGACTGCAGACACGACTCTTCTTCAATGGAGGACCCACACATATTTTGTATGCATTGTTTAGTGTAGTAATAAATTGTTTTCCACAGTAGGGAATTACATCAATGGATATGGTGTTTAAGGTATGTTTCACTTTAAATCTTTTTTTTTGTTTTAAACAGATGCCTCATGAGTCAACAGTAGATCATGATCTTACTTATGCAGCGGAAGATGGTGACACAAGCCTTGGTTTAAGACAGCGACCTAAAGATTTTGACATTGAAACCCCAACGAAAATTATGAGACAGAATAATGTACCACATCTTCATGCAAATATGCCCTGCAAAGTGACACATTACCATGATGAAGATGAAGATTCAGATGAAGACTCTAGCAGTGCAATGAGTGATAAATCGGCTTAAACTTACATAGATTTAAACCAAATCAACCATTTTAGACTGACAAGACAAAAAGAAGAAATGATCAAGTGATTCTTTGGACTTATTGTTTTGCAATATTTGTTTCAATAAGTAACAAAGATAGTTTATTTACATTTTGATGTGCCAGATTTCAAGGTGGTCATGCCATTTAGGAAATAAGTGTATATTTCTTTACATTTTGATGTGGCAGATTTCAATGTGGTCATGTGGTTTACGAAGTGCACATTTATTTACATTTGAATGTGGCAGGTTTCAATGTAGTCATGCGGTTTAGTAAGTGTACATTTATTTACATTTTAATGTGGCAGGTTTCAATGTGGCCATGCCGTTTAGAAAGTATAATTTTAGTTTATACTTTGTTTTATTTTGAGACATGCCTTTTAGTAATTGACATTTATTCACATTTTGATGTAGCAGATTTCAATGTGGTCATGAGGTTTACGAAGTGCACATTTATTTACATTTTAATGTGGCAGGTTTCAATATGGTCATGCTGTTTATAAAGTGTAATTTTAGTTACATTTTGAGACATGCCTTTTAGTAAGTGTACACTGCCATACATTTCACCATTGCATTATCACATTATAGATTTTATGATCATTCAAATCTCATTTTATTGAGTTCATATATTTACAAGTTAAGTACCATTTATGCCTTTTATTTTAAAAATGTTTTTTTTTGTGTTATCCTTCAAAGGAATAGTCAAATAATTATGTAATTTTATCTTTGTTTATAATACCCTTTTGTTTAAATTAGTGTTTGGAATTCTATCAAACCAGGCTTTGCTCATTGTTGAAGGCCGTACGGTGACCTATAGTTGTTAATGTCTGTGTCATTTTGGTCTTTTGTGGATAGTTGTCTCATTGGCAATCATACCACATCTTCTTTTTTATATTAACACAGAAGTATTCATGCTGTTAAAATTTATTTTCAAGATCAATGAATAAATCTAGATATTTTTTTTTGAAAATAAAACAAAATAGTTTTTTGGAAAAAGCCAATGTTTTTAAGGGATTTGGAATAAGATATATGATACATTGACAAGATAATTCAAAATTATTCAAAGGAATTTAACTTTAATTTCATTTGAAAGGTTTTTTTTTATTTCATTATCTGAAATATTAGAGTATCTTTATAATGAAAACTATATCTTTTTAAGGGAAAAAATTTAAGTAGATAGCCTTGCTTTCTACGATTAATTATGGTGATTTAAATTAAGGTAGACAAAATCTTTAAGGTTGATTTAAAATGGAGAGTTTCTTTGGTTAAAAAAATCACATGTATATCTATACCTAAACAGAAGTAGATCTGCCTTTAAATGTTACTATCATTATTTAGCAAGTAGTGTTTAAATGTTAGATATAGTATCATATCATTATATATAATTATGATATTATAGCAATTATGTGCAATGGATATTACCATATTGATTTTTACTGTGAATGAGTGTTGGGCAAAATAATCAAACTAATTAACTGATATATTCAAGATGAGTTTTAAAGTTAAGCAATGATGATTTTGAACAATCTTATTAGCATCATGGTATAAATGTATCACTAAACATGAAACATTATGTAATTAGAGTATTATAGCTTTGAAAGAATTGTAATATGTAAGAAAGTTGTTCTGTTATCTTTTAACTTTTCTAAAAAGACGGCCTTAAATTTCCTGTAGACATACTGTGGATTCATTAGTTTTTGTTGGATATCAATTTTCGTCGATTTCGTTGGTACATGTGAATGTTCAACGAATTACGAATTTTCCATTAGCTTGAATGAAGACTTTGGGAGAACCACAAGATTAAATGTCCACGAAAGTGTTTTTTTTTCAATCTACGAAAATTTTTACCCACGAAAATAAATGAATCCACAGTAATCGGTTAGAATGTAATTTGATTATGCATGTGATTTCATATGTTTTTTTTTTAATTCAAATACATGTAGTCAATTATTTCTACCCTGTCTCCGATTTTTTTACATGTTTATTTGGTGATTTGCTGTAAGGTTTAGAACACTGTAGACATGGTCCATTTCTTCTTTTCTAAATTTTTCATGTCAATCATCAATTAAACTGTTATATATTTGAAATCTACTACTCCAAAAAAGCATTTTTTTTGTTAAACAAAATACATTTGATTTAGAATTACTTGGAGGAACCAAATGAGAAAAAGATAACCATATTTTCTTTCCAAAAATTGAATAAAAAGAAAGAAAATAATTGGTGTGGCCATAAATATTTGTGTATAATTTATTTTTAAGGGTTATTAAATGTATAGTTTTATTTTTATTGTTAAGTGCTTGTTATTTATATTTGATTTTAAGCTTATTCATAATTGATTAGTATCTTATATATTTTGTGTTATCTTGTTTTAAAGATAGATTTTAGTTTTATGCATATATATGTACCTGAGGGGGGATAGGACCTTTATCGGGACTCCGGGATCGTGTGTTTTTAAGCTCGGGATTTCGGGATTGACCCTTTCGGGATCCAGGAATTTTTTTTCTTCGACTTTCGGGACTTTGGGATTTCGTGTTTTTAAGCCCGGAATTTCGGGATCTCGTGTTTTTAAGCCCGGGATTTCGGGATCAGGACCCCTCCTACCCCCTCTCATTCACGTTATATTTATTGTTGTCGTAATATATAATTATTTTATGCTTTGTTAGTTATCATAGTTTTGTTTTAAAGAAAATCAAAAAAGATGATGAACAGAATATGTATGCATGGCTTATCTAAATAGATAGTATTTAATAGATATAGTGTTCATAGTTAAAATTTCCTTTAGTCATATCCAAATTTCCCCTAAATGGTAACAATGCATATAGTTTTTTAATTTCATATATTAGACCACTGTTGGTGCCATAAATATATATTGATTGTCATTCTGTTATCACTTTAAAAAAAAAAGACATCACATTTGACAAAGAAAATGTGTCTTGGTAAATGGTCAAATTATAAGTTGTTAAAAAAATCTATTGTGTATGTTAATGATATTTTGGACAATTTGGAGGGTTGACCTCCTTTAACTGAACCTTAAGTGTTAATGATGGTGAAATATTGTAAATACAAACCCAAAAAAAATTCTCTTGATAATATGGCTGAACAAGAAACAAGTATTCTATCAAGAATTGCATATTGCACTAACTAATTTCATCCTCATCTTTAGAATTGTAAAATATTAACAGCTCAAATTTTAATAGAATAACTGTTTCTGGTATCATAAAAAGAGCTAGGCCTTTAAATCATCAGCTATTTCAATATATTTTTTTTTATTATTTATCATCATTCAGAGTCAAGTCTGTTGATTTAAAAATACATACATAATTTGTGAACATATACTGGGTTGAAATGTAAACATCTTTTGCAAGTTAGACAGTAGATACATGTATTTTACCAAAAAGGAATTATTCTCAAATTCTTTAAGTTGAGCGATTGCCTTAGTAAAACATTCTTTTAAATTCATGAATCTCTACAAAGTTGACTGTGATGAAGGGTGCCTTTTTAGAAGTGATTATTTACTACCAATTAAAAGACTCTTTGTTTATGCTCAAAATGTTTTTGTTCTTTAAAAACTGATAAACTGCATTTAGATAATGATGAAACTACAATAACATTACTACATTGTATTCTTGTAAGTGTTTTACATTTTGATTTGTTTATTTTCAAACCATAACTGTTTGTATTTAACTTATTTGTAAAAAAAAAAGGCCATTCTTAACCAAATTTATATTTGAGAACCACCTCACCAACGAATGCAATTGGTGACTCATGGTGGAAAGCCTTCACAGAATGAAAAGTTATAATCAAAATTACCCATAATTTCTACTTTTACCCATGTCATGGATATATATATATTATGTGAAATGTACTATGGTTATTTTTAATAGGGAGATAACTATGTAATCTGAAGTTCATTCCATTGTTAATATAAAGTCAAATATCTTTAAAGTTCAGGCAGTATTTGATTACAGGTAATACGATGTACAAGTCAATCATAAAATACCCAAAATGAAAATGTGAAAACTTTTCTGGTTAAATCAGATTTTTTTCTTTAAATTTTATAATTGATATAAAGAGAAGTTTGCAGTTCGCAGTTTACAGTTAGCCCTTAGTTTTTGTTGATAAATCTGTATAGATGAGGGAAAAAAAAGTGCAGTGATGAGAAATCCACATTTACCTAAACAAAACAAAACAAATAGTTTTGTAACATTTGTAATATTTATTTTAGACAAAAAAGATTTTTATAGTGGTGATTTTTAGTATATTTTGTATTTATTTTATTTTATGTTAATGTTATCATTAGGGACCATTCATGAATGTTTGTTAGAGAGATAAGTTATTGATATGAGTGTTGTCATTTTTAAAGGGAAAGAATATTAAAAAGTGCTTAAAACTATTTGTTTGTGTTTCTATAATTTTTGTCGCAAGTAAAAAAAAAGAGCATTTTTTTGTTTTTCTTGATGAACAGATATTCATCAGGTATGCCTAAAGGGTTAGTGTAGGCATACTTGGAATATCAAACATAATTCTGGAAAACAATGGAATATCAAATATAATTCTGGAAGACAGTGTTATGTCAAACATAATTCTGGAAAACAATGTAATATTAAAAACATAATTCTCAAATCATGAGGGGAATCATGAAACATCATATCAACCTTTGCATAAAATTTAAAAAAAAATGCATGTAAGGGCATACAAATTATCCCATCCTACTAGTCTGCTATCTTTGATAATATCCTGCTTCTTTGAGACATAAAAAGTAAAGTCACAAAAATACTGAACTCTGAGGAAAATTCAGAACAGAAAGTTCCTGATCAAATGGTAAAATCAAATGATAAAACACATCAAAAGAATGGACAACAACTGTCATATTCCTGACTTAGTACAGGCATTTTCAAATGTAGAAAATGGTGGATTAAACCTGGGTTTTTAGTGCAGAACCTTTCACTTGTTTCTTCTTCTGGTAGTGGAATGATTCAATGTTAATTATTTATAAAAAGCTTTAATTTTTTGAAAAAAGAAGAGCTACTATAATAAAAGATATGTGGAAAGATTGCCAATGAGACAAGTATCTACAGGGTCCAAAAAAGGGGATGTAGCAGGAAAAGATCCAGGATTTTGGAAAGGGGGCATAATTCCAACTAAGCAAGTTGCAATGAGCAAATTTAATACTGCACATTTTGCATCAAAGGTCCAAAATATGACAAATATGAAACATTTTATACATGGAAACTAACAGCCAGATTTAAAACAAACCAAAACAAAAACAAATAGCATGACCGCACTGAATTACAGGCTCCTGACTTTGGACGAAGACTTCAGAATGTGGTAGGGTTACATATTATTTTTTTTTGTGTCCCCAAACTTTCCTTATCTGGAAAGTGGTGTAAAAGCACAACAAAAGAATAAATTGTAAAATTCAGTTGGAAAAGTCTTGATTCATCACACTGGCACTCAGCACAAAACCAACATTTAGGCTATTATAAAGACAAATCCCAACTAATCAATAAATTACTAACGAAAGTGAACCAACGCCTGGTGAAAAGGTGAACTCACAAAAATACTAAACTCCGAGGAAAATTCAAAACGGAAAGTCCCATATCAAATGGCAAATCATAAGCTCAAACGAATGGATAACAGCTGTCATATTCTTGACTTGGTACAGGCTTTTTCTAAGATGGAAAGATGGATTGAACCTGATTTTATACCTAGCTAAACCTCTCACTTGTATGACAGTCGCATCAAATTCCATTATACTGACAACGATGTGTGAACAAAACAAACAGACTTAATAGGTAAAAATGTCCATTATACAGCAGTCAACATTGTGCTATAATCCTAATCAGTACACTACCTTTTGATGTAGTATAAGAAGTCATATAGTAAAACAGACTCAGAAAACATGACGTTATGAAATGCCAACCTATAGATACATTGAATCAACAGGTTGTATATTTTTAGGGACCATAAAATTGCGTAGCTAAAGCAAAACACATTTATTTGTTGAGTAAATCATATTTTGATTGCTAAATTAGAGCAAAATGGATTAGACACAAGTAAATGATACTTATGAAGCCTTCTCCATTATATAATATAAAATTACAATAATAGTATAATATAATGGGCATACATGTAAAGCAAATAGTCTATAGAATATAGTACAAGCTATCATAGGTTAAAAAGACGACAGGTAGAGAAATTAGAAAAAGAAAGTTTGAAAAGTAATATAATTCTGTATGTAATGATAACGTGGGTGTAAATGAGGATGTTCCGTTTTTATTTATATTTAATTTATTGAAAAAAAAAAAAAAATCAATTTTAGTACTGTTAAAAAAATTATTCAATGATCTCACAAAAGCTATTTTGAATTATTAACCATAAAGAAGTAGTTTATTTTAATGATCATATCTATATTTGTTCTTGAGACAACATTAACTTGCAAATCATGTTTGTAAAAAGACTTGGACAGATACATTCAAAGAGCTGAAAAGATATCAAAGGGACATACAATCTCACAAGTTGGAAACAAACTAACAATGACATGGCAAAAGACAATCAGCAGTATACAAACCAAGTAGTTGTATTAATGAAAGAATCTGGTAGAACATTTAGTAGGGCTAAAGGAACCTAGCCTCCTAAAAATGGAAATTTAACAATAGGAAATGAAAAATTAACTCTTTTGTTGTAAATTGTTATGCCCCTGACACAATTCTAAGTATACATTAAGTGTAACCCTTGTATGCATTACTTAGTAAGTACATCCTTTCTTTTCATAAGGGTTTTAATTTTGTTAATAAATTAACCTATTATTTTTCTTTTTTATTATTATCCGTATTTTGATAATCAATACTAAATCATAAAATTTCGACTTCTTGCATGATTCACATGAGAATACGATGATTAAATGCCTGCGTTATATGATGTAAAGTTTTTTGCTTAACATACATGTTACTTTTAGTATAGAACTAATTTCTTCCCTTTACATGTTCTAAAATTCTTGAAAAACTTAATTGATAAAAAATAAATAATGTCATGCTTAAAAAACATTGTTTGTATGTTAGCTGCTTGTACTGTCAAATTTGGTTATCTCCCTTAAACTGGTTAAATCTTGGCAATGGATATAGTAATTCTTTGGAAATGTTAAATAAGTCCAAGGAAACAGAAACCGTCAACCTCAAGAGTAGAAATTCTTTCTTAATTATTTTCTATTCATGCGTACAAGCGCAATATGACAAAGTAGTATTTATTTCGGTTGCGATAAAGCTAAGATAGATCATGTCATTTTCACGTGTTTTGAACTTGCTAAGAACATTCAGTTATTTCGTTCTATTTTTAACAGAGGGAATTCTTCAGTTATCTTAACGTAGAATTATGGTCTTCATTGGAAATTCGTGTAATCATGATTTGCATTTTTTGTATGTGTTCTTCTTCTAATGGTATATATGACTTATACGTGGTAGATCATACCTGCATACATGAGTGAATATTAAAATTTAATCTAGGATACAACATTAACAAGATCAACAAAAAACATAGCAACAGTGTATAGACTAACAGTACAATACATTTTCAAAAATGTAAATTCATTTCAACACTAAAATCACTCCATGTTTTCTCAAGACTTAGAGTCGATTTTTAGCAATTTGGAAACTGAATAACAATTCAATTGTAATAAATTTTGTAAAGAAAACTTAACTAAATGACAGTATCTCTTAAAGATTAGCAAACTGAATGACGAAATCGTCATCACAGTTGCTGGGTTTATTGAAATTATTTGAGATTCAAAACGAAAAATCATACTGAAATAATACGTACCTACTTTTTAAATGTTAAATTGATTTAAAAACTAAAAACATTCAATGTTTTTTAAAGAGAGTTTTTTTTTTAATAATTTGAAATTTGAACAACATCATCGTTTATATGTTTGCAAACTGTATGACGAAATCTTCTAAAAAAATAGCACTATAATTACCTAGTTGTCAGCCGATTTCTCTCCTACAAAAAAAGACCTACAGATGAGTGGTCCATTTGTAAAACATTTGTAGCAGCCTTTATCTTAACTTGAATTCAGGAACGATATACTTCACTATTTTAGGGAAGATGTTGCTGCACCAAATTCAGATGCATTTCTGAAGGACATTTAATAACGAATGAAAATCTTTCAGAATTATACGTTCATTTTTGGAATCGGTTGCCATAGAGTCTGACACAAAGAAGGAATTACCATTATGAAAATCGATTGTCAGAAACTCTGACAAAAAGTTGAAATCATTTCGATTCTCATCATCAAATGATATATCAAGATCACCAGCCTAGTAGCCAGTACTTCGGTACTGGCATGAAAATACGGATTTTTTGTGTTATTAAAATTTGCTGTTACAAAATGTTAGAAATTATTTTATATTAAGGAATGCATCTCCCGCATGCAAAGCTCTGATTCCTTTCACGGATTTGGCTCTACTTTTTGGACCTTTTGGATTATAGCTCTTCCTCTTTTATATAAGCTTCGGATTTGAAATATTTTGGCCACGAGCATCACTGAAGAGACATGTATTGTCGAAATGCGCATCTGGTGCAGGAAAATTGGTACCGTTAATGTTATATATACATCTTTCAGATCAATGCTGATGTTTTGTTCCATGTTATTCTTGACCTTTCTTAGTTTCTAAAACCAAAGAACTGTATCACATTTTAATACATTGTCTCATGAACAATATTTAAGTTAGATCTTAATCTTTTTACGATGTTTTCAAATCACCATCAAAGGTGTGACCTAGAACGATGACATCATCCAGACATTCAAGGCATTCTTTCCATGTAAGTTGAATGACTCTGCTAAAAGTTGCAAAGTCCAAGCGGAAGTCGGAAATGTTCGAAAAGTCCATGTTTCGTTACGTAAGCTGTCTTATGTCGACCTTTCTTATCGATTTCTATCTGCCAGTATCCTGCACTAATATCTAAAGTACTCATATAGGCGCTTCCTCCCAATGTTTCCATGTAGAACTCATTGATTGGCAACGAGAAAACATCCTTAGCTGTTACGTTATTCAAATAATGAAAATCATTACAGTATCTTAGCCTGCCATCTTTCATTTTAATTAAAACAGGACATTAGAAGGTTTAATAACCCTTTATTCAATATTTGATTTAGGTGTTTTTCTTCTTCATTTTCAAATTAAAGTAGAGTTCTACGCATTTGTTGTTTAATTGCTGATTCTTCTCCCGTATGTATTTGATGTTTAATGTTTCCTTTAAACAATCCTAGATCCATGTCTCATTTATCAAAAGAATTTTGAAATTCAACAAGTATTTCATCAATCTTGATGCTACGATTTACGTCAAAATCGTATACTGCTCGAGTATACAAATCTTGTAGGTGTACTGAAAATCTAGACTTGAGTTCTTTCAATTTGTCAACTTTATTTACAGAAATTTCACCATTTTGTAAAGCATTGACGGTTGTTTTCGATTATAAATGAATATATTTTGTGTGTCTTTCGATGTTGTGATGTTTCACTATTATTTCAGATAAGAGTGAAGGTTGATAGCTTTTAAAACATTTAAACCAGCTGAATTTGTTTGCACTGAACTTTTAATGGTTTACTTTTATAAATTGTGACTTGGATGGAGAGTTGTCTCATTGGCACTCATACCACATCTTCTTATATCTATATAAGAGATTTTTTTAAGTGAACCTTTCATCTTTTGGGATATCTTGTACATTTACAGGTTTCAAAACGAGCGAGAACGGGATAGCGCTTGATATTAACTCGACTTATTTAATTTCAAATAATTATAAACGAGACTTCGGCGATTTAAGTATATTACTATTTAAATTCAATAACGAGAGTTGATATTAGGCATTGAAAAATGCCTAATATGTAATTGTAATGCATTTCATTTTTTCAAGTTATTGCATGTAATGTGTAATTCAGCAATTTTTGCATTACATGTAATTATAATTTAATGCATTACTTGAGAAAAAAGTTATGTAATTTCATGCATTACATTGCATTACATGGCATTACTTTTTTCACATACTATATATCTTTAACAGATTGTTGGAGACTTAGCTAAAACAGAATTTAAGATTCCTGGTTTTATTAAGAACATAATCATTTTAATATTGTTTATTTATTTGAAAAGCACTTCTGTAAAGTGTTTTATTGTTGTCAAAAGACCAATGATTTTTTTTTTTGCTTTCCATTTCCCTGTGTGAACAGTTTGAAAGGTCAGAAAATGTTATGATTGTGTGCTTTTTGATATTTTACATTATCATGCAAGATTCTTATCTAATCTGCTTAACATATCAAAATAGAGATCTAGTATCATGGCAAATGAGAATAATATCTACCAAAGAAATAGAGGAATGATATTTGTTTGATTTTCAAAGATGGAAATAAAAATTCAGTAAAGCTTCATTGTATATTTAGAACATACCGTGCTTATGGATGAAAAGTAGCATCATAGTTCCATAATACATCATTCAGCATATATATATTTTTTTAACTAATGTTCCATAAAATATTCGAACCGAATGAATCCGAATGTCATATTGCATTTGTGTGTCTAATGGTATTTTTGCAGTAAAATATTCAGTTAACTTGTGTAAAAAAAGTTGAAACATCGTTAATTTTTATATCTTTCTTTTATGATTATAAACACTTTGTACGCTGTAAATAATATTGTTTTTTTAAATCAAAGAACACAAAATATTAAATTTAATTGGTTGAACAAAAACCAAGATTCATGCTTCCGCAAGAAATTATAACCGAAGACATTATTTATGGTTCTCTTTGTCCCACATTTTTACTTCACAGACTTGTGGATTTGACATTAAAAGAATGGTTAGGGTTGGGGTAATGGTTATTCCAACAAAAACGAATCGCGAGCACTAAAGGTGATCCATACACACATGTTTAAGACACCTACTAGGATAAATATAAATACTTTTCAAAACTTTACCAAAAAGGAAACTTATGCCAAAAATCTCAGTGAAAATTAGAAATCTGATGAAATAATTTTTGGTTATGGTTAAACCGACGTTATGGGTTTCCTCTATGGTACATATAAAGAAATCAGAACTTGATAAAAACAAACTATATCTCAAGTAGCTGTCTTTGGTACATAAAGATTGTTAACATGGCCAAACGCTTCATGAACACTTTATTAGTTATTTTACGTAAGTAAGCTAATATCATAAATGAACAGAGAAGTAAAGTTATAATGAGAATAGGACTACTACTTCGTCAATCAACTGCTTTACATTACCCAACATAGAG
Organism: Mytilus edulis; assembly: GCF_963676685.1. NCBI lineage: Eukaryota > Metazoa > Mollusca > Bivalvia > Mytilida > Mytilidae > Mytilus > Mytilus edulis. The sequence continues at coordinate 58,016,785 of NC_092347.1, forward strand.
TCATGTATTTGGCAAAATGTTTAGGAATTTTGGTCCTCAATCCTCTTCAACTTCGTACTTTATTTGGCCTTTTTAACTTTTTGGATTCGAGCGTCACTAATGAGTCTTTTGTACACGAAACGAGCGTCATGTGTAAATACAAAATTTAATCCTGGTATTTATGATGAGTTTATCTATTCAGATAACAGACATTTTTAAGTTGTATTTGCTGTTAGATTAGCAAATGCCGATAGAAGGTACTGTCATGACAAAACTGATATTGTTTGATTGAAATTTGCTGTTGTAAAGGTTTTGAATCATAATAAATTACAGAATATACCCCCCTCATGCAAAGTTTTGCTTCCTTGTCCGGTTCTGATAACTTCTGTGTGATATTTGGATTGATCAACTCTCAATGAGTAAGATATTGTTTTTATTGTTGAAACGAAGATCTAATACAATATTGGAATCGTTAATTATTATTTAAGCCATTCCATGACACGATATTTTATGTCTTGTTTTTATTTAAAACTCACATCGCCATGGCAAAGATCTAAATCATATTCCAATCATTATAATAACAAAAACGAAAACATGTTCGGTTCTGATAACAAGTTCTCGAATATTCAAATCGCATAAATATAGATATGAAATAAAGTGATCTGCAAATTACAGGAGCGTGTTTATTTTTTTCATACAAATTTGGGTTAGTCTTTTATTTTTCACTTTTAAATTTTAATTCATAACGCTACGGAAATTGTTACGAGGCTACGCAGTGTATTTAAAAAATAATGCTATGTTTTGGTTAAATTTCTTTTCAACTCACGTTTTTTTATAACGCCTTACGGAAATATAATAGGGTTCATCTGTGTTTCGATCATGATCTGTTAAAAATATAGATATATCAGCGAGACAATAACTAGTGACATTTTGTTTTTATCCGAGAAATATTGCGTCTAAAAAATACATTATGATCTATCTATGATCTTTGATAAATAAATTACATTTGATTATATCCCAAAAGTGCAAAGTAATACTTTGAATGTGGATTCATGTCGTCTACTTAAAGTGGAAAATCAATTGGTCCGTAGTTATGTATTGTTATGACGTTTGAACAGCGTTTGAACAGCTCTGAGTTCAGTATTTTTGTGATTTTACTTTATACTAAAAAGTCTAATGTTGCCTTTATATCGCATAGTTTTGTGATTTTGAGCTGTTTTCTGGTAAACTAAAATATATTAAGAAAATATAAACAGGTGACAGGGAATATTACTCAGTCTTTTAAAACAGTGTATTTCCTATTGGCTGAATTTTTTATTGTCATTCAGCTTATATACATTTTTTGGTCATTTGACCGTGACGTCATTACCTTTTCTCCCTATTTACTCCTTAAAAATAAAATTTAGAATTATTGTAATATTTTTTCTGTCTATTTAAAATTACATCAAACATGTGGTGCACACTTTGAGATAAAACGCTACACGGGTGTGCACCACATTTTGATGATTTTTATTCATTTACAGTGGGCATGTAATATGAAAATTCAAACGTTTTTTGTAAAGAAACAAGACTGATGACATGTGAATTGATTTTTCACTATGCAAAATACCAAATATCCCATTTTGAATTTCATTTATTTTCGAAAATTAGCACAGGGACGTACCTTTCCTTTAAATTTTTTTCAAAGACATTATCTTTATCTATAATTCATCTCAAATACATAAAAATGACATAAGAAATATGAACGGAATTGACCAAATGGCTCTTTGAGAGTCAAAGTAATTCAAGGAAAATTAATCTAACTAAAACTCTCTTATGACCTAAGAATAAATACTATTTTACATTTGTCTACTGATATACATTTTCCTAGCAGAAATCCATCTTCTTGCAGATCCACTAAAGAGTGTTTAAAGTAACATACTTTTCCATGCATTCAATGTAAGAACATCTACCATATGGGGCTTTTACTTAAGGAATGACTGTAAAACACATGTTGTCCATGACAAAAATCATCAAAATGCGGTGCACAGTGAATAACCCTTGTAGCGTTTTATCTAAATGTGTGCACCACATGGTAATTGATTCTGAATACGGAGACTGAGGTAATATTCTAATCATACAAAAGCAATTAATTAAATTTTACATTTCTAATTACAATTATCCACATTTAGGGTAATAGTTATTTAGAAATGTTATTATAAGCGACAGCGTCCTATTTCTAATTATTCATATGCGTATTCTGCCATATGATTGGAATTATATTGGAAAACTACTTGAAAAATCGAAAAGTCTCAATCCTAATTGTACCAAATACAAGCGTCACTACAGCTAAGTTTTACACAAATGATATCTGGGAAAGACCTGTATGAAATATAAAACAGAGGGATTATTCATTTACAGGTTTTTGAGTGTTGATTTTTCAAAAAACAGATGCTGTACCCTTCTTTTTTTTTTTAGAAATTCGATAAGATGCAAATAATCGAAAATTCTACAAACAGTTTGCATGTTCTTTTAACATCAATTAATATCTTCATTGGGAAATATCATTTAATCAATTTGCATTTTCTAATCTGCATTTCTAATTTATCATGTAAGAAGATACAAATAAAGATTTGTTAACGAAAATTCAGGGATATTTGAACTTCAAAAGCATTAAAAAGGTGTTTCGTCAATAGGGTAATCGTCTCTCTACTTCGAAGTAATATATGTAAGAATATGATGCAAAAAATACCTTGCAGTAGTTTTCGCATTTTCGAATATACTACATATTCGTTTTACACTGGAAATACTTTCAAATTCACGTACCCGATTTAATGACATTGAATTTTCCACTTTTTATTTAATAGCAATGTTGGGAATATAACGCGTATCATTTGCCCTCAAACTGAAAGTAGAGTAATACCAGTCATTTTTCGTTATAAATTAGTTGTGTTTTAGGAACACACCCTTTCTAATAAATTCCGTATGTAGTGAACATGTTAGAACGTAACGTACGTATTGAGATATGTATACGTCATATGTTTTGACATTTCGAATACGTTATTGCTGACATTTTGAAGTTAGCAATTGAAAAGTTCAATTCATCACGTTTGTCATCGATACTAAATTGAAATCGTTACTCTGTGTCAATATAAAAAAAATGTGAAAATATGAAGCGAGCATTCTATCATTTGTTTGTTAAAGTAATATAAAGATTACTTCAATATATGAGAAACCAGCACCCTCTTTGAGTATAACCAAACAGTATATAGCCTCATAAACTATTTCATTGATTTTATCCTTGGAACAATAAACTAGTTTTAAACCCCAGAAATGCGATTTTTCAATGCTACTTATAAAAATTCATTACTTAGGGATGATATCTTTATAATTTCCTTGTGTGATGGTGTTAACACCAAAAGCGTTTCATCATGAATCTGAAATAATTCTAAAATTTACGTGTTTTGACATTAATTGTGAACATCTCATAGAAACAGCTAAAAAAAAATACAAAATAAAATATCAAAACTCTTATAAAGACTTAAGGTTGACTGGGTGAAATTTCTCTTAGAAATTCTTAAAGTAGACTGTGAAAACGTGAAAATTGCTTTAATATTAAATGGATCTTTTGCGAAGTTTCGTTACGAAATTTGGAAAAACTTTCATTCGCAGGGATCAATATTCCAAAGCTATTTGATTTAAACCACCCTATTGTATTGTACATGAACTGTGTTGTAAATCGAGAAGATGTCATAGAAATAATATTAAATCGAGACGAATCCCTTCGGAGAATACATAAATAAAGACAACAGTAGTATACCGCTGTTCGAAATTCATAAATCGATTGAGAAAAAAATCGGGTTACAAACTAACACTGAGGGAAACACATCAAATATGAGAGGTGAACTTCGAAATAACAGAAACGCAACACTAAAATGAAAAACACACAGGAACGATCTATAAGATAACAATGGCCATTTTCCTGGCAAACAATGAAGGGTTGAACCTGGTTTTGTGGCATGCCAAACCTAACACTTTTATGACAATGTTAAATATGACACCATTACATGACAAGGACACATTACACATAAATGCAAACACATTCAGGACAGAGAATTACGCAAATAAACAATTCAATATAGTACATTTCGAATACGAAAAAGCAAACATAGAAGTAAAAAAAAAAAGAAAAAAACCGACAATGCAGCACACACTGAAACAAACTATACGAAAAAAATATCTCAAAATTGCTGTTTTAATGTGTTGAATATTAAAGGGGAATAAAATATACACAATAATGCTTCCGAAATAATTCAAAATATATGCATGAACACCAAATGTTATTAAGAGCTTGATTTTGTTGTTGGAAATCAATTACAATAGTGTATTACGCATTTTTTCAAATGTTGCTGGTTGAATATGAAAAACACAACACAGTTTTCAGAACAATAGATATTTGCTTTTCATGACGCATGTTCTTTTTTATTTTTGCTCCTATAATAACTCAAAATATGTCAACATACATCTAGCTTTTGTATCTAATTTTAGGCACTCGAAATTAAGTAACATATTCAGAAATACGCTATAATGTTATTAGATGTTCAAATGAATCACATAATGCTGTTATCCGTGACTTATATCAAAGATTTTAGGACTTTTTGACTTCAGAAAAATAGGTCCTATACCTGTTTGTTTTCATCGTACAGATAATTGTCCAACGTATTCATTATTGGTATTTTTATCGTTCTTCAAAGTTTTTTCAATACGATTAATTTATACAATTTAAGCAAACTTTCTTCACATAAAAATAAACAGTCAATTTGGACAGCGACGCACGCTTAATAAACCACCTATATTTTATTTGAATTATATGCAATGAATTGTGACTTTTAAAATAGATTGCTCAATAATATGTTACCTCTTCGTTGTCTCTCTTAAACCTGATCTTTAAAAGCAAAACACATTTGATATTAATTCCGATACAAGAGACAGAACTATATTCTTATGATACAAACGACGAAAAATTGCATTAAATTTCCAGTATCAACATGATAACTTTTTTTTATCAGAATTGGTATCGACAAAAGTTCTAATAAGTAGCAATGACTTACTCCTATACACAAATGATTCATATGTGTACACCTCCACAGAGTAAAATCAACATTGAAAAAACTCTTTTCAAAAATACTTTTGTTTTTGCAGAAATATTTTCAGTTTTTAATATCCGGTAAACCATGAGCTTAATTGTCGAATAGTCATAACATTTATTATAATGAAATCAAGCAACAATACGGATTTAGACCGGTGTAACTCAAATGATATCCGGGAAAGACTGGTCAAAAGTTTAAAAGAGTGGGATCATTTTCAAAAGGTTGTACATATCATACAGGGTTTATTTTGCCACAAATATTTGCTCTATGAACTGTACAAAGATCTAAGAGCAATTGAATGTCTCCATTTATAATTTGATACTCAAGTATATTAAATTTATCAAATTCTATGTGGGAGATTTTTTTCCTGGATTGTATCCTCGGAAAATGTTAAGATTTCCATTTCAAAAATATATAAAAAAGCAATTTTGAAGAATACTTATGAAAATTAATTTTAACACCAGATTCAAGAATGACATTTTTGTTAGCATTTATTTGTGAGTAGAAATAGTATGTGCAAGCAAAGGTTTAAAATTTACTGATTACTTTTTCGAGATTTTTTTTGTGTTTGTAGAATTAGATATTCTACTGAAGCAGAATAGTTTTTTTTAGGTATTTTTAAATATTCAGCATATGTTACATTTAGAAAATTTTTTTATGTTAACTTTTTGTTCAAAAAGAAGATTCTAAAATTATTTTTCGGTAGATATTTGTATATGCACAGAAGTCAGATACCATAACCAGCTAGCTTGACATTTCTGCATTTCAATCTACTGTTATCCACGTGTCTTTAGAATATATTGCATTATATATGGTATTGTGCATGTCGTATGAAAATATAACATAGAAACAACATAATATGTTACATGACTTCCCTATATTCTAATCACAGGCAATCAATTAATTTAATCAGCTTAAAACTGCTGTCTTGTATCTGAAATTTAAAACCCCTTTCTTTCAATATAATAATTTGAATTTTGTAAGCTTGCGCTTCTTATCTATTGCCATAATTACTCATAATTGAAAGAAGATATATCGTTATTCAGTTTTAAGACGTTTTTATGATTATAAAAGTTAATCTTCAATGATTTTTCATTGTTCGAATCTCAAAGTTCGCTGAAGATTGTTAAACGATAGAAAACTTTTGAAAAATTGACCTGGTTTGAAATAAATACACTCGCAATTCTTCAGGACCATTATAATTGTACATAAAGGAAGCAATTATCGTAATTACAAGTCTCAATTCGTGACGTTGTAAGAAGCCTGAGAAATAATGCTTAATAATTCTTATATGTGTGTTGAGACTCTTTAAACAGTACATTCACAATCATAAAAGATGTTTGTTTTGAAACAAGCGACAACACTTACATTCTGATAAGGTAAACGTGGACATGTCACATTATATTTCCAGAAACAAGCAAACATTTCTTAAATAACTGTGGAGAATTATAATATAAGTTCGCTTATATCCACAATAACGAACTACTTCTGCATTTTTATGAGATTTCTATGTGGATATAACATTACTGTCAGAGCTATTGATTTCCGATGGTAAGTTTTTTTTCTCTCAAAAAATACCCCCAAAAATGCCAGAATTGTTTCAACTGTAAATAGATTAAACTTATGAATGTATGCATATGTTCCTTGCAAATATATGTTCAATTTATGCAAAACTAATACCTTAAAGTGATTTTTTCTTGGTATTGTCAATCATTGGAGATAATGTTTTATTGCGAATTGAGACATGGGAGAAAAACAAATTTTAAACTGAGAGTTAAACTAAAACACATGTCACTTCTTCCTGAATGAATTGGGTTTTTTTTTCGTGTCGCTTAGTCTTTTATTTTCATTTGGTGTGTGGAGATTTTTTGTCATGTTTCGGTTTTTGTCATGCAGTTTTGCAGGTGAGAATGTTTCCGTAAGATGGTCCCCCTTTTGTTTTACATTTTTTGTCGGTTTGCAAGTTAATTCGTCGAAATAATTTCTGAGATTCCAAATAAAATAGAATAAGCAAAAACGATTTAAATCAGTTTTCAAAATCCAGTTATGTTATTACTAGTAACTAAACGTTCCATGCGGTTAGTTTTCCCTGAAATTGTTTCATTACAGGGTCAACAATTGAAAATTTATGGCAATTTTGAGAATTTCGCATTTTGAAATGAGTCCGCTGAATTTTTATTCCTAATTTTTCGCTGTTATTGCTAAAATATTGATAGTTGGAATTGTTGTCATCAAAGAACCAGACAAATACGATTTTCAATATGAGGACAATATTTGTTAGACTTCCACAATCTGTTTGGACTTGAAACGTCCTCTTCGTTTGATGTTTATATAAATCTATAATGTGCTGGCCCAATCTGTAATACTGTAAATTTTAGCAAATATGTAAAGTAGTATTTTTTGTACTGTTATTGTTGCTGTGTATTGAGAATCAAGAGAACAAAATGAAAATTATGAAATACCCCTTTTCATTTCTATGTCCTATTGAGAAAAACATAATTATAAGGCAGGGTTTATCATTTTTTTCCAGACTGAAAAATAAATTGGACAGTTTATCAATACTGTAGATTTTTTTTCAATTTTACCAGGCATTTTTTACTTACTGTAGCGTACTCTACATTACAATGGAATCTGGTAAATCTTTTTTTTTAAGGTACTGCTCCCTAATGTTTGCATATTTGTTTTGCTGAGGTGCAATCGAACGTGGTGAAAGTATGGACAATAGTATGATTAATGCTTGTTGTTTGCTTCATGCAAAGGGATAACATTTCCATTCAATTAAGGAACAATAGTACTGTAGTTGTAGAGTGACCACCGTCAATTGGCGATTTGACGAACGCAAAAACAGTTTTACTGGCGACGCATAGCGGAGACAGAAAAACCAAAATTTGTGGCCGTCAAATCAAAATTGACGGTGGCAACTCTTCAATTACAGTACTGTTATTCCGATTCTAATGCATTACAAAAATAAATAATAAGTTAAAGCTTAAAAAATGTAAAAAAATCGAGATATAATGAAATTCCGCGAAACTTCATGAATAATTTTGGCACAAAGACGTCATGGCTAAACGTGACGTCATACAGATGAAACTTACAAACTTAAGGTTTGATTACGTTACCTCTACGATTGAAATTTGGATATTAATAAAACATTAAAACGGCGATTTGTTTAGATAAAATTGTAGTAATTAAACATTTGTTGATCCGATAAATTCAAAATGGCAGGCATGTCAACTATGGATTTGACGGTAACTTTTATCCAATGACAAAAAAATTGGTACATAAAAATTGCATTAGAATAAACATATCATTAATTAAGTAGATTCTTAAAAGTTGACGAACCGGGATAAAGGATTGCAACTAGGAAGAAGGAGATAGACTGAATAAAGAAATAAAATATTCTTGCAATAGGCTATAAACTGCCCTTCAAAGAGTTTTGGCAACTGTTCTTAGAGAAACTTAGGATGTGCCCCTATCTAAATACGTCCAGAAATGACTTAGTATTCTTTTTTATCGCTTTACTGTGTAAAATACTGATTTTCTATGATCCAAAACATTTTTTTTTCATAATTATTTCGAATTGAGGAGTGAAAGATCAATTCCGTCGAAACGGAAAAAAAAATATAAATGGGCTGTCATTTCTACTATACATTTAAAACCTTGGTATTTAATAATTGTTGCTTACTCTTTAAAGAAAGTACTTAACTTTCAACCTTACAAAGACTATTAAGTGTTTAAATTGAATACAACAAACGATTTCAAAATAATACCAAATAATCCTGCTTATAATCAGGAGACAAGAATAATATACAAAGATTGTCAAACCAACCACAGTTTAGATATGTTTCCGTATTGAAGATTAAAATATGTTTCTTCCGTTAGAATTCTTGATTGTTTTTATGTTGTACTTTTTGTCGGACTTGCTCTAAACGGAAATTATAGCATCTGGTCAATAAGGAAATCCCAGTTATTAATTCTAATATTTGGATTATAGAGAGAATTTTCATAATAAAGTAAGTATAAAACTTTTGTTTGAAAAATGAGATTCATTCATTAAATTGAAACTTCTGTACAATATATCTCACTATGAATATATTGTATTCATCTATTTGTGAGTAATAATAATTTGATATCTATTCACATTATATTGTCAGATAACATGCTTGGTAGCATTCGGCTGCTGTCTGTTCTATGGTCGGGTTATTTTCTCTTTGACACTTTCCCCATTTCAAATCTCAATTTTATTTAAATGAAATGAGTAGTGTATAGGTTTGCATCAAAAACAAGTTTTAGTAAAGATCGAATATTCTTCTCAAAAATGAATAAATAAAGCAATAGGAGTATACCACTGTTCGTAATCAATAATCTTTTGTTGGAAAGCATTTGTATCCTGTACTAGTTAACAAATGATCTCAGTATATTCATTATACATGTATTTTTATATTCCAGAATTTACTACATACATTCATCTTTAGAAAAATCGTGAACTTTTGATTTAATACAGAATCCGAATTTGCAATTTGGCAAGAAAATATGACACACATCTCAGTTACTATTTTATTTTAGTTGTTCAGTTAAACTGTCTACACACTAATATTGCTTTATTTTGAAGTTTTGATTAGCTCTTCAACGTTTTATAAGGTTTACGATTTTCAAAACTCCTATACCAAGTCAGGAAAATGGCCATTGATTGTTATAGTATAATTCGTTTTTCTGTGTGTTGCATTTTAGTGTTGTGTATTTGTTGTATCGTTGTTCTCCTCTTATATTTGATGTGTTTCCCTCAGTTTTAGTGTGTAACCCGGATTTGGTTTTTTTCTAAATCGATTTATGAATTTCGAACAGCGGTATTTGCCTTTCTTTGCTTTTATGCATTATTGAAGAGACACCGTTTGTCGACATTGGCCTCTGGTACTGCAAAATAATTTCTGTTGATAATTTACTTCTTAAACGGCAACAATGATATATCAATATCCACAAAGATATTCATTTGTGTCAAAGTTCATTTTTTCTTCGACATAATGGAAATATTTTATATATTAAACTATACAATATCAGGTTTCTTATAGGGAGGTACAAAAGCAAGCGATGACAAGGACAGACGTTATTTCTATATAACAGTACCATTTTTAATCGTTATGATATGACAATGAACGGTAAAAATTACTCTAACAAGTTAGATCTTAAGTGAGAAAATTATGTGTTATTATTTTTAAATTACATGTAATTTAATTTATTTCGATATTGAGGTTACTAACATCGACTACAGGAAGAAAAGCAATACGAGGTCATTAGAACGAACTGATGTTCATCCGTTGTCGTAGTACTTCTGACCGGAATTTATAACTACAGTACATTCAGTTGAAATAGAATACCAATCTTTTTTGTCCAGTTTTGACACTGCAGGTGGACGTTTCTTCCCCGAGGGTATCACAAGCCCCAAAACATTGAACTTTTAGAAAAACTAAGGATTTTCTTATCCCAGAAGTAGTTTACCTTAACCGTATTTCGCATAACTTCTTGAATCGTAGTCGCCGGATAGAAATATTATAATAAATTGATAGTATATAAACCGATGATACTTATTTGATTAAGTTCTACTGAATTGATTATTTAGCACCCTATTACATCGTGTCTTTGCATAGACAATATGCAACACAATTGTAAATGTAACTGTTTTCTCAATTCATTCTGTACTTTTCTGACGACACCTTAATACCAATGTCGAAAAATACGTAATAATACGTATTTATCAAATATTTGTTATGAAATTATTTCTGTATTAATAAAGACAAATATCATGACACAGACTGCCAGGTGCGATAATCATCTTCGAAATTTATTAAACACATAAAACATAAGACACATGTCCTCAATAGTTTTCACCACAAATGGCAACAGTTCATTCAAATAACATACAATGGCATTAGTTCATTCAAATAACATATAATCTACAAAAGAGAAGCGCATAATTGAAATATGAACACTACATTCATAGATTAATCTTCCTATACCAAAAAAAGTACACACTACTCGTAAGATGGTCTCCACCCTTGTCGATAACTTTTCTCGTGCACGCACGACTTTAAATTCTAACGGAACTTCTTTTTCTATTGTTTATACAATTAATCAGCTTCCTATACTCAAAAATTCATACACCTGTCGCACATAAATATATTTACAGTTATTAATGTTTTTTTTCTAAAAAAAATTATAGGAAAATTTAAAATGAGCACTGGTGTTTTTGAATTGTGTAATATAATATTCTTTTTGGAAAAATATGAATAATTAAAAATAGGAAAATGATTATTGAATATATAAATATCATGATTTTCAAAACAGAGTAACAGTTCAAAATTATAGAGCGTAAATAATGCTCTGTTTGTGGGTAGGTCGCTGTCTAAATTACGGATAACACACATCTTTCTAGATAACATTTAAGTGTACTAATAATAAAAAAAAGTATAATTTCTGATATCTGAAATTATTTCATATAATTTGACTACTATAGTGTTTCGAATCGCATTTGCATTTGATTGCAGGGAATGTTAATAGTGCCTTGTACAACTCTGTTACATAAGTATAGTATATTTGATGTATTCTTCATTATTTAGAATTAATACATTCGGTACTTTTTGTTGTAATGCTCTTCAATCAGTACTTTTTTTAGCTTTTAAAAATGTTGGATTCGATTGTCACTAATGAGTCTAATGTAGATGAAACGCACGTGTGGCTTTCAAAATTATAAGCCTGGTATCTTTGAGAAGTTTTTCTTTTTCATATGGTTATTCTTTGAAAAAAAATCCGAATACTCTTTCAAAATAGAAAAAAATCAACTAAACATTAGAATTGACCATTGATTTGTTTGTTGCTAAGAATTTGTCATTTATGTATGGAACAGTATGCCTAAATTGTATTTTGTGTCCTATTGGTATAGTTGTCACAAACTTATTTTGTGTATCATTAAGACGATCTAAATTTGAATTTGAATTTTTAACTTCTCTTAAGAAGTTAATTAGGGTTACGCCCCTTTTAACACATGCATAGCGAGGTTTTATAGCGATATATGAATACGATTATGGCATTCCGCCTTTACATAAACGCGACATGTAGTTAGAGGCAAAGTCGCAATGATTGTAAATCTAAATGTTAAAAGGATGATAAATGTAAAAGATAAATAGCAATGTCTAAAGGTATATTTATGATGATACGCTACACACTTACAATGATAATTGAAAATCATTTTTCGGCTGTAGTGTTTTGTGGAGTGTGGATACTGTCTGTCCTATATTTTTTAATATGCAACTGAAAATATTCTTACATTGATTGTAATATTTATGGCAACTTTATAAAATAACTGTTCCTGTATGTTAAGAAGCAAACATTTTCTAAATATAGTCAAGTAAATTATACATATGAATTATATGGACATTTAATTTGTTTTCCAGACACAAGTGTTTTACTATTCATACAATTATATGACGTAAATGGATCGGAAACTGACTTATGTGGTGGTCGAAAGGGACAATACAACTTTCATGGACAAGATATACATCACTTATTGGGATCATCCTTCCACAAAATGACACGAAAGGCGAACAGACTACGATTTCATACATTAACTGCCATGAACAAAATAGTAAGTTCATTGAAAAATGTTATCAAAGGTTCCAGGATTATAATGTAATACGCCAGACGCATGTTTAGTCTACATAAGACTCATCAGTGACGCTCAGATCAAAATAATCATAAACCAAACAATTACAAATAATGAATGAAAATGATTTAAACAATACCTTTAACATATTACCACATACTTGGTGGTCGGTCCGCTCTGTATATTACAGGATGCTAAGGCTTTGAATTTATATTTTTCAGTCAAAAATGTTTTATATTTGATTGTGATCTTTAATTTTCATCAAAGAACTGTTTTGTCATCGTTCCACATAACATAAACGGTACCAACTTTATTACACTAGATACTCATTCTGCCAATAGTTGTTTCTTCAGTGATGCTATGATCAAAATATACGAAAATCTAAAGCTTAATTAAAAATAATTAGCTTAAATTTATTTCAATTTTGTATGCATCGACACCTTCATAATATATTTTTTGTTTAATCTTTTCATGTCTCATTTTTTTTCATTCCAGGAATTAGTTTACCCTTCAGTTAACAGAGTTACAGAAGTCTTAATAAATGATCGATGTCTAGATTATATCACTAACAGCACTCTCCATGATAATAACATCTCAAAGGTTACTATTGTTAAATTCACATGAAACTTGAAATTTAAAAATAAATATATGCATATGTTTTTATAACTAAATGGCTAGCTTTTAATATAAATATGTACATGAATTTTTTTCTCAGGAAAATTCTATAAAATGTCCAAGTTTAGAAGAAATTAACTTTTTTTAATTTGTTTGTTTCCAATAAACAATTCGCCGATATGTTTTGCGTATGTAGTAACCTCAGGGTGACATTTCTCGTAAAAATCCGGTGATCGCAATACGCATGGATCTGGCATTGAAATAAACTATCATCTTATTGTACATTTTATTTACGTTCTCAATATCCATGCTTCTTTGTTGATTGTTTATTATAGTATCACACTCAGTAAACTACGGCTTCAAAACACGACAATTAATTAGCTGCCATATTGTCTCATCATAAAAGACCGAGAGAATTTTGTTTTGACGATTATACGATACGGATGCGTAAAATATGATAAAATCGTGCAAATAAGACTGAGTTTAGTTTAGTTTGTTACCCCAATTTTGTTTTTTGTCCATGGATTTATGAGTTTTGAACAGCGGTTTACTACTGTTGCCTTTATATATACATAGATTGGTTCAAGAAATAGATAAACATAATTTTCACCAGTCACTCGTTTCAGATGACTTATAATAGAAATATTTAAAAGCTTACAATTACGTCTTACAAATAATCATCCTATGATATACACAAGTGTTTTTTTTTGTTATTTTATTTTCATTTAATTCATTGTGAAATTATCTATTAACTTAATACACACATAATTGATTAAAGATACGAAAAATTATCAATACAAGAGAATATTTCAAATGCATGTTCTTTATTTTAGATTCATCTATTCACCATTCAATTCAATATGCTTCAAGAAGCCAGAGAAGTTGTGAACCAGTTACATGCCCCTCCGAATAATTTTGGTTTCAGTCTGTTACGACTGAGAAATAGCTACATCAAATCACTGATGTGTGAAATTTCAATGATAATGCATATATTAGAACAACCAGTACCCCCGACTACAGCAAAAGATGTAAAACTGTGTGAGAACCTTGACAGAACTGGAAAATATGAACAAGGATATTTTCTTTTAGATAAAATTGAGAAATTGTCACGGACACTTCATTCTCAGTATTCATCTCTTCGACCTGATGACGTATTGTTTTAACTTTACAAAATAAATAAAGATTTCTAGTCAAGAAATCAAATGAGTAGCCCTTATAGTGCTTTATGTGTATATTCATATCAGCTAAAATGGTCATCATTTGCAAACATTACAAGATGAATAGTCAGTAAAGTAAATTTAGATTTGCGCGATTTTTTAGGTGTTGAAATAGCATTTATAACTGAACAAAACTTTATATGGATTTTAGATATATTTATTTATCATTATCTTTCTGATTTATCATTTTGATCTTGTCACATTAATTCTATTTTTTATTATTTAGCATTTTGATCTCATTGAATTTATTTTATTTTTTATCATTTTCATCATGTCGCATTGGTTTTATTCTTTATTATTTTGATCATGCCGCATTGATTCTTTTATTTGGCATTTTGGTCATGTCGCATTAATTTTATTATTTAGCATTTTGATCTTGTCGTATTAATTTTATTCTTTATTGTTTTTATTTTGTCGCATTCATTTTATTCTTTATTGTATCATTATAGCCGTATGTTTTTTTATATTTCTATTTCGCAATAAACGAATCTCTACCTCACTTGAATTGCATTGTTATTAATTGTACTTTTCCCTCACAACTATGAAAAGAAATACGTATGTATTGGCCTGTTTATAATGCAGAAACATCAGAAACTAACAAACGTATCAAATATCAGTCATTATGTTAAAAAAAATGAAATGAGCTATCTCCAAATAACTGTTGTTCATTTTGTAAATGGTGTGATTAGTTAAATGAAATTTTTTTATGATATCAATTTTCGTGAGCAAAACACTTGTTTCTGTGAAGCAACATACATCAATACCCTCGAGACCGAAATCTTGGAAGGTTTTAAAAAAGACTTTTGACACCTCTAGACAAAAAAAAGTCATTAAATAAGCAAAACCATCAAAAGCCAACTGTGTTAGCTTTATTAGTACTTATTTATAATGTAATATTTGAATTATGCGAGTTATCAATCATTGGGACTATGAATTTGTCAAATGTTTATGATTGAATGCTTAATGAAAGTAAAAAAAATATATTTGATAAGTTGTCTTTTCCCGTTATAACTTCCAAATGAACTATTCTTTGATTGTTATAAATATGGTAAAGCACATGTTACAGTTTAAATTCCGTTATATGGTTAAATTTGGTAGGAAAGAAAGGGAACAATATAAAAATCTGATTTAAACGTAAAGAGAATATTTCATCGACAACACTATATCAAATATGACATAGATGTGTTTTTAATAGTGGGATTGGCAAAACATTTCTAAAAAATCCCTTTCGTATGGACAAACATATCATCATCGTATCTATTTTTTTCTGTCACCTTGTTTACGTCAAAGTTGGTTGAAAATTCCCACTTGAGATTATTGTTAATTAAATATTTTATTATCTACCCGTGAAGAACATACATGAATGACTTTCGCCAACATTTTAGCGTAATGGAACAGAAATACCCTTCTGAAAAAAATGTGTGATTTTGGACAAATATGGTGCAATTGATTATAATCAGCGTATCATATAAATCGGGAAGTTTGACAAGTTAGCTGTACACTCATATTTAACCATGAATATCATTTAATTCATAACTTTAATTGTATGGATAATTCATAACTTTACTCTGTGACCTGAAATTCATATTTTTCAAAATACATTTAAATCGAAAAAAAAGAGAAGATAATATTCTTTTTTCTTACGTAATTGGAAATGAAACATATAAGGACATATTTATTAAAGGAGTGTTATTTCAAATTTTATTAATAATGTTAGATCAGCAACATAAGTTAACATTAGTTGAATAAATACCTAACCCCTTCTAAATCAGAATATCTACCTATTTAGATTCACAAATAGACTGGGAGCTAAATCATATTCTAATTCGTGAAACTCTTTTACATATCCAATAAATTGATGTGATCGCAAAATAGTTGTACACTCGCGTCTACTGGAATACAAAAGAAGAAGGAAATATTTTTCAGCTTCTTAGTGTCTTAAAGTGGTGTATAGCAACATTTATTTGAATTCATCCAGAAAAGCAACATAACTACCTCGCTTATTCTACCATGCTTTATTCAAATAAAAAAAGTATTAAAAAATCAAAGGTTATATGAACAGTTTATATAACTTTATTAAGGGGAAATTACATCCTCCGTTTGAATACTGCTACTTGGTAGAGAAAAGACGTTTTGAATATAACTTCTTAGGAGGGTAAATTTCAAAATCATTATCGGGCTGGTCATAATACAACAATAAAGGCAATTTATTTCTCACCAAAGAGAACATTTATTTTTCTGAAATACTGAAATATAAATAATGATGTTAATTGTTTAATAGGTTTAGTTTTTGAATGAATAAAAAGAAAGATGATTCATTAAATACGAATGTTGTTTTGTTGGTGAGAAATGTACACCTGAGAAATCTAGTGAAAATGTCAATTATCCTAAAACGAATAATTTGTTTGAAATATAAATATCAATATGTCCTGTATTTTGATAAACAAGGTAACACATTTTAAAGATCAACTACAATGATAAATTCTTAAAACAATTAATACGTTTTTTTTTAAGAAGTTTTGTTAATAAGGTTTTTAAAACAAATATCCTAACAACAGGATAAGAGTTTCAAGCGTCGAAGCGATTTTCTGGATTTACCTTCCACAGGTACGCCAAGTGCCGAATCAGAACCGAAACAGTTGACGATCTTTATGACCATTAAGGACCGAAATTTGGAAGCAATAATTTATCAATAATAGTTTTATCCAAACATCAAGAGATAAAACTAACCCTATTATTTCAAATCAGTTTATCAAATCCATTGCATTCAAGATTTATAACTACACGAGTGTCATATTATAATCATCAGGGGATCGTAGCATCGTAAACAATGTACTTCCAAGACAATTGTTATCCAAAGGCCAAACATATAGTTTTCCACAGTCAATAAATGGGAAAAAAACTGAGGACATTGATTGCTGCAGTTACGGACTTAGTCAAGAAAATGGCAAAGCGCGGGCAGTATGAACGTAAACTGGACACTTTATCTAAATGTATCAAAGCTGCTTGATCATGCATTAAAAGTTTCATTACAAAACTACGTTATAACATGAGCACACGGGTTTCTGAAACATTCAAGGAGTCCGAGGTTATGAATGAATCATTTAATGCTTGTTTCGAAATAGATAGAGATGTTCTAGCAGAGATAGCCTAAAACAATATACTCCAGAATGCACACATGTTTGTTTGCAATATCTTATCAAAGGAATAGATTACCTTAGCCGTATTTGGCACAACATTTTAGGAATTTTGGGTTCTCAATTCTCTTCAACTTTGTACTTGTTTGGCTTTATAACTATTTTGATCTGAGAGCGTCACTGATGAGTCTTATGCAGACGAAACGCTCGTCTGGCGTATTAAATTATAATCCTGTTACTTTTGATAACTATTGATAAAGAACTTGAAATTCGCAGCGTATCTTGAGAACTGACATAAACCCCTTCACCATTCACGAAAGAGGAGACATGAGAAAATAACAAGCGAAAACTTCTCTTCCCTAACATTGGGGAACAGGGGGCGTTGAAAATATCACGTCTTTAACAAGAAATCTTGATTTCACAAAAATCATTATAAAAAATTCCTATTTGGAACAAATATAAATCAATAAATATATGGAAAGAAAAACTACAAAAATACTGAACTCCGAGAAAAATTCAAAAAGGAAGGTCCCTTATCAAATGGCAAAATCAAACGCTCAAACGCTCAAACACACCAAACGAATGGACAACAACTGTCATATTCCCGACTTGGTACATGTTGGAAAGAAAAACTACAAAAATACTGAACTCCGAGGAAAATTCAAAAAGGAAGGTCCCTTATCAAATGGCAAAATCAAACGCTCAAACGCTCAAACACACCAAACGAATGGACAACAACTGTCATATTCCCGACTTGGTACATGTTGGAAAGAAAAACTACAAAAATACTGAACTCCGAGGAAAATTCAAAAAGGAAGGTCCCTTATCAAATGGCAAAATCAAACGCCCAAACACACCAAACGAATGGACAACAACTGTCATATTCCCGGCTTGGTACAGGCATTTTCTTATGTGACCTCTTCGTCCATTGTCAAAGGCCGTACAGGGATGTACAATTATTACTAATTCATTTAGTCTCTGATGGATAATTTGTTTTTATTGGTAATCATAATACGTCATTAAAGACAAATCACAAGCTATACTTACAGGTTACAAGAGCGCAATTATTTGTTTACATTTTACCCCCGTTTTTTTACCCCAAGATGGTACTCAGAATAGAATCCTATACGGCTTCTGATTGGTTGAAACAGGATTGGAATTACATTTAATCGAAAGCTTATCCAATTATGTTAAAAAATTGCCGAAAATCATATTCACATTTTACGAAGTATAGAAAATATCTTCAATTTCTGCACGTCGGAGCCATTAAAAATATGCCTTTTTCATTAAGCGAAAAAAGTAGACGATTTTTTTCAACTGCATTTTAAGTCAATTTGAGCCGCATGACCCTATTTTTTTTTGTTTGTAATGCAACACTGGCATTTGTACTAACAGGAACTGCCACCTGTTTTTCCCTAGTTTGTGTAGTCTTTGAGAAAAAAAAATACGGAACACTAGTGGTACCCTATGGAAAATGCATTACGAATAATTGCGCTCTTGTAACCTACATTATTAGACAAAGTATATATTTCTAATGAGATAATAATTGTTTTAGAATTGACTGATGTTAACAAGCAATCGCAGACAGTTTCAATTTTGGCAACATTTACAACGCCTTAATCTCATGTAAAAAAGAGATAAGATAAAATGATAGAAGATCGATTGACGAGAGTTGAACATCTCTTAACTACCATCGCCTTAATTTAGCAGTTAAAATGTCAAATACACATCACTAAAAGTTAAATGAAGCATGAACAAAAAAAATATGATTCTATACATGATTTAACTGAAGGATATCTGCAATGCATGTTTTTTTCTCAATACTTATCATTTATTATTTCGGGCTTTTGCAATAGATATGTTTTTCTATAAATATTTCAAAATCGGCATCTTTGTTTGAAATGATTATTCAAACTGACTAAGAATGTATCTATGAAGTAAAGTATTTGTGGGGAACTTTTAATCTAGAATTTGTTTCATTGTCAGTGCAGTGTGTGTAATAAGATATAATCAACTTTTCTGTGAGACCCTGATCTAATATATCCTAACAGTGGCGGATCCAGCCATTTTAAAAAGGGGGGGGGGGGGGTTCCCAACCCAGAGTAAAGGGGGGTTCTTTTATGAGAATTTTGGAAAAGTGTAGGTTCGCCTAGCGGTTGATGCATACAAAGTATTAGACGCACTCGATCTCTCTTATTTTGTAGATCATGTGGGTTCATCAGGGTTATTCTGTTTACTTTGATTTGTATCTTCTCAGTTGAGATATATACATCGTTAAACTACTAGTGGTTTAATCTTATTCACGCGTCTTTAATGCATTTGCAGCATTAAAAGTATGTTACGAGTAATATTGCAGGTTGCATATGCGTGATGATATAGGACACATATCATATCAACAGCTTTTCGAGTTTGTATAGCAGTCCTATAGTTTTAGAATTGTTTGATGTTGTTTACGTTCATTACTATTTTCCTTGTTCGACCGAGCACACGTTGTTTTGTAAATGTTTGTAAAAGTAAAAACAACTATGAACTCATTTTAGTATTTGTTATAAATATTCAGATCTAGTGGTAGATTTATTTAATGAAATAACTTAAATACCTACTTGAAATTACTGATGACAACTTGCTTTGTTTTATGTCTAATTAACCAAAAGCATACACATATAGTTTTCTGTACCCCATATTCACTATCGTCATTTATAATAGTGGGTTAATGAATTTTTTATGTGGGAGAAAAACAAATTTGAACTTACTTCACGGCGGTACTATCTAAGACTTTTAAAGTTAATTGAGTACTTGTGAATGTAGACCATGAATTCGTTAATCATTACCAAATTAAAGACATATAAAGTCATATAACTGTCCAATATGATAAAATTTCCAAGTCAGGAATATGACAGTTCTTGTCCATTCGTTTTTGATGCGTTTTGTTATTTGATTTTGCCATGTGATTATGGACTTTCCCAATTGATCTTCCTCTAAGTTCAGTATTTTTGTGATTTAACTTTTTCTATGCTACATTTCCATTTTTAGAAAAAGTTAAAAACTTTCAATTAGATAATACTTATTCTAAATTACGACTCATGTTAAAACGTTATTTAAAACAGTTGTTCAACAGTTTTGACGCCTTAATCTTGTGAGAAAATATTTCGTCAGTAATCGTTCTGTTATTTTGAAAGTATAATTCTAATCATGATTTCATAAGACATGGATAAGGTCACACTAACTTTTCCATTACTTAGTGGGACCGTAAACTTTCGTTTTAATTTTCTAGCTTTCCATTTAAAATTAATATAACTCTTCAAGTGACCAATATTTAAACTTCTCTAATTTTAAGCTGATTTTCTATTTCTACCGATAGGTTTATTCATTTTTATAATCAGCGTGTGAAATTGAATAATGACGGAAACATGTCTTGCTTTCCTCTGTATTTGATATTGTGACGTCATGAAATAGGTGACCATGCCAACTGAGGTCACATAAAACGTCTTAATATTTTCAAACTTTCAAAGGCAAACAGTATAAGCTCGTATAACATAAGGAGATGTGGTGGGGTTGAATGCAATTTAGACAACTTTAAGTCGTTACTTTTTACATGTAGCATGTAGATTTATAAACAATCTGTGTAAATTTATCGATCCTTTGAGTTAACATATGCTTTGATTATCATTTCACACTGAAATAAAAACTTTGAATATTGTGTTTTTATTATTACCAACATTGATTAAGTTACCAATGAATAAAACATGCCTAAATTGATATGCAGCTATAAAATAAGCGGTCCTATATTCTTTTGATACATATCTTTTGGCATTGTAAAAGATAATTGCTTTCTCGGACTGTTTCTAACACCTTCACACGAAATCAATGGGATGTGCACTGATTGATGTTTTAGCCTTAGATACGACAATTGTATTTGCTATTTTCTTCAGATTTGATTATAGTAACTGCGATTACTTTTTTTTGTATTTTGTCTTTTTGTCGGTTTGTGTGTGTGTGTGTGTGTGTGTGTGTGTGCTTTATGTCGATCTAAAGAGTCGAGCCATATTTAACTGATATGGTTTGTTCTTATGTCGTTCTGTTACAATATTGTCACTTGTAAGAGGAGATTTGGACGCCAAAATATTTTTAACTCCGTCATATTCTTTATGTGTCTGTCCTAAGTGTTGCTGTATATCAAATTTATGATTTATTTATTGTTTTATTTTACATACATCAGTTTACTTGACGTTCCGATTGTTTTGCATTGTCATGTCGGTGCTTTTTATAGCTTGCTCATTGTTAAAGGCCGTACACTGATGTACAATTATTAACTTTTAATTCATTTAGTCTCTGGTGGATAATTTGTTTTTATTATCTTATTGGCAGTCTTAATACATCTTTTTTCTAAACATAGCAGAATAGTTAACTATAAATCTGCAGTCTTCGTATTTTTATTCTCACTCAAACCACCCACAACTATTTACATTGTACAACTCTGACATACTTACCTACTTACATACTATTATACACCATTACCTTCCTGGTCCATTTGTATCCGGTCTTTAACAATAATCCAATAACAAAAGAAAATCGCACCCGTAACATTCCACATATCTTACTACATTCAACTTTTAAACCTATTCAAAATCAGATATTTAAAGGCGAAGATTGTATTAATTATACAATCCAATTTTTATGAAATAATTTTGTCATGGGTAAAAGACTTTTAACTGTATCTTTATGAACATGAACATCAATAAAAACTTATGAAAGATGCTAGACTAACAAATGTGTACGCCAGGCTCGCGTTCCGTCTACAAAAGACTCACCAGTGACTCTAGATTAAAAAAAGCTAAAAGCCCAAATCAAGAACGAAGTCGACGAGTAGTAATGACCAAGAAGTCTGAAGGTTTTGATTAATACAGCTAAAAAATCTATTCTTGGGATAGAAAGTCCTAAGTATGTCAAAATTTCAAACTTTATATAGGACAGTCACTTTATATATTATATATACATGTGTTAATATTACCATATCATAAATGATTGTCACAGAATAGTCTTCAACGGAAACTGTAACATGCGCTTTTAAAAGTAGTTTAATACAACTGTGTTTCAAAAATCTTTTGAATAGGAAGTTGATTTTTTTATGATAGAAAAAATAAATGCTAGCCATGAAAATCCTCATTTCTCGTGAGTTTATCAAAATAAAATTTATAAAGTATGAAACGAACATAGAGAAAACGTCAAAAAAATCTGTGAAACTTGTAACATTGAACAAGAAAAAATAGAGTTTTGACCTAAATTTATGCTAATTAAACTTGTTTTCCCGCATTTTCGTAAACTAATAGTTTTCAGATTCGGACTATGACTATGACATTATATGAAATTGACCGCCAACAAAAAATGGCCATGGTGGATGTGTTTGGAATGCAGTTTGTTATGTGAAAGAAGTAGTAATTTGGAAGGATTAATATTTGAATATGGAGGAATCGGTAAAAAATGTGAAATTGCTATTTTTTTTATTTCAAAATAACTTGATATTCCAAATGTGCATAACAAGAGGTTAATAGATATCGCTATTTTTTTAATAGGGTCCACGATATAGTCGCTTATTATTTCTATTACACTGCTCTTAGCATATATTTATAGATATTTTTAAAATGTGCGTTTGCTGAAATGAAAAAAAAATATGTTGAATGTCTATGTTTAAAGTTATGTGATAAAGTAAGTTACGCGTTGGTTTTTCATGGGGTAAATCCCGACGTCGTAAATGATAAAAGTAATTTGAAGACGTTACTTTTGTGAACTCAGCTTTGTGCACGCCGTCAGTATTATCGTATGAATTATTTAACATTTGAAACGACCCGTTTTGTAGCTTATTGTTCTTTCAATGGAGTTTGTTCATTTTCGACGGCCGCTTTAATCTATATACATCGAAAACATGTAAGCCTACCCAAGGTAAAAAAAAAATAATGAAAAGACAATCAACAGTATACAAAACACTTCATAGAAAAGAAGACTGTTAATCGCGAATCCCATCAAAAATAAGGGGTGATCTCAGAAACTCGGATTGGTAAACTAACACTGCTCTACCCGTGACACCGTTGGAAGAGGACAGTCGACAAATAAAACGAAGCATATTTAAATTCATTATATACATTCTACATGGTCGGGTTGTTGTCTCTTTGACACATTCCCTATTTCCATTCTCAATCTTATTTTATTCCATAATTATATGTATAAAACAAAATTAATCGAAAATAATCATAATTGTACCAACTCAAAGCAGTATGAAAGCTGACACACCAACATTGTAAATAACTCTTAATAAAGGTGAATTAACATCGCCAGATTTAAATATAACATCCAGTTGTAAGTTTCAAGTTAAAGGTGGAGGGATTGAGTTATATATGACAGTTAATCAACAAGTGCTATCACAATTAGGGGAATTCAGGTCAAATACTGGTAAATACAGTACCTCACAATTTTTATAATTCATATCAAATAATTTGACTGTATAATCAAAGGGATAAAAAGTTGTCTATCCACCTGGATTTTTTTATGCATAACACACTGCGATGCCGTCCTGTCCAATTAGTTTATCTATAAGTGTATCAAAGGAGTACGATTAAGATAATAGTTAAAAAATCTATTATACAGAGTAGACTAAAAATCATATATGTTAAATTCATAATTATTTTTTCATTGATATGAAAAGATGTTTGCTTTATGTAAAGGATCACAAATTAACGTAACACGTACAGTATTTATTTCATTCGGTCTGCTTTTTGTAATAAATAAACTTTGTCAAAACATAACAAAATTTTAAGGAGGAAAATGAATATAAAAAATAAACAGATACAATCATAAACAATGCCTTAAGCATGCTTCTCCATGTTCAAATTTTCAAAACAAAACTCAGTTGTCTCGTTGTAACGTGTTCGAACAATGGCCGGTTGAACCCAACGACTTAAAGAGGAAGTCAGTTAAATACGACCACTAGCAAAACATATTTATTTTGTGGGATGAACTGTTCGAGTTACAACAAGTTGTTTCTATTCATAAACAACAAGTTCGTATCGTATATTGAACGCATACTTATTTTCCTTAATTTTTAATCAATGATGTTAATGTTTTTTGAATTGTAATTTGTAAAGATTACTATTTTTTTTGAAAATCAATTATTTGAAAAAAATAGTGTTCTGTAATTATTGTGTCACATGTTGAACATAAATACAAACGGTAGTATACCACTGGTCGAAATTCATTAATCGATTGAGGAAAAAACAAATCCGGGTTAGAAACTAAAACTGAGGGAAACGCATCAAATACAAGTGGAGAACTACAACACAACAGAAACACAGCATTAAAATGTAACACACACAGAAACGAACTATAATTTAACAATGGCCATTTTCCTGACTTGTGGACTCAGCTTTGTGCACGCCGGCAGTATTTTAGACATTTCAAGAAAGAAATGGTAGATTGAACCTGGTTTTGTGGGATGTCAAACCTTCCGCTTTTATGGCAATTTTTAATATAACACTTAAGTGACTACATTACATGACAGAACTACAATACAAATAAATGTGAGAACATATAGGACAGAGAAACACACGAATAATAGCTAACAAAATGTACCAGGTTTTAAATATAATACGCAAGACGCGCTTTTCGTCCACATAAGACAAACCAGTGACGTTCAGAAGAAAAAAGTTCGAAAGCCAATACTAATTTTCTTTTCCATAGAAATGAAAGTTTGTCTTGGTACTTCAATAGGAATTGGAGAGTGCGGTAACAACTCAATAAAAATAGCCTCTTTTCTCGTTTTTATATAGACTAGACCGTTGGTTTTTCCGTTTGAATGGTTTTACACTAGTAATTTTGGGGCCCTTTATAGCTTGTTGTTCGGTGTGAGCCAAGTGCTCCGTGTTGAAGGCCGTACATTGACCTATAATGGTTTACTTTTATAAATTGTTTTTTGAATGGAGCGTTGTCTCATTGGCACTCACACCACATCGTCCTATATCTATCTTAAACATCTCCCATACAATTAAACTAAAGAACAGTAAACTAGTCTCTAGAAGACTATAAATATTTTTGCACTTCTGGTTATCAAGGACCCGGGAATAAAATTCAGTTATATGCTGTATTTTGAATATTCTGTAAGTCATTTTTATTAAGCAGTACCAATAGCATAAAAACTTCCATACATTTTATTTTAAACAATTTTTTTTTTCTCATAAGTAGCATATTCATTTTTTTGTAGATGTCATCAACAAAAACGTATATAATGTCATAATAAACTCCAAGGCCGCTGCTTACAATTTTCAATATTCATTTGGCATAAATGCAGCCATATACATTATTTAAAGGGTTAATTATATATTAAAGTTCACTTTTCTAAGTCACTGCCACACATTTTTGTAATACATTACACGGTACTCATGATCCTAACTTTGGCGTACGGAGATAAGGAGGCCACAACAGATAGGTACAATCGCGAACGGAGATAAGGGGACAACAACAGATAGGTACATGATATATGCATTTAAATTACATATCCCAAGTAAAGGCACCAGAAGTATACCCATATTAAAAAGTCACAAGTCATAGAAATTATAAATTTATACCTATCGTGAACATCGAAGAAGGTCATATCTCACGATCGGTAAAGATTTAGTATACAATGGTATGAATTATCTTTAATGTTCTTGTTTAATACAACCTATCATACATATCTTTACCAATGTAAGAAGTTGATAGTTGTACCAACAGATGCGATAAATTCGTAAAGTTCGAATTCCAATTTAAAACGATAGCTTCCGTCAATAATTTGTTCTGATTGGATCGATTCATTCAGCAGTTCTTTCACGTTTTCTGAGCCCGCTGCTTGTATGAAAAATGCGTAAAATTTCGGAGAAATCACACTACTAAGACGTCTGTGTAAACCTTTCAAATCTTTCCTCAACACCGTGTTGATTTTACAAGGGGACGTTACAGCACTATTTACCGTGTATTGAAATATACCCCGCCTTCTAACCCCAAATTGAATTTACACGTTTTCCACGCGATTGCTTTTAACAAATCATATCCCTAGAAATGTATAGGAGGTAAGATAAATATAAACATATTGGCTTTTTCGTTTCTCGAACTTTTTTCATTTTATGTATATATATTGTTCTATTCCTTTGCAGTCAACTTACGTCACATGTTTTTAAAAGGAAGTGAAACCTTGTTTTTTGGGGGAATACGGAGCGTTATATGCGTCTTGTCAACATTCAATTTAAGGATAGTTTGCAGAAACAAATCAATTATTCAGAAGTAATCCTTAGGAAACAAAATCCTCAATGTCTTAGTAAGACAACATCTTAGTAGTGAGATGACTTTATGCACGTCTGTACAAAAGTTACTCCTACTTCCTATCTTTTTGCTGATTTAAATCATTTGTGTTTAACAGCTATGTGAATATGATTATTTATTAAATTTGAAAATGGAAATTGGTAATATGTCAAAGAGACGACAATCCGACCAAAAAGTATATAAAAGCCAAAGGCCACTAATGGGTCTACACCGCAGCGAGAAAATCCTTAGCTAGCCCTCAATAAAAATGTGTACTTCTAGTAGTAAAGTGAACATAGACATCATACTAAACTCCATAACATATAAATGGACTAAAAATAAAAGACACACAAGACTAACAAAGACCAGAGGCTCCTGATTTTGGACAAGCGCCAATCTTCAGCGGGGTTGAACATGTTTTGTGAGATCTGAACCCTCCTCATATACTTTTAGTCAATTTATAATCAGAAACACACAGCAATTCGCTTATTAAAACTCAGTTTTAAAAGGTTCGATTCCGATGTCAGAATAGGTAACAAAAGTAAATAAGCAAAATGACAATGATACTTAAATCAAGTGTATGCTTTTTGTTGAATCAATTTAAATGAAATTAATTTACAATTAAGATTCTACTGATTATCTCTCTTGTGCATAGTTTCTTGGCCGGGGTTGTCTATACCTATGGTCCTTTTTTATTATACTGAGTGCAAATGAAAACGCAACACTTTTGTTTTTCAAAAAAATCTTATAATTTTTATTTTATCTATATTAGAACTTTGTATAGTTGGTTGAAAATGACTTTTAAGGTAGCACAATACAACGATTTTTTTACTTCCAATCACTAACCTTTGAAATGCTGTAACTTTCTTATGAATGCATAGAAAATAACAAAAGAGGTATATATAGATAGATAAAAGATAAATCTTTTAAATGAATGCATTATTTTTATTATGCAATCATTATGTAATCAATTATTATGTTATTAGTGGCAAAATGTGGGTAGGTTCACTTGAATGAATTTAGCTCTATCATCTTTTTAACTACACAGAAAATTTTAACGAAATCTTAATCAACACATCAAGGGCTTCAAAAGAGTGTCTCAGATTGTCTCTATGGTATTCCATTCTCTCATAAATCTCTAATTAGTGTAAACATCCTAACCACATAAAAGAAGATAATGTTTAATTAGGTGTAAAATTTGTTCTATACATTCTATCTGAAATCTGAGACACTCTTTTGTAGATAATGGCCATAAGAACAACATATAATAAAATCGACCCTCTAGGGATACCTATGAAGAAGCTAATTTCATTTGAAATTGGAAATTTGGTGAAAAATATTTTAGACACAGTAAATATTATAATTGGTTACATAATTTTTGCATAATACTTACATTGCATTAATTTGAAAGAGTAATCTGTTAGCTATCCAAAACTACCACTTTTATAAATTTTCAAGCATTATTAAGAAAGTTACAGCATTTTAAAACTTGTGAGTTGGAGTTATAAAATCTTTGTATTGTGCTACCTTAAGACAATTGTCGACAATTTTACGGTTGAGTGATTTTTGGAACAAATGCGAAGTAAGTGTTATTTTGAACGGACATAAACCGAGTTCACCGCTTTTCAACATACCCACCATTTTCACGATTTTGTCATTTAAAGCTTGGTTAATGTCATGGATTTTCCCGCCCTTATTGTTAACAAACTGCAATAAACATCTGAGTAAATGCCAGGACTTTCTGACAACCAGCGACATGCAGTTTTGGGCATGATCCAATGAAGCCTTTCACAGTATACAATTACGAGAAGACTGAAGTTGTAGCCTCTACAATAACCCAAATCATCCACAAATTCAACCAAAATGATTCATTTAATGATAAGCCACATCCCGGGATACAAAAAGCAAGAAACGCTCAGCAAGACCGATCATGACATTTGGTCTTTAACATATCCGATATCGACTCTGATGGCTGTTCAAAGGTCACGAGAGTTCAATGGTGGTCACGGTAGAACCTTTGGAGCAATTTCAGTAAAGCACCATTTGCGCAGAAATTGTTAAAGAGCACCACAGTCTTTCCTTAGTGACACCTAAACGGCCGTCTGGCGTAACCATCGAATATATCAACTCTTCCGCGGTTTTTGTTTGTGGCCTAAAACACCACATACTCTTTCTAGCTGATATTTGTGTGTGCTTCAATGAAATCGGAACCTTTTAATCAAACGTAAGAAAGACTATTTAAGATCCATGACATGAATATCTATAGAGGATGACAAACTTTTCATTACATGATAAAATATTCGATAAATAAAAAAAAAAAAAATATTGTACGTTATAAAGAATTTTTGTTTTTGTTTTTATGAATAAAATTATTATGTTGTTAAAAAAAAAAGTTTTTTTTCAAATGAATATTATAATTACAACAAAATTAGGTATAAAGTAAAATAACAAAAACAACGAACTCCAAGGTAAATACAAAACAGAAAGTTTCCTAA
Source organism: Mytilus edulis (assembly GCF_963676685.1). Lineage (NCBI taxonomy): Eukaryota > Metazoa > Mollusca > Bivalvia > Mytilida > Mytilidae > Mytilus > Mytilus edulis. The sequence continues at coordinate 58,046,338 of NC_092347.1, forward strand.
TAAACGTCAAAATCAAAAACCTCAAACACATTAAAATGACGTAAAAAAATGTTATATTCCTGACTTGGAACATGCATTACCTCATGTAGAAAATTGAGGATAAAACCTGTTGTTATAGCTTATTAAACCTCTAACTTGTTTGATAGTATACCTGTATTTGTAGCTTAAGCATTTGGGGCTTCTTTGTATTTTAATGGGTACATATTTGGGGAAAATATATATGTTGCATACATTATATTCCCATAAAAATGACGAGACATAGCGCCAAACGAAACAAAGAAGTGAGCATAAACGTCTTTGTACCGTCTTCTGTGTGTCAACGAGTCACATTTGAAGTCATAATGGTATTCGTAAAAATAATTAGGCAAAAAAAAAACGAAGTACGAAACTTAAATTATAACTTTAACAATAAGTTTCTATAGTTATACTAAATCAGTAATAATTGTGATTAGGTGTTTTCGTGTATTTCAAGGCCAAGGCCGACTACTTATTCGCAAATATCCTTATTACGTCCACAGTGTATTTTTCGCAGAATCATTCTCAGACAAAGGTCAAGAGAATCGACACACATAAAAATAAATTGTAACGGAAACGATCTCGATAACCATTTATAAAATTTTCAATTTCTTCTAATAAGAATCGATACAAGTAGAAATGTTACAGACAACCTAAATCAAACAATAGGGACAAATAATTAAAAAACTTATACAATGAAAAAAGCAGGAGAAAAGTTATTTTTAATACCGTATTTGCAAGACAATACTACATTGTAAGTGACTAGTTATAGTGCATGCGATTCTTTCGTTAACTAACAGAATACAAACTGAAATGCGCATTGTCTAATGTGTAATAATTTCACAACTGAGAACCAATTTTTACATGATTTAACAAACTTTACTAAAAGTGTCCGTTTATAAATTTTGAAATTATTAAGAGACTAATGTTTCAACCCCTCAGGCAAAGTTGACTTTAGATGAATTCGGCTATTTATTTTAGGTATTTTTGACATATAGCTCTTCAACGGTTTCGGTACTTATACATCGGATTTCAAATGTTTGGCTTTGGGCGTTCCTAATGAAGGCAAGTCCTGAAAAGCGCTTTGGACGCAAGAAATTATTCAAGGGGTTGTTTTCAATTTTTTTTATGCATTAAGTAAAACCAAGGCTGTTCTAGGTGTTCCTCAAATGTAAATAGTATGCAGTTTTACATGCTCTTATAAAGCGTTTCTCATTTGATCTTCGAAGAACGCACCAATGCGACATAGCATCAAGCGTTTGTTTGTTTAGGAACATCTAGCTCAGCCCTAGTTTTTGTGGGGTTCATGTTGTTCATTTTGACGTTTGTGTCTAGCTTAGTGTGGATTTGTGTCATTCGTTTCATTGCTCCTATTTGTGTCTTGACTCTACCGACACAATCATTTTCTTTAGAAGCAACTGAGGTAACACTTATTGAAAAAGAAATAAAAAAATAACGTTATTGAGCAGAGTTAACAAAACCTAATAGTAAAAATATATAGTATTTAGATCTAGTATTGAATAAAAGTTATTTGTTTTTGAAGTATTAAAATTATTGAAAAAACAATCTTAGTTTATTATTTAATCTCTTTTGCATTCATTCATTGACTTTCTGATTTGACCCTGTGGATAACAAAAATGTATAATGAGAATCGGCCGTACCTTTTAACTTTTCAAATACTTCATTTATTTTCAACAAAGAGATTTAAAACCCAGTAAGTATCTCTTTTATGAGAAAAACCTTCAATTTTGAATGGAATAAATACCACAATTATAAGTAAATAAATAAATAAATACGGTTTCTTAATAGGTTGTTCAAAACGAATATTAAAAGAAAGTACTATAGATTGTTTCAATGTCATTCCAAACTTCCTCTTTTATGGGGGAAATTATATGATATTAAATGCAAATATTTTTATATAACATTGATAATTTCAATTAATATCTTTAAAGCTATAATATCTTATATTAAACATTTATGGAAATTGCTTTTTTTTATATTTAAAAATTAATTTCCTTATACTTTTTTCTCAATTGTAGCTCCAGGTATCTGCGTTGTAAGTTAGCGGAAGGACATGCATGTCACATGACAAAATTGTTCTCGTAGAATCATTCTATTGGTCAAGTTGATGGTATGAACAGTAGTAGTTCCGAATAGGGTTAGGTCGGATAATTGTCGTTCAACTTGTCTGTAGTTTTGTTTTAAATTAAAATTTGGAATATACGTTTCTTCCTGGCGGAAATTTCCGATTTTGGTAAGTATAACGACAAAGGATGGTTCTTTTATAAATAGGACTGTAGAAAGTCAGAATTACAATTATATAATTCAGCTTATAACAGGATACTTCAAACTCTTAAATATGAATTTCAAAAAAATATGTACATGTAAGTTTCAAAGGTAGTATAAACATTCGACATCCGCAAAATGTGATATCTTCTTATAGGAGATATGAACATGTTTTTTTTTAGTGGAGCAATAATTATATAACTATATCAATTCAAGTTGACACAGTAAAAAAAAATATTCACAAATCTTTATTTCAAGTCAAATTGATTTCACAAAAGATAATCCTCATAATTTTCTTAATATGACCTTACGACAATTGACTATAAGTAGTAATAATTGTCCCTTCATTTTATTGTTTGTTAAAATTGCCTTTAAAATTATCTTAGTAGTATATCACTTCGAATGTTCATCCCAAATAAAAACATTAAACTTTTCGTATTTAGTTTTATTGTTTTGTGTTTCATTGTTAAAATTCGACAAATAGGTTTGTAAAAAAGATAAATATTCTAGATGGATAAAATATAGGTCAAGATCAATTATACAGAAGACTTGAACGTGAAATATATGAATGCATGACTGACAGCAGTGAAAAGACTGAGACAAAAAATAATTATCGTTATTTTGGCAGGAAATAAATCTAGCTGTCACGTATCAAATTATAATTTATATTATATGTTTCTTCTTAGAATTATATATTTTTCTTTTACTAAATTAATTACAACATGATTTTATTTTCAGACTTTCTAATAATTTTTATTCAATTAACAATATTTGTTAATTCTGCAAGACACGTGTGCGGGGGAAACAGTCAGCTACAAGTCATTCATGATCTTTTTGGGGAAAACCCACATTCCAATAATGGACAGAAACTGGAACATACATTAAACACGTGTAGGAAAAAAGCCGGGTACTTAGAAATACATGCAAAGCAGCTTTTGAATAAATATGTAAGTTCATATTTATATATTGATATATAATTATACTAACTTGATTATTATGTTTTATAATGGAAACATACATATATAAAAAAAAAAAAAAAAGACAGACGTTTTCTAGCAGTATGTCATCTGCCCGCTTTTTTTTCAGTAAATTTCAATATCAATTGTGTGCTCTTTATGTTCTTAGTGGGTTTTTTTCTCATGCTTTTTTTTTCCTCTATAAAATGATCTTGAACTTCATGTGATTTTTCTCATATATAATAAGTGCTATATTTGTATTTGATTCAAAATCTGAATCTAAATTAGAAAGTCCCTTTAAATAAACTTTCACATGAAATTTATAACCATATAAAATTTATAATAACCGGGAATTGAACCCGAATAATTCAGATGCTATATCCCGCTGATCTATGATCTCTACATTGACGCCTGAATGTATAGACAATGAATAATCTTCAATCAATCATTCAGATTTACTCGGGGTTTACCTATTTAAATAAAATTTGGCTGATTGCTGTTTGGTCACCTACCTCATTTAGAGAGCACCAACCAAAATCCTGGATTCATGAAGAGTTTTTATCGTGTTAGGATTTACGGGGAGGGACTGAATTATTCGGGTTTCCAGGAATTCAAATCTAAGTACTAGTGCAGTCTTGAAAATACATCATAAATAAAACGGCTATTTCTGTAAATCTGTATATTGCTAAATAAGCTCACCTTAGATACCAGACAAAACAGATGTACGCTAGATTTTGTTTTAAAATCTGGAAGATGCAACGCACGCAATAGTGAATGAATTATAGCCGTAAACGGTCATTTTGTAGTTAATCTATTCTTAAAACTCTTAACAAATAAATCATTCAGTCATGTTCAGTTTTTCATTCATTTTTTAAGACGTATCCTCTGTGGTAACGTTGGCACTGTTTAGAAAATTCACTTGCATGCAATTCAGTACTTTTTAGGCATATGTTTATTTTAACAGGAGGTAAATAGAAATCTCTGAACAGACTGAAAATAGCTTGAGCCGATGTTTATCGACGTCAAGCGAATTATGTTAACAGTACTTAATTAAGCGTAGTGGATAAGTCTGAAAATATACTTAAAAACTGAAAATGACAATATCATTTATTGCTAAGTGTTTGAAGAGCTTATCAGATCAAAATGACCGTTTCGGATTAAAATTGGTGTACTAGATCATTAAACACGATATCGTAGAATCATTAACCAAATGACACATATATATTACATGAAAGTTTAAATACATGGCGCATATTTGTGTTAATCGAACTCAGGACATGTCATAATCTGAGACTAAATATTCGAACAGTGGCTAAAAACTATCCTGTTGTATTATACTTTCACTCAAATATCGATCTTTAAACATATTTATATTGATGAACAGACGTTGCAGTCTTTCCAGGAGGCATGTAAGGTTTTGAACACAGCAAATAGTCCGTCCTATTGTGTTACTATAATTAAAAAGAATTAGTGATTTTTTAATGTGCCCAAAATATTCTACTCTTAAACAATTTCTGACTATATCGGTTAAACAGTCTTTCATTTCAGTAGTATTTCTGAAATTTTTATATGTATGAAATGTATATTTTATATAAATAGGAAAGAATTATATCAACATTTTATCAAGAGGTAAGATAGCGTCAATGCTTAACGTTATTTGTTCACTGCTTTTAAGTAGCTAACTGACTTAATCCTCAGTTTCATCAGTTGATGATGTCGTTCATTTCATATATATTGGGTTACATCGGAGATGGTAAAAAAAAATTCTCCACATTAATGTCTCTACCCTTAACCAGTTTTATAATTTGATCCAGAAATCCAATTATTCCCTCATTTAATATCAAAAGTCGTAAAACTGAAAAGCAAATGAAAATAAGACTTTTGAAGGTCAAGATAATTACTATAGTAAGCGATATTTCGTTTGTAATTAACGAATTGAAGTTCTAAACTTATTTTGATTGGACGGTTTCTTAATCTTTTACAATCTGTGGTGTATGACTTTGATTAACAATATTTATAACCAATCTAATATCTTTTCTGAACGGAAGAAGTAGGGGTCTTTAAACAGACCCTGAATTACTAATTCTTTGATTTTAATCTGGTTAGATACAACGAATACTGGACACTAGTATGTCTAACAATCATATCAAATATTGAGTTTGATATATAACTCTTAACAATATATCTATATAAAAAAACAAGTACAATGAGTTAAAACTTAACTTAATACTAACTATAGAAACTAAACAATCTGGACTAGATCTTATTTTAGTCCATTAATTATTGTTATTATGATTATGATGTATTATGATTATTGAAACAATCTGTTAATCTGACCATGTGTTTCTATGCACTGACATATTCCTTATCTGAATAATGTTAATCAAAAGTTTCCTTTCTCAATCATGAAAGTACAATCACTAAAGAGGCTTTCGAAATGAGTAAACGTTTAAAAGATGACGGAGAAGTTTCCTGGTATACATACGCTAAAAATATAGCAGGTGCTTAAGAAGCAGATCCTGCATGGTCTAAAACTGTAAAAATGATAAGGATCTGATACAACTGAGAATCAACTGAAAAGTATTATAAAGATTATAGTAGTTATTATCTAATAATCTGACTACTATAAAGCGTGAAACCTTAATTGAAGAAATTACAATGAATGGATACACATAGATAAATGATGATGAATGAAAGTGGTATATTATTTATAAAACAAAAATAAAATAAAAAGGCTGAAGTATTTTTTTGATATGATCATGAATATTCGAAAGAACTGATAAGTTATTTCAGGTGACAATGACAAAAAAAATTATTAATAAAGACAGTGAATTCATCTGCATCTCACCAAGAATTAGAACTGGTTTGTCCTTCATAGAACAATCATAAGAACTGTTACTATGAAGTTCTATTGAAATATATATGTTTCTAGTTTACCATAATGCTTATTTTGTACTGTGTATGACCATCTTTTGATGTGCATTAAATTATATGTGTGTAGTCTAAGTGTATGCTATGTGAGGATCTTTGTCTTCATAAATAAAGATGTGTAATCAGGAGCGCAGGAGTCGATGGTGATAGTGGACCTATTACGCCAACCACGTTCAACAGTTCGGCGGGAAAATATTTTGTCCAATAAAATTGAGAATGGAAATGGGGAATGTGTCAAAGAGACAACAACCCGACCAAATAAAAAACAACAGCAGAGGGTCACTAACAGGTCTTCAATGTAGCGTGAAATTACCGCACCCGGAGGCGTCCTTCAGCCCTCCCCTATACCTCTAACCAAGGTAGAAAAGTAATCGCATAACAATACGCACATTAAAATTCAGTTCAAGAGAAGTCCGAGTCTGATGTAAGAAGATGTAACCAAAGAAAATAAACAAAATGACAATAATACATAAATAACAACAGACTACTAGCAGTTAACTGACATGCCAGCTCCAGACTTCAATTAAACTGACTGAAAGATTATGATTTCATCATATGAACATACCATTTGTTTTAACAAAAATATGTTTAAACTGACAGCTGTGATTGACTAACTTCTAGACAATAATGCAAAAAAATATCTTTTCGAAATTAACCACCAAAACAACCACAATCTTTTTAGTCTACTACTTTTCCTCAGTGTATAATCCTCCTGTCCTAAATATTGAACTTTTACAATTTTACTGATATTGTATTAATGCATTTTAGAGACAGTCAAGAATAATAATGAATAGTCAACGTATTTTATCAGCCGTTGCTCCTGACTGCATGAATTATATAAGCACAGAACAACTAGAGAATGCTATATGGACAGAGGTATGGAGCTAAGCAATAACATTTTTATATTCGTGTGATGCACAGTTCGTAATTCTATTATACTATTTCTGTGAACTCGTAAATTAATTTTATATGTACGTTGTTATTTTGAGGTAAACATTTCGAAATGTACTTTCATATAATTCATCTATGAATTTCTCTGTTCTGAGTGTTCTTGGATTTACTTGTACTGTATTGTATTCCTGTCATGTCATGTTGTAATTTGAGCGGTATTTTCAGTTTTGCCATTTTTTTCTTAAAATGTCCTGTACCATGTCAGAAATATGGTAGTTGTTATCAAGTAGTTCGTTTCTATGTATGTTTCATTGGCGTTTTATTTTGTACTTCAGTGTCTCTGTTGTTCCGTTCTTTTCCTCTTATGGTTTTTAAAATGTCCTGTACCGAGTCAAAAATATGGCAGTTGTAATCAAGTAATAGGTTTCTATGTATGTTGCATTGGCATGAAGGTTTTATTTGCGCTTGGCGCTTGTTCCGTTGTTTTCCTCTTATAGTTTATGTGTTTCCCTCGGTTTTAGTTTGTAACCTTGATTTTTTTCTCTCAAACGATGTATGACTTATGAACAGCGGTATACTACTGTTGCCTTTATTTTTCAGAAATTCAAATATTTATAACTTTTAAAACAGGTTTTCCCTTTTGATTCGTGTGTTTTATTAACAATTTTTTTTCTCAAAAATTGGAAGCTGACTGTATAATTAACACCGGCGTTAAAAATTACTAATGTTAGCTACATGAAAGAATTTTGTAAAGGTTTAAAACAATTTGCTGTAACTAAATTACGTAGAATTCCTTTAGCAGAGGCATACGTCGTTTCACGTTAGTATAACAATATAACAAAATGCTAGTTACAACTGTGTATATCTCAAAATATATTTTAACATTTTTACCTATTATGACTGACTGTTTTGCTCACAAATTGTTTTCAATATATTGGAATTTTGTGCAACTGTCATATTAGTTAGAGGTTTAGATAGGTATAAAAACCAGGTTGAATCCACCATTTTCTATATAAGGAAATGCCAGAACCAAGTCAGACATATAACAGTTGTTTCCCATTCATTTGATATATTTGAGCGTTTGATATTTCCATACGATAACAGACTATTCAGTTTGAATTTATTTTTGCTTTTTTAATTTTTGTTACGTTTCTGTTTTTGTTTAGTTCCCAAGATATGATAGTGTTAAACTAAAGACACACAAGAACTATACCATTAGCAAAAATTAATACATATTGTAGTATGACATTTAACCATGAATGGTTTATGTTAGTATGGTTCAACGAAAACATCAAATAAAGGCGGACGTATTCCTTAAAATTAAAAAAATATTAAGATTTAAATACTTGTATATATATTTTGCTATTCGGTCTCTTTAATATAACATTATAAAATAACCGTTTTCTCCTACACTTTCTGAAAAGGAGCAACAGTATTTATATCCATGTGTTGTGGGGTTACCGGTTTATGTTAAATGTATATAAGTCATCAATTGATATTCCCAGCAAAAACTCACTGGTAAAACCAAAACCATTGAGCGACAATCAACTAGTAAAGTTCAGTACCCAAAAATTGCTTCTTCACATATAACCATGAATATTTTTTTTTTCTATTTTTCGGTCTTTTTCATAAAATAAATTTCTGCTCCTTTCTATAGAAGAATAATTTTAAAGGATATTGGGTTTTTTCACCCACTGTTCAAATTTATTGAGTATTCAAAACGTTTGTTCTAGAATATTACATAGAAAATTCTTGTTTCTTTTTTCAAAAAAGATTAACTATTATGAAACTAAGGTTTCAACTCCCTCAGGCAAAGTTTGCGTTAGATGAGTTTGGCTATTTATTTTAGGCTTATAGCCCTTCAACGAATTTCGGTTCTTATACTTCTTCGGATTTCAAATGTTTGGCTTTGAGCGTTCCTGATGAAGGTAAATCCAGAAAAACGCTTCGGACGCAATCAATTATTACACGTATTGTTCTCCATTTTTGTGTATCTATTTTGAAAAATCATTTTTCTTTTCAAGCTAACTAAAAATCGCAAAGGGATCTCTTAAATAGAAGTAACAATATTTGTAATACTGCCTAAAAAGCAAAAGTAAACATCAAAGGTTTGTGGTGCATTTTATCTACGTCCGACTTTCAAAGGAAGGCATTAACTTTTAATTTCATTTGGAGTATGTCCTGTATGAAAATGTACTATAGCGTCCTAAATGAAAATGAACTAAAGAGTCATATATGCAAATGAACTAAAGCGTCCTATATGAAAATGCAGAACAGTCATTTCAAAGATTTTTTTAAAGATTTTTTTTACGACAAAATACCAGTCCTTTTCAAGATATAATGATCAGAACATTATCACACTTACATGGATTTAAAAATGTATGTCTAATTCGATTTGGTTTTTATAGGCTTTAATCTATCTAGACGTTAGAACATACTCATCCGTTCTTATCCTCGGGTTTTAAATATTCATAAAAACATGACCAAGTATTACCCGACCTTTTTAAAGTTTCACTTTGAAATTGTTACAAGTTTTGATATCCCATGACTTTGTATACCTTACGAACTGGTCTGAGATTTATTCATTGGTAAAGGATGTACGGTAACATGTAGTTGTTTATACCAATGTCCTTTGGTCTTTTAATAGATATATGCTCCATTAGCATATCTCCGTATTTTGAAATACGTATTGTTTTGAAAATGATGACGCTTTTCAGGTCCTTAATTACTTTTCGAACGGAATTGTTAGTAAATACAAGAAAAACGTATGCCAATTATGATATTTAAAATTATGTAAAAGGAAATAATCAGGACATCATGCAAAAAAAAAGCATTCTTTTCAATATATTAAGTTGTATCTTCTCTATTAAATCTTTTTTTCTAAAACTTGTCTTTCCTTTTTTATTCATCACAAAATATTTTAAACTTCTTGGTCTTTCCATCCATTACTCATAAAAAAGAACATCGTCTTTTCCTGTAAATCTTAATGAAATAGAATGTCATAGTTATTTTTGAAAGACCAAGCGTCACAAATAGTGACATATCTAAAACATTATTTATATTATACTTTATTCATGCTAAACCACAAAATATTATATATAAATAATAACAAAAAGGGGATTTTTTTTGTTGTTCTGGATGGTTACATTTAACTATTTAATATTTACAATTTTTGTAACTACTTTGATCTGAGAGTCACTGATGAGTCTTATGTAGACTAAACGTGCGTCTGGCGTACTAAGTTATAAGCCAGTATCCCTTTTCACAAAAAATCTTAAGTGTAAAATTAATCTTACGATACAAATATTTAGTTGAATTGATAAGGAATATTTTAGACTTAAGATAAATTTTACACTTAAGATTTTTTGTGAAAAGGGCCACATTTTTTTTCTTCAAATTTTTACATACTAGTACACCAAATTCGGAAAGAAAAGTGCAACCTGTTCGAAAATACTATTGACCTTATTCACAAAGGAAGAAAATGTGAATGGATCAATGAGATATAAATATAAGATATATAAAAGCAATGAAAAAATAATTCAATAAACATCAAGACTTTATATTCTAAGGTTCTTAATGTACATCTAGTATATTTGCCTTTAATCTATTTTCTTAATTTTTAGACTGGAGCGTTGTTGCGTGAGCAGTTTATTATTTTTAAAGAGATTATTGCAATTCTAACAACAATGGTCGATGAAGAATACAGTAATGAGAACACATATGAGTTATACCATGATTTAAGAACATTGCGATCCGATTCACAGCAATTATTATGCGAAATTTACATAGCAATTGACCTATCAGGAAGTCCAGTTCCTGATCGTGAACTTTCTGCTTCTGTACCCCTGTGTATTGCTACAGGACGTTTAGATAGATACGAAAGGGACTATTTCCATATCAATAGAATTAAGCGTATATCGAAGTTGTTGCAGAACCAATATATTGAACTATAAGTTATCAAATTGCTTCAAAAGTATCAATGTCTGCATTCTTACCTTTAAAAAATGTAATGGGAGAAATTTCGTTTTTTTAAAAGATTTATCAAAGAAGTGGGGTTTTTTTGGGGATCTAATATAATGTGAAAAAAAACAATAATATAACAATACCTACATGCAAATTTGATTTCAAAAGTTAACGTTTAGGTGGATACCAAAAAGGAACTATTTCCTCATCAATATAACTAAACGTATATTAAAATAAGTTTTTACGGAACCAATGAATTAAACTATTATTAATTAAACCCATTGATTCAAAAAGTTGTAATGTCTCCATTTTTGTCTGCCATCTTGCCTTTTTATAATGGTTTTAAAAGATAAATTTGGAAATTTAGAAGTTTTACTAAAGAAGTCGGTTTAAGAGAAAAATAGTGGGGATAAAATCAAATATTTCAATTGATTCATGCAAATCTCATTTTCATTACAAACAAGTGTCACGACGTTTTTAAAGATTCAAAAAACATTGGTTGTTCATGTGAAAGATGTAATACTCCGTTTGATCTCAATAAGTCTGCATATTATGTACTCAGCACTGTCATGTTGATATTTTATCTGTTTATTTATCTGTTTATTTTTAATTTTACTATTTATTTATTCATTGTCTATGTTTTTTTTATGTATACTATGTAAAACACATGTACCATTTTTTTGTGAAAACCTTCTCTGGTTAAGAGAATATACGACCCTTGTAGCAACTAAGTTGCAATTATTTATATCAAATCATGTATTAATACAGCGTAGTTCTATATTCGAGTAAACAAATTTGTGGTAAAAACAAATTAAATAAATGCTAACAGTTTATTCATTGTATAATGAGTATTCACTATGTTTCATTGTATGATGTGTGTTCATTATGTTGTATTATGTGTATTCATTATGTTTCATTGTATGATGTGTATTCATTATGTTCCATTATATGATGTGTGTTCATTATGTTGTATTATGTGTATTCATTATGTTTCATTGTATGATGTGTATTCATTATGTTTCATTGTATGATGTGTATTCATTATGTTTCATAGTCCAAATTCTAGTCTTGACATTTATAACAATTAACATTTTTTCTTATTTATATTTTAGAATACTTGCAACGTGATCATCTTTCCTAGTCTTTATACGTGATATATTTTTATATTAAACTTTTATGAATATTCTATAGTCTTCATTTGAGTATTAATATCTACACTGTCAAAAAAGTATATTATTTGGGAATCCGAAATACCAATAGTGAAAACATGGATGTTTTGGAAAATATACATAGAATTTTTTCATATCTGTCTAAAGATGTATTGCAAATCTCAATTACTTTTTTACTAATAAGAAACCGCCTGTATTCTTGATAAGAGCCATGTCGATTAAAAAATCAATTGTCGGGACTTCTAAAAAAAAAGGTTCACACAATCCATTTATATACGATGCACAATTGGGAACATATAATAAAATAAAAACGGTGAAAGAATCGGAACATAATGACTCTGATGCCGATTCCGATAACGACGAAGGGGTTGATGACGAGACTAACATTCGTGACTTTGTTTCAAATGGAACAATTTTTGCAGTTAAGGCTGATGACACTGATTGTCCATATTATATTTTAAGAGCAAGCAAAGACCCAATAATTTTAAGAAAAACAGCTACCGACAAATGGGGTGCCTGGTATTATCAGGGAAATAAAGTTATACATGGTTACTACTTTAACACTATTGATAATAACCCATTCAAATTGAAGTTATTAAAACGAATTCCGGCAATCGTTCCCGCACTTTCAGTTATATACATTTGTTCAGAGGTTGATATTGATGATAATGGTATAATCAATTTAAAAGTCTCTGCATGGCCGAATTCTGCGGTGCTTAGACCACAAATAAAATGATGTTTCTTTTTTTTTTGTCGATCACCATTATGGAAATTATTCTTTCAATCATTCAAATATTTATTATACTTCAAACCTTCAACACTTTAAAATGTACTTAAACAATAACACGTACATACAAAATCTATAATTTGTAAACTGCAATTTTTATTGACTCACAGTAGATACAAAAAAAAAAAAGATTTAGATGCAAACGTTGACACAGGCTTCAATAACGTTTTCTCAACGTTCCGTCGATGAACGTTTTCTGACATTACAAACGTAGCAACAATACTGTGCGCATAGTCATAGCTAATACAAATAAATCTTATATTTTCCTTCAGATCTAAATACATTGTTTGTATATCTAGATCTTTGACAAAGACACTTAGCCAGGTGCAAGATTTTGTCATTGTTAATTTTTTAAGATCTGTTGGCTCCTCAGATATCCGTCATCTTTGTAGAAAAAAACATCTGTTCAGAAAAAATGTAGAATCATAGAAAACCAAAAGACTTGTCTGGTAAATAATTAAATTAAATGTATGTTTCGTTATAAAACACTATTTTGTTTGACTAACAGCAATCTCGCGTCATTCTGAAGTTAACATTCATTGCACAATAAAATGTTAAATCCATGATGACACAATAAAGTGCACAGCTAACTAAAAGAAAAATTTGATAGAAATCGTGTTTTCATGATCCTTGAAAACAATGTAATTATAAATATTGAATTCTTTTTCTAAAAATTTATAGGGTTTTTGAAAAGCTGTGACCGTGTGCACATTCATAGAATTAAGCACCTCCCGCGCCTCATATAAAATGTACTTCGGTCAACACTTTTACACTTCAATGAATTTACAAAAAGAAGCGTTAAATTCTTAAATGAGGAACATAAGTTTAATCATTAACAATGTCTATAAGGGTTTATAATGACATTTACCTATCGACACTTCTATCTTTTACTTGGTGTTTTTATATACCTGATTTCGTAAAAAGAAATGGTGGTTTTAGGTTTTTTTTAAAGATCTTCCAATGAAATTTACAGTCCAAGGATAAAAAAGAAAGTTGTTAATTTATGTTATTGAATACTACAATAAAAATACCGTAAAACGCATTAAGCATTTCATTTACATTTTCATAATCATGTTCCTAGTTAAAAGACGAAATTTGATTTATCAATAAGCGGCATTTAAATCTTCATATTTATTTTACTATCTTTCAATCACAAATAAATCTCAATTTATAAATTTAATCTTTTGGATCAAAGGTAATGTTACCGAAAAAAACACATTTAGATGTTTAAATATTTTGATCTTTTTAATGTTATCACTTCAAGCTTATTCAATAGAAGGGTTGACACTAGTTGTTGGAGCTATTATTTCTAATCAAGATACAATTTTATAAAGAGTGTATATATATAGTATATTTAGGATGACTTTCTAAACAATTTGAATAGCGGTATACTACTGTTGCCTTTATGTATTATTGTAAAAAGTTATATCTACAATTCAAATACCCTAGAGTTTTAGAAACTAGTGCATAAATCAATGGACCTTGTACTTTTAACGATTTTTCATGTAAAAAGTAAATCACAAAAATACTGAACTACGAGGAAAATTTAAAACCGAAAGTCCCTAATCAAATGGAAAAATCAAAGCCTAAAACACATCAAACGAGTGGACAACAACTGTCACATTCCTGACTTGGTACAGGCATTTTAAAATGTAGAAGACGGTGGATTGAACCTGGTTTTATAGTATGGTAATCAACTTTAAATGCAAAGTAGAAAATCTTAAATACGAAGTCCAAAAGAAGAACGAAACTCGCGCCTGGCGTTCTAAATAATAAGCGTAGTATTCTTGATGAGTTTTTATTTTAGTTTGTATACCCTAGCCGTATTGGGCACAACTTTTTGGAACTTTTGGTCCTCAATGCTCTTCAACTTTGTACTTTTTTTGGCTTTTGAACTTTTTTCATCAGCGCGTCTTTATTTAGTCTTACGCGGACGAGGCGCGCGTTTGGCGTAATAAATTTTAAACCTGGCACCGTTTGTTGGCTATTATTCGTGTGTTTTTCTGTCCTATATGTTCTCCTATTTATTTTGCAAGGTATCTTTACGATGAGAGAGTTTGGAACTCTCCTTACGGGAGTTGTCGAATATAGCATCCTTATTTTGACTATACCTTGTTGCATAGGCATACAGCTTTTAAAAGCTCCTCCTTTGCATGTGGTTTATAATGCTTCAGCATTCAAGTCAATGTAAAAAAAGGTTTTCAGTCAACTAATGAGAATTAAAACAGATATAGGAAATTTGAAAATTAAAATTTTACGAAGAATGATTGTTACGAAATGTAGAAAATTGAGAAATAACGATTATAGATTCATAAAATAATCATTCATCAATAATACATTTATAAAGGTCACAAAAACTAAGACAACCACATACATCCAATTTCTTATAATACAAGTTGTATACAAATAACAAGACATGGTACACATCATGTTACGTTATCCTCAAAGAAATATTGGCTATCAAAGCATAAATGTTTCTCAAGATCTATAAACACCCGAATACACTGTAAATACATATTCTAATGTATTAGTTGTTTTCTTTTAAATTATACAAGGAAAATTGGTTCAGCCTTTTACTAACAAAAATATCATTACGTTTCCTGTTAATCATAAAGTATATTTATGATTTATATTGAAGTTTATAAGTAATCCTGTACGCGTATTCTTCTTCTTAAATGGTAACATAAATAAACTCATCAGAGATACCAGGACTCAATTTCGTATATACGCCAGACGCGCGTTTCGTCTATAAAAGACTCATCAGTGACGCTCGAATCCAAAAAAGTTAAAAAGGCCAAATAACGTACGAAGTTGAAGAGCATTGAGGACCAAAATTCATAAAATATCATCTGAATGGTTAACATTTTAAAAGGTTATGTATGTTCTGAATGATTACACTTGAATAAGATCATTATATATATACATCACTTTTTAATAATTATAATGATATGAAAAAACGATACTTTTTTTTAAACCTGCTGAAAACAATTTAAAAAAATTTAAACTTGTTGTCAACCAGCTGTAGCATTGACGAATATAACAGCAGTACAGAATTTAAAATAAACGAGTTCTTACAATCTCAAGTTGTTTTTTAAAACTCACATATTGCATTGATTTTTAAGTTGTTTGAGAGAAAAATGAATGATCTAGTATACCTCGTTCAAACTATGCCTTTAAAATCCGGGTTTGACCAGAATTTGTGAATCCGGGTTAAACTAAGCCAGTGTGAACGCCTTAACCCAAGGTGAATCCGGGTAACGAAATTTGTGGTTTAAAGAGAAGCTCATAATATATATATAAGAATTGAAAGAAAGATACAGCAGGAACTTTACTCATCCACTTAGAATACCCATATAATGTTGGACTACCAAATTGGAACCTCTTTTTTTTTTACCTATTAACATGTCTTATACTTTTTTTTCTAATATGCATGGTAATTAAATTAACTCAACTTACGTGTGTGTACCCAATTGTTCGTATTTTGACAGTTTTTTCAACTTCGTTTATGTAAGAAACATACATCAGTTTCCATATTGTGTTTATTCTGTAGATGTAAGCCGGACTCAATTGCAATAAAGGGTTTCACAAATCTAATATCAAATTCATAAGGAATCATCGCAAATAGACCAACCAAGATTATGTAATGAGTTTCAAACATGATTAATGTCTACTCCATGGTTTTTTCACACTTTAAAGAACAATTTGACAATATTCCATGCTTCATGCCCTTTTTTTAAACAAATGATTGCTTGAGATAAGTTACAATTACTCATTATAAAAGTTTTCGGAAATGTTTTCGTAAATGTTACGTAAGAAAACATAAATATATTAATGTGTTGATCATTGTTCTAGGCCGCACGGTGACCTATTATAGTTGTTTATATCTATGTCATTTGGTCTCTTGTGGAGAGCTGTAGCATTGGCAATCATACCTCTTCTGTTGCGCTTTAATTTTGCAAAATGGGTGGCAATTTGGGTACTGAGACTTTAACAAGTGGCTGATGCAAATTTGCTCCGATGTTGTCAGATGTGCGGGGGGGGGGGGGGGGGGGGAGGGGGTCTGGGAATCCAGATTTTGAACAATGCAAATGTAATGCAAACATGGTAAACAAGTACAATGAACAGATTTTGGGTTACAATTTTGGCACTTAATTACATTTCTATGTTTTTAGATAGCGAAGACACCAAAATCGTTAATTTCTTCGAATCAACTACATGTACCTGGGGAGTAGATCGCATAGTGTTAACACGGTATGTTGGGGAAGGTTGAGTGCTTATACATATGTCTAACATGATGGTCACATTTTAGGTGTCTTTTTCAAGTCATACGCCTGTAACAGTTATCAAAGGTACCAGGATTATAATTTAGAACGCCAGACGCGCGTTTCGTCTACATAAGACTGATCAGTGACGCTCATATCGAAATATTTATAAAGCCAAACAAGTAAAAAGTTGAAGAGCATTGAGGATCCAAAATTCCAAAAAGTTGTGCCAATTACAGCTAAGGTTATCTATGCCTGGAATAAGAAAATCCTTAGTTTTTCGAAAAATTCAAAGTAAAAAGTAAAATCACAAAAATATTGAATTCCGAGGAAAATTCAATCGGAGGGTCCCTAATCACATGGCAAAATCAAATGACAAAACACACCAAACGAATGGACAATAACTGTCATATTCCTGACTTGGTACAGGCATTTTCAAATGTTTTCTTAATTCAGTGTTTGCTATAGTTGTTTCTGTTTGATTTTTTTTCATAAATCAGGTTGTTGGGCTGATATTTCATATTTTATCGTGTTGACCCTATTATAGTTTCTTTTTGGTCCTATGCACTTCAAAATCGTATTTAGTTATTATGTGTTTTGTGCACGTCGACCTGTAGTCTGATTCTGATATAAATTGTCTATTAATTGACAATCATACCGTCATTTTTTTTGGAAGTCCAAAAGTATAAAACGTTAAAGAGAAATAATTGTTTGAAACAATCAAAGAAGGGTGTAAAAAATCATTATGTAATTTTTATCTCAAAGAGATATTAATTTATCTTTCAAAATAATGTCAACACTCAGATAACAAACGAACAGTCCAGAAGGAAGATATCTTGTTCTGTCAAGGACACTTAATAACATCAAAAGTATAACAACAATACGTCATTGTGCAGGTTAATCAGTTTATAGCATCACTGAAAAGTGTGAATATGATTATGTTATGAAAATATATAACAAAAGTATTATAATTATCATCATTGCATATGGTTTTTATAGGTAGGTGAATTAATCTTATTTTATGACAAAAATGTTGCAGGCAGAATAGAAAGGAAATGTTCTGGACTTTAACGGCTCTTAATCAAAGATGTCCATAAGGGTGGTATGGTATGAACACGAAAATAAAGACCAGAAAGAGAGGAAGGAAACAGAACTAGTTTAAAAAGCATCGAAACATAAATTACAATAGATTTTCTTGCATTATGTTCAGTTACTGAATTAATTCTCATTTGTATAGAGATCATCATGGCTCTTTAACAGATCGTTGCATTAGTTATTATTGAACGCTCTTGTTTCAATCTTGTTATTCTTCAGTTGTTAAAAATAAACTTAACAAACTTATTTACAAATGTTAATAATAATAAATAAACTCATCATAGATTAAGGATGTGAAATAGGAGCAGATCAGAAAAACACTAAATTTACTAATCGTATAAAAGACCTGCAAAATTGGATTTTATAGGTTTTTTTTATTTGTTTGCTTTGACAAAGAAATGAATAGATATAACCGTATTGCACTGTCGCGTAAAGCAATACCCCCAAAAAACTTGTTACCATGTGTTTTATTATCGTTATTTTAAGCACTGACTCAATAACAATAAAAAAAAAATTGGTAATGGTTGTACTTTTAACACTCCCATTAATGTTTCAGTGGTGGTTCTTGCGATGTTTAACAAATATCGTAGATAACTATATCCTTGTACTTTTTAATCAATTACGAAACGGGTCGTAATTACCTGCCGCAACTTATTGATCGATAAATGTAGCTAATAAATGTAGCAAAATGACACTGTTCATTGAGGCTAAACTTTTATTGGTTCATTTTTACGATGTGGTAATTTTTCTTCCTTTTGAATTAACCACTCATAAAAAAGTGCATCAAAATACACTCTTAGGTTTCTGATTTATTTTTACATCTGCTAAACTCCCTTAGTAATTTTTATCGTAGCAAAATAAATCTAGCAATCAATTGAATTGTTACGCAAAACATTTGGGAATTTTTCAATCTTAACGCTATATAGCTATGATACCTATATATATATTACATCATTTTTTTTACCATTTATGACGAACAACGTCCTAAACATGACTTTCACAAAGAGAGGATACTTACTGTTCATATGTAAGTCACCTATAATGATTAGTATTTTCAAAATAGTTGAATTTGAATTTGAGCTTTCAAACATATCGTCCCGTTCGGTTTTTATCTAATTAACTGATTTCATTGGCAAATGCAGCTACATTTTAGTAAAGGATTCTTAAACAATTGTTTTTGGCATATGGTATGTTTCATCAAATAGATCCAGCCGCGACTGTGTATTTCTTTATTATAAATGATATATCTTTACAAAGTGTTATTAAAGTTCTAGAGTCTTGTGAATATTCCATGAGGCATCTAGTGGCAAGTCTAACATAATAGATAACGTAACAGAGTGTGGCATCGACGTAGTGGTACAGTGGTACAGTGGTAATATTAACGGTGCCAACTCTCCTGTATCAGATACGCATTTTAACAATTGATGTCTCTTCCTTGATGCCCGAGGGCCAAAATTAAATGCGTCATTTAACTTCTCTATTTTGTAGATATAGTACTTTTTCAGATGGTAATCGCCACTGCGAACCGACATGTTTGTGGCGGCAACAGTCATTTGCAGGTATCAATGCCATCGGAACCATTCCAGCCGATAGATGACGATGATCGTCTACGTGTTGTGATAACAAACTGTAAAAAGAGAGCTGGGACAATTAATTCACTTACTACTGACCTCCTTGAAATGTTTATGGTAAGTATATCTAATAGTATGCCATTAAATTAGTTCTAATCCTGTTTCTTAAACTGAATGTATATTGAAGGGATAACACACCATCTTTTTAATCTAACAAGGCCATCATTCATCATATGCATTGATTAATAAATAACTTTTTTAAATTTCAATCCGAAAGCATAACATAAAAAAATCGAATTCATGATGGCGAGAATGTTTGTGTGTTTTAAAAGACATTACACAAGATTTTGTATTACTACACTGGCCCGCTGTTTAAAAATCTACACGGAAGTACAGTGGCTTATTATATTAAAGTTCAATAAGCCAAGATTCTTATAGCACTAGGTTTAGTACTTTGGGCTTGCTGTCAGAAACTATACGAATTTTGTTTGACTGGTACCTAATTTATATGCTGATTTTATGTTTTCACATCTACCAAATATATATGTATGTTCGTTTTTTTCTTCAATGGCTTCTCAATTGTACTTTAACTTTCATCCTAGGAAAGAAGAATTCATGTATTGTATGGTCTACAGCATTTAAGAAATTATCCTCGTTGCATGAACTTTATTCAAGTCGACAGTCTAGATTATAGAAACACATTAACCGTAAGTTAGCCGTTTGTTATTGCGTATACATTTTGTATTTATTATTAAGTTTAATTATATCGATGCTTTATGCATGAGCTTGAAATTTTTTTTAACATTTAGAATTAAAAAAATATTAAAAAAGATAATTTGAATTAGTCATCTTCTATTCTTTTAACTCGTGAAAATGCGTGAAAAAAAAGAGAGAAAAAAACAACGTGCAAGATCAATATGTTTTGAAAATGGAAAATCGACCATAGTATATTGCCTACAGAAACAACTGTTGAAAGAAACAATTAAAAATAACGCAGATTTAGTTCAGATTGATGGCTTCGAAAGAGAAGATTTAAATAAATTTCCGAAAATATCATATATATTGAACTCAAACTTATAGGCAGAATTTTTATCAAAACTATTCAATGATACTCCGTTTGAATAATTCTCATGATTCAAACTAGAATGAAATTCAAAACAGTGTGGCTGTGGCCATTGATTGACACGTTAAATTCATCCATTGACTGGGACAATTTAGGTGAACGTTTGTATGTAACGACCACCGCTCACTATGTACCTTTTAAAGACACTTAAACTATGGGGTCACCAAAAGTTCTCAACACCTTAATAAAGTAATTCGAAAAACTAATCAGAAATAACACGATGTTTTGATTTATATCAATTATATAAATCAAAACATAAAGGTTATTCCTGATTAATTTTTTGAATTATTTTATAATTAAAGGCGTTAAGAAACATTTGGTGACCCCACAGTTTAAATGTCTATCGTAGGTACGTCGTGAACAGTGGTCGTTACAGACAAACGTTCATGTAAATTGTCCCAGTCAATGGGTGAATTTAATGTGTCAATCAATGGCGACAGCCACACTGTTTTGAATTTCATTCTAATATTTAACCTGGCGTTAGTTCTACTTTAATCAGCAGCAGCTGACGATGTTTTTGAACGGGGTGGGAAGGGGAGAATCGAAATATATCCCGTGCATTTAGTCCGTGTCTGCTCCTCGACAGAGAAAATTGTAGAACAAAAGTTTCTTGTATTCGTTATTTTCTATGTAACGGTCATCATGTCGACAAAAACAAAGTGTTCAAAATTTAGAATTGCATATCCTAAGGGAAAACTGTTTCAGTGCAGATTTTTTTCAAGAAATGAATGGGGACATAGAGTGCATTATTGACAATGTTGGATTTTTGCGAGAAAGTGAATATGCCTTATGGTCGTTATTGACCAATTCATGAGTAACCTTATTTTCATATCGTAAAATAATTAGCATATGCACAAAGAGGTGGTTATAGATTAGTTTAAACAATATTTTATTCAAAAAGTGCATAAATTATATATAATTATACAATATAAAATACAGGGATTCGGAAACAAGAAAAACTTATATAAATCCGTCTCCCGTGGTTATAGATTGAAATAATTCTAGGAGAATAAAAGAGTAAGCAAAAAAAAAAGCAACAACAAAAAAAAAAAGAAAAATAAATGCTATCTGAGAGGTATTCGATTAAAAAAATAAAATTTCTAATATGAACATTAAATATTGTCGGTTAAAAAAAAAATCTTACTTGGACGCCTCCGGTGCGGGAGTGTTTCTCGCTGCATTGAAGACCTATTGGTGACCTTCTGCTGTTGCCTGTTCTATGGTCGTTGTCTCTTTGACACATTCCTCATTTCTATTCTCAATTTTATTGTACTTATTTTAACTCAAATATGAACTTATTTCAGATACACGAGAAATTAAATAACCATTTTCACATAATGACTGAAATGATCTCCGTACTTCAACGTATTGAGGTAGATGAAAAAATACATCGTAGTACATCAGCCATTGCAGGAAAGATTGAAGAAATGTTTAAACCCTTTGGTGTATTAATTTGTGAAGTCTATACCGCCATTGGCTTAACCGGAAGTGACGTTCCTGACAGAACGATGCCAAGTCCTGCTATTCTTTGTTCTGTAAATTCTAGAATATCAAGACACCTTCGTGATTATATTTTACTTGATCGGATGAGAATTACGTCTGCTTTTTTACAAGATGAGTATGAACATCTGCTACAACAGATTCCATGAATCTTCAGATATTAAGAATGTAGTTGTACGACATTAAACGTTCTTTGATAAAGATATATTTAATAGGGCAACTGAGTTTCTTGATATTTCAGTATCGTTTAAACTAAATTAAAAAAAAATGAATATGTAAGCAACGATCAGCAACGTTCATTTGCGGTTGTCGCCACCAAGTTTTATTTACAAGTATCTAGAATCTGGGTATTGCTGCAGTTTTGATCGTCTTAAGACTGTTTTACTTGAGGTATTACTGCAGCTTATTTGGACCATAAGGTCTTGACTACCCGTGAATCGTCTGCATGCATTAAAAATCATTTGCGCTTACTGTTGGATAGTATAGGTATCGCGAAATATACGAAATTCGCATCATATTAATTTCCATCTTAATATATCGGATGTGAGACAAAAACGAATCGTTTATCATGAATTGATCAATATTTAAAAGTTATCGGAGCGCGATTTATCAGGGGAAATTTTCTTAACATCACCAACATTCTCTGTATTCCCATTCTCATATCTTGTCAGATTATTGTCCGTGTTAGATATTCTTTTTCTAAATGACACTGGAGTTCATTCACTGGCATATACAAAAATAATCTTCAGTCCGTCAAGAAGATTTTGGTGTTGAAAGTCGAAGTGACACTATTTTTTCACTTAACAAAGTTCACAATGTCCCACAGGCTTAAAACGTGTTTCTGAATGCCAATAAGGCTCTGCCACATTATTTATGTATGTGCCTGTCCCAAGTCAGGAGCCTGTAATTCAGTGGTTGTCGTTTGTTTGTGTGTTACATATTTGATTTTCGTTCGATTTTTTTACATAAATAAGGCCGTTAGGTTAGTTTTCTCGTTTGATTTGTTTTACATTGTCTTATCAGCTGACTATGCGGTATGGGCTTTGCTCATTGTTGAAGGCCGTACGGTGACCTATAGTTGTTAATGTCTGTGTCATTTTAGTCTTTTGTGGATAGTTGTCTCATTGGCAATCATACCACATCTTCTTTTTTATACTAACATACAAAAAAAGTTAATTTACTTTTTATTATTCAATTCGTTAAATTTTGCTGAATTTTTATTTAGATTTGAATGTTTTGCTTATAAATTAGATGGCAAATTCAAAGTGCTTTATGTGAATAAGAGGAAATGTGGGAAAATGAAAATATTTTTTGTTTTTATCAATATTATAAATTATCGATGGTTTTAGAAATGAACACATAAAAACAACTGTATCAATGAGTCTATATACATCCAACGGAGGGAATACGGGGAATTGCAGAAAATGGTACAAATCTACCACTAAGCAGTGCGAGGCGAAACATTTTTTTACCATTTTATGTAGAAAACTATATATATTGAAATCAAAGAAGGCCCACGCCCTCTACGCCCCCTCCCCTGAATCCGCTACTCAAAAAGCAAAAAGACATAAAATTGAGTATGGAAATGGGGAATGTGTCAAAGAGACAACAACCCGACCATAGAACAGACAACAGTTTATATATATGGAGTACTGCATGAGGTTTAAATGTTATCTATGCAAGATTATGGGATATATATATATATATATCCCATAATATAAGTACGTCTGAGCCAGTGACAACTCTACAACAGATTTATCCATATTTATCCCATAATATATATTATATTATATATATTATGGGATAAATATGGATAAATCCCGGCGAGGGAAGAACCAAAAATTTGCGAAAGCAAATTTACAGATCTAATATTGTTGGGTTGATGTTTAGACGAGTTGTATATATATATATATATAACTCGTATACAGAAGAGTATTCATCAACTCCCAAATCAACTGAACTACATACAGACCGAGATATGGCCGACCGTAATTCGGATCAGCAAGGGTAATATCGAACTGCATGTCGATTAATATAATCATGTAAAAAATGCGCTAAATTATAGGTAGGCACTTAAAGTTAACCATCGAGAGACGTTAACCACCGAGAGTCGGTTTTTAGACCCGCCCAGTGCACCTAAGCACGCCTACTTTTGGAGCTCTTTAGTATGAAGATAAGAAAAATATACGAAATTACGGAACTGTATACCCTGTTTTATCCTTGTAGTTGGTGTTTCTTGCGCATGCGCACAAAGCACGGTGATAGTTACGGTTACTGACTCAGGAACCTTGTATATTATATACGTTTAATAAACTGGATCCTTGTTGTGTTCAGTAATCGATACACTACGATGGAATTACGGACCAGTTTAACATAAACATGGTAAATAGATAGACAGCTGATAATCATAATTGATTAAGAAATAACCTGGAAGAAGAAATGAGTTAACTATTGATTACAACAGAGACGAGAATGCCATCGTGTTTGTTCTGCTAAAAAAAGCAGGAACATTGGAGTTTATGGTTAGATTTTAAATATTTATTGTCTCCAAACTGGGTAAATTTGATATAGTAACACCCCCCCTTTTTTTATTGTTAGTTTCAAGAATAATTAATCGTCAAAACTTATCCCCTCCCCGACATCAAAGGAAGTTAAATGTATTATCCCAAAATTAGACCAAATTTTTATGATATAAGGACGTCTTGACAAGCTATTATTTTATTTTGTTTTGTTGGGTTTTTTTTTGCTTTGACGTCTTCCTCCTGTATGAAAAAAAAACATAATAGACCCCCCCCCTTTTTTCCCCATAATATAGCTTTTTAAGAAGTCATAACTATTTGGACTACCCCTGAATATATTTCAGACAGACTCTTCTCTAAAAAAATGTAAACATGATTTGAGAGAAATCTTTGGAATAGTTTTTTAAATGATTTAATTATTATGTCATGTATATAATTGACATTAACATAGTTATAAACTGAGACTACTAGTATAACACATAGTGTTATAGTAGTCTCAGCTATAAACTTTCCATTGTATTGACCAATATGACTAACTCATATGCTCTTTCCCATAAATGTCACAATATCAATATATTACAGTAAAACTGATAGTTTGATGACATTGTTTAAGACTATTGACCTCAGGTCAGCCTAAACTGAGTTTAAAACGTACTGTAATTTATTCATTTAAACAGTTCAAGACATGTACCTTCTGAAATGTGATTGCATCAAAATTAAACCTAAGGCATAACATACTTAGTGTGCAGGAAGTGCCACCAAATAAATACTGATTTGTAAAATTAGATGATGATATTTGTGAAGTCAAAGATATTATAGCTAGTTATAACTGGTTTTAGATATAAATCTGAGTAAAAGGTTGATTTATATGTGCTCTTTCATGTTTAGATTATAATTTAAATTTAATCTTTTGAAGTTTTTTTTATAATATTAAGACATTAAAATCACAATTATTTATTTATACACAAAAAAATAATTTTTGTCCTTTTTTAGTTGAATGACTGTACACAAACATTATACACACATAATTTTGATAATTCTGTAATGTTTTTTTTCTATAGCCCCAGAATGTGACAAAAGACTTATTAATCCAGATTTACAAAAAATAGAAATAGTTCAGCTACCATAAGACTGCTATGACAAAAATTTTGCAGTTTCCAGAATTTGAGGTAGAGTATAGTTAGGAATAGTTTGATTATGCAGATGCTTAGTTTGCCATAAACAATTATGCCCTTGATACAAAAGCAGAGGAAACAAAAAAGTATGAAAATAGTTGAAAAAAGTAATCATTATTACCTAGTCATATACTGTAAATAGAAAAAGAGAAAAGCACTGGTTATGATTTGGTATTTTTAATAGCATTATCATTTGTCCATAACTTGGAATATATACTGGATTGAGCTTGACATTTATTTAATATCATTGACACATGGTTGCAAGAAATGAAAGATGGTAATTTAAACCTAGCAATTTTAGTAAGATTTAAAAAAAAGCTTTTGATTTGGTAGAATATGACTTTCTTTGTTTAAAGCTCTACATGTATGGATTTAGTGAGACTACTGTTAGTTTTTTTAAGTCGTACCTGAATAACAAAAGGTATACATTTGTAATGTTAACTCTGAACAACAACATGTAAAATTTGGTGTTCCCCAATGTTCTATACCTTGTCCTCTATTGTTTGTGCTATTTATAAATGACCTTCCCTTATGCATTAAAAATTGTGAAACAGACCTATATCGTTGTATATGCTGATGACACCACTATTCATAAATCAGGGGGAAACATCTAGAAAATATAAATGATGATGTTCAAGAAGATTTATACAGGGTTGAAGAGTGGTGTAAAATGAATAACATGTTCATAGATGCAAATGAAACAAAATGTTTGATTACTGGAACAAAGCAGAAACTATTCAGACTTTTCAACCAAACTTGATAATAAATTAAAGTATTACAAAATTCTTCATGTGAAAAAATATTAGTTTCAAAATTGACAGCCCACTAAGTAACTGGAGAAATCAAATTGACCAAGGTTGTGCTAATATATCATCCAGAATATACCATCTTTCTTAAATACATTTTTTTTATATAACTGCAAGAATACATAATACAATGGGTGTTCTGCCCCTAATTGACTACTGTTGTATTATTTGGGATGAATGTAAAAATTGAGGGATAACAAGAATTTTAAAAATCCAAAAAAAGGGCAGCATGATAAATTCTAGATGCAGATCCGTTATCCCTCTTGGTATATAGGAGCACTATATTCTATGTTAACCTCCGCCAGTAGGTATAAACAAATACTGTTGATAGACGGTATATAGGAGCACTATATTCCTTGTTAACCACCGACGGTAAGTATAGACAAATACTGGTGATAGACGGTATATAGGAGCACTAAATTGTATGTTAACCACCGACGGTAGGTATAGACAAATACTGTTGATAGACGGTATATAGGAGCACTATATTGTATGTTAACTACCGACGGTAGGTATAGACAAATACTGTTGATAGACGGTATATAGGAGCACTATATTGTATGTTAACTACCGACACTAGGTATAGACAAATACTGTTGATAGACGGTATATGGGAGCACTATATTGTATGTTAACCACCGACGGTAGGTATAGACAAATACTGTTGATAGACAGTACATAGGAGCACTATATTGTATGTTAACCACCGACGGTAGGTATAGACAAATACTGTTGATAGACGGTATATAGAAGCACTATATTGTATGTTAACTACCGACAGTAGGTATAGGCAAATACTGTTTATAGACGGTATATGGGAGCATTATATTGTATGTTAACCAACGACGGTAGGTATAGACATATACTGTTGATAGATGGTATATAGGAGCACTATATTGTATGTTAACTACCGACAGTAAGTATAGACAAATACTGTTGATAGACGGTATATGGGAGCACTATATTGTATGTTAACCACCGACGGTAGGTATAGACAAATACTGGTGATAGACGGTATATAGGAGCACTATATTATATGTTAACCACTGACGGTACTAAGGTATAGCCAAATACTGTTGATAGACGGTATATAGGAGCACTATATCTTATGTTAACCACCGACGGTAGGTTTAGACAAATACTGGTGATAGACGGTATATAGGAGCCACTACCGACAGTAGGTATAGACAAATACTGTTGATAGACGGTATCAAAGAGCACTATATTGTATGTTAACCAGCGACGGTAGGTATAGACAAATACTGTTGATAAACGGTATATAGGAGCACTATATTGTATGTTAACTACCGACAGTAGGTATAGACAAATACTGTTGATAGACGGTATATAGGAGCACTATATTGTATGTTAACCATCGACGGTAGGTATATACAAATACTGTTAATAGATGGTATAAAGGAGCACTATATTGTACATGTATGTTAACTACCGACGGTAGGTATAGACAAATACTGTTGATAGACAGTATATAGGAGCACTATATTATATGTTAACTACCGACAGTAGGTATAGACACATACTGTTGATACAAGGTATATAGGAGCACTATATTCTATGTTAACTACCGACGGTAGGTATAGACAAATACTGTTGATAGACGGTATATTGGAGCACTATTTTGTATGTTAACCACCGACGGTAGGTATAGACATATACTGTTGATACACGGTATATAGGAGCACTATATTGTATGTTAACTACCGACAGTAGGTATAGACAAATACTGTTGATAGACGGTTTATGGGAGCACTATATTGTATGTTAACCACCGACGGTACGTATAGACAAATTCTGTTGATAGACGGTATATAGGAGCACTATATTGTATGTTAACCACCGACGGTAGGTATAGACAAATACTGTTGATAGACGGTATATA
The DNA here is from genome assembly GCF_963676685.1 of Mytilus edulis. Classification (NCBI taxonomy): domain Eukaryota; kingdom Metazoa; phylum Mollusca; class Bivalvia; order Mytilida; family Mytilidae; genus Mytilus; species Mytilus edulis. The sequence goes on from NC_092347.1 coordinate 58,075,287, forward strand.
GGAGCACTATATTGTATGTTAACTACCGACACTAGGTATAGACAAATACTGTTGATAGACGGTATATGGGAGCACTATATTGTATGTTAACCACCGACGGTAGGTATAGACAAATACTGTTGATAGACGGTATATATATAGGAGCACTATATTGTATGTTAACCACCGACGGTAGGTATAGACAAATACTGTTGATAGACGGTTTATGGGAGCACTATATTGTATGTTAACCACCGACGGTAGGTATAGACATATACTGTTGATAGACGGTATAAAGAAGCACTATATTGTATGTTAACTACCGACAGTAGGTATAGACAAATACTGTTGATAGACGGTTTATGGGAGCACTATATTGTATGTTAACCACCGACGGTAGGTATAGACATATACTGTTGATAGACGGTATATAGGAGCACTATATTGTATGTTAACCACTGACGGTAGGTATAGACAAATACTGTTGATCGACGGTATATAGGAGCACTATATGGTATGTTAACTACCGACGGTAGGTATAGACAAATACTGTTGATAGACGGTATTTAGGAGCACTATATTGTATGTTAACTACCGACAGTAGGTATAGACAAATACTGTTGATAGACGGTATATGGGAGCACTATGTTGTATGTTAACCACCGGCGGTAGGTATAGACAAATACTGTTGATAGACGGTATATACATTGTAGGAGCACTATATTGTATGTTAACCACCGACGGTAGGTATAGACAAATACTGTTGATAGACGGTATATAGAAGCACTATATTGTATGTTAACCACCGACGGTAGGTATAGACATATACTGTTGATAGATGGTATATAGGAGCACTATATTGTATGTTAACCACTGACGGTAGGTATAGCCAAATACTGTTGATAGACGGTATATAGGAGCACTATATCTTATGTTAACCACCGACGGTAGGTATAGACAAATACTGGTGATAGACGGTATATAGGAGCAACTACCGACAGTAGGTATAGACAGATACTGTTGATAGACTGTATCAAAGAGCACTATATTGTATGTAAACCAGCGACGGTAGGTATAAACAAATACTGTTGATAAACGGTATATAGGAGCAATATATTGTATGTTAACTACCGACGGTAGGTATAGACAAATACTGTTGATAGACGGTATATAGAAGCACTATATTGTATGTTAACTACAGACAGTAGGTATAGACAAATACTGTTGATAGACGGTTTATGGGAGCACTATATTGTATGTTAACCACCGACGGTAGGTATAGACATATACTGTTGATAGACGGTATATAGGAGCACTATATTGTATGTTAACCACTGACGGTAGGTATAGACAAATACTGTTGATAGACGGTATATAGGAGCACTATATTGTATGTTAACTTCCGACGGTAGGTATAGACAAATACTGTTGATAGACGGTATTTAGGAGCACTATATTGTATGTTAACTACCGACAGTAGGTATAGACAAATACTGTTGATAGACGGTATATGGGAGCACTATGTTGTATGTTAACCACCGACGGTAGGTATAGACAAATACTGTTGATAGACGGTATATACATTGTAGGAGCACTATATTGTATTTTAACCACCGACGGTAGGTATAGACAAATACTGTTGATAGACGGTATATAGAAGCACTATATTGTATGTTAACCACCGACAGTAGGTATAGACAAATACTGTTGATAGACGGTATATAGGAGCATTATATTGTATGTTAACCACCGACGGTAGGTATAGACATATACTGTTGATAGATGGTATATAGGAGCACTATATTGTATGCTAACTACCGACAGTAGGTATAGACAAATACTGTTGATAGACGGTTTATGGTAGCACTATATTGTATGTTAACCACCGACGGTAGGTATAGACACATTATGTTGATAGACGGTATATAGGAGCACTATATTGTATGTTAACCACCGACGGTAGGTATAGACAAATACTGTTGATAGACGGTATATAGGAGCACTATATTGTATGTTAACTACCGACGGTAGGTATAGACAAATACTGTTGATAGACGGTATATAGGAGCACTATATTGTATGTTAACTACCGACAGTAGGTATAGACAAATACTGTTGATAGACGGTATATAGGAGCACTATATTGTATGTTAACAACCGACGGTAGGTATAGACAAATACTGTTGATAGATGGTATATAGGAGCACTAAATTGTATGTTAACTACCGACGGTAGGTATAGACAAATACTGTTGATAGACAGTATATAGGAGCACTATATTGTATGTTAACTACCGACAGTAGGTATAGACAAATACTGTTGATACACGGTATATAGGAGCACTATTTTATGTTAACTACCGACAGTAGGTATAGACAAATACTGTTGATAGACGGTATATAGGAGCACTATATTGTATGTTAACCACCGACGGTAGGTATAGACAAATACTGTTCATAGATGGTATATAGGAGTACTATATTGTATGTTAACTACCGACGGTAGGTATAGTCAAATACTGTTGATAGACAGTATATAGGAGCACTATATTGTATGTTAACTACCGACTGTAGGTATAGACACATACTGTTGATACACGGTATATAGGAGCACTATATTGTATGTTAACTACCGACGGTAGGTATAGACAAATACTGTTGATAGACGGTATATATATAGGAGCACTATATTGTATGTTAACCACCGACGGTAGGTATAGACAAATACTGGTGATAGACGGTATATTGGAGCACTTTATTGCATGTTAACCACCGACGGTAGGTATAGACAAATACTGTTGATGGACGGTGCAAAGGAGTACTATATCGTATGTTAACCACCGACGGTAGGTATAGACAAATGCTGTTGATAGACGGTATATAGGAGGACTGTATTGTATGTTAACCACCGACGGTAGGTATAGACAAATACTGTTGATATACGGTATATATGAGTATTGTATTTTATGTCAAACATCGACGATAGGTATGGACAAAATCCGACAAATACTGTATACAGACAGTGTATAGAAGTACTGTATTGTATGGTAAACACTGACGGTTGGTATGGACAATTTCTGTATCATGCATCAATTGTAAATAAAAGTATCATGTGAGTGACACAGGCTCATTGAAGCCTCTAGTTTTAATATTATTAATTTGGAGATCTGGTCTAATTTATCATTTTCTCTATTACATGCATGATAACTGCAACAATTGAATTGAAATAAAAGTGATAATATTTCTATTGTAGGTTATCAAGATTTAGTGTTTCTATACAAGTGACAAAGATTGAACAACAAAAACATCTCAAACTTTACAGGACAGAGTAGACTTTTTTCACTGTGCTTAGTTTTGTCTTTATGTCTAAATTATGATACCTTTGAAAAAACCAATAAAATATGGAATAACATTTATTTCTATCTTATAAAGTAGAGTGAAGAAATAAGGGGTCATTGAAAACATAAGAATATATTGCTATCATATATGCAGATCAGCAGCCCATACATTTGCTATAGCACATAAATATGGGACCAATAATTTCAAGTTGCCTTTTAAAAAAGACCTTATTAATGTTATGCGAGATACCACCAAAGACCACTAGGTGTTGATCAAATGATATTGTAAATAAGAGGGTTGTCCAAAATATTTCCAACAGCTGTTTGATATACACTACCTTAATCAAACCACAATGGTAAAAAAACAGTTTTGGTCAGTCTTAAAAGAAGCAAATATAATTTAGAAAAAGTGCAAGCTGTTGATAAAAACTACAAATAACTGCCAGTCCTAAATGTGGGTGGAGATTACCATTTAGCACAAATGAGTTTCTGGACTAAAGAAAGTAATTTCGGCACAAACCGATTATACCCTTTCAAAAACTATGTGTAGTCCCTTTTATAAAAGTGGCAGATTATCTTTCTATCTAGAGTATCTATGACAACTAACTGCTGCTCCTAGTGACGTTAGTCTTTGGTTTTTGAAAAGATTGGATATATTGTCACAATTCTTTTCTAAGGTACCGGTCTGATAAACAGGAAGTAGCCAGATTAGCTACTAAATATATGCACACTGAAATATAGTCCCTTAAAATTCCCATGGCTGTGTACATGTTCAGATACGAACCATGAAAATTTTGTTTATATCTTTAGAGAAGTAAAATCAAGTATGTATGTCTTTAGTTTTGTCAAATTACTGTCTTGTTTTGTCCTGTTATTAGGTAACAGTACTGATACAATACTGTAAAAATACGGAGATGTGGTATGATTGCCAATGAGACGCCTACATGTATCCACTCAAGTTCAAATAAAGTGGATGTAAGCAGTTATATGCAACCATACAGCCTTCAACAATGAGAAAAATCATATCAAATAGACCCTTGTAAATAGGTGTTGATCAAATGATATTGTAAATAAGAGGGTTGTATATTTCATGACGGTATAATACTAAACCCCTAACAGGAGGGATTGTGCCTGATATTCATATGATGAAGACATAATCTTTCACTCAGTTTAATTAAGGTCTGGTTCTGGCATGTCAATAACTGCTAGTAGTCTGTTGTTATTTATGTATTATTGTCATTTTGTTTATTTTCTTTTGTTTCATATTCTGACATCGGACTCGGACTTCTCTTAAACTGAGTTTTACTGTGCGTATTGTTTCGCGTTTGTTTATTCTACATTGGCTACAGGTATAGGGGAGGGTTGAGATCTCAAAAAACATGTTTAATCCCGCCGCAATTTTGCGCCTGTCCCAAGTTAGGAGCCTCTGACCTTTGTTAGTCTTGTATGATATATAATTTTAGTTTCTTGTGTATAATTCGGAGCTTAGTATGACGTCCATTATCACTGAACTAGTATACATATTTGTTTAGGGGCCAGCTGACGGACACCTCCGTGTGCGGGAGTTTCTCGCTACATTGAAGATCTATCGGTGGCCTTCGGCTGTTGTCTGCTCTATGGTCGGGTTGTTGTCTCCTTGACACATTCCCCATTTCCATACTCAATTTTATAGTATGATTTACATCTGCAATAATCACGAAACAATCAGAGACAAGTTTGGGTCTAAATCTGTATGTCCCACATAATCAAATTGACCGAAGAGAGAGGCGTAAGATACTAAAGGCTTATTCAAACACATAAGTCAATAATAAACTGACAAAACCACGGCAAAAAAAGAGAAAGATTAAAAAACAAACAACAGAATGCAAAACACAACAAAGAACATCACAGACTGAACAAAACGAACCTCGCCAAAAAACTGGTGTGACCAAATGACTAATTTATCTCAGCCTTACATTATTTAGCAGACCCTTTATTATACCAAACCAAACAAAGTTCTTTATGGTACAATGTTTTTGATCCATCGGTCTGTCAGTCCTGTTCTCGTTATTGCAACTCCTCTGAAACCACATAACAGAGTTTTATAAATCTTTGTAGATAATGAGGAAATTATGAAATTATCAATTCATTGATTTCCTATATACTCCTACAACAGTTTGTCATAAAATCTGTCTAAAGACCACAACAGAGTTTCATGAATTTTTTAGATAGTTAGGACATGCTATGTAAATGTGCATATTGGCAGAAAATCATGATTAATTTTTTTATGCCCCACCTACGATAGTAAATGGGCATTAGTTTTCCGGTCTATGCGTCTGCTCCTTCGTCCGTTTTCTCGCTTCAGGTTAAATGTTTTGGTCAAGGTAGTTTTTGTTGAAGGTCAGGTCCAATAAACTTGAAACTTAGTACATATGTTTCCAATAATATGTTTTTTTCTAAGCTTAATGCCAAAGAAGGTTTTTTTCCCCTATTTCACGGTCCACTGAACAAAGAAAATGATAGGGCAAGTGGGGAACGGTGTACGATGGACACATTCTTGTTTTTGTCGAGCCTGCGACTTTTGTCGCAGAAAGCTCGACATAGGAATGGTGATTCGGCGGCGGCGGCGACAGCGTTAGTTCACTTCTTAAAAGCTTTATATTTTAGACGGCGAACGACCTGGATGCTCCATACTTTAAATGCAGATGCCTTAAGTTTGGAAGTTTCCGTCTGTCACATGTCCATTGTCCTTGAACTCATTTTCATGGTTCAGTGACTACTTGAAAAAAAGTTAAAGTTTTTTGTAATTTCTCTCATATTATGGGTAACTATGTTTAGTATTTGCGTACCTTGGTCAGCATGCCAATCAGACAGTTTTCACTTGACCTCGCCATCATTTCATGGATCAATGAAAAGGGTTAAGTTTTTGTTGGTCAAGTCTATATCTCAGATATTATATGAAATATGTCTTGTATATTTGGTGTATGGAAGGATTGTAAGGTGTACATGTCCAACTGACAGGTATCATCTGATCTTGACCTCATTTCCTTGGATCAATGGTCAAAGTTAAGCTTTTGAGTTTTGTTCGTTTTTTCTAATACTATATGCAATAGGTCAACTTTATTTGGTGTCTGGAAATATCTTATGATGTCAGCCTCGCAAGTCTCATTTGACCTTGACCTCATTTTCGAGGTTCATTGTTCAGTGTTTAGTTTTTGTGCCAAGTGTCATCTGACCTTGACCTGATTTGTATTGAATGATTGTAAGGTGTAAATGTATTCCTCATTTTGGTCATATGACCTTGATCTCATTTTCTTTGGTCATGTTATTAATAAGTTTATGTGATAATTGTAGTAAAACTTTATATTTAGGTCTATCAACATAAATAAGGCGAGAAATTTCAACGTGTGTACTCTTGTTAGGAATTAGGAACTATGCCTTCTGAACTTAGAATTTCGGCCTAAATATACTTCTGCATATCTTCTGAAATTACACAACAGAATTTCATGCGTGTTTGAACTAAATAATCTGTTGAAATTTTGTTTGCTTAGTGACAATGTCGGGCTGTGAAGTATGTGAGCGTGCTCACAAAGGTTCTTTGATTACACACAGTCAATGCATTGTCTGTGCTTCCCAGATACAGTCTGTATGCATTTTCTTTGTTGTAAATTAAATTAAGTTTATGTATTGTACGTCGTTCTTAGTCTTTATACATTGTTTATATGCTTTGACTATGAGTCTAAGATACTTCTATTGTCGGTATATCTTAGATTTAGTCGGTTAACACTGTCTATGGATCAGAGACACAGTATGTATGCATTGTAAGTTGTTCCAAGTTGAAATAAAAGTCTGTATGTTTTGCCTGTTACTGCAAGATAAAGTGTGTGCACTGCCTGTGGCTCTTATATACAGTCTGTATGCATTTTCTGTATGCTTTATCTATGGGTCTAATTTTTAGATTCAGTGTGTATACAAACTGTATCTCTGACCCATATACAGTGTCCAAAAAAACTCTGTTTCAAGATCTCTAACCCATATACAGTGTGAAAATGATCTTTGGTTCTAAGATGCATTTTGTTTGATTGGCTGAATGCTTAGTATATATTGGTTTCGATATATGGTCTGTATGTATTGTATGGATCTTATATATTTGTATTTTTTTCCATCTGATGAGTAAGCCTTTTTCAACTGATTTTTATAGTTCGTTCTTATGTTGTACTGTTACACCAAAGTCCCAGGTTTTTGGAGGTTTGGGATCCCGCTAACATGTTTAATCCCGCCACATTCTGTATGTATGTGCCTGTCCCAAGTTAGGAGACTGTAATTCAGTGGTTGTCGTTTGTTTATATGTTACATATTTGTTTTTCGTTCATTTTTTGTATATAAATTAGGTCGTTAGTTTTTTCGTTTAAATTGTTTCACATTGTCATTTCGGGACTTGTTATAGGTGACTATGCGGTATGGGCTGTGCTCATTGTTGAAGGCCGTACGGTGACCTATAGTTGTTAATTTCTGTGCCATTTTGGTCTCTTGTGGAGAGTTGTCAGTAGTGTTTGTTGGACAGAATGAACCCATAAAGGTGGAAGTCGGACGCTGACGCTATATTTGGACCTGGGTGTGAACGCCGACGCCATATTTGGGCCTTAACGCGGACGCCATGGTCGACCATGAAATCGGGACGCGAATTTGAGGTTGGACCGTATGATTCGGACATCGAGACACCGACGTCATATTTGGGCTTTAAACTTGGACGCTATACCTTAATGTTGCATCAGACTACCCTTTAAAGTGACGTCATACCCTTAAAAGTGGACGGTATATTCTCGAAAATGGACGAGAATTTGTCTTTGATAAACGCTTACCCAACCCCTAGGTAATAAGTCTGTGATAATTCTGAAAAGAATCTTCTACCTCTTAAATAATTAACTGCTTATACATGTTTATAACAACTGTAAGAATTCTCCAAGATATACTATTTATATTAATCAGTAAAACTGTCACTCAATGCAGTAGGCGGAACTATTCCCGTGTAAAGAGAATTGGATTAAAATGTTTGATATCAATACATAAAATATTTGTCTTTATCTTTTTAATTATTGGATTTCTTATCTTATTAACATGACAATCGTGAAACATTCAGTAGTATTGCTTTCTACGGAAGCCCATTTAGGACCTCCCAAAAATATAAAATTATTTGAATTCGAAATCACGAATTTAAATTGTTATCTCGAATTTTATAATTCGTTTTAACAGATTAAATTTGTGATAATGAATTGGTGAAAATCGTTATAACAGATCTTGTAATTCGTTATTAAGAATTAAATTCCTTATCACAATTTTTTGTAATTTTTGATAACGATAAATTCGTTATAACGATTTTATCGTTGTAACGAATTGTAGAATTTGTTTAAACTGATTAAATTGTGATAACGAATTTGTGGAATTCGTTATCACAGTTTTTATTGTAATTGGTAATTTCAGATTAAAATTCATTATCACAGATTTTTAGCTCACATGGCACACAGAATAAAGAGAGATTTCTTCCTCACTCTGCACCCATCGCTGTTTATTACTTTTACAAATATCTTCTTCATTAAAACCTTTTTGACAAAGTGAAACAAACTTGACCGCAATCAATTTAGTTTTAACGCATTTTACACTATACCTAGAAATTTTTGTCGTGTAAACGGGTGGGTTTATTAGCCAGTGACCCAGTTTACACACCGAAACTCTCCGGGGGAAAATATGTCTAATTCTCATATTTCTTGACCGAAATATTTTTATTTTTTATTTTCTACCAAAGTTTTTTTAAGCGGTGAATATCATTAGTGTGTGTACCTGGATACATTTTACACAGATGCAACGGAAATAGTTTCGCCAACATGGTTTATCGAAATGTAAACCTAGGGATGAAAATCTTAGGTATTACACTTCGATTAACCATGTTGCCGAAACTAATTCTTTTGCTTCTGTGTAAAATATATTAATTGGCGATACACACGAAGGAAATCGCCTGTCTGAGAAGACTTTAAATTAAGAAAAAGGAATACAAATGTTACTGTCACGAATTATGGGTATCAAACACATTTTTTTATGCCCCCGCCGCTAGGCGTGGGAGAAGTTTAGTCTAGCCCTTGTCCGTCAGTCCAGTCCGTTTGTCGGGTACGTTCCCAGAAATGGTTTCCGTTTGCCTCAACCAAATGTTATAAATTCAACTTATACACTATGCCAATTACTAAAACACACAGATAAAATTTGAAATTGAAGGGCGTCTCTTTTATAGTTCGTGAGTTATGCCCCTTTACAAATGGTCAAAGACGTAGTGTTTATTCTGTAATTTCCGCTCTCTACATTTAGTTTGCCTCAACCAAATGTTATTGAATTAATACACAATGTTTATTAACACAAAACACTGAGTCTGATGATCAAGTTTGAAATTGGGTGACGTCACTTTTACCGTTCTGAACTTGTGCCCATTCAGCGCTAATTTACAAAAACAAAACAAAACCAACAAACAACCAAATTAAGTGTCCAATAAATTTTGCTAATTTTTAAAATAGAAATCGTTAAAACTAAATTGCTCGTGGTCAAGTTTGTTTAACTTTGACCAAAAGGTTTCAGTAAAGAGAAAAAAGCTAACTTAACCCTGTGTGCCAGGTGAGGTAGTTCAAATTTAGGTGAAAATGTTTTTAATCTGGAATCACAAATTACATTAAAAAAAAATGTGATAACAAATTCCACAAATTCGTTATCACGAATTTAATCCGTAATAACCATTTATACAATTCGTTATAACGATTTTAATTCGGTATCACACATTACAAAAAATTGTGATAACGAATTTAATTCGTAATAATTCGTAACGAATTACAAAATCTGATATAACGATTTCAAACAATTCGTTCTCACAAATTTAAGCTGTTATAATTATAAAATTCGTAATAACGATTTAAATTCGTGATTTCGAATTCAAATTATATTTGTGGGAGGTCCTATGGGCGTCCGTAGCTTTCCGACTTATTTGAACCACTTAATTAATATCCTATGGTCCTGTTTAACATGACATCTCAAATAATTAGATTAAGAGATAAAGCACATGTGGTGATTAAAAATAAGTATCTTTATACACTTTCTTTCAATAACATGTTTACAGGTGTACACTTTTTTATTTGGTTCTAATTAACGGACACCAATTATAAAAATATAGTCTGTGACATTAAATAATTATCTTTATCTTTTAGATAAGAATGACAACCGTAAACATTGAGTAGTATTGCATTCCAACTCATTTCAACCACATATAATTACTATCATATGATTAGGATTTCAACCCAAATGATTAACTAAAACCACGTCTGGTCATTTAAAATTGTTTCTCATTTAACATAATCTTAACTATATATTTGAAAATTCCACGGTCGTAGTTGGTTTTTATCTACACGGATAATATATTTAATCAATCAATATTTATATACAAGGAGTTTGGATTGGGTTTACAGAATAGAGAATAATGGACGAAAAAATAAATAAAGAATGATATGGGCGAGAAAAATAAAGAATAAAGAAATATGACCAAAATAAATATAAAGAATAGTGAAATAGGGACTGGTAAAATATATCGAATAGAGAAATATACGGCTGCTTAAATATAAGGAATTAAAAATTATGGGATGTTAAACTATAAAAAAATTATAAAGGAATACAAACAAATACGACTGTTACAGTATATAATTACAGTAGCATTTTTTGTTTGTTTGTGCACGTGCAAGAATTATGTCCGTGCAGAGAAACAAGAACCGGTTTGAACCGGTAAAATGAGATGATTCTGGCTCTGTAGGTGGCCGGCTCTTAGCATACGGTCCAATCAAACAAGTTTTATTTCTATATAGTCCTTAACATAAAATTATGATGAAGATTACTAAATGCTTAAGGAAGAAAGATGATCAGGAGGATTCATTAATTATACAGAAACACAAAAAATTGTATTGACTATAAAAATTATTTCAACCGTATAGAAGATAAATTAGTCTACTGTACTTATACACAACACATTTTAGCCTATTGCAAGGCAAAATTTATGTTCCTATCCAATATACCCTTTATCCCGCGGGGTGGCCTCTTTTACAAGACCTATACCTATTGTATTTATGGTTAACGTGTTCTAAACATTCATGAATTATTTGCCACTGGACGTTAAGCAATCAATTACTATTTCCGTTTATTTCCTTAAATACGGCTTTGAGTATAACAAAGCTGTAAGAGAGATACTAAAGGTTTCACTGGAATTTACACTATGGACGAGTTTTGTTTATTTATTAATAGCGAAAACTCGCTTTCATCCATTGTTTGAAAATAACGTACGTGGCAATTTCAAAGTGCGCCTTGCAAAACGCTATACGTTGGATGGATCGTGGGAATGTGCATTGAAGGTGACGAGACGTATGTACTTCTGTTCCGATTTCGTGCACCAGTCGTACGTTAGGGAAAATCTCTCCATATTCTCCAGTCGATACGATTAAATGAAGATATCACGGACGTGACGTTTGGGAAACCAGTCTATTTCACGGTAACCAGGAATGAATTGTATCACATCGAATTTGTTTTGAGATACGATCATCTTCAAATATGTCGTCTAAAAGTTGACCATGTATTTCTCTTGCTATATTTTCGAAGGAAGTGAAGTAAATCTATAAGAGGAAACTACTCACTGTCATTTAGGAAATTACGAGTATGTTTAATTGCAATATTTGCTGTAAAGTGTATGTGTGGCCGCACGATCTTCAAAGACATATAAGGAGTAAGCATTCTTCCGATTAGCCACTATACCACCCAGGTGTTACCCAGCAGCAGCAAAAGCAGTAACAGCAGCAGCAGAAAAAGAAGCAGCAGCAGCAAAAGCAGCAGCAGAAGGCTTTCGTGTTTAGACACCCTTTCACCATGATTCTGTCCGGTCCAACCTCCTGCGATAAAACTTATTTTATTTTATTTGTTTCAACACATAAAAAAACTGTGAAGTCCTAGTCCAGACAGGATCGTTTGGTTGTATAAAAGGTGGCAACCTCTTTACGAGGAAATACAACGAGCATGCAGTGCTTCCACGCGTTGAATTCATTCGTGGAATTCCTTTTGATCTCGAAAGGGACGATTTTTTCGATCCCAACATTCGAAACATGATCCTATTAGATGACCTCATGTCGACATCGGACAAAGACTCCAGAATAAATGATTTGTTTACGGAAGGGTGTCACCATAGGAATTTATCGGTCGTCGTTTTTAATCAGAATTTATACTTTGGCAAAGACCCCACCCAGAGACGAAACTGTCATTATCTCATTCTCTTTAATAACCCCATTGATCGACAGCCCATCGTGACTCTTGGCCGACAGATGTATCCTTCTCGAGGGGACTTCTTTCTCCGGAAATTTGAAGAGGCAAAGAGGACACCTTTCGGGTACTTTCTTGTTGACCTAAAAGCTAGAACCCCAGAAGCCTCCAGATTGCACACAGAGGTCTTGCAGGTCGGTCAAGGAGAGACACCAGACGGACAGAGGGATGACGACCGTCTCTCGAATACTTTTGAAGACGATAGTTCGGTCTCATCAGACGAAGATATTGCCGACGAGACAACACATATTTCGTCAGAGGATGCTGAAACACGGAAAGATCTCATCGCCTGTCAGGATTGCGGAGTACTTAGTGTTTGCTCACCTACGTGGATGAGAAGCCCAACGTCAGCAAGGTTGTGGGAATAAAAACGGCATTGCCCTTAACGATGACCGGGAAAGATGTAGAGGATGCTTTGAGTCGATTGCCCGTGACTGTTTGCTGTGCAGAAGACTTGCCTAGATATGTGAGCGACAGGCGTAGAAGGTTTGTGGTCAATACGGACAACTGTGATCAAAAGGGGAGTCATTGGGTTGCATTTCATTTCCCCGCATCGGGTCCATCAGAATTTTTCGACTCCTTAGGACGATTACCGGAAAAGTACCAACGCTATTTCAGAAATGTACTCATCGTCAATGGACCGAAATACTGTGTGGTTTGCAATCAAATCCAACCCGATGATTCAGATACATGTGGCCTGTATTGCATTTATTACGTCAAATTGAGATGTCGGGACTCGAGATGAAGGACATTATCAACAACTTTTCATCCACTGACACGATTCAGAATGACAGTAAACTCGTAGCACTATTTGGTTAAATGAAAAATAATGATACAAAAAAAAAATAATGAAAAAAGAAAGAAAAAAAACAGAAGAAAAGAAAAAAAAATCTTAAACACCTACATGGATGTATAGCAGGTCTCAAGTCTTGAAAAACTCTTTCTAGGGTCACTAAAAGTATTCACCCTGGAGGGTAGCCTGATCAAACATTAAGATATAGCGTCCAGGATTTAAGCCCAAATATGGCGTCGGCGTCTCGATGTCCGAGTAACATGGTCCAACCCGAAGTTTGCGTCTTGATTTCAGGGTCGACTATGGCGTCCGCTTTAAGGCCCAAATATGGCGTCGGCGTCTGCGCCAACTTTCGAATATGGCGTCAGCGTCCGACGTCCACCTTAATGGGGGTCATTCTGTCCCACAAACACTACTGTTGTCTCATTGACAATCATACAACATCTACTTTTTTATATTATATATGTATTATCTATACGTATATATTTTCTATATACGAATTTTACATGTTTAGATGATGCAATGAAAATTCAGAAGATATGTGGTAATATTGCCAATGGAAAACTTATCCACCAAAGACAAACGAATGTGAATCAGCCATGAGTTACACATATGTATTCATGTAAAATGCAATTAAAACCCATTCCTGACTAGATGTGACGAAAAACGAAAACTAACAGCCCGATTAATGCTGAAACGATAAACGTAAAATTAATATCAAAGACAGCAACCAATAACAATACAGTGCTCCTATATATCGTCTACCAACAGTATTTATCTATACCTACCGTCGGTGGTTAACATGCAAAACAGTACTCCTATTTACCGTTTATCAACAGTATTTGTCTATACCTACCGTCAGTGGTTAACATACAATATATAGTGCTCCTATACACCGTATATCAACAGTATTTGTCTATACCTACTGTCGGTAGTTAACATACAGTATAGTGCTCCTATACACCGTATATCAACAGTATTTGTCTGTACCTACCGTCGGTGGTTAACATACAATACAGTGCTCCATTACACAGTCTATTGGCAGTTGTCTATACCTACCGTCGGTGATTAACATGCATTCTAACATGACGTCCTTCAAACGCTTTGAGTACACACCCGTGGTAAAATATGAATATATTGCCAGTGCTGTTCCGATTGTACTCCAACGTCATATGCTTTTTTATGAATGAGATACCCGACGTCATAGAACAATGACGTTAGAATGTAAGCATTTTACGGGAAAATACACGCTTGTGAATCCGAAAATCATCACAAGGAAACATACACAAATGATGCTAAAATGTGGCAAAAGCCCTTTATTGTACATCATATAAGACATATAAATAAATTATCATTCAAATTCATCCAAAACTGTCTAAATACATTATTTTAAATAGTTTAAGCATGTCACTAATGCAGTTTGCTCCGTTCTTTTACGCTAGTTTATTAGTGCGTTTATTTATGGGAACGGCAAATATTTGCCTACACCTAGAGCGCTTCGATCCAAAAGAATTGCCGTATGTGTCCTATCAGAATCGAAATAATTCATGGGGGCTTGAATATATCTAGATTTTACCACGGGTTGTCCCTTTATGCCGATATTTTACCCCTCGCTATCGCTCAGGGGTAAAATATTTGTCATAAAGGGCCAACCCGTGGTAAAATCACGATATATTCAAGCCCCCATGAATTATTTCTTAATTCTAACATGACGTCCTTCAAACGCTTTGAGTACACACCCGTGGTAAAATATGAATATATTGCCAGTGCTGTTCCGATTGTACTCCCACGTCATATGCTTTTTTATGACTGAGATACCCGACGTCGGTGGTTAACATGCAATACAGTACTCCTATTCACCGTATATCAACAGTATTTGTCTATACCTACCGTCGGTGGTTAACATACAATATAGTGCTCCTATATAACGTCTATCAACAGTATTTGTCTATACCTACTGTCGGTAGTTAACATACAATATAGTGCTCCTATATACCGTCTATCAACAGTATGTGTCTATACCTACTGTCGGTAGTTAACATACAATATAGTGCTCCTATATACCGTCTATCAACAGTATGTGTCTATACCTACTGTAGGTAGTTAACATACAATATAGTGCTCCTATATACTGTCTATCAACAGTATTTGTATATACCTACCGTCGGTGATTAACATACGATATAGTGCTATTACACATACCGTCTATCAAAAGTTTTAGTCTTTACCTACTGTTGGTACTTAACATACAATATAGTGCTCCTATATACCGTCTATCAACAGTATTTGTCTATACCTACTGTCGGTAGTTAACATACAAGATAGTGCTCCTACATGTGTATATACCGTCTATCAACAGTATTTGTCTATACCTACTGTCGGTAGTTAACAGTCAATATAGTGCTCCTATATACCGTCTATCAACAGTATGTGTATATACCTACCGTCGGTAGTTAACATACAATATAGAGCTCCTATATACCGTCTATCAACAGTATTTGTGTATACCTACCGTCGGTGGTTAACATACAATATAGTGCTCCTATATAACGTCTATCAACAGTATTTGTCTATACCTACTGTCGGTAGTTAACATACAATATAGTGCTCCTATATACCGTCTATCAACAGTATGTGTCTATACCTACTGTCGGTAGTTAACATACAATATAGTGCTCCTATATACCGTCTATCAACAGTATTTGTCTATACCTACTGTAGGTAGTTAACATACAATATAGTGCTCCTATATACCGTCTATCAACAGTATTTGTCTATACCTACCGTCGGTGATTAACATACGATATAGTGCTATTACACATACCGTCTATCAAAAGTTTTAGTCTTTACCTACTGTTGGTACTTAACATACAATATAGTGCTCCTATATACCGTCTATCAAAAGTATTTGTCTATACCTACTGTCGGTAGTTAACATACAATATAGTGCTCCTACATGTGTATATACCGTCTATCAACAGTATTTGTCTATACCTACTGTCGGTAGTTAACAGTCAATATAGTGCTCCTATATACCGTCTATCAACAGTATATGTCTAATACCTACTGTCGGTAGTTAACATACAATATAGTGCTCCTATATACCGTCTATCAACAGTATGTGTCTATACCTACCGTCGGTAGTTAACATACAATATAGAGCTCCTATATACCGTCTATCAACAGTATTTGTCTATACCTACTGTCGGTAGTTAACATACAGTATAGTGCTCCTATACACCGTATATCAACAGTATTTGTCTGTACCTACCGTCGGTGGTTAACATACAATACAGTGCTCCATTACACAGTCTATTGACAGTTGTCTATACCTACCGTCGGTGATTAACATGCAATAAAATGCTCCAATATACCGTCTATTATTAATTTTTTTTCTAAACCTACCGTCGGTAGTTAACATGCGATATAGTGCTCCTATATACCGTCTACCAACAGTATTTATCTATACGTACTGTCGGTGGTTAACATGCAATACAGTACTCCTATTCACCGTATATCAACAGTATTTGTCTATACCTACCGTCGGTGGTTAACATACAATATAGTGCTCCTATATAACGTCTATCAACAGTATTTGTCTATACCTACTGTCGGTAGTTAACATACCATATAGTGCTCCTATATACCGTCTATCAACAGTATGTGTCTATACCTACTGTCTGTAGTTAACATACAATATAGTGCTCCTATATATCGTCTATCAATAGTATTTGTCTATACTTACTGTAGGTAGTTAACATACAATATAGTGCTCCTATATACCGTCTATCAACAGTATTTGTCTATACCTACTGTCGGTAGTTAACGTACAATATAGTGCTCCTATATACCGTCTATCACCAGTATTTGTCTATACCTACCGTCGGTAGTTAACATACAATATAGTGCTCCTATATACAGTCTATCAACAGTATTTGTCTATACCTACTGTCGGTAGTTAACATACAATATAGTGCTCCTATATACCGTCTATCACCAGTATTTGTCTATACCTACTGTCGGTAGTTAACATACAATATAGTGCTCCTATATACCGTCTATCAACAGTATTTGTCTATACCTACCGTCGATGATTAACATACGATATAGTGCTATTCTATATACCGTCTATCAAGACTTTTAGTCTATACCTACTGTTGGTAGTTAACATACAATATAGTGCTCCTATATACCGTCTATCAACAGTATGTGTCTATACGTACTGTCGGTAGTTAAAATACAATATAGTGCTCCTATATACCGTCTATCAACAGTATTTGTTTATACCTACCGTCGGTGGTTAACATACAATATAGTGCTCCTATATACCGTATATCAAGAGTTTTAGTCTATACCTACTGTTGGTAGTTAACGTACAATGTAGTGCTCCTATATACCGTCTATGAACAGTATTAGTCTATACCTACTGTCGGTAGTTAACATACGATATAGAGCTCCTATATACTGTCTATCAACAGTATTTGTCTATACCTACTTTCGGTGGTTAACATACAATTTAGTGCTCCTATAAACCGTCTATCAACAGTATTTGTCTATACCTACTGTCGGTAGTTAACATACAATATAGTGCTCCTATATACAGTCTATCAACAGTAGTTGTCTATACCTACCGTCGGTGGTTAACATACAATATAGTGCTCCTATATACCGTCTATCAAGAGTTTTAGTCTATACCTACTGTCGGTAGTTAACATACAATATAGTGCTCCTATATACAGTCTATCACCAGTATTTGTCTATACATACTGTCGGTAGTTAACATACAATATTTTGTTCCTATATACCGTCTATCAACAGTATTTGTCTATACCTACTGTCGGAAGGTAACATACAATATAGTGCACCTTTATACTGTCTATCAACAGTATTTGTCTATACCTACCGTCGGTGGTTAACATACACTATAGTGCTCCTATGTACCGTCTATCAGCAGTATTTGTCTATACCTACCGTCGGTGGTTAACATACAATATAGTGCTCCTATATACCGTCTATCACCAGTATTTGTCTATACCTACTGTCGGTAGTTAATATACAATATAGTGCTCCTATATACCGTCTATCACAAGTATTTGTCTATACCTACCGTCGGTGATTAACATACGATATAGTGCTATTACATATACCGTCTATCTAGAGTTTTAGTCTTTACCTACTGTTGGTAGTTAACATACAATATAGTGCTCCTATATACCGTCTATCAACAGTATTTGTCTATACCTACTGTCGGTAGTTAACATACAATATAGTGCTCCTACATGTGTATATACCGTCTATCAACAGTATTTGTCTATACCTACCGTCGTAGGTTAACATACAATATAGTGCTCCTATATACCGTCTATCAAGAGTTTTAGTCTATACCTACTGTTGGTAGTTAACATACAATATAGTGCTCCTATATACCGTCTATAAACAGTATTTGTCTATACCTACCGTCGGTGGTTAACATGCAAAATAGTCCTCCTATATACTGTCTATCAACAGTATTTGTTTATACCTACCGTTGGTGGTTAACATGCCATACAGTACTCCTATATACCGTATATCAACAGTACCTGTCTATACCTACCATCGGTGGTTAACAAGCATTACAGTACTCCTATATACCGTCTATCAATACTATTTTTCTCTACCTACCGTCGGTGGGTAACATATAATACAGTGCACCTATATACCGTCTATTATCAGTATTTTTCTAAACCTACCATAGGTGGTTAATATGCAATATAGTGCTCCGATATACCGTCTATCAACACTATGTTTCTAACCTGTTTCTATACCCACCGTCGGTGGTTAACATGCAATACAGTGCACCTATATACCGTATATCAACAGTATTTGTCTATACCTATCGTCGGTGGTTAACATGCAATATAGTCCTCCTATATACTGTCTATCAACAGTATTTAGTCTATACCTACCGTCGGTGGTTAACATGACATATAGTACTCCTATATACCGTATATCAACAGTACCTGTTTATACCTACCATCGGTGGTTAACAAGCAATACAGTACTCCTATATACCGTATATCAAAAGTATTTGTCTATACCTACCGTCGGTGGTTAATGTAAAATATAGTGCTGTCTATTAAAATTATGTGTCTATACATACTGTCGGTGGTTAACATACAATATAGTGCTCCTATATACCGTCTATTAACAGTATTTCTTTATACCTACCGTCGGTGGTTAACGTAAAATATAGTGCTCCTTTATATACCGTCTTTCAATAGTATTTCTTTATACCTACTGTCGGTGGTTAACATAGAATTTAGTGCTCCTATATACCGTCTATCAACCGTATTTGTCTATACCTACCGGCGGTTGTTATCAAAACAAACTAGTTTCAATCGACAGTCCAAAGTTTCGTATCTATACTTCACTCTGAATGACTGATGACATTTATTTGACCAGTAACATTCCCTATTGTATTCATTATTTAGTTTTCTCCCTGAACTTGTCTGAAATATTTGCGGCTGTACTGATGGCAAACAACAATCAATCAATTTCTTAAAGTACTTCTTAATCTAAATAATATATTATTTTTTAATCTAACCAGTAATATGTGATCGGTGAATGTACGTATGACAATTACGCCAATTTTGAAAAAGCATATTTTTTTTCATTTGCGCACATTGACATTTTTTAATTTGCGCCAAATTGATTCGAAAGGTTAGGTCTGATAAATTTAGATGATAAAATTTAACTTGTTTAACCAAACGCAGCAATTCAATGAACACAAGCTACAATATAGATAAATGTGTGTATAGACACATGTTGAGCTCATGGGTATCATCATTTAATCACACTTCTGGTACCCGAACATTTACTTTCATATATGGAACCGATGCCATAAAGAAAAAAACAGGCTTTAACTTATAAAAATTTTGATAAAAAAGGGGATGCTTTATTGTAGGGAAGATATCACAAGGTTGCAGTTCAACAGAAGTGTTGCATGACAATACTCAGTTAAAAAAGATTTGTGCATATGCAAATGTGCTTTTTATGTCAAACTATTACAATCTTATTTTATAAAGTGCTACTTCAAGTGTGATGTACACTTGCAATAAACTTATCCTGCTTTCAATCCCCCTCCTCCTCCTCGTCACGTGTGAGCAAGTGGCAGGTGGCAAAAGGCCAGAAGGAATATTTTTGTTATTATATAAATAAATTCTATACATCTTATATGCCTCATGACTTGTGTTTACCTGTTAATTTGTGCAAATGAAGAAAATAAATTTGGCGCAAAGAAATAAAAAAAAAATATGCGCTAATTAAGTGCAGATTGGCGCAAATGGAAAAAGCCGAAGCAAATATAATCTTTTCTCGTATCAAGATTTCAAGATTTTATTCATAACCTCAGACACATACTTGTGTACAAGAGGACAATAATATATACAACCATATTAAGATAATACATAGCGAGACAGGACAAACGAAACACAAATACATAGTATATTTTAAAAGACAATTGGTATAATTAGATTAAGTATTTTATGATTTTCTTCACGAAAATTGATAATTTCCTTTGAACTTGTACGTTACATATAGACAACAAGCCAGTGGATTTCTTCTTGCTTGGATTCATTACATAGTAATTTGGTACAAACTTTGATCTAAGAGCAGAAACATCAGCATTTTTACAGGTAAACAATATATGAAACTCATCCCCTATTCCCTCATTACATAATGTACATATTCTATTTTCCCTCGCGATCCCCGCCCATCTACCCGTCTCAATAGGTAACTTCAAATTCGAGCATCGAAGTTCAGATATGTAATATCTGTCCTTAGGTAATAATCGCAATAGATACGGTTCCAAACCAAACTCGAGTTTGAATTAATAAAGAATAGAATTCACCCCTATCAGATCAAATTGGTGTTTTCTTTCTTTTTTTCGTTCAGTTTCATCTAGTCCATTTGTTCATTTGACTCTGTCTCCATCACGACTAGGATGCATTTTAATTTATAATGTAAAGTCGTTCAGGTTTTTGTTTTATTATATAAAAAAAAGAAGATATAGCATGATTGCCAATGAGACAACTCTCTAAAAGAGACAAAGTGACACCGGAATTAACTATTAAAAAAAACCTTTAACAGATCACGGTACGCTGACGGTACAGATGTCTGTAAATTCAGAAATTAATGCGAGGTTTTTATTATTGCGACAATAATTAAGACTCGCATTTTGAAGTATTGAGTTTGAATTTTTCTTAATCGTTGTAATCAAAATCTCATTTCAGGCTATAATGACACTCATCGCATTAAATATTTAACAATTGCATGCAACAAATTTACATTCAAAAGACTATGAATTTGATGTATAGGGTGCCTTTAATCCTATGTCGTCTAAATATAGAAATGGAATTTTTTCATTTGACCATATTTATTCTAAATTACCTGCTGAAAAACTTCATACTAAATTCTGTAAATTTATTCTTGGAGCTCCAAAAAAAAGCACCAATTTTGCAGTATTAACTGAGTTGGGAAGACTACCAATATATTTTAACATGATTAAAGCAATGACTAAATACTATTACAGATTAGAAAAGTCAGACACTAACTTTCCATTGTTATATAATGCATTTATAGAATCAAAGAAATTGTATGAGTCAAAGAAACCATCATGGTATATGTCATCTGAAAAACTTCTTTCACTGATTAATAATTATCAAATATCCTCAGACATGGCTAAACCAATTGACAACAGAAAACTAAGAATTGCCATGTTAAAAGATTGGGAAAAGAATCTCAAAACTCACTCAGAAGGAAAACTTTGCACATATGTTACGTTTAAAGCAAATTTTGGTTGTGAAAAATATCTTGATATTGTTAAAAAATTTGAAGATAGACGGAGTCTAACAAGATTTCGCATATCTGCTCACCATTTACTTATAGAGAGAGGTAGATATAGTAATACTCCCCGACACAATAGAGTATGTAAGAGATGTTGTAGTAATGAGGTCGAAGATGAAACACATTTTCTTTTTAACTGTGATAGTTTATCAGATCAAAGGAAAGACATGATAACAATGATAAATAATTGCTGCAAGAATTTTCAATATCTTGACCCTAAACAAAAACTGATATGGTTAATGAATAATGAAGATGAGAATTTATTATCAGAATTATACATGTTCATTAAGAAATATGAAAAGTTTTAATGGGATTTATTTCCCTCTACTACTTGTAATTTGAACTTTATATTTTCTCCATAGTGAGTTCTAGAGCACCGTCCCTTGATGAATATTGTCCAGTAGCAATGTTAACCCTTGCTATTGTGCATTAGTCATGAGGAGAATCACTATTGGAGTAATCTCATGTATCTGTAGCTAGTTCTGAAGGATCCCCCCTTGATGACCTTTGCATTGTTGTGATGAAGTCCCTCACTACTGTGCACTGGTCATGAGGAGAACTACTGCAGATTGAGATACTATATTCCCGGTTCTATTTTTGCTATTTTTTAGTTTCAGTATTTTAAAATAAACTTAATATCATATCCTTTTAATATTAAATTGGCCTCATTGCACTCAATGTCTCTTACTATAATTATATCCTACATTACTCATATTATCAATTTATTATTTGTGTATTACTTATTGTGTATTTCACTAATGTTTATATAATCATTGTATTATGATGTTTTTGTATCTTGCCTGACAAGGGCCCATGATTGGAAAAATAAAATAATGTCTAATGTCTAATGTCTAATGTATATTTGACAAGATTAGTTCGTTTGAGTTGCTAAAAATTCTATAATTAGTGTATTATTCTCCCAAGTTTATTTGAAAAGGTATAATTCCTCTATACAAATGGCAAAATCTTTCATAAAATATCCAGTAAGTTGGATAAACGTTTACCAAATCATCCCAATACAGTTTGATTTATATATTCACTTTGCTATTCCGTTCTTGCACAGTGATATAGTTCATTTTGCGTCATCCCATATTCTAGCAAAGGGAGATTATCTCAGCATCACCGTTACATTAGTAATAGCTGTCGTACATAAAATAGTTAGCTCGAACTGTATGATCCTGTGTGAATCTGATCTTTATATTAAAAGTGCATAAATGGTTCACATATGGGTCTTATTTAAACATTAAACAGTATCAAAACAATTAGTGCATTATAATATAACCAAATAGGCATGCAAAAAAGAATCAATAGGCAAAATATGCTTGTCTACCGTCTAATTCTAAGTTATAGTTATTGACCAAGCAAGTCGGTATATGTTATTTAATCTGCACAGCACGAGATGACCCAATAACCCGAACGACGTAGGAGTTCGGGTTATTGGGTCATCTCGTGCTGTGCAGATTAAATAACATATACCGATTTGATTGGCCAATAACTGTTTTAACACATGACGTAATCAATTTACGTGACGTTTTAGAAATCATTAATGTGGACGTTATTCTGCAATCCACGGGTCCTAGGAAAGTTTCGTGTAGGGTAAAAAAAGGGGGAAAATACGACTTTGGTAAGTTTTTAATTTATCTTTTTTTTTATATTTAGACTCATTCTAAAATAGCGATTTAATGGTATATGTTTTTTAATCGTTTCCGTTAACTTATTCCCAATTTTTATTTAATTGGTGACGATTAAGACTTTGATAAATTGTGTACTTTCAAATCAGTGTATGAAAAAAAAAACATGACTGCAAGGGTTATTGAGTTTGAATAAGATTAATTGATTTTGAATTTCTTTCCCTCCATGATATGCTTAAAAGAACAAAGGAAGATGTTGTATTACCTAAATTTAAAATGTTGAATAAACAGAAAATACGTTTATCTTTCAAAACCTTTTACTCCCCGCTACCAACACTCCCCCCCCCCCCCCCCCCCCCCCCCATTTCTTTTAATCTACTGCATTTCTTTTTAAGACACGTCCATCTAAATGCGGACTGATTGATCTGCAGCTAATCACCCTGTTTTAAAACAAACTTAAATATGGTCCTCATTAAATCCGATCCAAAAATAGTCTCTTTATAGGAATAATTGTTCAAAAAAGTCGTTATAAATTCCATTCAGTCTGAACCTTATCCAAATCAGATTTCTTTTATTCGGATATTCCTAGATACATTTCTTTTTTGACAGAAATTACCAAAAATTGTTAAACTCTCTTTCTAACTTTAAAACACTGATTGAGATTTACGTTGAACACAAAAAATAATAATAATATAGTTTATGTCCCAGCTTAGATAAAAAAAAATAAAGGAATGAGAAACCTATCTTTTTACCTATTTTAAAACTACGGTGTTTGTACGAAGTTCAACTTTGTCGTAATTTCAAGGCAGATGGCGGATTCGGGGGTGGGGGCGAACGGGTCGTTTACCCTTGGATTGGACAAAGTATCGTGTTTTAGCTTAAAATCGTCAATATTGTCTTTAGTCTCGCTACACTCGGTGATATTTTTTTTTAATTTGATAGAATAACGCCCCTTACAAAATCCAGGAACCGCCCCTAAAAGTAAAAATAGATTTGAACTGTGCAGTATATCTGAGGTAGTTAATGCACACCTTTGCTGTGCATTATCCAGATTATAGCACAGTAAGAACAAAGAGATTTTACTCTTGCCATGTGTTAATTGCTAATATTTACTGTATTGTACATAGCTCAATTCCATTCCATTCCATTCAATTTTATTTATTTTTTAATTTTCAGCAGAAAACAGTATTTCTAACAATTAAATTGAATTAATTTGATATGACGTTGACACACGGTAATCACTCTCATGTTTTTATTTACATCGCTGTCAATCATCCGGTAAAGATGAATATTCATTACTACCCTCGGTAGTTAACGTCCCTCGATGGTTAACTTTAAGTGCCTACCTAAATTATATACCTGTTATTTTAGTTGGCTTTAGATGACTTCTTTGGCTATTTATGTTAGGTATTTTTGACATATAGCTCTTCGACGGTTTCGTTACTTAAAATACATCTTCGGATTTCAAACGTTTGGCTTTGAGCGTTCCTGATGAAGGTGAATCCAGAAAAGCGCTTCGGACGCAAGAAATTATTTAAAGTGTTGTTTTCAATTTTTTATTTTTTTTCTTAATTTTGATGCAAATATATTTTTTCAAAATATAAACTTTTAATTAGTTGTGAATCATATACAAATGTTCACCCTGTTGTGTAGAAGGAACGCTCATTATCTCCGTTTTTTTTATTGAAAAAGGATAAGTTTTCATTTCCTATACTATTTGATACGATAACTATTTCGATCAATATTTGAGTCTAGATAATTTTTAAATAGTTGAATGAAATCATTTCTTTTAAGTCAAGATCTATATTTTAAAATGTTTCGAATTTTTCAAGTAAACTGAAGAAAAAAAATGTTTGGAAAAGTTACAATAATTTAATTTTTGTGCAAATGGTGTTTTTTTGGGTTTTTTTTAAATTATTTTTCGAACGATTTAACCGCAATATAAACAGTTTATAATTGAAAATTTAAAAAAAAATATACGAATAACAAACAACTTTAATACATTGAAATATCGAAAATAAAATGAAAGAAGAAAGTTAAGAATGCCAAATATTTGATTGATTTACAATTGACATAGTGCACTTGACAGCAGATTTTTAACCATCATTTTGCTTTCCATTAAAAGTCTAAAGAAAATAGAACGTTGGTTAGCGTACTTAAACAAAGTACCAAAGAAAATGACTTTTTTGACTAATTGCTTGTTCAAATAAATTAAAAGTTCTTTTAATACAAATATTTTCTCTTATTTACGCAACAATTATCGTGTTTGTGTCTTCAGGGGCGAGTATTGATTGGTATATCCTCGTTGATGCCTGCGGCAGAATAACGGTAAATGGTTCGCGCTGCAGCTCGCTGCTGGACACCGTTGTTGAAGTGTCTCTTGTCTATAATTGTTTTGTAGAAGTTTCGATATGACAATATTGTTATGCTTATAGTCAATGTGGATCCCGGACTCTCGGAGCGCGACATCGGACGTGAACAAAATGACTGTCATCAACTATTTAATTAGTTCCAACATTTGAAAATGACATCTCGATTGGCATGTAATTAAAATAGTATATAAATATGAAATCTTAAATCTTAGAATTAATAATTGTCCATCCCAGTCTTATATAAAGTGTCACCAATGCCATCACTAAACAGTTCTACAAAGTTGTTTGGCGAATATTGTCACCAAAGTCAAACAACTTAAATCTATGATATATGGAAAAATTGGAATAACATTATTATTAAGAATTTCAATTAAACAGCAGACATGGATGTGCAAAGAGACATTCCTTTACAATTTTACAACTATTGCCGTGCGTTTGAAGAAGATGTGGTCAACGATTGCTGTGATTCCGGCCCTTTGCTTGTCGACACGTCTACCGACTCAGGAATGTACAAGCACCAAATAGACGACGGACAAATGCAAAGTCATGTTGGACCACACCAATCAATGTGTATTGGTGAAGATGATGTCTTTGTTGACAGTTTTGACGCCCGTAGAGATTATTTTGACTATAGATTCGGCATGAAGCCACAGAGACAAGCGGCAAATGTAAGAGAACGGAAGCGAATGATGAGTATCAACTCTGCTTTTGAAGAACTCCGTTCGTTTGTGCCAACATTTCCGTATGAAAAACGACTCTCTAAAATAGACACTTTACGTTTAGCCATTTCTTATATTGCTTTACTTAGAGACATGTTGAAATCAAAGGAGACAGATCCACTACTCTTTCTTGAGCAATCTCTAAAATCTGGTGTTGGTGGAAGAAGGAGAGCTATTTGGAACACTAGTGGTAAGAACTCATTGATCAACTTTTATTAGACAGAAACATTTATACGCATTGCCATTAATAGTTGTATTTAGTTATTAGAACTATATTTTTAAGTTAATTTTCATGTTGTAAAATAGTATGCTTCTATACTACTTCTTAATCTTTTCTTTAGTTTTGCATTTTATTTTAAAGATAATTATCATCTCTAACAAATATAATATTTCAAAACCATTATTGACAGATATATTGTTGAGGGTGTGTCTTTTTAAATGTTTTGAAGCAGGTAAGTTGCATTACTGATACTTATTATGAATTCTATCGTTTTAAAACTTATATATTACTGAAGTTTTATCTTGATACGGTGCTGGAAATGCTTATCCTTCCGGAGCACCTGATTTCACTCCCGGTTTTTAGTGGAGTTCGTGTTGTTTCTTATTTATTATTTGTAACTGTTGACGTAAATGTCTTTTGGTTGTATGAGTCTTGGTTTACTCCTTGGTTTTGATTGTTATTGTC
The DNA here is from genome assembly GCF_963676685.1 of Mytilus edulis. Lineage (NCBI taxonomy): Eukaryota > Metazoa > Mollusca > Bivalvia > Mytilida > Mytilidae > Mytilus > Mytilus edulis. The sequence goes on from NC_092347.1 coordinate 58,103,049, forward strand.
TTAAAACATCAGAATTTTTTTTGGGAACATTACCTTTACCTGTCTGTCTTTGATAATTAAGACATATTAAATGAATTACATTATTATTTTAAGTAAGAGACAAAATAGATATATTCTGTATTTGAGATATGCTTAATCGTTCAAATGACTAATCAAAATAACTTTCTTTCATTGTTGTGCCATTTATCTTTTCGTTTTAACAAGCACTTTTCATGTTTTAAACTGTCGCGAATTGGGATTGTTTTTTTTTTTGTTTTTTTTGTTTTTTTTGCATTTAATTTGAACAAAATTCCGGTGCAGTCAAAAAATCTTGTATATACACTATATTTAGCAATATGGCTTTAAAGCATCGTTTCATTTATTCTTTTTGCTACGAAATTGATATAAAAAGAAAGAGAGCTGGTTCTTTGAATTAAATACATTGTCCCTAATTTCTAGAGCAGTTTTATTCAATCCAAATGAGAACTAAAAAAAAGATGGCAAGTCGGCCTATACAATTTCCATTTATATTTTTTTTTCGTTTGACTTTTTCAATATCAATGCAAGAAACTGTATTTTAAAAGCAGGCACTCATATTAATATGAAATTCATATTTCTAAATAGAAATATGTTGGGGTTTTTTTTAGGCAGTGGCTATTCGTCCGGCTAGCCGGACAAATAGTCAAAAATGTCTATTCATCCGGCAAGCCGGACAAATAGCATTTTTACGGTTTTTCGCTATTTGTCCGGCCAAATATATAATGATGAAGATATAACATCGTGTTTTGAAGATTTTTTGAATGAAGCACGGGTTATTTTAAAATATATTGTCTAACCTCTTTTTATGAAAAAAACTCATTCTTATAAAAAAAAAACACCAAAAAACTATACATTTAATTCAGATTTTTTTTTATTCTTATATTCTAAAGGAACTTGGGTATTGGGGGGAGGGGGGGACAAATATGATTATTCTCTTTTTTGTTCTGCCTTTGAATTCCCTGTAAGGTAAATAGTCGGGCCTATGATTTCAAAAGATCCTGAATTTATAGTTTCTGTGAAGTTTGGTTAAAGTAAGGTCCTCATATGATTATGCACGATTCTTCATTTAAATTGTTCGGCGATTTTTATTTCATATGAAATTTGAGAAGGGCAGGCACGTGTAACCTGTACCCAAAAGTGGGATTGTGTTTTCCAGAAGATTTTTTTAGAAACAAAAAATGTATATTAGATCAAGGAATTGTATATTTGAATTTAAATATACAATTCCTTGATTAGATACAACAGGAAAAGGGGGGATACCCAAACCCTGGTGTCTTATTCCCAGTCCAAGCATATCAGTGTCATCAGTATGTTCATAGATCTGCGTTGTAGTATAACTAAAAAATAATGCATCCAAGCAAGTTTGATATTGTAATTTTTCCGAATGCGTTAATTGCCTTCATAAGGTAAATGGGGGTAAATCATCAATTTCACTTTAATTTCAGGCTTATTCCTCACAGTTAACATGTATACGCTATTGTTCTGGAATCACTCCTATAGACATTTGTTTAAAGCAATCACATTCTCTCTGGTTTTCTCTATGACATCTTTAAATATGAATCACGATCTCCAATTCTCAACACGTCCATTGCATTTACGCGTGTGTGTTATCCGACACCGCGTGTGTTATCCGACACCACATCCGGGACACTTTCCACGTCACATGACACTTTTATTGATATTGTATATTTGCGCATCCGCAGACGGATGGCCGGACGAATAGAGATTTTTAACTATTCGTCCGGCTAGCCGGACGAATAGACACTCCGTTTTTTTTACGTACATATATAGTACATGGAATTTCACAATAAGTATTATATATCACGAACCGTGTCTTATTTTCTAAAAATCGAGTGGTGGCATCCTAAATAATTATAAAGCAGACTCAGTAAAAATGTGAAATTTTTGCTTACATGTCCGTTTTAGCAGCCATTGACATAAAATTATACAAGATATTGGGAATGTCTTGATAAGAACAATGCAGATCTAAATCTGATTGAAAAATGATCTTTCACCCTGCTTCGTTTGCCAGTGACGAGATACTTATACAAGTGTCAAGAGATAACGGCGGTGAATTTTCAATGTGCAATGTATTTGCTTTATTCAAAAAATCAAAATCTGTTGGAATTTGATTCAGAATATAAAAAATCGACATCATTTTCTTTAAACTTTTATCAACAAATCTGCATGTTACCCAGTTGGTTTTTTTTTATTAAATATTTCAGAGATTTAAGTCATTGTTGACTGCGAATTTTACAATTTTTTTGTACAGTAGACATCTTTTTGTAAAATTGTGTTTCGTTAGACATTAGCGGTTTTATTTGAGAATGTCCATATTCATTTTCCGGGCAATTACGAAAATTTCAATCGTCACCATTGAGCCATCATAATGCATTTAAAATCCTGTAAGAAATAATCCTTAATATTGTTAGTATTTGAAAGTACACACATGGAGTTGTAATACAATAAATCAAAATTAAGATTTACAGAGATTTGAAAATGTTTCTTCTGTGAAATAAATTCAGAATATTGATTTTTTTTCAGATTGTATATATGATCTGAATCACCCATTGGTTGACCGTTATATGACGGAATAGATGCTGGAAAAAAATCGACTTTACAAAGGAAACAATTTTAAACAAGTTAAATAGATATGATATATTTCTATTTTTATTTCAGATCTTAAAGCCCGTTTGTCTTGGATCAGATGGGATAATCTTGGAGTTCATCGTAGACCAAAGCTAGAGGACCTTTCGTGATGAGTTGACAATACCACTTTGTACTGTGTTACTATTTATATATTTATTTTTTCGTTTTTGTTTTGTAATAAATATAGATTTTAAACATATGTATGCAGTCACATTATCATCGATCCCGTTCTCAATTACAACCAAGAACGTAAATATGGTTGTCAATAAGACGGCAAACACACTCACGATTTAAAACAACACAACAACATTAGGTCAACAAACAGTCTATGGACAAATGTATGAACCGTGCACATGACAAGCCCTAACGAGATAGTCAAAAAAAGCTTAAATAAATTGAAAAGAGACTAGAAAATATCTGCCAACAACATCAAACTCCTTAAAGACACGAAATACGTTACAATTAACTAAAACATTACAATTGACTTAAACAACCAATAATTATATGTCAAACTTGGTACAGGCACCGGGCATATATGTTATGGGTTTCAGCAAGTTCTTTTCAGAGCGGATAAATTCATCCTTAAGTATGATAAGTAGAATAAGTAAGAGTTCAGTTTGTGTTTGTGGATTGAAAATTCAGTTGTAAACAAGGGAAAAAACATTATCAAAATTCTGCGACATCGCCGGAGCGCCTGTGATATTTACCAACAAGCTCTTTACTATTACAAACCAGTTTCAATATATGATATAAGTTTACATGCATGTGGAATCTGTGGTGGGATCTTTTAAAACATAAAAGTGCTCATTGTTAAACAGTTTGGTTATTTAAACTGTGTATTGATAATTCTAAGTATATAAAAGAAACTTAAAATTATTGGGAAAATATTCAAGATTACGCGTCAACGGGAGATAACCTGAACTAGATTTTAAGTTTTATAGTAGACATTTGTCTTATTGCAATATACATAATATGATTTCCACTAGTCTACTGCACGGAATTGAATAACTTAAATAAATAGATAGATTGTTTAAACCCTGTGTCTGTCCAAAGTTGTCAACACATATATTAGAAAATCAGCGGGAGTTGAATATCTTGTTATTGTTATCCTTCAAAGCAATTTGGTGTTTGTGAAAAACCTTCAGTTGTGTTATTTTTATTCATCACGTACAGCTTGATATATGGTAAGGATTCTTAATTTGTTTTAGATTGTATCCTTCTCTGTCTCTTTTTGTTTTTTGAAACGGAAATTTCCCGAAGGGTATCATCTTCCTTTGTCGTTTGGTTTGTGAAAATTAATAATACATTTTGTACGTGTAACATTAGATGAAATATATACTTTTTAATCAAACCGATTTAATATACTTCATTAACTTAAAACACTTCGTTAGTCTTAAATGGTGCACATGTTGTTACTTATTCATTTATCGTGACTGTAATGTGTTGCAATTAGAAATATTTGACCTAGATACAACAAACGTTCATGCTGGCTGTTCAAAACCCCCCTCTGAAAATTCACCGATTGCCTGTCGTTTGCTTGTTTAAAACAAAAAGGGAGATTCATGGAAGAGCCTATACAAACACTCTACACTTATACACATTGGACATAGAACCAACCTTAACTATTTGTCCTAATCAGAATCGAAATAATTGATGCAAGCTATACTTTATTGTAGTTTTAACATGACCAGGCATTATATTCGTGTTATTTTAGCCCTCAATATCGCTCGGGTCAAACTAATCACGAATATAATGCCTACCGATGTTAAAACTATACTAAAGTATAGCTTGCATCAATTATTTCTTAAATTTGCGGAAAAATCATGATTAATTTCATTAAAAAAAACCAACTCAAAACTGAAATCTGCCCGCCGCCGCATATCCAACTATCTCCGTCATCACGTGACTTTTACACTTCTGTTGTATATCATTAATGGCCGATAGATTATCAATGAAAGTGAACGGGGTACATAGATAAAACGGTCATAACTTTTTTGTTATAAAGTATATTTTTCCTTCCAACCCCGCGTTTTACAGTTTATAAATTTTTACAATTAAATATGTTTTAAGTTTCAGTTCAGAAATATGATTTCGTGCTTCGAAATAAGTTTGAAAATTGAGGTGACATAGCCACACAGCCTCCGTTGACATCTTCGTTAAAACTCGACAAAATTGCAATGGGACCTTTTTGTAAAATCAATTTTCTCAATTAATTTATTGTTACTTATATCCTTCCAACCTCTAAAAAGATCGACAACATATTTATTTAAAGTAAATGGCAAACCATATCAGTTCAGGTATTAAACTTTTTGCTTCGAAATTTGTTTGAAAAGTTCATATTTTTGCAGTCTTCAGCAATATTTTCAAAATGGCGGACACTGTTGAAGGTTCATAACGACACGACATGCCGGTATTAATAATAATAATAATAGTAAAAATTTCTATAGCGCCCTATATAACAATAAAATCACTCTAAGGCGCTTTACATATATATATATACATGATAAAAATATAATAAGTTAACCACAAAACAAAATGGAATAAAAAATGTTATGTTTAAAAGAACTAAAAACGTATATATGAAAGATATATGAACATAAATAATTATATTGTATTCATTTAGTTATAAATCAAAAAGTAATATTTCAAATATTTATCAAAGTGTGTCTTTTTGTACTTAAGAAATTTCTTTTTTCACATGTTCTTCAATATATTTATTAGAAACAGTCTCTCACACTAAAAATAAAGATTTACATGCACCGACCATGCAGTTTAGAACATTGATAGCGTGGGGCGACATGGACATATATATTTTTGAAGATTTGTACGATGAAAATCGTAAAATTGTTAGATGCATGTCTTTTCAATAATTGTCTTACCTTAATGCAGCATATATTTAAACACTATTTCCCTCTGTGAAAGTGGATACATGCTATTTGTTTTGATAAAATTTCGAAGTTACATAACAAAATGGCGACCAAATAATTTCAAACGTAGAGGATGTTCGACACTTAGTTTACACATGCAAATAATTCAATAAGATTTAACTGTTTGTATTGCAATTAAATATGACACGTTATTGTAACTCGTATGATAATTAAGGATAAAGCAAGATTGTGGAGATATTAATTAAGTCATCAACGTGATCAAACAAAACAAACATGGCAACGTGACCTAATCACGATGTAAATTTTGACAAGACTTATATATATATTAGTATTATACGATTGTTTATGAAATCATTTTATGATAATATTTTATATCAACGAAAGGAAACCACGGATGGGTTGAAACAAAGATGCAATATCTATATATATATATTTTGAAACTATTACTTGGGTAACCAGTACATTTTACATAACCATAATTAAACCAGTCACATACAGAGTTATCGAACCTAATTATGACTGGAATAGTTGCATAGTTACTAAATGAACAAAAACTTTTACTGAAACCACCCGTGAGACATACAATATTAAATTTGGCTTCTCAATGTTTACAAAATTGTTTTCATATTCAAACATCAAGTTAAAATATTCCTGAAGATACCGTAGCATCTAGGCAACACTAATGTATGGGCTTACATACTGTTTCGGCTATGCTCATTGTTGAAGGACGAACGGTGATCTAAAGTTGTTAATTTCTGGGTTATTTGACTGTTTCTTGCGGAGAGTTGTCTCATTGGCAATCATACCATCTTCTTTTTATGGTCAAAATTGAAATTAACACCGTGACTTATTTAGATGGCAGTGTCTGCGCGTACCCGCTTGTGGGTACGAATAGTCAAATTGCCGTTCTAGGCTGCGCGTACCCACATCTGGTTTTATAATAAATGCCGTCGGATCGGGAATGAAACGTGAAATATATACGGAATTTGTTGCAATTAGTGAATAAATTGATTAAAACTACTCAGAATTTTCATAAATATACACTTATATATTTCATACAATTGTATATAAGAATTTATAGAAGCCGCAGAGAAAAGAAAGAAGAACCGGGAGCACAAAAATTAAAGAAGATTTAAAGTACAACAGAATAAATTTTTCCTGCATTCATGGTGGGAAGCAATTCCAAACAAATTCGACAAGAAAAAGGCCTTATACAAGGTATTTGTTTTAAATTGTAGTTTTTAATCGAATTTGCCACGCGTTTCATTTAAGTTTCTTTATAATGTCGATTACTTATAGTTTTTGTATTGTAAATCGTTCGTTATATTAAGAATATGTCTAATTTCAGTACTTTCCAAATGGAATGTCCTTTCCACATTAAACTTGGCGTAACTAAAGATGGACAAAACCTTAATTAGTTACATGAATCTTTTATAATTGGTTTAAATTGATATCATTACTTGCTTCTTTAATTTTTATAAACTCAAGCTTAAATTTTAGAATTTTTATATATTTTAAAATTTCAGTTTCTGTTTTACATTTTACTAAAAGATTATTTTAAAATATCATATGGGTATTTTTTTAAATTATTAAAATTTTATTCTTAAAATTTTCATTTAAATTTTATAATAGTATTAATTTCTATCATGTTTTCTTTTACAGGGAATGTACAGGTTTCATTTTCCATCATTGTGCATTTAATTTTTGCAATGTTTATTATGTATCATTATTTAATAAATACAATTTGAAAATATTATTTTTCATACTCTTCACTCGTTCTACACGAAATCCCTATATTATCGATAATTTCCGTATATATTTCACGTTTCATTCCCGATCCGATGGCATTTTAATAGAAAATCGGATGTGGGTACGCGCAGCCAAGACTGGCAATATGACTATTCGTACCCGCATGCGGGTACGCGCAGACACTGCCTATTTAGATTCACTATTATTTTTTTGGAATAGTTTTCCAGACCGCTACACACATTCGACGGATGCATATATTTACATTTATTCTATATGCATACCATATATGTCTTTGTTCGGTTATAGAGTCGTCATACTGTCAGATTGCTGATGTATTGCCGGGGTTGTTTTTTTCCCAACTGGCTTGGCTTGTCATTGTTAAAACATGCAAGGCTATTATGTGACTCACTGTATTTAATCTAGTTATAATGGAATTTCTTTCAAACAGTTTTATTTTAACTGGGTATCTTATTAAACGGTAATTTGTTTAATAATGATAATGCTCATTTGCTGCCGATATTTTTGTTGAATAACAGTACTGTACATGTTGGTGCTCTGTTTATGGGAGGAAGTTAATTAAATAACAAATAACAAAACGTTCGTTTACCTTCCCTACTCAGAAGGACTTCGATGTGTTTGCATGCAGAAGAAAAAAATAATCTACACAACATTACAGTAATATTCAGCTAATAACTTAAATATCTGGTATTTTTTATTTTGTATATTTCATCTAAGAGATTTACAGTTTTTGTTGTTGAAAAACATTGCCAAAAAGATGCCAATCTAATAGTTATCAACTTTTAAATAAAATCCAAGGATTTTAAGTCTCACTATATATGCTATTCAAATCCTTGTAAAATCATAGTGTCCTATGATTGTGACATACTAACAGAGTAAAATAGAATGTCCTAGTTGTGACCTACTGTCTTGATTAAACGTTTTCCTTTAAGCAACAGTAGTACATTTGTAAGTGGTAAATAATCAGAAATTATGAGGGCCTCGAAATTACAGAAGCAGTAGAATACTGAGTCCAGAGTGAATTGTTTTGGGAACCTTAGAAACCCTTATCAAGCCATACCACATCTTCTTCTTTTTATACCAAACACAATTATTTATTTACTTTTGGAATAGTTTTCCAGACTGCTACATACAGTGACATTTGATGGATGCATATATATATATGTTCCAGACCGTATGAGTATTTGGACCGTACGCGTACGGTCTGGACCGTATGCGTATATTTTCAAAATACGCATACGGTCGGACCGTACGCGTACGGTCTGACTAATATTAAGAAGTTGGTCACGTTTATCAGATACAAATGTATATAACAGATCAACATAGCTTACATCTCAAATTAATGTAAAAAGTTCAATAGTAATTGAAATAAAACAAAATAATGTTATAACTATTTTAAACAAGAATGTGTCCTCAGTACACGAATGCCCCACTCGTACTATCATTTTCTATGTTCAGTGGACCGTGAAATTGGGGTAAACCCTCTAATTTGGCATTAAAATTAAAAAGATCATATCATACTATTTTAAAAAATCACGTTTATTTAATCTGTTAATCTCCTGTATTTAGCATGTCAGTAATTCATATATTGAAGCCAAGTATGCTAATTAAAATTGAAGTTATCGGAAGTAAACTTAGAATAAAAAAATAACGATTTTGATAAATATTTGTTTAAATTTAACCAATATGATCCCAAAACATCAGCTGGACCGTACGCGTATACTCATACGGTCCGACCGTACGCGTATGGTCACACCGTACGAGTATACGTATATGGTCCGGAACGTACGCGTACGGTCCAAATACTCATATGGTCTGGAACATATATATACAGTGGTCTCGCTAGCCCAAAATAGAAGGGCGCCGCGCCCTGGGTGCCCTCAACCGCGCCCTTCTGCCCTGACGTCTTTTTCCAAAATTATCTTGTGCCGTTTTGGTAAAATTTTGTTTCATCGATTTCTGATCTCCAAGTTAATTACATATATGACACCTGTGTGATTGCCCCCAGGTTAATCATGTCATTACAATCAATTACAATGATAAAGACTTCAAAGGTGTTAATAACTAGGTAATTTAATTAGGACAATGTATCTTTTTGTCATACTTTTGATGAATGTGTCAACGAGTGTGTTTAGCTTGGGTGGCATTTTTGATCTCCAAGTCACAATGGAAGAGCGTATATAAATGAAGACTTTCATGACTTTAGAATTAAATTTAAGTCATCAAAATAAAACTATGCCTTTACAGAAATGCCTTCCATCTCAACTTGTTAGCAACAAGCACAGTTTTTAATTAACTCGAACGTGGTGGAAATTGATTTTGGAGTTACTTCCCCTGTTTTAGCTTATTACAAATTTGTGCTCTAAAAACATTATCTAGTATCAAAAATAGGAATAAATTACCAATTGAATATATAATAACATAATAATGTTACCTTTAAGATATTAACTGTCTTTGAACATATTAAAAAATATATATTGCAATTTCTATATTTCTTTCACTAAATAATTCAAAATTTGGTGACTATGTGGAACGCATCTATCCAATCGAGCTAGAGATAAAGAATACTACAGATACAGTTAAGTCGGCCTCATATCTTGACTTACATCTAGAAATTGACAATGAGGGTCGGTTGAAAACAAAACTTTACGACAAAATAGATGATTTCAGCTTTCCAATTGTGAACTTTCCCTTTCTAAGTAGCAACTATCCAGCAGCACCTGCATACGGGGTATATATCTTCCAATTGATACGATATTCCCGTGCTTGCATTTCCTATCATAATTGTCTTGATAGAGGGTTGCTGCTCACAAGGAAGCTATTAAACCAAGAGTTCCAAATGGCATGAATGGTGAAGTTGAAATCATCCCTTCGTAAATTTTACGGACGCCATCACGAGTTGGTTGACCGTTATGGAATAACCGTATCACAAATGATATCGGATATGTTCCTTACGTCGTAACTACAATCCCCTTCCTTTTCCTGAATGTGACCTACCGAATTAGACTATTTACCGGATTTGTTATCACATAAGCAACACGAAAGGTGCCGCATGTGGAGCAGGATCTGCTTACCCTTCCGGAGCACCTGAGATCACCCATAGTTTTTTGGTGGGGTTCGTGTTGTTTATTCTTTAGTTTTTTATGTTGTGTCGTGTGTGCTGTTGTTTGTTTGTCTTTTTCATTTTAAGCCATGGCGTTGTCAGTTTGTTTTAGATTTATGAGTTGGATTGTCCCTTTGGTATCTTTCGTCCCTCTTTTTTCTACTTGATAATTATACTTTTAGCAATCCATGTTCTAAACATTGTTAAATTACTATTTAGTAATGCTCTCAGTTTCAGATCATATGATGTATTAAAAGCTATAATTCTTATATAAATTAAAAAAAAAAAACATATTCTTTGATAATGGGTAGAGTGAAGTTAAACTGTAAAAACATAATATGTTGATGAAGATGTACTATATCATTCATAACTACACAAACAATGAAATAAAGACTATAGTTGACAAGCATCTTTATTTAAAAAAAACAACATATACAGGAAAAAAAAAAAATTTGTTAACTCGTGATACACACAGAAACGTAGACAAAAAAATGAGCAGTGCCTTTTCTTATCATAAAAAGTGCCCTGCCCTCCACTGGCACCCTGCCCCTTTTGATTTCTAGCTAGAGCACTGATATATATATAAAGTGCCTAGAAAATCAACTTAACGATGTTAAGAGTAGATTTGATTCGTAACTTCCTCCCCAGCGCCGTATATATATATATATATATATATACAACTTGTCTAAACATCAACCCAACAATGTTAGATCTGTAAATTTGCTTTCGCAAATTTTTTGTTCTTCCCTCGCTGGGATTCGAACCCATGCTACTGAGATATCGTGACACCAAATCGCCTGCACTGTAGCCGTCCCGCTAGATCACACGACCACCTGGGCTTCACGTATATATATATACATTTATTCATATATGATATATACATTTATTCATATATGATATATGCATTGCATTATATATATATGTCTTTTTCCGGTTATGGAGTCGTAGTACTGTCAGACTGCTGATTCCCCAACTGGCTTGTCATTTAAACATTCAAGGCTATTATGTGACTCACTGAATTTAATTTACTTATTTAGTTGGGCAAATTTTTACCAACTACCTTATCTCCAACCAGCACATTTTAGACCAAAATCACTGTTCGTTACACCTTGAGCTGGTAAGAATTGATTTGAGGAAAAATCACTTTGGACTCAGAATCCCTAAAGGGAAGAATACTATTAGGATAGTAGCACTTCCTTAAACATACTTTCACCAATAATGAATTGAAAAAGGTAGTCAGTACACAAAATCAGAAAAGAAAATTAAGTGATAACTAACATCTGAATATGATAAATATAACCATTTAATTAAAAAAAAAAAATGGGGGGGGGGGATGGAGGGTGGTCAGAAAAATGAACATCCTGGCTTGGTAAGTGCTGAAAATTAATAAACTTGAATAAAACAGGATGGAAATATATTTTGATATTAAAAAAAATGCAGGAAAAGTTACTACGTAGTATATTTGCAAAAGTGAAAATAAATTTTCCTGCGGCAAAAAAATAAATAATTCAGAGAGGTCATGTTGCTGATGGGGATACAAAAATAGCTAGTCTGAATCTGCAAATTTTTTTTTTAGGTTTCTGGATGACAAAAATGACCATATGAGTATTTGGACAATATGATTAAGAGATACATTTGTAACATCTGAAGAACAACTTTGAAAATGTTTTTTTTTTTCATGTTCAGTTTTTTACTGATAGTTGTTTCTAGTTTTTAGGCAGTTAACATACATGTAGTCAAGGGTTAATTTTTTCAGACATCAATATTAAACTTTGTTAAACCTTTATTGAATGTTACCAAATTTGACAGAAGCCTCATCTGCATAATTTGAATTTCTTATTTAATATTCCTATCATTTTCTATATTGGATTGATAAATTAATAGTCAATATAACACTTTAATAGAGACAGCAGTAAGGACAGGTGGGACACACAATTTCACAAGGAACTCTATAAAAAAAATAATGATACTTCCTTTCCTTTGAGATGTCAAAGGAATATTTTTGCCAGAATTACATTTCTCCATGCCACAGTGGCATTAAAAAGTCTAATGACCTATATTCAATGTGTTTTCTTGTATCAATCTGGTACACAAGGAATACCCACACTGACAATGTCTAATACTGATACAGTCATACTGTAATATTTCATCAAGAATAGTAAGCTGTACAACTTTGCAAACATGATAATGCTTGATTGATAAAAAATACAACATGTGTATATTCTTCTATCTATGAAGTTTTTTTAATAATGAATTGAGGGAGGATTGCCTCCCCTGACTCACTGTGGGAGGATATTGCAAAATTATGTATACACAAGAAAAATTACATTAATGTAAAAAACAACTATACATGTATATTCTATCCATCTTGTTTTAGAAAGGATTTCTATACATATCTATACTAGGCTGAGCCTTTATCCATTTCCTTTGTTTGAAACAATGAAATCTTTGGATAAATTGAAATGTATTCTATATCACTTTTGAATCAAATTTTCTATTAACAAACAAATCCAGAAAAAAAAACTGAAAAAGATTTAAAATCAGAGAAAGTTAGTCAATTTCCAGAGACTTCTGTTTTAACCCAATTTATTGATGGTATAAGCATAGACATACATTTTGTACATTATGTACATAAGGGGATTCAAAAGTAAGTCTAGAATATCTATGTATTTTACAAAAATCTTTGTTTTATATTTTGTACCGTTAACATGTACAGTGATTCATGATTCAGACGCTTGTCTAAAGAAATAATTATCCCTTTCCTCTGGTACACACTGCTGAACACATCAAACTGGATTTGTGAAAATAATCTATAAAAATGTGTGACCTTAAATAGATTTTTCACCTGTTTGATATATTGAGGTCCTATTGAAGAATTTTGCAATCTAAAGATTCAAATTCCACTATAATTTATCAGGCATCCATTTAATACCCCATGCCACTAATTGAAAAGAATGATAGGGTGTAAAAATCCATTTGTTGATATATTGTTGATGATAGTGTTTGTTGCAGGATAGACAAAATTTATTATCATGATCAACAAAAACTAGAAGGTGTAACACCACTAATTCAGGCCCGGCCAGAAAGCACATACCAGAAAGTAGTACATATTTAACATAAAATAGTTCCTACGCATGAGTGTAACTTTCAAAATTTGTAGAATATTTAGGTATTTTAGGTTTCAAATGAAAGGTGAAGGACTGGTGATCATTGTAGAACACTTTTTGACTTTTAATTTTGACTATTAAAAAAACTGCACTAAATTTTAAAAAGAGGGTACATTTTGTCTGTTTGTCAGATCTGAAGTACCTGTTTTGGTACATCCGAACTTCCGGGATCCAGTTCTTTCTAATATGCCATTAAAGGTATGTTTTCAGTACAAGTCACCATAAAGTGTTGCTTTGACATGCAATTATTTTCACTTTATTTGAACTTAAAACAAAAGAGGTGTGCCTGCTTGAAATGGAGGAATTTACAAAAATGTAACATAGAAAGCAATGGGACCATGAATTAGTGGTGTACTTCCAGAACAGATGTCATTACTGACATTAAGTCTCCACCACATCTTGGTCTTTTTGATCTTTGTATCATATTTTGGTGATAGAAACTGTAGGATACATTTAAGGAATTAGACTAGTTTGTGTGGAATAGAATTGATCATTTCTTAAGATAAATATTCTTAGTCTAGACTGCATCTTTTAACACAAAATTATTTATTGACTGGCTAGGAATCAATTTGAAGAAAAATAAAAATCATCTCTAGGGCAACTTTTTACGACTTTTTTGCAGTTAACATTTAGTTACTGTCTTGGCACAAGTTTTTATGATTGAGAGATAATGTATGAAAAGTCGCAGAATGTGATCGTGAGACAAATGGATTCATGGATGGGTTTACCATCTGGCTGTGATTGCAGTGGTAGCATAAGTTTTGTGCATAAAGTTTTATTTTCAGAGGGTAAGTGACCTGGGGTTGAAGTCATAAAACTTTGCTTAGTGCTCAGAGCACAAAAATCATGCTCCAAACATGAAATCCAGCATTTTGATTGGTTGATTTTCGAGTTTGAGTACAAAAAACAGACTCGAAAGATTTATGACCGCAAGGCCTGGAAGCTCCATAAGTTTGTAGACGTATGACTTATGTTAAGAAGTTTCCCTCTGCCATATGTCCTTTGTACTTGACCTAATTTTCCTTGATCAGTGACTGCTAAATAAAAACCTACTTTTTTGTCATGGGAATTTCGCACTCATTATGAGTGATATGATAACCATATTTGATATATAGGTTCCTTGCAAAGTTTCATGTTCATCAGTCATGGTTCACCTGACCTTGACCTCATTTAATGGATCAATAATCAAGGTTAAAGTTATGTGATTACGGTAGTTCATTTCTCAAATACTGTAAGCAGTAAGTCCACTATATTTGGTGTATGGAATGATTGTACAAAATGTTGTAAGGTTGTACATGTCAGTCTTGCAGGTTTCATTTGACCTTGACCAACAGCCACTTAATTACAGGATCCTGACTTACAAAAACATACAGAATGTGGCAGGATTAAACATGTTTGCAAATGATCAACCCTTTCTTTACCTTGCACAGTGATGTAAAAGCAGATCATAAGAACAAACTTTTAAAATCAATTTGAAAGGTTTTAAATCAGATCGACACAAGCACAAAAAATCAAGAAACAAAAAGACAATCAGACAAACGACACAAACCACAAATCTATGAGAACTCACTGTTACTGAAACCCAGTTCAAAACTAAGTACAGAGTCTCTAGATTACGATGACTTTTTAAGCAATTCTATTGGTTATGTTTTGCATCATGGATCAACGAATCTGACTCAGTGTGTCGGTCTAGTACAGAACAGGGTTCATATTCCTATTGCATTAAAATGTTCAAATCCTGAATATGGATTTAACTTTCCACTGGACATTAAATAGCCATGCATCTATCCATCTATCAATATGTTGCTCATAGAGCATACATTTTAGGTTGACCCTGCTAGTTTACTTGTTTTAATTTCATTTTGGCAAACCTTCTTTCAAATTATTAAAAAAAATTATGTTGGATATTTCCAAACAGCAGGAACAGTATGTCAATGTATGTGCTGCATGTGTAGAGAAGGGTATTTTTACCCATAAGATGAGGTTATGTTTTTTGTCCAAGATAAAGAACAATTTTTCAGTATTCTTTATTTGGGTGGATTTTACTGTTTTCTAATTATGATGTACAGTAATTTAGTTATTATTGCGAGGTTTTTATTATTGCGAAAAATGCGATAAAGTTGTAAACGCAATAATTAAAACTTGCATTTTGAAATGTGTTATATGAATTAAACAGGATTTTTCTCAAAATAGTAAAAATTAAAATGACATTCAAGTCTTAACCGAAAAGATTGCAATAATTATAATGCACTCAATAATTTCTGAATTTACAGTATTCAAATTTACTTTTGAAGTTGCTTTTGGTGTTTATTCACTGTAATTTATTGTTTGCATATCAACTTCAAACACATATACTTGATATATTGTTAAACATGATAAATGGGTAAAAGAAATCTGGATTTTCCTACCAAAAAATTGCATTTCTGACAGATGAGTTTTTTCTCACAACAGACCCATAATGGACCTCAGTGAAGTGAGTCAGTCAGGCAAATGCATGGTGGCACAAGCTTAAAGACAAGAAAGCTGTGGAACTGAAAAAAAGTCCTATAGAATGAATGAATTTCAAAGCATGAATTTCTTTTTCTTTTTTCTTTAATTTTGATAATTTGAACAGAGCTCAGATCAAATAAAATGAACACTGACTTTACATATACATTTTAGAATTGGTTTAGTTTTGCAAAATGTTAAATAAGTGTATTGCACAAAACTTCCATTAAACATGTTAAAGGAAGAATGTGGCATTTCACAAAAATTTTGACCTGTGCACAAGGCCACTTTTTGGACTTAAAAAACTAAACCAACTGAATATTGTTACTGCTGTGAAAATATTTACCAAGTTTAACAAAACAACCTTTGTTTGACATATATATATAATATGCTATAGTACTGCTACACCATGTTAGTTTTTTCATAAAAAAGAAAGGCAATATGAAATTGTAATTAAAAATTGTTCATACAATAATATTGATTTTGATAATTAACAATTGTTAATCACATACAATGTATCAAGTGTTAAGAAGTTTATAACATTTATGTGATGGCATGTTTTTGTTAAAATCCTGAACAAGTCACTTCATAAATCTTTGCTTCCTTGGCTGTACTGTTTGCTGATTTACTACATCCTATGTAGAGTTGTCCTGTTGGAGTGAATGAAAGGCAGTATGGATATAGTATTCCTATGTCTTTAGTGTTATACCATGACACAAGATTTCCCTTACTATCCAGAATGTGTATAGATTGAGTATCAGTCATCATGACATTATCTCTTGGTGTTGTCACTATTCTGTTGGGTTTAAATGTTTTAACCTTATTAATTTCAGGATGGCCTTTATATGAATTGATAACACCACTACCTGTTGTCAACACTACCACTCTACCGTCTTTACCAGGATAACAATCCCCCACATGTATATTCCCATTACTGGTACTGGTTATACTCATTGGGTAGGAAAATATAGGTTGATTATGTTGATCATGTTCATACACAGTCTCATAGTCTCCCTGCTCATTCATTACAAACACAGCTCTTCTTCCTAGTTTATCACTGTTACCTCCTACTATAACTTTATTACCACTGGTAATGTAGATGCATGTAGGACCGAAAGGGCTCACATTATATACGGTGTCAGTTATATTACCAGTGGTGATATTGAGTTGTTGTAGTCTGCATTTTCTCTGAACAGATAGCAGGAGATTATTAGATTTAGTTTTCGCCATACCATGGACCTTCATGTTAAAGGTAGATACCACATTGAGTTCTTTGCCTGAAGGTAATGCATGTATTAAACAATCATCTGCATTTGCACTAATCCAAACTGAATTGTCAACACATGGAATAATATCTGTTATTACAGTAAGTTCTGTCTGATATTCTTTAATGATATTTAATGAAACACTTAATTCCTCTGGACTTTCTTCACTTTGTAACACTCCAACATTAGATTGAGTGATCTCCCCTGAAACAAACTTTGGAATGGAATTGTATGATGATTGTGTTTTTGGTACTTGTACTCCAATGGATTTTTCCATTTTCCTGACGTCAGAAAAAAAGTTTGCAACATCTGTGGATTTTATTAAATCCTCAACTTCATTGTTTTTCTCATTAGATTGTTTCATTGATTGTGATACAATACTCAGATCTTTGTCAATTGATTTGAAAATAGTTTTCAGGTTTTCATCAACTTCATCTTTTAATTCTTTAATGTATTTGTCAATGTCACTTTTCAGCACTTTTCCATGATTTAGAATATCTTGGATAACTTTGCTGTATTTTGCATTTTCAGCATTCTTACGCTTTACCAATTGTTCTTTTTTTGTGATTGCATTTTTTTCTACCATTTGAATTTTACTTTGTCCATTTTTCAGTCTTTCTTTTTTCATATAATAGGCTTCACTGATTTCGATTAAGTCATTTGCATGCTTCTTATGAACTTTGGACACACATGTCGGACATACAAGACTGTCACAAATCTTACAAAAAAGACAACAAGATTGTGAAGCATGGTCTTGACATTTAATATTTGTAAAATCCAATTCTCCACTGTGTAAACCAATGTCTTTTATACTTATGACCTTATGTTCCTGTGCATTTTTAATTCTAAGATGTCTTCCATCTTTACACTTATCACATATTAGCAGTTCACAGTCAATGCATTTCCACTTGATGTTTTTCTCAGTATCGCATAGGTGACAGTTTATAGGTATCTGACTTTTTTTAATGGATTGAGAAAATGCCATTTTGTTGTCCAAATTAGTCTATGTTACTTTGTTCATAACTTGTGTTTAAAAACTAAATAATATTTAAATACCCAGTGTTTTATGTGCAGATAGCTCAACAATTTGATGTATTCTTTCATGGTATTATATTAAGTTTTCCTGATAAAGGTAGTAGATAACTATTCAAATGACAGTTTTAACAAAAGTAATCACTAAACTGTATAGGTAGATAGTATAACAACCTATTGAAAATATGTTTAAAAAGAGTGCATAATAGGGATATAAATAGTTTAAATTAAACTTTAAACAAATTATGTCTTTACTGTTCAGTCAAGCAATATTTTTTTAAAAGTTTTACAAAATATTCCTTGGCAAGAAACAAAGGCCAGAGTTTAACACAGTGGTATTTATTTAATATAAAATTTTGTTTAAAAAAAAAGTTTTAAGTTTTCCTTGACAATAATTTTGGCAAGATACATTTATTTTGTTTCTATATTTGATGAAATCTTGCATGAGCACAGTTAGTTTTTGAGGCATATCCCCCCCCCCCCCCCCCCCCCAAAAAAAAAATAGGTTGTTGTTCAGAAAACAAGTTTAATCTGCAAAAGTAGGCCTGTTATCCCTTTTATTTCGAAATAAAGTTGAGATGATTGTGACAGCATCTAAATTAGATTAGGATCATATGTATGTAAATCCCTCATCCTTTGCTTTGATTTTTAACCGGATTTTTGTGACAAAAATGTCGGTTATTGAATTGGGGATGTACGGCGGGCGGGCGGGCGGCAATCAAATGTTGTCCGTGCATTAACTCATGAGCCGTTCAACCAAAGCTTTTAAAATTTTAATATGTTGTTACTGACAACTAAATGAAGGTCAAGTTCAATAATGGCGATTTTGACTTTTACCGTTCAGGAGTTATGGTTCTTGAAAGATTGAAAAATGGAGTTTCCAGTCGTGTCTGTGCATTTACGCATGAACTGTTCTACCAAAGCTTCCCAAATTTTAATATGTTGTTACTGATGACAAAATGGAGGTCAAGTTCAATAATGACGTTTTTGACTTTTACCGTTCAGGAGTTATGGTTCTTGAAAGATTGAAAAAATGGTGTTTCCAGTCGTGTCCGTTCATTTTCTCATGAACTATTCAACCAAAGCTTTTAAAATTTTTATATGTTGTTACTGATGACAAAATAGAGGTCAAGTTCAATAATGACGATTTTGACTTTTACCGTTCAGGAGTTATGGTTCTTGAAAGATTGTAAAATGGCGTTTCCATTCACGTTGTTGCATTTACTCATGAACCATTCAATCTAAGCTTTTCAAATTTTAATATGTTGATACTGATGACAAAATGGAGGTCAAATTTGATATTGACGATTTTCACTTTCACCATTCATCAGTAATGGTTCTTGTGATATTGCCAGGACACAAATAAATGTTAATAAATCCGGTTTGCTGTCGTTGTGACAGCCTCTTGTTAATACTACTTATGTTTTTCCTGTTTCTCATATTCCTTCCTGAAGTATAGAAACTTTTCATATGAATGAGTTTGATTGAACCTCAGTAGAGAATGTTGCCTAAGACCTCCAACTATTATTGGGGAGTAAATGTCCAAACTGGGCATAACTGACAACTAAGAGGGCCCTATAATTATATATTGTAGCTACTCCCTTATCAAGAGGATGTGTAAAAATTCTTAAATCCAAAACCTTTAATATCAGAATTTTATTTTTTCTTGAATATCCAAAACCTTTAATATCAGAATTTTTTTTTTTTTTTTAATATCCAAAATCTTTAATATCAGAATTTTATTTTTTCTTGAATATCCAAAACCTTATCAGAATTTTATTAAATATACCATGTATTCATATTATATAACATAATCTTTTTACTTTCAGATTATTCTGATATGGTGGATTCTAGTACTAAAAACCTGTAATAAAACGTTTATCCTGTTATGTTCAGTGGTCTACTTTACAAGCTATGTCGACCTAGATGGTATACTATTTTTGTTAGGAAACACTTTTATCATACCAGGAAAAAACATACAAGGAAAATACAGTGTGAGTTTTAAATCTGTTAAAAGTTGTTCTTTTCCTTTGGAATTCAATTTAATGATTTAAAAATAGCGAAGTTGCTTTTGTTGATGATTTAATGTTGAAACGACATGCTTGCTTGTCAACACAACACAATAGCATACCGGAAATTACATTTTTACAATTATATATTTGCCATTAATATGCCATTAATATGCAATAATATGCTTTAAAATTGCTGTACGGTGACCTATAGTTGTTAATTTCTGTGTCATTTTGGTCTCTTGTGGAGAGTTGTCTCATTGGCAATTATACCACATCTTCTTTTTTGTATGATGTTTTAAATTTACTCTAGATATTTTCTTTTTATAGATTCTGTTGGTGTATTCACAGTTTCAGCAATTTGGTAAGTTTATACCCTTGTCTGAGCCATTGGTTTTTTGGTAAAATGCTCACATCAAGTATAGGTTTATAATTTTATACTTGCCCCAGGGTGGAGTGGCATAATCCCCTATGTACTATCAATAATAAACAAACAAATAAAAAGCATTCTTCGTGATTTGATCCATTACTCAAAGTTCATATGCATATGCATATACATGTATATATTTTTATACATGATAATTGCACTTTTGCACTGAATGAAGTTGTAGGTTTGAGCTTTCCATCTTTTTAAATTTTAATCTATGAGGGATACTCTTATGTGCGGTATTATCAAAACGTTATACAGATATTTCTCTAATTCTACGGAAATATATCCCTTTCCGAACCCATTGTATACAAAAAATTAATCAACGTGTGGTTGCCGGTGATCTCAAAAGATCATTGGATGATGTTAAGGGTCATGACCTTTTTAGCTAACTGGATGAATCAAAATATGCTATGACAGGTGTTAATGAAATTGACAACTTCGTGCAATGTGAAAGGCACTCGAAGGGGATTTTCGGTTAACAAAAAAAGAAAACGTATTTTTTAATCATTAGAGAAACAGATTCTTACATAGTTACTCGTGGATATCGGATTTATCCAATCTCGATAGTTGAATTATTAATTTTAAAGTCCAAGCCTCGGCTCCGACTTTAAAATTAATAATTTAACTATTTTGATTGGATAAATCCGATAATCCACTCCTATCAATGTAAGAATCTATATTTATCATATTTATAGTTGTAATTTTTTTTAAATCTCACTTTAAACAATCAACAAAAAAAATCAAAGTCTTTCATAAATTAGAGATAACTCATGTTTCATGAATGGGGACATATGATAAAATTATAAGTTTGGAATGACCTATTATAAGTATATAAGTTTGGAATGACCTGTTATAAGTATATAAGTTTGGAATGACCTATTATAAGTATATAAGTTTGGAATGACCTATTATAAGTATATAAGTTTGGAATGACCTATTATAAGTATATAAGTTTGGAATGACCTATTATAAGTATATAAGTTTGGAATGACCTATTATAAGTATATAAGTTTGGAATGACCTATTATAAGTATATAAGTTTGGAATGACCTATTATAAGTATATAAGTTTGGAATGACCTATTATAAGTTTATAAGTTTGGAATGACCTATTATAAGTTTATAAGTTTGGAATGACCTATTATAAGTATATAAGTTTGGAATGACCTATTATAAGTATATAAGTTTGGAATGACCTATTATAAGTATATAAGTTTGGAATGACCTATTATAAGTATATAAGTTTGGAATGACCTATTATAAGTTTATAAGTTTGGAATGACCTATTATAAGTATATAAGTTTGGAATGACCTATTATAAGTATATAAGTTTGGAATGACCTATTATAAGTATATAAGTTTGGAATGACCTATTATAAGTATATAAGTTTGGAATGACCTATTATAAGTTTATAAGTTTGGAATGACCTATTATAAGTATATAAGTTTGGAATGACCTATTATAAGTTTATAAGTTTGGAATGACCTATTATAAGTATATAAGTTTGGAATGACCTATTATAAGTTTATAAGTTTGGAATGACCTATTATAAGTATATAAGTTTGGAATGAACTATTATTGAATTGGAATTACCTCATTTTCAGTGGAGCTGTTGTATATTTAGAGATTAGATATTTAGGAAACCAGTTGTCCACAGTCACTGATGTGTTTGATACAGAGAAGAATAAATCCACATATATTTACCTGGATCCTGAGAAACAAGAATCTTTTCAAGGTAACAAATGTGCTCAAATTTGTCAGTCACATGATTGGACAACCTATGCATTTAACAGATGCACCATTATCATTTTTGTTTTCTGCAAAATATTACTTTTACCTCAAGTTAAATATTGTAAAGATAGAAAAGAACTTTTCTGTAAGTCTGTTTAATGACAGGTGTAAAACTACCAATAAAAATAGCATGGTCCAATAATTTCTATATTTAAGTGCTACAAACCACATTTTATGTTCTTAATTACTCATAAACACTGATCAATTGCCATGTAACTGCCAATAGGACAGAATCTTGCTTGCACAAATTATCAAAATGATTTGAAGATATACCATTTTCCATCAAAAAACCAAATTGTAGTCAGTTCAGTCATTTATAAAAAGCATTCTTTATAAAGCATGATTTAATACAAAAAAATTGAAAACTAAATTGTAAATAGATATAAGAATATGTGGTGTAAGTGCCAATGAGACAACTCTCTATCCAAGTCACAATTTGTAAAAGTAAACTATTATAGGTCAAAGTACGGTCTTCAGCATGGAGCCTTGGCTCACACTGAAGAGCAATCTATAAAGGGCTCCAAAAATAACTAGAAACAGGAAAACCAATGGTCTAATCTATATATAAAAAACGAGAACACTAGTGAACCACATCAACAAACGTCAACCACTGAACATAATTTTTTTTTTTTTAATTTCATAATGAAAGTAATATTGTATGGTATTTCATTTATTTTAGACACGAGGAAGATGTCACGTGTGAGGAAAATTAAAGACTTTATCTCAGAGAAGTCAGGTAATGAAAGTATTACAAAACAGATAATGTATAAATAGTGGTAGATGTACATGTATAGTATAGAACTAGAACATAGCTGTCAATTGTTAGCTCATTTTGCCTGGAGATTCATAATGAGGTTTTAAATCAATTGGTGCCTGCTGACAGTATGTTCATGTAGGACATCTTTTCAACTTGACCACAATTAGTTTAAGGATCTTATGTTTTAAATATATTTTATGATACATTTTGTACTGTCAAATATCTGACAAATTATCAATAATCACCACAAACTGGTCATTTATTGGTCATTGAGCAAAGGAAAACAACTTATAAAGATTAACAAATGTACTGAACTGCAGTATATGATAAAAAGTCAGAAGTTCAGGAAAACTTACTAAAAATAATAGGAAAAAACTAGACTTGATAATGCCAATAAAAATGCTATCATTTTTCTGAATTAATAAATGGTAAAATTTTCTGCAATGTGTGATTATACTAGGTTTAACAGAACCTAATTGCTTATGAAGTAAATAAATGAGAAATAGCTAATGGCTGTAAATCAACTTTAGGGGATAAGGGATTTCTGACACTTACATCCTTCATTACAGACTCTTATTATTACCGTTGTTATTTTTTTAAGTGAAACATTTACCATGGATTTATACAAAGAAGGACAATCCTAAATCTCTATTGAAATTGGCAAGATCATCAGATCAGGGCCTCAGATGTCTTGGTGTCAAACAGCTCTCAAAACACCATGATTGGGAAGGTAAATCTATTGGATTTATATAGTTATATAGTAAAGCCTGTATTTACAGAACCTACAAAGAACAGAAAATCATGTAAACTGAGCTGGTAAAGTCTGTTATAAATGTCATTGGAGAGTTGACATTTGTTCAATGCAATTTATGTATCAGAGTTACCTCCCATTTTTCAGAACAACAAAAAATACTGTGGATTCATTATTCTTTGGAAACTAATTTTTGTGGACTTTATGGGTATAGGTAAACCAAGAAGGTTGTAAAAAGTACAAATATTCTGAAGGCTCATATGCAGATTTTGGTAAAACCAGGAATTCTGGGAATCAATTACCCACAAAACCCCTCTGAAATAAATGTAACACAGTAGGTTGTGTGTACTTTATGGGTATAGGTAAACCAAGAAGGTTGTAAAAAGTACAAATATTCTGAAGGCTCATATGCAGATTTTGGTAAAACCAGGAATTCTGGGAATCAATTACCCACAAAACCCCTCTGAAATAAATGAAACACAGTAGGTTGTGTATGATGCATCAAAATTATTGAAAAATAAGGTCTATGCTTACCTTTGAAGTATAAAATATTTGAAAAAGTTTTGACAGGAATGCTGTTTTGATTCAACCCACTTAAAACATTGTTTGATATGAATAAAATCATAATATGCAATAGTTTGGACATATGCCTACATACCTTTTTTTCTAGGATTTTAGTTTTTTGTTTAGATTTTTAACATAGATACCTACTTTAACAGACTACCAGTATAGAAACATAGCCCAGGCTTTAGATACTAGAACAATGATTGGACTAGCCAGATCTCAGGACGTGGATCCAAGATTTTTCTTACCAATGCCAAAAGCACCACCAAGTAAGGTTTGTACTGAATTAAATATGAAGGGGGAGGGGGATGCACATGTTATACCAGTAAACATAGTATAAAATATTTACATCATTAAGGTAATACATTGTTGTAAGGGAGATAACTATTACTACAAATTGTATTCGTAAATATATGTAAAAAAATGTAAAATGGATAATTTAGTGTGTTGGTTTATTGAGGGTTGTTACAGCATGGGATATAAGTTATGCCATGTATTTGTCTTTTTTGTGTGTATTTATCATTTTTTTCTCTACAGTGGGTACATGTATTATTATATATCATTTACAGGTTTGGTTAGAAGATGAGTATAGGACTTTGATATCCTCACTACAGAACGAAGATCTAGATAAATGTCTCAAACATTTTGCAACAAAAGCATTGCAGCTGGGCAATAATGCTGATGAGAGGGTAATTCTAAAAATATTTTAAAAAAGTATCTACAAACCCAAAATTTGGGTTTAGATGTTTTTAAATACTGGTTAAATCTACAGAGATCAAACTGTTAGTAGCGGGCAGAGTTTCAGGTCTACTCTGTGGTATTAAAAACAACCATTCATATTGTCAGTTTTTTTCCGAATAACAAAAACTTGATCTGCAATAAATTAGGAATGCCATTGTTTTTTTGTTCTAAGAAAAAAAAATAAAAAATATCCAAATTTCTTCATATTAAAATAAAATTAAATAGGACATGCAGATATGAGTTAGATTTTAATCAACTCTTATTACATTTAAATAGTAATGATTAACTTGGCAAAAAATATTGAGTTTGTATCAAGCAATTAAATATCCAATCCTCACTTGTTATTAAACCTATTATAAATAACAATCTGTATACAATGTTTCAATTTGTGTTCACTGTACAACTATTATAAGATTAACTGATTTTTGTTTCAGGACAGTTTATTCAGTTTTGGCGGAACAGGTTTGGAATTTGCCAAGTCAGTCAGTTCTGTTCCAGAAGAAAGAGTAGAGATTGTTTGTTTACAGGCTTTAGCCAGTCATTCTGCAGTAAGACTTGTAAAACAATATTATATTTTTCATTACTTTTTATTTATACGAAAACAATGAAATTAACCATATTCCTTCAGATTCTGAAAAAAAAATATATGCTTTAATCTACTATTCTACATTACAAATAGTAGCTATACATATTTTATACAGAAATTCCAATAATATGAAAGTAAAATAATAAATTTGTTGTATTCTTGAACCTGCAAAATCAGAAAAGTTAGACCAAGAAAATTTTAAATTGCTGTTTATAACAGTCATGTCTAAAACTTTCTGATAGGACACTTGGCATTATTATTTTGTTCTTTAACTTTTAGGATTTTAGATGTTGTCAAAACATAATAAAGATGGGAGGTGTACAGTTGCTTCAGCAGACGTACACCAAAAGACATAAAAGTATTGTTATACGAAGACAGATTGCCAAAACTCTTGGAAACCTTTCTGTTCATCAATGTTTCCATGAAGAAATTGTTAGAGCAGGTACATGGAATTTTATATAGTATACATACTGCAGATTTTTTTATTGGTTTTGTGGTTTTGGAAAAACCAGAAGTATAGCTAATTAAAAAAAATACCACAAATATATAGCCTTGTATGCAAAAATTGTCAAATCCTTATAACATAATCATGATAATACAACTGTAGAATATTAAAAAAAAATATGACTTTCCTTTTCAGTCTTGCAGTATATTTTTTATGCCCCACCTACGATGGTAGAGGGGAATTTAGTTTTCTGGTCTGTGGGTCCGTTCGTTTGTCCGCTCGTTCGCCCGTCCGTTCTTTCGTACCGCTTCAGGTTAAAGTTTTTGGTCAAGGTAGTTTTTGATGAAACTGAAGTCCATTCTTGAAACTTAGTACACATGTTCCCTATAGTATAATCTTAATGCCAAATTAGATATTTACCCAATTTTAAAGTCCATGGAACATGGGAAATGATAGTGCGAGTGGGGCATACGTGTACTTTAGACACATTCTTGTTTTCAAATGTAAAAGATTTTTCATACACTTTTCAGCAGTCTTGGAATATGGCAGAATATTGATGAGGACCTTTGCTGTAGTTTCATTCAGGATGCTACTTGTTAGAACTTTCAAAAAATATATTTCAAAGTGGCTTTAATCACAATCTCAGTTATCATTTAGGTGCTGGGTGCTTCATATAAACAGTATTCATACTAATTATTAAAAACCCTTTTTTTTTCTAATACAGGATGGGTAACAGTTCTATCGAGATGGATATCATCGTCTGACTTAACTTTGTCTCTACATGCAGCCAGAACATTAGCTAATCTAGACACAGATTTTGTTTCTTGCACTTATGAAGATGGAGTCTACCTCATTCACCCAATATATAGGGAAAAGTAAGTTTAATTTTCCAAAGTAAAGGAAAAAGAT
Organism: Mytilus edulis; assembly: GCF_963676685.1. Classification (NCBI taxonomy): domain Eukaryota; kingdom Metazoa; phylum Mollusca; class Bivalvia; order Mytilida; family Mytilidae; genus Mytilus; species Mytilus edulis. Next base: position 58,130,408 of record NC_092347.1, read on the forward strand.
TTAGTCACTCACCATTTTATACATAGTTAATGGCATACATTGATGCTAGTCCAAATAATTATGACGTCTCGGAAGACTATTTTAAATTTTTGCTTTGACACATTTCAATGTAAGGTGTCAAAGAAAAAAAATATCACAGCCTTTCAAGACGTCATAATTATCTGGACTAACATTGATGCAAGGAAAGGAATTAGGTAAACATTACTTTATAGCTTGAAGTTAATTGGGTATCCAGTATGTGGATTTATTTGCAAAGAATAAATGTTTGATGGCAGATGGGGTATTGCCTTCAATAGCTAATTTATCAAATTACACATGTTACACTGTACTTGTCTATAAATTCTTTTAAATAAGATGAATAAATTAAGGCTTTTAAAAAAATCACCAAAATTAAATTAGCTTTTTTTTTGAGGATAAAAAGTAATAAAAAAAACTTTGATATTGCAATATACAATGTAATCATAAGTAATCTTAAGTAATCATGATTACTTTAAAGAAAAGTAATCTAATGTAATCAATTACATATGAAATAGGGTGTAATTGTAATGTAATCGATTACATTTTATTAGCAAAGTAATTATAATTTAATCGATTACATTTTAAAGTAATCGACCCCATCCCTGTTGCCTTGACTAAAATTTTATGCTTGTTTGATTTTATTGAGTTTTCAGGGTGAGTAGATTTTTTTAACATTAAAATGTAAAATAAAAACTTATGCAGTTGATTTTCTACAATCTATTTTACTTGCCATTATTGTAGTCTTCTTTGCTGCTTTAAAATTTTTTCCCAAACTTATGGCCCTGAGTATTGTCTTTGTATTCTAAGTAATTACTCTTACATGGAGCTATCTTTGACTGATACAGAACATTATCAATTTTGCAAAAGTGAGTTGCAACTTTACTTGTTATAGAATTTTATACACCTTTGTCTGAATAATGGTGTACTATAGTCTGTCTGTTTGTCCTTCCATGTGTTCATCCATTCATGCAAAATTAAAAGCCATTCAATATCAAACAACTAGATAATGTTTTGAATATAGATCAAGGTAGTGGTACACAAAGTTTATTTAAAGTTTATGCATAATTGTTTGTTCGTGTTTTTTTTAAAAAGATGTTACCTTTATGTAAGGTTAAATTTTAAAGGTATTCTAGTCAGCTTTTTTTAGGCAGTATCTGACTAAAGGAGTAGGTCCGGTAAGGACCGATTTTGGCCTCAAATTTCAGGTTCATCTGACGAAAGATTTTGACCATTTTTTAAACACTTTAGTGTCTATTTTATTTGAATTAATTAGTTTATGTGAAAGATTTTAACAGATTTAGTCACAAAAAACGATCCGATTCAAGCTCAAATATGAAAAATCTACCTAATATGCCGAAAAATGTCACTTTTCAGATGGTTTTTGGTAAAAATGAAAGTGGCCGCATCCGTGTTCATCCTCAACCTTTATATATGTTATGTATTATCATAAAATACAACTTACATTTCAATATTAAGGATGAACACGAATGCGGCCACTTTCGTTTTACACGAAAACCGTCTAAAATTTAACTTAAAAGCTAGAATTATGAGGATTTCAGTAATTTAGCATGACTTAATGGTGCTAGTACCGGATATATGTGCATTGTATTGTCAAAAACAGCACATATTTATGTAGCAGAAGCATTCTACTGTCCAATAAATAACTAAAGGTTTACATTTTAACAATTTTGTAAAACTGCTATATTTTGGGGCCAAAAAGGGGTCTTACTGAACCTACTCCTTTTGTTTTCGTTTACAGTTATTTATCATAAACCTGATGTTTTACAATCTGTACAAATGTTATCACAAAAGTTTTGTCTTAGTTAGTAAGAGCTCATTGAATGAGCTTTCAAATAAATCAGACTGCTAATTATTAATGCAAGTCCCTCTAGTATCTTTCGCACCTCTTTTCAGTTTTCAGGCCTTACAAAAAAAAGTTGGATTCATTAGCAGAAAGTATTTTGAAAAGACATTTAGCAACATAATATTTTCTATACATGAATAAAGGAAACAAACACAATCAAATATGTACTTAGGATCTGAATATCGAAATTGTTCCTCATATTTAGAAAAATTGTCATAACAAGATTTTTTTCAGAAGCACTTTGAGATAAATTTCTAAAAAGGGAGATAATCCTGCACTGAATGTTAGAAATAAAAGAATGTATTCATACAATTTAAACTTTCCCTCGGAAATTGGTACAAATTAAAAACACTATATACAGGGATTAATAAAAAAGGCTTGGTTTGCTGCAGTTACTTATTTTTTACTCTGTGTGATACCCAAATACAACCCTGGCTTTACACTTATTAGAATCAATATATACTGTTAATAATGTACTATGCAGAATATGTTGTACTGAGAAGTTACTATGAGCACCTTAGTACATATTTATAAGTATTGGACTTATATATGACTATAGAACCCTACCTGTAATAGTGCCAAAGAAATACCTATCTAGTACTAATACAGCGGCTTTTAATTAGAAAACTTACATAACTAGTTCTACAAGAAGTCATATAATAGAAAATGAGGAATTCTTAAATAAAGTAATAAAAATAATAACAATGAAATAGATGTCAATTTCATTACCATTATAAGTTACTTTTAATGCGAATAGTGCGAATGTCTGTGTATCTCAATAATAAGATCTGATTTTAGTACCTGATATATATATTTCTGTATGCAGATTTTCATCAAATCACAATAAATAATCTTCCATTTTTTTCTCCATTGTTCAAAAATGGTAATGAGGGATGGACACAATAATTTCTGAATTTACATTATATAATAGAAAAACATATTGTATAGTGTTTTTTTTTCTTCAGGGAATCAATCAATGCAGATATTGTATTTGTACATGGCTTGCTAGGAGGACCATTTAAGACCTGGAGACAACAAGATCGTAAAGGACCAGGGGCAGATAAATCTTCAGATGGTACAGAAAGTGTAAAAAAGGGAACGTATACATTCTGCTGGCCCAAGGTATAAAAAACTAACATATTTAGATATTTTACTATTTAAAACACTGATAGGTAAAACAGAATATTGTGTTTATGCCAAACTATTTTGTTCATAAATTAAATGATAAAGTTAAAAAAAAAAAAACAAAAAAAAACTCTTAAATTTGCACCAAGTAAGTTAACCAGGGAGAAACTGCTTGTTTTCTAATTTTGTATGTGCCCTAAATATAATATTATTTGTGAACAGACATCTTTCCTTACTTATATTATAATTTTTAATATTTCTCACTTCCTCATACGTCTCAGCTCAAAAGTATTTGTAACAAGATTGTGTTACAACAAAAGATAGTGCAATTGTTATTTGGCATGTGTCTACATTTTATGTGTGTTGGACTTATTTGTACTGAACATTTTTTCAATGTTTAAAAATTATTATCGTAAGTGTGAAATTGACTACTTTCAGGATTGGTTGGCAAAAGACTGTGGTAATATTCGTATATTGTCTGTGGAATATGATACAGATCTTAGTACCTGGAATGCTAACTGCCCTTTTGAGACAGAAAAGTATGGTTTGCTTAATAAAAGTTCAAAATAATTAAATTTTGTTCACACTATATTTCATAATTGAAGAAAAAAAGGTTAACCCTCAAAAAATCATTATTGAAAAATATACATGCATCACATTGTTTTTCTCTTTTCTATATTTTGTGGAAGAGGGTTGACAGCTTTGAAGGTTGAGAAAAGTATAATACAATACTAGGATCTAATACCAAGAATATTTCCCAATGTTTTTCCTAGTTGTTCAACTCTCCTATTATCTTAAATTTTTATTTGGTCAAGTAGATAGGACTAGCTACCAGCACCAAAAAATAGAAAAGCCAACAAATAGATCAAAAACTGATGCAATTTTGGATGAAAAACAAATATTTATGATTTTCAAGACTTTCTAAACATTATTGTTCAAGTTGAGTGGATTAATTTTGTTAGTAACTGTCTCTAAAAAAAGAGAAAAATAACCTTCAACAGAAAAATTAAAGTTTTCGATTTTTAGTATATATCATCTCAAACTATATAAAAATTTCAATTCATATGGAAACTAAAACCTGAAATGTTCACCCTTGGTTTGACCTACAGTAGAAATTCTAGACCTTTGTGAGAACAAATTGTATATTGTTCTTTTAGGAGGTCTCTAACTGTGAGAGCATCAAGCATATTACAGAAGTTAAAGAAGGCAGATATAGGGTCCAGACCTATTATATGGGTTGGTCATTCCATGGGAGGTAAGCACTGGAGATGCATCTCGAATTTTCTCTGTAGATAGCAAATTATTTGATCAAGACACGCATAACTTAATAAATGAATAAGAGGTCATCCATTGTGTCCCCTAATTTCCAAAGTAGTGGCATGGTTAAATTGACAAAATATTTTGTGCACACTTTTACGTTCTAGAATAGATTTTTTTTTTTTTTGCAAAGTAAAGTTTTATTCTCTTGAAAGCGGTTGATTCTCACTTTGGTTGAATATAATTGATGACCATTAAGGCAATATACCTTAAAGGGAAACTTCGCAAAAAAATCAAAAATTGATATTATGTCCATTCTGTATAGAAATGCTCAAATTTATAGATATTAAAGTTTTATTCCGCTAGATAAGAGATCACCATTGATTTTAAATTTAGAGTATCAATTCTCTGTGTTCCGCCATTTTGTCATCTTCTCCAATTAAAAATCACGATATGTCTATAAACCACAAAGGACCAAAAATACAGTAACCGATGTAGTCGTAATTGCGTGTTGATATCTTGTCAATCCTACGGTTGTTTTATCTGACCAAGGACGTATAACTAACTACGTCCTTGATCTGACTAACTAACTTGATACGGAAAATGTTCTTATTTTTTTTTAAATAACCATAGTCTGTTAATTTTAAACTGTTAATATTGGAATTAGTCAAAAAGTCAAATTTCAAATCATAAATAAGTGTTCCGTGAAAATTGTTATCGAAAATCTTATTCGTTTATAATTCTTTAAAGTAATAAATTTTATTCAAATAAATTCGTATCTTCCCTCATCTGATCTGATCACCAGCATGGCTAAAGGTATTACTCCCAAAGGTATTGTGAGGGGTGTGAGGTGACACGTTCAGTTATTCAAGCGATTTCCTGTCGGGTTTGCAAGTTCATGCATCGTTTCACTTCTGTAGGTATTGATCAGTGTACACGGACGATAACTTATAACTCTCCATTTAGAACTATAAGGTGTATAATATACATCTCTGTCTTGCGTGTCCAAAAGTGATATAATATACTAGTCATTACTAAACTCATACGCTTGTTTATAAATAACATTACTGGTGTAAAGAATATTATTTATAAAAATATAAATAATACCAAAGAAAAAAAGATTTGATGAAATATAAATCTATTTACATTTTTTTCCAAGGTTTAATTTGGGAAAATGTAATATATACTCGTTGTCAATAGTAAAGGACAGATTGGAACATACCAGAAATATTGATTTAAAAAAAAATGTACGCACTTGTCGACGATTCGTTTCAATGCCTGTATAGCCGTGAAATTACGGAGCTATATTGCAATTTAAAATATATACATGTATACATTGAACATAAGAAAGAAACATACATTTTGTGTAAATCGGGGTAACAGTTTTGTAAATACGTATGCCAACAGAATGTAATCATTGAATTCGATAGACTATTGTAAACCAAGAAGAAGAAGAAGAGGACCAATTTGATTTAAATACAGGTTGATATATAACTTGCTTCGGTTCATCGAAGTTATGAACATAGTAAAATCACAAATTTATATACCAATTAGATAATTCTCGAATAAAGGAAGAAATTCGACTTCATCACAATTGTTCCGACATTCATGTAAAATATATGCAACTGGACGTACACTAACAAACCCAAGGGATGTGAATATTTTCTAGGAAAACTATTGAGTATTAAAGTTTCAAATTAATTTCGGGATTTATTTTCTTTCTTGATATTCAATGACAGCAATTTAAAGAATAAACTGCTTGTCCGCTTTAGGGGTATTCTTGCCAGTTGAACAGACTTTAAGATGACATTAAATTTGTTGTCTTTTTTTTTTTAAACATCGTTGGTCAAATAGCTAAAGTATTATACGTTGTGAGAAGTAGACTATTTTAATAAGGACGCTCCCGATTATGAATAAATTTGGTTGACGTTTTTCACACTTGAAAAGAATATCTATTTGTAATTTTTCGATTCCGTTCCAAGAGGATCCTTAAATTTCCTCTCAATTTTTTCAAACATCTTTTTTTCAAATAGCTGAAGTATTCATGCGTTGAGATTTAAAATATTTTGATGAGAACATTAATTCCTAAATAGGTAAATAAAGATCGCTTTGGATGGATTAAATTATATAATTGCAATCTGTTTGAAATATTAAAGGTTGCCGATTCTAATTTAAAAAAGTACAATTTTTAGTTCATACACTCGTGTTTAGAAGGCTATTTTTTATTCAATTAAAATAATTCAGTATTTTATCGTTACAAAAGTAATCAGAAGTCATAATTCATTTAAAAGTGAGCTTATGCAAATTATATAAAAAAATATACAACAGCTATCCAGTTATTGTGCGACCTTATTTCTCCCGTAAATTCATTTTAATTCTTTTTCTTACATTTCTGTGTCTAAAACTATAACTGACTCCCGTATATCATTCATACGAAATGTTGTTCACACCTGAAATGGTGAACCGTGACGCCTAGATGTCAATGAATGAAGATCAAAAGATTAGAATTACATAATGCTAATCTTTTAATTACCTTGAGTTTAACTACGCATTCAACATTCACTAGGTGTCACAAATTAATACACATTTTATTTCCACAGTACAAGCAAGTGAAAATGTTTGCTGGAATGACGTAAAAAGTTCAGAATACAAACATGTATTTTTTAATACACTATCGATCGTGTCAGTTTCATATGTTTGTTTAAAGTGTTTGAAGAAAAAAATCATAAAAATGTTCTATTGTATTATTTAATTTAATTACTAGAATTCGTATAAAAAATCCACACATAAATCCTACAATCTAATTTTATTAATTATCTAATTTATTAGATGGTTAACAAACAAGACTTAAATGAGATTAATTTCACTCCCGGCATGCTCAAAGACTTAAACTACGTCACATAAGTCAGGAAGTTTGAAAAAATAAAATTAATAATTCCCAATTTTCTTCTTTATTACTTTTCATATCGAAATAAAACTTGGTGAATATGTTTTTTATGGTATTATGAACATAATAAGATGAAAAGTGAAAAATCGCGAATTATCCCTTTAAAATAAATTGTTTTGCTGAGCTCAGCTGAATACGACCGCAGAGCGGAAACTAGAAAAATGCTTATTTGGCCCCTTTTTGGCTCCTAATTCCTAAACTGTTGGAACCATAACCCCTTAAATCAATCCCAACCTTCCTTTTGTGGTTATAAACCTTGTGTTTAAATTTCATAGATTTCTATTTACTCATACTGAAAACCAAATGTCTTTGGACGACGACGATGTGATACCAATATACGACTGCAAATTTTTTTGCAGTGGTATAAAAATGAAAGAAAATGCATATGCGTCATAACATAAGTATTTGAACCAATGTTTCCATTGGATGTTTAAAAAAAGAAAGAAGAAGAAAGAAAGAATTAGAATATACTATAAAATATCGACTTTTTATTTTCAGGCTTACTTATCAAACAGATTCTGTCCATTGCTGATGATACTCCAGGCCTTGACAATATAGTGAATAATACAGTGGGTGTGTTGTTTTACAGTACTCCCCATAGGGGCTCCAGTTTGGCACACCTGTCTAATCAGGCCAGTCTTATTGTAGCACCTACTGTGGAAGTCAAAGAAATGGGTAGAGGTATTAATTTAGTGATTAGATTATATTGAAGCAGCCCTTTTTAAAGCTTAGATTTTAACTATACTTGATGGACAATATATATTTTTGCTATGCCCAGTGTTTGATTTATAAAAAAAACATACCGATACATGTTTATGTAAACCTATTATTGAAGTCACTATCTGTTTTTTACTTATTCAGGTAGTCTTATGTCCAAAAGTTTGGAAAGGCAGAAATACAAATATTTTGAAAGCATATAGAACAAATAAAGGCCTAAATAGATCAGCCAATGAGCAAAAACTATATAACATTGACTTATGAGGAAGTTGCCACCTATACTTCATTTACACAATGGCATATATACCATACAGTGGGTTATTTTCCAGTGTGTAAAATTTCGCGTTATTCATTGGAAAAGGTATACAAAATATTTTGGGGGATTCAAAATTACATGTGTACAGTTTAATTGGCGGAATTTACTTTGGTGATTTTGTTCTTTCCGCAAAAATTTATACCTGGCGAAAATAACCCGCTATACAGTACTTTCATGTACGATGTTTGTATCATGTAAATAATACAAATATGAAAGTGCTGGATTTGTTTTGACATTGGATATTTGTTCAATTGCACAAAAACATATAGTTTCCTAAACTTTAACAAAAATGTTTAAATTTTGAAAATAAAGGATGCATGTTAATACATGTATCAGGGTCTCTCTTAGTTGTATAAAAACTATTTGCCTGTCTGGATATACTTCTGGTATTGTTTATTTTAAAGATTCAATGTTTAAGAAAGGCACAAGAAAAAAAACATAAAAATGTGCTGGAAAACTGCATAAATGAGTTTACCTGTAGAATACGAAAGAAAAAGTAAAACACATACTTTATTAAAAGAAATATTAAAAATTATCAGAAAATTATATATGTTCCGGACCATATGAGTATTTGGACCATACGCGTATGGTCATGACCATATGCGTATACTCATATGGTCCGACCATACGCGTATGGTCCGACCATACGCGTATGGTCCGACCGTACGCGTATGGTCGGACCATATGAGTATAATACTCGTTTGGTTATTAACGGGCCGGACCATATGAGTATTTGGACCATATAGGTATATTTATTTTTCCAAATTACATTATAAACGTTTCAATAATACAAGAACTTTATCTAAAAAAACAGTGATGGTTTAAAACATGACAATTTTTTAATTTTATAATAAAAAAAAACTACGTAAAAATTTAATATTGATGCCATAGTTAGTTTTCATCGCTAGTTACATTAGTGCATGTAGGCTTGGATGACATTCACTTCCACACGGTATCATAGCTTTTTGCATTTGCAAGTTTTGTGCACGATCTTTTTCATTTACACATTTTGTTTGCGAGTGAAAAACAAGCCTTTTTTGCAGCTGCGTACAGTGATACCGAGGTCTTTGGCAATTATGATGTCTACAGTGTTTTTAAGAAGCTCTAGATCTCAAATATCGTAAAATGGTTGACTGCAATACACCATCTTCACAACACAACTTAAATAAACTAATAGTATGCTACTTTCCAGTGACTTCTTATGTAACAGTTCATTAAGAAATTTTTGGAATTTGATTTTTTAGTCGACATATTGCCATTTACTCGTAATAACAAATCGGTTATGACCATCGGTAATGACCATCGGTATAAAATGTGTTTACTTTAAATTTGACAATTAAGTAAAATTAACAATGTGAAACTTCTTATTTTTATTTAGCTTATCTTTTTATTATAATATAACGATAAAATTACCTATATGATAGCGTCTTTTGAATGAACGGTCATACCATATGAAGAGTTTAGAAGTATTAAAAGTAAACTGTTACAGAGTGTTAATTACCCCGACCATACGCGTATGGTCCGACCATACGCGTATGGTCGGACCATATGAGTATATACCCATATGGTCATGACCATACGCGTATGGTCCAAATACTCATATGGTCCGGAACATATACAAAGGGGAGCAACTCAAGATAATACATTGTAACATTTATTTGAAATTTTATAGGAACTCTTCCGAGAACTCTTCATAACTATGCCCTTGCATTTATACAGATTCACCAATGTTAAGAAGATTGCATAAAGATTTCCAACAGCTTGTTATGGAACATGGAATTCCCTGCCTAAGTTTTGGAGAAATAGAGAAAACCCAAATAAGGACACCGAAACTGAAAATGCTCATAGTACCACCAGAATCTAGTGGTAAGAATGATTACAAGATTCATTTTATATACAGTACATATTACGGTATCCCTGTTTGTCTTTTTGAAAATTACTATGGATTTTCTACTCTAGAAAAGAATACTACAAATGTATAACTGTATTTGGAAAATAAAATTGAAAATGAAAATAGGGAATATGTCAAAATGACAACAACCCAACCAAAGAGCAACTAACAGCCTTAGGCCACAAATGGGTCTTCAAAGGCGTGAGAAAATCCTGTACCCAGAGGTGACCCTCAGCTGGCCCCTAAATGAAAATATGTACTAGTTCAGTGAAAATGGACGTCATACTTAACTCCAAAGCAGATAAATGAACTAAAATTAAAAAACATACAAGACTGACAGAGGCTCCTGACTTGGGACCAGCGCAAAACTGTGGCGGATTAAACATGTTTTGTGAGATCTCAACCCTTCCCCTATAACTCTTGCCAATGTAGAATAAAGAAACACACAGCAATACACACAGTAAAATTCATTTAAAAAGAAGTCCAAGTACGATGTCAGAACATCGGTATGTAACAAAAGAAACTAAGCAAAATGATATATAAATAAACAAAGGACTACTAGCAGTAACTGACATGCCAGCTTCAGACCTCAATAAATTTGATTGAAAGATTATGTCTTCAGCATATGAAAATCAAGTACAATACAATAAATGTGTTCGTTTCCGATGCCAAGACCATATGAGTGAATCAATATTGGTATCAAAATATGCAATCCTAAATGACCTGACAACAGTATCGTATCTATATCCCTTTTGAAATAAGTCTGTTAAAAGGTTTGGTTACCTATTGAGGTAAATGTGGACATTTGTGTGCTTTGTCAAGGATTAAACCATTAAAGATTGGGATGTGAAATACCTGAACATATAAGATGTCTGCATGTGGATTTATATTTACGATTGATGTCCTTGTACTGATGATAAACATTTAGTAAATTTTTTTACTTGTTTGTGATATTGAAAACCCAGGTGTAATAATTTTTCAGTAATACAGAGATTTCTTTCTTCAAGATATATTAACTCCATAAGATGGTGACAAGGGAAAGTCCTCATCTATAAACATGACAAATTGACAATTTGTCTGTGCTATATAGTTTTACCCTTGTCTGTCATTCCGTAATTCTGTCATTATGTCATTCCGCAACAAACCATTTTACAGAATTCTTTTCTATATGCCTTCAGATATTGGGCTAATTTTTGGTATGTGAGTTAACCATGATGAGTTACAGATCAAGTTTAAGTTTCGTTCCGGTTTGCTAATTTTTACCAACATTACGGGCTTTGGACTTTGATAAATGGTTGAAAAGCACAGTTTAACAGACTTTTTTTCTAAACGCTTTTAGATATTGGGATGATTTATGGCATGTGAGTTAACCAAGATGAGTTACAGATGAAGTTTAAGTTTTGTTCTGCTCGGCTATTTTTTTGTTGAAATAACGGGCTATGGACACTAATAAATTGTTAAAAATCAGTTAAATACAGACTTTTTTTCTAAACGCTTTCAGATATTGGGCTGATTTGTGGTATGTGAATTACCCATGATGAGTTACAGATCACGTATAAGTTTCGTTTCACCAAAATTAAGGGTTTACAACTTTGAAAATTGTTGAAAATCACAGTTATACAGTCTTTTTTTCAATACGCCTCCAGATTTTAAACTGATTTTTTATATGTGAGACTACCATCATGTTTGTGTCCACATGTGTTATTTAAATTGTAGATTTTTCAACTTTTTGAGACGGGGCCATTTGTGTCGCTTTGACTTATATAGTTTTATTCAAGCATCACCAATGAGTCTTTTGTTGAAGAAATTTGTGTCCAACATACAAAATTATAAGCTTGGTATCTTTGATTAGTTTATCTATCTATCCATCTACCAAGCATTTGACTGTTGTTTTTTGAGATCAGTATATGTTAGCATAAGCAACCTTTAGATTTTGAATATTTTCCATTTAGTCACCCAATAGTTTGAATGAACAAAAGACAAACCGGGTATAGATAAGACAAATAACTACAAACAATAGACCATCAACACTAAACACTTAAAGTAAATAAGAGACACCGATCACCAAAAAATGCACTGGCAACATCAGAGAGTGAAGAGAACTTGCTTCTTTCAAGACACTTGCTAAGAAAACAATTTTGATATGAAGACAAGCTTTGTTTCAACCTTTTTTTTGTTTGATATTTCTCACATGAGGCATTTGCTTAATTTGCCTCCATTTAGTTACTGTTCTGGTTTCAGAACTAATCAAGGTAGAAATTAAATAAGAAATTTTACACTTTTAAAGTCTGTCACTGCTCATATTGAGTGCGATTTATTTCTTTAAACTTGATATTTTGTGAATGTTACAAGCAAGTTTTCTTTAAATTTACCATACCAGACATAAAGCGACCACAAAAATCTAATTGCTGACAAATTTTATAAGCCTAATTATAGTTTTTCTGACGGCCCATTTTTCTGACCTGTGTTTGAATGTTTTCTAAAATATATTCTGTTTTGTTCTTTTAAACAATTTCAATATGCATACAATGAGCATATCTGGCAGAGCTGTTTATTGAAAACTAGGAAACACTGACATTTCGGGTTGAAATCAAATAAAAAAACTAAGAAGCCAAATTATGTCAGGTGGGAAATTTAATTAATTTATTGAAGAATCCAATCAGAGCTGAGGCATACAAATCATAAAAAATGACATATGTAAATCCAGTTAATTTATTTGTGTATCCTTACATAGGTTATACATATTATTTTCATTAGATAAACTGACTGACAATAAAGTTAGTTGTTATGATTAAGAAAACAGACACTATTTGAAATTAACATTAAAAATGTTTTCATCCTAGAAGTATTTCAATGTCTAAATATTGTCAAAATATATTTTAACCAGTGGTAATCTTTGTTTTATTTGAGAACTAAGAAAATTCTGTTCTATTAACTATTAGATTATTCTCTGAACATTTTTTGTAGATCCTGGTATTGGAGAATTCCATGCTATGAAAACCAGTCATCTGAACATATGTAAACCTTGGGATAGAGACTCAGAACTTTACACAGAAACACTTAAATTTATACGAAGATGTCTACTTCAGGGCAGGATAGAAAACATTCTCAAAGCTGGAATGACATTCAAAGACTCTGATAGATAACAGTGTGGACAGAGACAACACCATTCACTGTGCAATTCATTTGTCATATCTCATTCCTGATTCATTAATTCATACCTAATCCTTCGAAGGTTTTATCATAAGAGGTGTAGTTATCTAGTTGAAAGATGTTAGAAATATTTGTTGTTTTATTTAATAAAGGGCATTGACTTGAGGCATTATGTTTTATTCCTGATGTTTTGCTAAGATGTTTTATTCATTGCAGTCTGGTTATCACCAAGATGTACTTTCATACCCTGGCTCCAACTATCTTTTTCCCGTGTCATCTTATGAAATTTCCATCTCATTTTTCTCAGGATTTAGAAATCACACATTCTGAAAGTCGCTTTCAAGGCTAGTTAAATTTTTGTTTACAAATACTTATATATATCCTTTAACAGAATGACCATGTAAGAATTTTTTATCAAGCTTCTAGTAAAAATGCTGTACACTGTGAATGTATTTTCGCATTTATTGCTCATCAACTCCCTGTTTTAATTTTATATATTTACACATGTAATGACCCTGTATTAAATTTTCATCTAATTTTTCTAGGAAACTACATATAAAAACTACATGAAAAAAGAAATGACAATATGGCCTTTAATTGGGTCAAATATGAGTCCAAAATGAAAAAAATGCCTTACATATTTCTAGATTTGTCCTAACTGCACTATTCTACAAGGTGTTCCTGGAAATAAAAGCAAATCTCATTTTTAACGATTTATCATTGGAACAAATCACTATAACATTTTCATATGCTATAAAACTTCTTCATTTTACTTGGTTAACATCATGAACTTTCAATTATATTATATGTTCACAGTGCAATTTATTCCTAATGCATCTTACTCCTAAGTTAATTGACTCATACCTAGTCATGGATGATTTGAATAAAGGTTTAAAAGTTATTAGTTATCTACCTGGGTCCTGGTAGTTGAAAAAGATAGCTAAATTTGTTTGTTTGTTTGATTGATAAAATGTTGTAAGGCATAGTGTGTTATCTATAATGATGTTATTTTGCTTTATTCATTGTAGTTTGTTTTGGTTATTGCTAATATGTACCTATTTTAATTGCTTTAGCATGTTTTATAGTTTTTACAAGCAAAATGGTTTGCAAAGGATTTCTTTGTCTGAAGTCCAATTCTAGCTTGTTGCAAGGTATGACTAGTTTTATGTTGTGGTCATTTTTTAAATTAATAAATGATAGTCAAAGTTATTTATGAAAATTAACAAATTATAATTAGATTTATATTCTTATTTTATTTTTGTTTATATTAACTTTATTTTTACCTGAGTTTACCTGTAAAATAAATGTGTGAAAAAGTAAATAATTTTAATCACTAAATCCCCGCAAACGTAATGCACCCAATCATTATATTATAAAACTGGGTCAAATGCCAATAAGTAATTTCATAATATTTATAACATTATTTAGAAATAAATAAAAGAAATAGTAATATGCTCGTTTATAGGATTAAACACAAATTCCAGTACTATTAAAGCATTCTGTGTTGGTACCAGCTGACAAAGCAGTCAACAATGTGGTAGTGTTATGACGTAAATACTACACAGAAGTTTTTGAGAATGAAATTATAAATTCAAATACATTCAAGGCTGTATGCTCCACAGAGATTCATAAAGTAAATAGTCATGTCACTACCACAGCTCAGCTTAAGGCCTCCTCGAAAAAAAATTGAAGGTCACCACTATGTGTAGGTTACCAAAACCTGTAAATATTGTTCCTTCTCGGCCTAAAGTAAGTGTTATACTACTTTTTGTTCCGTGCTTTTAACAACGAGTTCATTATATACTATCAAAGAACTTATCTTTAATTTCTGTCATAGATTATATAAAAACAGTGGAATTTAGGGTTTTTGGAGTGGATTCTTTGGAAGTTTTAGATAAATGATAATGCTTTTGATGATCCTTTTGATTCGGTTGAAAGATTTGCATTTTCCACTATTTTATACTAAACTTCCACACAATCTTAATAAACAAAAATCTTCCTATCGAATCAAATATATATATATAGTTAGTTGTATTATAAATCTGGTTGCAAATTTGTTTGCTGCTACTCATTAAAAGCCATGTATGTTTTTTTAAATTTTAGTTCATTTATATGTTTTGGAGTTATGTGTGTCAATCATTTTCTTGAACTAGTACACATTTTGTTTAGAGGCCAACCTCTGGGTGCAAGATTTTCTCGCTATGTTGAAGACCCTTTGGTGACCTTCAGCTGTTTTCTGCTCTTTGGATGGATTGTTGTTGACACATTCCCCATTTCCATTGTCAATTGTATTAATAAACTTACTGGAGGAGTGATGAAATGATAAAGGCACTTAATTTTCTCCGCTTTATGTAAATTTCTGCAATAATTTTTATCAACAGATTGTTGGTATACAAATGTGCACAAATTGTGCCCCTTCAATAGCAGAATTGTTTCTTTACTCCTATGAATACAGTTTATGGCAAATTCAATAAAGCTTTCAACAGTCTTAATTCCATTAAATTGATAAAATTCAACAACGTTATCCTGACGATGTTTTTCTCTAAATAATCAAAAAAACTCTAAATATACTGCTGAAATGTACCCAAAAGAAACTCACTTTAAATATATCAAATATTGACAGCAACTACTGAACTTTCCTAGATTTTGATATTTCAGTTTTACACCAGAAAATTTGCACAAGATGTACGACAAAAGGGATGATTTTCGTTTTCTATGGTTATTTTTTCCTTATAGACCAGTGGTGTTCTTTTGGCACCTTCTAACGTTGTCTTTATATACCATATTGTTGCTATGGTTGTGTCTGTGGTGACGTTTTGGATTTCAATGAGCGTAAATAGTTATTAAAGGTACCAGGATTATAATTTAATTTGCCAGACGCGCTTTATTTATGTTTAACTAGTGAAATATTAAATCATGGATTTCATTAACACAAATTACTCAAAATCTTTTCTAAATTCTTCCATAGATACGAAGAATTGGTCTGCAAGTTTGGCTACACCTAAAACGATATTGGTAAACTTATCAGACCTTTAAACAGATTTAATCTAAAAGGTTACATATTCAACACTGTAATTACAATATTTTGATTATTGTTTTAATGGTATAAATATTGATTTGTAATCAATAAATTAAAACCAAACTAAATATTACACATTTTTTACTTTCACGATACTATAATCTGTCCAAACCTATGGTTTGGTATTGCACAAAGTAGTGTTTCTCTGACTGTTAAAGACGTCTTTTTTCACCAGATCCATTGGATGTTGGATGTGTACCGATTGATATTTAACTCTTATATACATGATTTGTTTTAGGGCTTTTAGTTGTAATTGGCTTTGAACTAGCTGTCGTCAGTAACTGCTAGTACTCTCAGTTCTGTACTTAGTGTCTTTTTGTTGAAGGGATGTATAAGTACCCGTCCATGTCCACCCTGTTTTTTTAGATGTGTTTCTATTTGTATCCATCTGATGAGTAAAGTAATTTTCAACTGATTTTTATATGATTGCAAAAAAACATTTTTCGTCATATAATGGCATCATGTCGTCGTGGTAGTCTGCGTTGTCTGCATCATCGTCGTCGTCGTCTGCGTCGTCCGAAGACGCATTTAGTTTCCAGAAAATAACTTTAGATTTAGTGAATGGATCTCTATGAATTTTTACCAGAAGGTTCAATACCACTAAAGGCAGGTTGGGATTGATTTTGGGGGTTATGCTCCCAATAGTTTAGGAATTAGGGGCCCAAAGTAAGCATTTTTTTTAGTTTTCGAACAATAGCTTGTGTTTCTAAGTGGGTGAATCCCTCTGCAATTATACCACAAATCTCCATTTCATTAAGGGATGGTCAATTATGACTTTGGGGGGTTATGGCTCAAACATTTTTGGAATTATGGGCAAAAACAAGGGGGAAACAAGGTTTTTTCTGGTCAATGGACAATTAAGACAATTTAAAAGCAGTGTAAGTGAGGTAATTAAAAAACAGTTAACATACAATGTGTGGTATGTTTGGATTTACCTTCCTTACACTATTTGTAAATAATGTATTAAAGGTTTTGGACTTATTGCAAAAAAAGGGGGTGGTAGTAGTTTTCAATTTTTTTTCCAAGTTTCTCAAATATCAATTTTCTGAAAAGTTTGAAGAAAAAATCTATAATTGCACAATGTTGCATAATAGATTGTAAGATCTTGACATTTGTTTTTTGTCAGAAACTCATATTTTGTCAAGAATTTGATCACAATCCAAATTCAGAGCTGTATCAAGCTTGAATGTTGTGTCCATACTTGCCCCACCTGTTCAGGGTTCGACCTCTGTGGTCGTATAAAGCTGCACCCTGCGGAGCACCTGGTTTTAGTTTGGTTTATGTTGTACTGTTACAGCACTGTCCCAGGTTAGGGGAAGGATTGAGCGGTCACAAACATGTTTAACCTGCCACATTCTTGATGTGCCTGTCCCAAGTAAGAAGCCTGAAGTTCAGTGGTTGTCGTTGGTTCATGTCTGTCATATTTGTTTTTGTAAATTGTTTTGTTATGAATTATGCCGTTAGGTTTCTCAATTGAATCAATTCATATTTTCATGTCCAGGCCTTTTATAGCCGACCATACGTAATGGTCTTTTCTCATTTATGAATGCCGTAATATTGCCAATAATTGCTTACTTCCACTTCATTTCAACTTTGTGGCCGGTGGGGGGAAATGTAACAAAAGCGTCATACAACAAGTCAACTATTGACCTACCATTTAATTGCAGCTCTGGTCCTTTACATATATATAGAATATTGGACTTCCTATGGTTTAATATCCCGAATAGTCTCTTGTCATATTAAAATGATTATATTATTTCCGTAGGAATTATTTCCCTTAGCAAGGATTTGTATAGTGTATAGTTTCTATATAAATCCTTGTCCTAAGGTTGGACAAAGTCTACCATGTGCTTTGTTTTGATTGGCTGCAATCCTTGGTAATACTCTTAAACTTCAATTATTCTTTTTTTATACGCTCGTCTAAGACGGAACGTATTATGGTATACCGTTGTCCGTCCGTCGTCAATATTTCGGACAGTAACTAAAAAACGCTTCCACCAACTTTTATGAATCTTTGTTGAATTGTTTATATCTATTGACGTAAGCTCCCTTTCGATTTTTATAAATTTCAGATTTTTCGTTTCCATGTTATGAAGTTTTATCCTTAAAAAAAGGGGGATTTTCCAGTTTTCGGACAATAACTCAAAAATGCTTCCATCAACTTAAATGAAACTTCGGTGAATTGTTTATATCTATTGACGTATGCTCCCTTTCTATTTTTATAAATTTCAGATTTTACGTTTACGTGTTATGAATTTTTATGCTTAAAAAAGGGGGGATTTTCCAGTTTTCGGACAATGACTCATAAACACTTTTACAAAATTTTGTGTAACTTTGGTGAATTGCTTATATCTGTTGACTTAAGCTACTTTTCGATTTTTATAAATTTCAAATTTTTCGTTTGCATGTTATGAAGTTTTATCAGTAAAAAAAGGGGGATTTCCAGTTTTCGGACAAGAACTAAAAAATTCTTCCAAAAACTTTATTGAAACTTTGGTGAATTGTTTATATCTATTGACGTATGCTCCCTTTCGATTTTTATAAATTTCAGATTTTACGTTTCCGTGTTATGATTTTTTTATGCCAGAAAAAGGGGGAATTTTCCAGTTTTCGGACAATGACTCAAACACTTTTACAAAATTTTACGAAACTGTGGTGAATTGTTTATATCTGTTGACTCAAGCTACCTTTCAATTTTTATAAATTTCAGATTTTACGTTTTCCAATTATGAATTTTTATACCTAAAAAGGGGGGATTTTCCCAGTTTTTGCAACGAGCGAATCATGCGCTTATAGCACAGCTCTTTATTAGTAATTGTCCTGAAATTAGGAAACTATCAATGTAAAACGTTCTTCTGTCACTTTGGAAAGTCGAAAACTAGGTGATTTTTTTCATGTACAACAAACTGTATTTGGAATGCAGGTTGCTTGCAAGGTATAGACAGAGTTCGACTGATCTTATGGTTCATTGGTCAAAATTAAGTTTCCGCAGGTTGGTCTGTTTCTCGGATACTAATATGTCAACTATATTTGGTGTATCAAAATTATGATTGTTCGGTGTATGTATCCGTCTTGAAGGTTTTATCTGACCCTTATCTCGTTGTCATAGTTCATTGGTTATTGTTAAGTTATCGTGATCTGCTTCGTTGCTTATATACTATAAATAATTTGTCAACTACTAGTATAATGTAATGTCATTGTCCATTGGTTAACATTAAGTTTCCATGGTTAAGTCTTTTTCTCTGATACTATAATCAACTGATTTACTCGTTTTGGTGTACTTTGTACATATCTGTCAGAGTTCGTCTTCCTTGACCTCATTTGCATGGATTGTTGATAATAAAAAATAAGATGTGGTATGATTGCCAATGAGACAACTGTCCACAAGAGTCATTATAATTAAGTCTTTCAACATAGTCGCACTTCAACATCCTTTGTAACCCTCTGTAGTTTGAATAGTGATCATTTTGTGTTATAAATTTGGCAGTTCTTCTGAACAAACTTAAAATCCCTATTAAAAGTCAAAAAAATAAAGTGTTGCTCAGGCTTTAGTTATCTATGTTATGCATTGTTATTTTTATTTTTCGTCGTCTGCCTTTTTTTGTCATGGCATTGCCAGCCTATATTGACTTATGAGTTTGGATATCCCTTTGGTATCTTTTGGCTCATTACAGAGTACAAATCATCCAAATGGGTCGAAATGAACACACACAGAACTGTCAACAGTTTTTCTTCAAAAATTTTATTTACACGACCTCTGGCGTACTGGTAAACTTATAAAGTATCATGACATGAAACAAAACTAAATTATTTATCTACAAGAAATTATTTTAACCTTCTTTAAATAATCTGACACCCATAAAAAGTCACATTTATCTCAATTGATATGTTTTATACTGTATATGATTTGATCATTATTTCTATTATTCAGCAAGTTTCGATGATGAACACCATACTCAGATAAAATATCGATAGTATCACCCTGAAAGTCCGCTACAAAAATATGTCCGTAATTATCTACTGTTATACTTTTTAAATTCTACATCCGATTGCTAAAATTTCCCAAGAATGACGCCATGTTTGTCGGCGATGACAACATTGTCTAAGCGTAATGAAAAAAAACATAATTTGAGTAATTCGTTTCTGTAATAAATATATTTTCACAATTAAAATTGTTAGTATTCTGCAGTTTGTTTTGGGATCTGTAATTTTTATTTCGTTTTGAACACCTTCTTTTTCGGATATTTCACAAAATACTTGTTCCTCTTTATTATACACAATCAAATTCCCATTTTGAATGAAAAAACCTACGAAGCCATTTTGAAATGAAACTTTGTACTCTTCCTGGTATTGAGTATTTACTATCTTCACTGCAGACTGTCCAGTCCAGAACCATAAATCATCTGCAGATTTCCTAAGCATTCTCATGCTTTCGACTGGTGGTGTAAAAGTAGAAGAAACAGTCCCATTTCGATTATAGAGACTGACTAAATTCTCCTTGAATATCCACATATTATCGTTATTGGCTGCAACTATATCTATGACATCATTTTGAAGTGTAAAGCTATGTACTTTTTCTGCTTTGGCTGGGAAAGTACCAGGCATTGGCAGTTCTGGGTACGAAAGAGTAGTAATATTTTCCTTTACACTAGCATTTACCTTTCCAAACAATTTTTATACGCCCGTCAAAATTTTGACGGGACGTATTATGGTATACAAATGTCCGTCTGTCCGTCCGTCTGTCCGTCTGTCTGTCCGGCGTAAACATGTCGCACCGTAACTTGAGAACGACTTATCCAAATTTCATGAAACTTAGTATAGTTGTTTCTTATGATACTCAAGTGATCTGTATACTTTTTAGTGAAAATAAGATTAAAACTTTTTGAGTTACGGCACTTTGTGACTAAAACAGGGGTGTGTTTTTTTCACATGTCGCACCGTATCTCAAAAACGATTCTTGATTATGGCTTAAAACTTTAAACACTTCTTAGTTATATTAATCTTAAGATCTGTATACTTTTTGGTGATGATTCAAAATTTCATTTTTGAGTTATTGACTATTTTGTAAAAAAAGGTGGAGGGTTTTTTACATGTCACGCCATATCTCAAAAACGATTTAGGATTATTGCTTAAACCTTTACACATGTCTTTGTTATATTAATCTAAAGATCTGTATACTTTTTGGTGATGATTCAAAATTTCATTTTTGAGTTATTGAGTATTTTGTAAAAAAGGGGGAGGTTTTTTTTTACATGTCGCACCGTACCTCAAAAACAATTTATGATAATTGCTTTAAACTTTACACACTTCTTTGTTATATTAATATCAAGATCTGTATACTTTTTGGTTTTGATTCAAAATTTTATTTTAGTGATATTTAGTTTTTTGTAAAAAAAAAAAAGAGGGGGGGGGGGGGGGGTTCACATGTCTCGACGTATCTGAAAACCAATATATGGTTATTGCTAAAAACTTTCTCGGAAACTATTTATGATTATTGCATGAAACTTCCACACCAGACGTCGGGCGTATCATGCGCTCATGGCGCAGCTGTTTATTCTATGTTAGCTTTATTGAATTCACCCCTTTCGTATTTTATATCATGTAAAGAAGTTAAGGAACTTGTCGCTTTGTTCAGAACTTTGTCAAGGTGACTACCGATGCCAAAAAAATTCTCTGGTAAATATTTATCAGCATACCAGGTAATGATGACCTCTGTTGTCTTAATGAGACCAGCAAATGACAGCTGTCTGTTTCGATTTCATTCAAGTATGTGCCAATCACTTTACAGTCGATCTTTTTAATGTTGTCTATTGAAGCCAAGTTTTTGTTCGTCAGGATATCGACGGTAGTACAAAAAACATCTTTAATACTTATAGCGTGATCTATAATATTTTTCTTCACTATGCTACAGTGTTTGTGAAAATTATGTTCTTCTTGTCTAACCAACTGTTCTGTATTTTTTAGAATCGATATTCTTGATTTCAAGCTTGCTGTTCTTATCAGTAGCATTTTCTTCCTAGTCTGAATTAACAGCGTCAGGTTTTGAACATTATGACATCGAAGTTCTGTTTCTGAGCACTCACTACACAACAATATATTACAAGGTTTACATAGTAAACTCAGCTCTTTCCTATGTTCCTTACATTCATTTGCTGAACTATCATCATGTGTGTCCAACTGATGATGATCATATTTCAATTTCTCAAGCGAGTGTGATAATGTTACGCTTAGTTTTATTTTCTTTTGATAGTCGCTACAGTTGGTGCATAAATTTATTTTACAGTCTAGACATGTAGCTACTGCAATATTTTCCTCCAAACAAAGTTCGCACATATCATTTAATTCATTGTCACTTTGAGATCGTTCAAATTTGAACGGATAAGATTTTAAACCAATTACCCCTTCGTCTGGTATAGGAACTTTTGTCCTACATTACGGACATGTCAAATAGCTATCATTAGTATCCAGTTTTTCGAGACAGGGTGTGCAAAAAGTATGGAAACAGTCTTAGGGTCACGGTTTTGTGTACGGAGACAAGCAAATCCCACATTTTGTTTCAATTTCAGAATAGTTTTCTTGCGCAATATTAACTTTATCGATCTATGCAGCTTAGCCACATGTAGAGCAGGATCTGCTTACCCTTCCGGAGCACCTGCGATCACCCCTAATTTTTGGTGGGGTTCGTGTTGCTTATTCTTTAGTTTTCTATGTTGTGTCATGTGTACTACTGTTGGTCTGTTTGTCTTTTTCATTTTTAGTCATGGCGTTGTCAGTTTATTTTTGATTTATGAGTTTGACTGTCCCTCTAATATCTTTCGTCCCTCTTTTAGTAATAATACCAAACAAAGAAGTTCAAAATTTGTATTTATGCAAGATTTTGCTTTTCATTTAATGAATATGAGTAAATGGAGATGTTGGGTTTATAGTTTCAAATTGAAAACTTCTGAACACATATTACCATTGGAAAAAGTTTGAAAAACAAAAACGGTTACTACAATGACTACGTAAAATACAAGGCAATAGCATATGAACGAAACAAAGTGGAAAGATAAATTGGTAACAAAGACACCACTTCCTGATCTTCCATGTATTCGATGATGATGATGATGATGATGATGATGATGATGATGATGATGATGATGATGATGATGATGATGATGATGATGATGATGATGATGATGATGATGATGATGATGATGATGATGATGATGATGATGATGATGATGATGATGATGATGATGATGATGATGATGATGATGATGATGATGATGATGATGATGATGATGATGATGATGATGATGATGATGATGATGATGATGATGATGATGATGATGATGATGATGATGATGATGATGATGATGATGATGATGATGATGATGATGATGATGATGATGATGATGATGATGATGATGATGATGATGATGATGATGATGATGATGATGATGATGATGATGATGATGATGATGATGATGATGATGATGATGATGATGATGATGATGATGATGATGATGATGATGATGATGATGATGATGATGATGATGATGATGATGATGATGATGATGATGATGATGATGATGATGATGATGATGATGATGATGATGATGATGATGATGATGATGATGATGATGATGATGATGATGATGACATATTTTCGCCAATAAAATTTTCAGTATTCTGCAGTTTGGTTTTAGAGTCTTCGATTCTTATTTTGTTTCGAGCACCTTCTTTTTCTGTTACCTCATAGAAAACTTCTTCGTCCTTATTATACACGAGAAAATTGCCATTTTGAATGAAACATCCAACAAGCCATCTTCAAATGTACCCTTCCTAAATCTGTGTGTTTACTCTTATTACTGCACTGTCCAGTCCAGAACCATAATTCATCTGCAAATTTCCTGAGCATTCTGTTGCTTCCGTCTGGCGGTGTTAAAAAAAGAACACAAAGTTCAATAGCAATTATAGAGACTTACATCGGAATCCTCCGTGAATATATACGTCTTGCCGTTATTTGCGGCAACCACATCTTCGATATTTTCTGCAAGTGTGAAACTATGTTCTTCTTTTGCTTCAGGGAATATTTCAGGCATTAGCAATTTTCTATATACAGGGGTTATAACATCTTCTCTTGCACAACCATTAGTTGTCCAAATATTTTTTTAATTGTCGCTTTATTGAATTCGCCACTTTCGTATTTCAAGTCATTTAAAGAAGTTAAAGGCCTTCTCGTTTTGTTGAGAACTTTG
Organism: Mytilus edulis; assembly: GCF_963676685.1. Classification (NCBI taxonomy): domain Eukaryota; kingdom Metazoa; phylum Mollusca; class Bivalvia; order Mytilida; family Mytilidae; genus Mytilus; species Mytilus edulis. The sequence goes on from NC_092347.1 coordinate 58,155,018, forward strand.
TCAAGGTGAATAGCTATGGTATAAAAATCTTCCGTAAACTGTTTACCTGAAGACCTGGTTTTGAAATCCTCCGTTGTCTTGATGAGACCAGCGAGTGACATTTGTTCTGTTTCTATCTCATTTAAGTAAGTTTCAATCACTTTTACATCTTTCTTTTTAGTGTTGTCGATTGTTGCCAAGTTTATGTCAGTATATCGACGGTATTGTAAAAAATATAAGAATGAAACAAAGTGGAAAGATAAGTTGGTAGCAAAGACACCACTTTCTGACCTTCCACGTATTTGCGAATTGTCTTCAATATACAAAGATTATGGAAGCATTTTTGGATTATAATTCTTCTATCAGGATATACTTTATGGAATAACCGTTTCAGAGATGATATTCGATATGTTCCTTACGGCGTAACTACAATCCCCTTCCCTTTCATGAATGTGACCTACCGGATTAAACTTTTTACCGGATTTGTTATAACATGAGCAACACTACGGGTTCCACATGTGGAATAGGATCCGCTTACCCTTCCAGAGCACATGAGATCACTCCCAGTTTTTGATGGGGTTCGTGTTGCTTATTCTTTAGTTTTCTATGTTGTTTCATGTGTTCTTTTGTTTGTCTGTTTGTCTCTTTCATTTTTAGCCAAGGCGTCAGTTTATTTTTGATTTATGAGTTTTAGTGAATATGTATTTTAATATCTAACGTAGCCAACGTAACACCTTTTTTATTTCGTCGTTAAGTTGTTTTATACGTCATTAATTTCTTTATAAAAATATGAAATAAACAATAAAAGGTTAGATCTTATACGTTTGCATTATCATAATAATGATAACATGAAGATGTTATTTTTACAGATCAGCTAAATTATCTATAGTAAAGGATCCTACAAATTAATGTAAGATACAGTCAGAGAAATAATTACATTTATAAGTACGTCTGAACCATTGACTACTCTACAACAGATTAATTCATCAGATAACCAGCAGTGATGGTGATACATTTTTTTTTGTACATGGAGGTGTAAATTCTGTATATACAACTCGTCTAAACATCAACCCAACAATGTTAGATCTATAAATTTACAGATCTGACATTGTTGGGTTGATGTTTAGACGAGTTGTATATACAGAATCATCAATGTACACAGCCATGTATCACCATCACTGCTGGTTATCCGATGGATTAATATGTTGTAGAGCTGTCATTCGTTCAGACGTTCTTATATATATACATGTATGTCTTTGTTTGGTTATGGAGTCGTAGTACTGTCAGACTGTTGATGTAGGTTTTTGGGAAAGGGGGGGGGGGGGATTGCTTTCTTTCCCTAACTGGCTTCCCATTTAAACATTCAAGGCTATTATGAGACTCACTGTATTTAAATTAACTTATTTTAATCAATTTCGGCAAATTTTTACAAATGCTTTATCTCAAACCAGCACATTTTGCTGTTCAGAAAAAATTTTGAGGCTTCAAAATCAGAAAATCACTTTGGACTCAGACTCCCTAAAAAGATGAATACATTAGAATAGTACCACTTCCTTAAACATACTATGAGCAATAATGAATTGAAGAAGGTGGTCAGTACACAAAATCAGAAAAGAAAAAAAAAAGTGGTAACTAACATCTGAATATGATAAATATGACCATTTAATTTAATTTAAAAAAATTGGGGCGGGGGGGGGGGGAGTGAGTCAGAAGGATTTGAAAATGAACATCCTGGCTTGGTTAGTGCTGAAAATTCATGAACTTGAATAAAACAGGATGGAAACATATTTTGAAATGAATAAAAAAAAATGCAGGAAAAGTTAATACTACATGTATTTTAAGTGAAAAATCCTGTGGCAAAAAAATAAACAAGGCAGAGGCTATGTTACAGATGGTGATAAAAAAATAGCTAGTCTGAATCTGGATTTTTATTTTTTTAGCTTTCTTGATGGCAAAAATGGCTTTGTTCCAGACCATATATGAGTATTTGGACAATATGATTAAGAGATACATTTGTAACACCTGAAGAACAACTTTGAAAATAATTTCTTTTTCATGTTTAGTTTGCTACTGATAGTTATTCTCATTTTTTAGGCAGTTAACATACCGGTACACATAGTCAAGGGTTAAATTTTTCAGACATCATATTATACTTTGTTAAACCTTTATTGAATGTTACTAAATTTTGACAGAAGCCTCATCTGCATAATTTGAATTTCTTATTTAATATTCCTATCATTGTCTATATTGGATTGATAAATAAATAGTCAATATAACACTTTAACAGTGACAGCAGTAAGGGAAGGTGTGACACACAATTTCACAAGGAACTCTATAAAAAAATAATGATACATTGTACTTCCTTTCCTTTGAGATGTCAAAGGAATATTTTTGCCATAATTACCTTTGTCCATGCCACAGTGGCATCAAAAAGTCTAATGACCTATATTCAATGTGTTTTCTTGTATCAATCTGGTACACAAAAGATTACCCACACTGTCAATGTCTAATACTGATACAGTCATACTGTTATATTGCATCAAGAATAGTAAGCTGTACAACTTTGCAAACATGATAATGCTTGATTGATAAAAAATACAAAATGTGTATATTCTTCTTAGTATAATCATCTATGAAGTTTTTATTCTAATCAATTGAGGAAGGATTGCCTCCCCTGACTCACTGTGAGACAATATTGCAAAACTATGTACATGTACATGTATGTATACACAAAAAAATTACATCATGTAAAAAACAACTGTATTCTATCAATGTTGTTTGGGATAGGATTTCTATACATATGTATAGGCTGAGCCTTTATCAATTTCCTTTGTTTTAAACAATAAAATCTTTGGATAAATTAATGTAATCTATATCACTTTTGAATCAAATTTTCTAAAAACAAATCCAGAAAGAAAAAAACTGAAAAAGATTAAAAATCAAGGAGAAAGTTAGTCAATTTCCAGAGACTTCTGTTTTAACCCAATTTATTGACGGTATAAGCATAGACATACATTATGTACATAAGGGGGGTTAAAGGTAAGTCTAGAATATCTATGTATTTTACAAAAATCTTTGTATTATATTTTAAACTGTTTACATGTACAGTGATTCATGATTTTCGGACGCTTGTCTAAAGAAATAATTACCCCTTTCCCCTGGTACACACTGCTGAACACAGCAAACTGGATTGGTGAAAATTATCTATAAAAATGTGTGACCTTCAATAGATTTTCACCTGTTTGATATATTGAAGTCCTATATTGAAGAATTTTGCAATCTAAAGATTCAAATTCCATTATAATTAATCAGGCTTCCATTTACTTCCCCATGCCATTAATTGAAACGAATGATAGGGTGTAAAAATCCATTTGTTGATATATTGTTGAAGATAGTGTTTGTTGCAAGATAGATAAAATTTATTATTATGATTAACAAAACCTAGAACAGATGTCATTACTGACATTAAGTCTCCGCCACATCTTGGTCTTTTTGATCTTTGGATCATATTTTGGTGATTAAAAAGTCTGTGGGATACATTTAAGGAATTAAACTAGTTTAAGTGGAATAGAATTGATAATTTCTTGAGATAAATAATAAAATATTCTTAGTCATGTTAGTCTAGACTGCATCATGTAACACAAAATATTTTATTGACTGGCCAGAAATCAGTTTAAAGAAAAAGAAAATCATCTGTAGGGCAACTTTTTATGACTTTTTTGCAGTTAACATTTAGTTACTGTCTTGGCACAAATTTTTATGATTGAGAGATAATGTGACAAAAGTCACAGAATGTGATTGTGAGACAAATTGATAAATTCATTCATTGGTGGTATTACCATCTGGCTGCGGTTGCAGTGGCAGCATACAATATATAAATATGTATAAACATGATAAATAGATAATAGGAAGATGTTGTGTGAGTGCCAATGAGACAACTCTCCATCCAAATAACAATTTATAAAAGTAAACCATTATAGGTCAATGTATGGCCTTCAACACAGAGCCTTGGCTCACACCGAACAAAAAGCTGTAAAGGGCCCCAAAATTACTAGTGTTAAACCATTCAAACGGGAAAACCAACGGTCTAATTTATATAAAAAACGAGAAAAGCTTTATATTTCAGAGGGTAAGTGACTATATAGTTTGTAGATGTATGACTTATGTTAAGATTAGTTTCCCTCTGCCATATGTCCATTGTACATGTACTTGACCTGATTTTCCTTGATCAGTGACTGCTTAAAAATCCCTACTTTTTTGTCATGTGAATGTTTCACTCATTATGAGTGATATGATAACCATGTTTGATATATAGGTTCCTTGTAAAGTTTTCATGTTCATCAGTCATGGTTCACCTGACCTTGACCTCATTTAATGGATCAATGATCAAGGTTAAACTAAATGTATGTGATAATGGTAGTTCATTTCTCAAATACTGTAAGCAGTACATGTAGGTCCACAATATTTGGTGTATGGAATGTTGTTAGGTTGTACACATCAGTTTTGCAGGTTTCATTTGACCTTGACCACATTTTCACAGTTCACTGGTCAATGTTACATATTATGTATTTGTGTTTTGGTCTGTTTTCCTAATACTATAAGCTACATATAAAATGCCTTGGTGTGATGACAAATGTAAGACAATAAAAGTGACTTGATATATGATAAATCAATAAAAAAAAACAACAGCCACTGAATTTCAGGATCCTGACTTGGGACAAAAACATACAGAATGTGGCAGGGTTACACATGTTTGCAACTGATCAACCCTTTCTTTGCCTTGCACAGTGATGTAAAAGCAGATCATAAGGTCCGAGACCACAATTATTTTGTAGTGCATTTCTTTTAGAACATAAATGAAAATTTAAAAAAATCCCACCTGCGCTTTCTCAATGAAATTTTTACAGTGTGTTGTACTACTTTTGGGACAAATTATATCAAAATTATAGAACCTTTTTCAACTGGACCAAATCACAACTTTCCTTTAAAATTCTGGACCCAAATTTTTTTACAGTGTAATTTCATACCCCCCCCCCCCCCCCCCCCCTTACTTGCCATTTGAGGCATAAAACATGGAGAAATACATTTGGAAGGGATATAAAAAATATTGGCAAGTAACCCGCTGTCAACACTAGGGACTATATTCGTGGACAACGAAAATCAAGGGATGACAATTGTGGTCTCGGACCATAAGAACAAACTGTTAAAATCAATTTGAAAAGGGTTTAAATCAGATCAACACAAGCACAAAAAATCAAGAAACAAAAAGATAATCAGACAAACGACACAAACCACAAATGTTAATCTATGAGAAATCACTGTTACTGAAACCCAGTTCAAAACCAAGTAAAGAGTAACTAGATTACTATGACTTTTTAATGGTTATGTTTTGCATCATGGATCAATGAATCTGAATCAGTGTGTCGGTCTTGTAAAGAACAGGGTTCATATTCCTATTGCATTAGTGTGTTCAAATCCTGAATATGAATTTAACTTTCCATTGGACATTAAATAGCCATGCATCTATCCATCTATCAATATGTTGCTCACAGAGCATACATTTTAGGTTGACCCTGCTAGTTTACTTGTTTTAATTTCAATTTGGCAAACCTTCTTTCAAATTATTAAAAAAAGTATGTTGGATATTTTCAAACAGTAAGTGCTGCATGTGGAGAATGGTATTTTTACCAATAAGAAGAGCTTCCGTTTTTGTCCAAGATAAAGAACAATTTTTCAGTAATCTTTTTTGAGTGGATTTTACTATTTTCTAATTATGATATATTCAAATTTCCTTTGAAGTTGATTTTTTTTTAATGTTTATTTGCTTTAATTTATTGTTTGCCACATCAACTGCAAGCACAAATACTTGATATTGATAAAACATGATAAATGTGTACCGGTAAAAGAAATCTTGATTTTCCTACCAAAAAATTGCATTTCTGACATATGAGATTTTTTCTCACAACAGACCCATAATGGACCTCAGTCAGTCAGGCAAATGCATGGTGGCACAAAAGACAAGAAAGCTGTGGCACTAAAAAAAGTTTCCTATAGAATGAATGACTTTCAAAGTATGAATTTCTTTTTCTTTTTCTTTTTTTCTAAATTTTGATAATTTGAACAGAGCTCAGATCAAAAATAAAATGAACACTGACTATACATGTACATTGAAGAATTGATTTAGTTTTGCAAAATGTTATATAAATGTATTGCACAAAAATTTCCCTTAAAGGAAGAATGTGGCTTTTCATAGAAATTTAAACCTGTACACAAGGCCACTTACTGGACTTGAAAAAAAAACAACTGAATATTGTTACTGCTGTGAAAATATTACTAAGTTTAACAAAACAACCATTGTTTGACATATATATGCTATAGTCAGGCATGGGGTAATCGATTACATTGAAAATAAGGTGTAATTGTAATGTAATCGATTACATTTTTTATAAGCAAAGTAATTGTAATTTAATCCATTACATTTTAAAGTAATCGACCCCATCCCTGGCTATAATACTGTTACACCATGTTAGTCTTTTCATGAAAAAGAAAGGCAATATGAAATTGTAATTACAAATTGTTCATACAATAATATTGATTTTGATTATACAATGTTAACCACATATCAAGTGTTAAGAAGTTTATAACAATTATGTGATGGCATGTTTTTGTTAAAATCCTGAACAAGTCACTTCATAAATCTTTGCTTCCTTGGCTGTACGTTTTGATGATTTACCACATGCACATCCTATGTAGAGTGGTCCTGATGAAGTGAATGCAAGGCAGTATGGATATAGTATTCCTATGTCTTTAGTGTTGTACCATGACGCAAGGTTTCCTTTACTATCTAGAATGTGTATAACACAAGTATCTACATCAGTCATTATGACATTATCTCTTGGTGTTGTCACTATTCTGTTGGGTTTAAATGTTTTAACCTTATTAATTTCAGGATGGCCTTTATATGAGTTGATAACATCACTATCTGTTGTCAAAACAACCACTCGACCTTCTGTACCAGGAACACGATCTACCACATGTATATTCCCATTACTGGTACTGGTTATACTCAGTGGATAGGTAAATATAGGTTGATTATGTTTATCATGTTCATACACAGTCTCATGGTCTCCCTTCTCATTCATTACAAACACAGCTCTTCCTAGTTCATCATCATTACCTCCTACTATAACTTTATTACCACTGGTAATGTAGATGCATGTAGACACTAAAGGGCTCACATTATATACGGTGTCAGTTATATTACCAGTGGTGATATTGAGTTGTTGTAGTCTGCATTTTCCCTGAACAGATAGCAGGAAATTGTTAGATTTAGTTTTCGCCATACCATGGACCCTCATGTTAAAGGTAGATACCACATTGAGTTTTTTGTCTGAAGGTAATGCATTTATTAGACAACTATCCAAATTTGAATTAATCCAAACTGAATTGTCAACACAAGGAATAATATCTGATATTCCATTAAGTTCTGTCTGATACTCTTGAATGATATCAAATGAAAAACTTAATTCCTCTGAACTGTCTTCAATTTGTAACACTCCAACATTAGATTGAGTTATCTCCCCTGGAGCAAACTTTGGAATGGAATTGTATGATGATTGTGTTTTTAGTACTGGTACTTCCATGGATTTTTCCAATCTCTTGACATCAGAAAAAAAGTTTGCAACATCTGTGGATTTTATTAAATCCTCGACTTCAGTATTTTTCTCATTAGAATATTTAATTGATTTTGATACAATACTAAGGTCTGTGTCAATTGATTTGAAAATAGTTTTCAGGTTTTCATCAACTTCATCTTTTAATTCTTTAATGTTTTTATCAATTGCACTTTTCAACACATTTCCATGATTTAGAATATCTTGGATAACTTTGCTGTGTTTTGCTTTTTCAGCATCCTTACGCTTTACCAATTGTTCCTTTTTTGTGACTGCATTTTTTTCTTCCAATTGAATTTTACTTTGTCCATTTTTCAGTCTTTCTTTTTCCATATGATAGGCTTCACTGATCTCGATTAAGTCATTTGCATGTTTCTTATGAACTTTGGACACACATGTCGGACATACGAGACTGTCACAAATCTTGCAAAAAAGACAGCAAGATTGTGAAGCATGGTCTGGACATTTAATATTTGTAAAATCCAATTCTCGGCTGTGTAAACCAATGTCTTTTATACTTATGACCCTATGATCCTGTGCATTTTTAATTCTAAGATGTCTCCCTTCTTTACATTTATCACACATAAGAAGTTCACAGTCAATGCATTTCCACTTGTTTTTCTCAGTGTCGCATAGATGACAGTTTATAGGTATCTGACTTTTTTTAACCGATTGAGAAAACGCCATTTTGTTGTCCAAATTATTCTATGTTACTTTGTCCTGTTGGTAATACTTAACTTATGTGTTAAAACTGAGATAATATTTAAATACCCGATGTTCCGTGTGCAGATAGCTCAACAATTCTATATATTCTTTCAAGGTATTATATTAAGTTTTCCTGATAAAGGTAGTAGATAACTATTTAAATGACAGTTTTACACAATGTAAATAATAAACTGTATAGGTAGATTATATGACAACCTATTGAAAATATGTTTAAAAAGAGTGCACAATAGGGACATAAGTGAATTTGATTTAAACTTTGAAAATATATATATGTCTTACCTATTCAGTCAAGTAATCTTTTTAATAAATTTAAACTAAAAATTCACTGGCAATTAAACAAGGCTTCGATCTTCAACACAGTCCTATTTGTTAAAAAAATTATTTAAAAGGAAGTTTTCAGGCCTTGTTGATTATAATGTTAAGATAGCTACTATGATTGTTTAATTTTTGTCTATATAATGAACTGTTGCATAAGCATGATAAGTAAGTTCTTGAAGCATATCCCCTAAAAACCTTATACTATAATCAATGTTGTTGTTGAGAAATCAAGTTAAATCTGCAAAAATAGGCCTGTTAACCCTCTTATTCAGGCACCATGTCAAGATGTTTGACATAATCTCAAATTGATTAGAATCATATGTATCTGTTGTAAAGTTTTTGAAATTTTAATAACTTTCTTAAACTATCCATGATTTGTACCAAACTTGGACAGAAGCTTGTTTATGTTCATAAGATAATATCCAGAAGTAAATTTTGTAAAAAAAGAAATCCTATTTTAAAACCATATTTTACTTGTAAATGGACTTTAAGTTTTCTGCCAGTTAACATTACTTTCTCTCTGTAGTTTAAGTTTTAAAATTTTAAGTAACATTCTTAAACTATCCTGGATAATAGCACCAAACTTGAACAGAAGCTTGTTTATGATCAAAAGCTAGTAATTTAGAAGGAAATTTTGAAAGATTTATTTCCTGTTCTTCTGTGTATTACTTATAAATGGACTTAACGACAGTTAACACTACATACAGTCTGCAGTTAAAGTTTTGATTTTTACCAAACTTGGACAGAAGTTTCTTAAATTTTAAAGATAGTATCTATATTGTTTACCCATTTTTGTTGAGTCCGTGACTAACAGCAAAAGTAGACAAGACACTGGGTTATGCGGAATCCTTACAAATCTTTAATATTGCATACTATATGTTTTTCCTGTTATTATGTCCCCTTACATATTGTCATTTAATCTTAACTTGTGTAAAAGAGGGACGAAAGATACCAAAGGTACAGTCAAACTCATAAATCTAAAACAAACTGACAAGGCCATGGCTAAAAATGAAAAGGACAAACTAACAGCAGCACACACGACACAACATAGAAAACTAAAGAATAAACAACACGAACCCCACCAAAAAACTATGGGTGATCTCAGGTGCTCCGGAAGGCAGATCCTGCTCCACATGTGGCACCCGTCGTGTTGCTTATGTGATTACAAATCCGGTAAATAGTCTAATTCGGTAGGTCACATTCATGAAAGGGAAGGGGATTGTAGTTACGACATAAGGAACATATCTGATATCATTTGTGAAACGGTTATTCCATAACGGTCAACCAACTCGTGATGGCGTCCGTAAAATTTACGAAGGGATGATATCAACTTCACCATTTGGAACTCTTGGTTTAATAGCTTCTTTGTGAGCAGCAACCCTCTATCAAGAAAATCATGATAAGAAATGCAAGCACGGGAATATCGTATCAGTTGGGAGATATATACCCCGTATGCAGGTGCTGCTGGAATGTTGCTACTTAGAAATTGAAAGTTCACAATTGGAAAGCTGAAATCATCATCTCTTTTGTCGTAAAGTTTTGTTTTCAACCGACCCTCATTGTCAATTTCTAGATGTAAGTCAAGATATGAGGCTGACTTAACTGTATCTGTAGTATCCTTTATCTCTAGCTCAATTGGATAGATGCGTTCCACATAGTCACCAAATTTTGAATTATTTAGTGAAAGAACATCATCTATGTAGCGAAAAGTAGAGTTAAAGGATATTGCTAATTTTTTTATCTTTCTTCCTAAGAAGTTCCTGCAATGGATGTTTGAGTGCCTAACCTTTAAAAACATCACTTAACATGGAGATTTAAAAGTTGTTAAGTCCTGAAAATTGAATACTAGTAAAACTAAAATTTGAGGCAGTACTTTTCACCAGTCCTTACACTTTTAGACAAATTATTATGCTCAGTACAACTAGATAGGTCCAGGTAGTCTGCAACATACATACTATTGTTTCTCATATTCCTTACTGAAGTATAGAAACTTTTCAAATGAAAGGGTTTGATGAACCTAGAGTATGTTGTCTAAGACCTTTAACTACTATTGCGGAGTCAATGTCCAAACTGGGCATAACTCACAACTAAGAGGGCCCTATATAGCTAAGTCCCTTAGCAAGATTTGGTGTAAAAATTCTTCAAAATCCAAAGCCTTTAATTCCAGAATTTTATATTTTTTTAATAACCAAAACCTTATCAGAATTTTATTTAATATACTATGTATACATTTTATATAACATAATCTTTTTACTTTCAGATTATTTTGATATGATGGATTCTAGCACTAAAAACCTGTAATAAAACGTTTATTCTGTTATGTTCAGTGGTCTACTTTACAAGCTATGTCGACCTAGATGGTATACTATTTTTGTTAGGAAACACCTTTATCACACCAGGAAAAAACATACAAGGAAAATACAGTGTGAGTTTTAAACCAATATTAAATAATGTTAAAAGTTGTTCTTTTCCTTTAGAATTAAATTTAATGATTTACAAATAGCAAAGTTGCTTTTGTTGATGATTTAATGGATAGTTGAAACGACATGCTTGCTTGTCAACACAACACAATAGCATACGGGAAATTACATTTTTACAATTATATATTTGCCATTTATATGCAATAATATGCTTTAAAATTGCTGTACAGTGAGTGACCTATAGTTGTTAATTTCTGTGTCATTTTGGTATCTTGTGGAGAATTGTCTCATTGGCAATTATACCACATCTTCTTTTTTGTATGATGTTTTAAATTTACTCTAGATATTTTTCTTTTTATAGATTCTGTTGGTGTATTCACAGTTTCGGCAATTTGGTAAGTTTATACCCTTGTCTGAGCCATTGGTTTCCTGGTAGACCCCCCCCCCCCCCCCCCCCCCAAATCTGCAGTTAAAAAGATGATATTAAGTTTATGTCCTACTGTCACTTCTATGCTAAACAGGATTATAATGAAACATTTATGGCAAGATTGGTAGGGTCAGGGTGGAGTGGCATAATCCATGTACTATCAATAATAAACAAACAAATAAAAAGCATTCTTCATGGTTTGATCCATTACTCAAAGTTCATATGCATATGCATATACATGTAAATATTTTTATACATAATAACTGCACTTTTGCACTGAATGAAGTTGTAGGTTTGCGCTTTCCATCTTTTAAAATTTTGATCTATGAGGGATACTCTTATGTGTGGTATTATCAAAACGTTATACAGATATTTCTCTAATTCTATGGAAATTTATCCCTTTCCGAACCCATTGAATAAAAAATTTAATCAATGTGTGGTTGCCGGTGATCTCAAAAGATTATTGGATGATGTTAAGGGTCATGACCTTTTTAGCTAACTGGATGAATCAAAATATGCTATGACAGGTGTTAATGAAATTGACAACTTCGTGCAATGCGAAAGGCACTCGAAGGGGATTTTCGATTAACAAAAAAAGAAAACTTATTTTTTAATCATTAGAGAAACAGATTCTTACATAGTTACTCTTGGATTATCAGATTTATCCAATCGAGATAGTTAAATTATTAGTTTTAAAGTCCAAGCCTCGGCTCCGACTTTAAAATTGATAATTTAACTATCTTGATTGGATAAATCCGATAATCCACTCGTATCAATGTAAGAATCTATATTTATCATGTTTATAGTTGTAATTTTTTTTAAATCTCACTCTAAACAATCAACAAAAAAAATCAAAGTCTTTCATAAATTAGAGATAACTCGTGTTTCATGAATGGGGACATATGATAAAATTATAAGTTTGAAATGACCTATTATAAGTTTATAAGTTTGGAATGACCTATTATTGGAATTGCCTCATTTTCAGTGGAGCTGTTGTATATTTAGAGATTAGATATTTAGGAAACCAGTTTTCCACAGTCACTGATGTGTTTGATACAGAGAAGAATAAATCCACATATATTTACCTGGATCCTGAGAAACAAGAATCTTTTCAAGGTAATGTGCTCAAATTTGTCAGTCACATGATTGGACAATCTATGCATTTTGTTTATTTTCTTTGGTTACATCTTCTTACATCACACTCGGACTTCTCTTGAACTGAATTTTAATGTGCGTATTGTTATGCGTTTACTTTTCTACATTGGTTAGAGGTATAGGGGGAGGGTTGAGATCTCACAAACATGTTTAACCCCGCCGCATTTTTGCGCCTGTCCCAAGTCAGGAGCCTTTGGCCTTTGTTAGTCTTGTATTATTTTAATTTTAGTTTCTTGTGTACAATTTGGAAATTAGTATGGCGTTCATTATCACTGGACTAGTATATATTTGTTTAGGGGCCAGCTGAAGGACGCCTCCGGGTGCGGGAATTTCTCGCTACATTGAAGACCTGTTGGTGACCCTCTCATACATGTCAACCTCTGACAATGGAAAATCATGTCATGACATGACATGACATGTCAAAAAGCGTGTGAAAACGTGTGACATAGATGCGGACTTTTTTATAAGAATGTGGTAATGTTCATAATTTCACATACAAATTTGTTACTATACAAAAAACAATATATATACTACTGTGAACTTTTATTGTATTAGACAGTGGTCTGTTATGTTGTTTTTAAAGCACCACCACTAGGCACATATTCAAAACAACTGCCAGTTTCAAGTTTAGTTACATTTATTTGATAACAGCATACAACAATGTACAATATAAATGTAACATAGTCAAGTTCTGATCAGAATTCAGTGTCAATATTTCTTTATAATTGAAAATGCTCTCCCACAGTAGGAATTGATATTTGACAGAATGTCATTATGTTGTTTTTTTTGCATTGTAAAATGTCATCCATTATCTCTGCCATTGCTATTGCCTGGTCAAAACTGGTTAGTTCATCAGAAGATAGCTGGTATATGAGAGCTGATCCAACAGCTCTGTGTTATTTCCATCTGTAGAATCTGTTGGCTATATTTGAAACTGAAATTAAAAAGAAAAAATGTTTTATAAATTTGATTTCGATTAAATAAACATGTTAAATGGTTATTCAAATAGCTACATTGTATTTCTCCTCTCACATGTATTATTTTTGATCATTGCAACAAAGAATGCACAATACGTTACTTGTCACTCGATCATTAAAACTGACTCCAAAATATAATTTATAAACACTGAATCTTGGTACGTACACATCGTTTTGAATTAACAATTGGCGCTTTAGACGACGGTACAGGCCTAAAAGCGACCTCTTTCTGTGCACATTTTCCCTATAAAGTGAATTTGAAAGAAAGTAACAAAATCGTTAAAACTAATCACAAACTACTTACCTTATAGAAAAATAAACAATATGTCAGCCAAATAATTACTTCGAAATTTTCGGTATTTATCGCCGAATAAGGAAAAAACCCGAGAATAGCGATATCACTAACGACCACAAAGTGAAAAGAACGAAAATGCGTGTAATTGCGTGTAAAGTGTCGAAAAGCGTGTACACGCCATGTGACAAAATCCTCGCGTGTAAACCGTTGAAAAAGCGTGTATTACACGCGAATATCATGTCACTTGACATGTATGGACCCTCTGCTGTTGTTTTTTTATTTGGTCAGGTTGTTGTCTCTTTGACACATTCCCCATTTCCATTCTCAATTTTATTTAACAGATGCACCATTATCATTTTTGTTTTCTGCAAAATATTACTTTTACCTCAAGTTAAATATTGTAAAGATAGAAAAGAACTTTTCTGTAAGTCTGTTTAATGACAGGTGTAAAACTACCAATAAAAATAGCATGGTCCAATAATTTCTAGAATTAAGTAGCCAAGTGCTACAAACCACATTTTATGTTCTTAATTACTCATAAACACTGATCAATTGCCATGTAACTGCCAATAGGACAGAATCTTGCTTGCACAAATTATCAAAATGATTTGAAGATATACCATTTTCCATCAAAAAACCAAATTGTAGTCAGTTCAGTCATTTATAAAAAGCATTCTTTATAAAGCATGATTTAATACAAAAAATTGAAAACTAAATTGTAAATAGATATAAGAATATGTGGTGTAATTAAGTGCTAATGAGACAACTCTCTATCCAAGTCACAATTTGTAAAAGTAAACTATTATAGATCAAAGTACGGTCTTCAGCATGGAGCCTTGGCTCACACTGAACAGCAATCTATAAAGGGCTCCAAAAATTACTAGAAACAGGAAAACCAATGGTCTAATCTATATATAAAAAACGAGAAACACTAGTGAACCACATCAACAAAGGTCAACCACTGAACATAAGTTTGTCTTTTTTAAATTTCATAATGAAAGTAATATTGTATGGTATTTCATTTATTTCAGACACGAGGAAGAGATCACGTGTGAGGAAAATTAAAGACTTTATCTCAGAGAAGTCAGGTAATGAAAGTATTACAAAACAGATAATGTATAAATAGTGGTAGATGTACATGAATAGTATAGAACTAGAACATAGCTGTCAATTGTTAGCTCATTTTGCCTGGAGATTCATAATGAGGTTTTAAATCACTTGGTGCCTGCTGACAGTATGTTCATATAGGAAGCACTTTTTTTAACTTGACCACAATTAGTTTAAGGATCTTATGTTTTAAATATATTTTATGATACATTTTGTACTGTCAAATATCTGACAAATTATCAATAATCACCACAAACTGGTCATTTATTGGTCATTGAGCAAAGGAAAACAACTTATAAAGATTAACAAATGTACTGAACTGCAGTATATGATATAAAGTCAGAAGTTCAGGAAAACTTACCCCAAAAAATAGGAAAAAACTAGACTTGATAATGCAAATAAAAATGCTATCATTTTTCTGAATTAATAAATGGTAAAATTTTCTGCAATGTGTGATTATACTAGGTTTAACAGAACCTAATTGCTTATGAAGTAAATAAATGAGAAATAGCTAATGGCTGTAAATCAACTTTAGGGGATAAGGGATTTCTGACACTTACATCCTTCAGTACAGACTCTTATTATTACCGTTGTTATTTTTTTAAGTGAAACATTTACCATGGATTTATACAAAGAAGGACAATCCTAAATCTCTATTGAAATTGGCAAGATCATCAGATCAGGGCCTCAGATGTCTTGGTGTAAAACAGCTCTCAAAACACCATGATTGGGAAGGTAAATCTATTGGATTTATATAGTTATATAGTAAAACCTGTATTTACAGAACCTACATAGAACAGAAAATCATGTAAACTGAGCTGGTAAAGCCTGTTATAAATGTCATTGGAGAATTGACTTTTGTTCAATGCAATTTATGTATCAGAGTTACCTCCCATTTTCCATAACAACAAAAAATACTGTGGAATCTTTATTCTTTGGGAACTAATTTTTGTGGACTTCATGGGTATAGGTAAACCAAGAAGGTTATAAAAAGTACAAATATTCAGAAGGCTCATATGCAGATTTTGACAAAACCAGGGATTCTGGGAATCAATTACCCACAAAAACCCACTGAAAAAAATGAAACACAGTAGGTTATGTATGATACATAAATTTTAATGAAAATAAGTTCTATGATTGCCTTTGAAGTATAAAATATTTGAAAAAGTTTTGACAGGAATGCTGTTTTGATTCAACCCCCTTAAAACATTGTTTGATATGAATAAAATCATAATATGCAATATTTTGGACATATGCCTACAAACTTTTTTTCTAGGATTTCTCGAACATCATTATAGTTTACAAATCTACAGTGACAGTAGTACTGTTAATAAACTTATAACAATCAGTCCTACGCTGCCTGGCAGTACAATACTCTAACAGGAAATTAAGGTTATTTGCTCATATGGTTGTAATACATGTAGTGAACTGTTAACATTAACTCCCCATGTTGCATATAATATTTTTAGATGTTATACTGAAAGAGAGTGAAGTATTAGTTTTTTGTTTAGATTTTTAACATCGATTACTACTTTAACAGACTACCAGTATAGAAACATAGCCCAGGCTTTAGATACTAGAACAATGATTGGACTAGCCAGATCTCAGGACGTGGATCCAAGATGTTTCTTACCAATGCCAAAAGCACCACCAAGTAAGGTTTGTACTGAATTAAATATGGAGGGAGGAGGGAGAGGGGGATGCACATGTTATACCAATAAACATAGTATAAAATATTTACATCATTGAAGGTAATACATTGTTGTAAGGGAGATAACTATTACTACAAATTGTATTCGTAAATATATGTAAAAAAAATGTAAAATGAATAATTTAGTGTGTTGGTTTATTGAGGGTTGTTACAGCATGGGATATAAGTTATGCAATGTATTTGTCTTTTTTGTGTGTATTTATCATTTTTTTCTCTACAGTGGGTACATGTATTATTATATATCATTTACAGGTTTGGTTAGAAGACGAGTATAGGACTTTGATATCCTCACTACAGAACGAAGATCTAGATAAATGTCTCAAACATTTTGCTACAAAAGCACTGCAGCTGGGCAATAATGCTGACGAGAGGGTAATTCTAAACATATTTAAAAAAAGTATTTACAAACCAAAAATTAGGTTTTAGATGTTTTTAAATACTGTTAAATCTACAGAGATCAAACTGTTAGTATCTGGCAGAGTTTCAGGTCTACTCTGTGGTATTAAAAACAATCATTCATTTTGTCAGTTTTTTTCCGAATAACAAAAACTTGATTTGCAATAAATTAGGAATGCCATTGTTTTTTTGTTCTAAGAAAAAAAATATAAAAATATGCAAATTTCTGCATATTCAAATGAAATTAAATAGGACATGCAGATATGAGTTAGATTTTAATGCAATGCATTTAGATCCTTTCTCTCATTATTGTCGTCTGTTGTCTATTTCTTTCATGAAGAGATATTTTTCATATCACACTGCACTGATACAAAAAAAGTGGTACCAAAAATGTGATAATTTGATTAATAGCTTATCCAGCATCATTGGGACAATGGTGCGACTTTTCTATTGGCTATTTGTCAGGTCATTGATGACTTTCAAAGGTTATGAAAACAAACATTTCGTCCTTGGAAAAGGACGTATGTGATTTCTTTAATAATATATAAAACACTCACACTTTTCACCTGAAAATCTTCTTCTTGTTAAGTTTTATTACATTCTGAAGCTACAAAAAGTTTTAAAATGTCTTATGTTTATGTTTGACGCTGGAACAGGACATAAGGCTAAAAACATATCAACTCTTATTACATTTAAATAGTAATGATTAACTTGGCAAAACATATTGAGTTGATATCAAGCAATATCCAATCCTCACTTGTTATTAAACCTATTATAAATAACAATCTGTTTACAATGTTTCAATTTGTGTTCACTGTGCAACTATTATAAGACTAACTGATTTTTGTTTCAGGACAGTTTATTCAGTTTTGGCGGAACAGGTTTGGAATTTGCCAAGTCAGTCAGTTCTGTTCCAGAAGAAAGAGTAGAGATTGTTTGTTTACAGGCTTTAGCCAGTCATTCTGCAGTAAGACTTGTAAAACAATATTATATTTTTCATTACTTTTGATACGAAAACAATAAAATTAACCATATTACTTCAGATTCTGAAAAAAAATAATATGCTTTAATCTACTATTCTACATTACAAATAGTAGCTATATATATTTTATACAGAAATTCCGATAATATGAAAGTAAAATAATCCTGACTTCTATCAACATAAATTTGTGGTATTCTTGAACCTGCAAAATCAGAAAAGTTAGACCAAAAAAATTTAAAAATCACTGTTTATAACAGTCATGTCTAAAACTTTCTTATAGGACACTTGGCATTATTATTTTGTTCTTTAACTTTTAGGATTTTAGATGTTGTCAAAACATAATAAAGATGGGAGGTGTACATTTGCTACAGCAGACGTACACCAAAAGACATAAAAGTATTGTTATACGAAGACAGATTGCCAAAACTCTTGGAAACCTTTCTGTTCATCAATGTTTCCATGAAGAAATTGTTAGAGCAGGTACATGGAATTTTATTAAGTATACATACTGCAGATGTTTTTATTGGTTTTGGTTATGGATAAACCAGAAGTATAACTAATTAAAAAAAATACCACAAATATAAAGCCTTGTATGCAAAAATTGTCAAATCCTTATAACATAATCATGATAATACAACTGTAGAATATTAAAAAAAAATATGACTTTCCTTTTCAGTCTTGCAGTATATTTTTTATGCCCCACCTACGATAGTAGAGGGAAATTTAGTTTTCTGGTCTGTGGCTCCGTTTGTTCGTCCGTTCGTTCGTCCGTCCGTTCGTTCGTCCTGCTTCAGGTTAAAGTTTTTGGTCAAGGTAGTTTTTGATGAAAATGAAGTCCAATCAACTTGAAACTTAGTACACATGTTCCCTATAGTATAATCTTAATGCCAAATTAGATATTTACCCAATTTCAAAGTTCATGGAACATGGAAAATGATAGTGCGAGTGTGTACTTTAGACACATTCTTGTTTTCAAATGTAAAAGATTTTTCATACACTTTCCTGCAGTCTTGGAATATGGCAGAATATTGATAAGGACCTTTGCTATAGTTTCATTCAGGATGCTACTTGTTAGAACTTTCACAAAATATATTTCAAAGTGGCTTTAATCACAATCTCAGTTATCATTTAGGTGCTGGGTGCTTCATATAAACAGTATTCATACTAATTATTAAAAACCCTTTTTTTTTTTCTAATACAGGATGGGTAACAGTTCTATCGAGATGGATATCATCGTCTGACTTAACTTTGTCTCTACATGCAGCCAGAACATTAGCTAATCTAGACACAGATTTTGTTTCTTGCACTTATGAAGATGGAGTCTACCTCATTCACCCAATATATAGGGAAAAGTAAGTTTAATTTTCCAAAGTAAAGGAAAAAGTTTTAGTCACTCACCATTTTATACATAGTTAATGGCATACATTGATGCTAGACCAAATAATTATGAAGCCTTTGAGGGCTATTTTAAATTTTTGCTTTGACGCATTTCGATGTAAGGTGTCAAAGAAAAAAAAATCATAGCCTTTCAAGACGTCATAATTATTTGGACTAACATTGATGCAAGGAAAGGAAATTAGGTAAAACTTACTTTATACCTGGAAGTTAATTGGGTATCCAGTAAGTTAATTTATTTGCAAAGAATAAATGTTTGATGACAAATGGGGTATTGCCTTGACTAAAATTTATGCTTCGTTGATTTTATTGAGTTTTCAGGGTGAGTAGATTTTTATGCCCCACCTACGATAGTAGAGGGGCATTATGTTTTCTGGTCTGTGGCTCCGTTCGTCCGTCCGTTCAGGTTAAAGTTTTTGGTCAAGGTAGTTTTTGATAAAGCTGAAGTCCAATCAACTTGAAACTTAGTAGACTTGTTGCTTATGATATGATCTTTCTAATTTTAAAGCCAAATAAGACTTTTGACCCCAATTTCACGGTCCACTCAACATAGAAAATGAAAGTGGGAGTTTCAGGTTAAAGTTTTTGGTCAAGGTAGTTTTTGGTGAAGCTGATGTCCAATCAACTTGAAACTTAGTAAACTTGTTGCTTATGATATAATCTTTTTAATTTTGAAGCCAAATTAGACTTTTGACCCCAATTTCACGGTCCACTAAACATAGAAAATGAAAGTGGGAGTTTCAGGTTAAAGTTTTTGGTCAAGGTAATTTTTGATAAAATTGAAGTCCAATCAACTTGAAACTTAGTACATATGTTCCCTATAGTATAATCTTTCTAATTTTAATACCAATTAGATTATTTCCCAATTACACGGTCCATGGAACATGGAAAAGGATAGTGTGAGTGGGGCATCCGTGTACTTTGGACACATTTTTGTTAACATGTTAAAAAATGTAAAATAAAAGCTTATGAAGTTGATTTTCTTCAAGCTATTTTACTTGCCATTATTTTAGTCTACTATGCTGCGTTAAAAATTTACAACTTTTCCCAAACTTATGGCCCTGAGTATTTTTGTCGAGCCTGCAACTTTTGTTGCAGAAAGCTCGACATAGGGATAGTGATCCGGCGGCGGCGGCGGTGTTAGCTAACTTCTTAAAAGCTTTATATTTTAGAAGGTGGAAGACCTGGATGCTTCATTCTTTGTATATAGATACCTCATGTTACGAAGTTTCCGTCAGTCACATGTCCAATGTCCTTGACCTCATTTTCATGGTTCAGTGACCACTTGAAAAAAAAGTTAAGATTTTTTGTAATGTTGAATTCTCTCTTATTATAAGTAATAGGATAACTATATTTGATATGTGCGTACCTTGAAAGGTCCTCATGTCTGTCAGACAGTTTTCACTTGACCTCAACCTCATTTCATGGATCAGTGAACAAGGTTAAGTTTTGGTGGTCAAGTCCATATCTCAGATACTACAAGCAATAGGGCTAGTATATTCGGTGTATGGAAGGACTGTAAGGTGTACATGTCCAACTGGCAGGTGTCATTTGACCTTGACCTCATTTTCATGGTTCAGTGGTTATAGTTAAATTTTTGTGTTTTGGTCTGTTTTTCTCATACTATATGCAATAGGTCTACTATATTTGTTGTATGGAATGATTGTAAGGTGTACCTATCTAGCGGGCAGATGTCATGTGACCTTGACCTCATTTTCATGGTTCAGTGGTCAAAGTTAAGTTTTTGAGTTTTGGTCTTTTTATCTAATACTATATGCCGTAGGTCATCTATATTTGGTGTATGGAAATATTTTATGATCTTTATGTCAGTCGCGCAGGTTTTATTTGACCGTGACCTCATTTTCACGGTTCATTACACAGTGTTAAGTTTCTGTGTTTTGGTCTATTTTTCTTAAACTATAAGTAATAGGTCAACTATATATGTTGTATAGAAGCATTGTTAGCTGTACATGTCTGCCTGGCATGGTTCATCTGACCTTGACCTCATTTTCTAGGTTCATTGGTCTTTGTTTAGTTATCTTGGTTAATGTTAAGTTTATGTGACAGTTGTATTAAAGCTTAGCTTTATACTTAGGACTATCAACATAATATCAATGATTAGTATAGAAGGCGAGACATTTCAGCGTGTGCACTCTTGTCTTTGTATTCTAAGTACTTACTCTTACATGAAGTTATCTTTGACTGATACAGAACATTATCAATTTTGCAAAAGTGAGTTGCAACTTTACTTGTTATAGAATTTTATACACCTTTATCTGAATAATGGTGTACTGTAGTCCGTCTGTTTGTCCTTCCATGTGTTCATCCATTATTTAAAATTAAAAGCCTTCCAATATCGAACAACTAGATGATGTTTTGAATATAGATCAAGGTAGTAGTACACAAAGTCTATTAAAGTTTATGCATAATTGTGTGTTCATGTTTTCTTAAAGATGTTACCTCTATATAAGGTTAAATTTTAAAGGTATTCTTTTACAGTTATTTATCATAGACCTGAGGTATTACAATCTGTATATGTTATCACAAAAGTTTTGTCTTAGTAAGTAAGAGCTCATTGAATGAGCTTTCAAATAAATCAGACTGCAAATTATGAATGCAAGTCCCTCTGGTATCTTTCACCCCACTTTTCATCTTTCAGGCCTTACAAAAAAAAGTTGAAATCATTAGCAGAGAGTATTTACAAAAGACATTTAGCAACATAATATTTTCTATACATGAATAATGGAAACAAACACAAAAAATTATATACTTAGGATCTGAATATCGAAATTGTCCTTCATATTTAGAAAAATTGGCACGACAAAATATTTTTGAGCAGCACATTGACATTAATTTGTAACAAGGGAGACAATCCTGCACTGAATGTTAGAAATAAAAGAATGTATTCATACAATTTAAATTCTCCCTCGTAAATTGGTAAAAATTAAAAACACTTCTGATCTTTATACATGGCCTAATAAGAGGCGAGTCATAAAACAATTCTTGGTTTGTTTGCTATATATTTCTGTGCAATACAATATTTAATAAAGCTCACAAAATATTACAAATATCTCTACCAAAAAACAAACCCAGGTATACACTTAAAAAAATATACTGTAAATAATGTACTATGCAGATTGTGTTGTACTAAGAAGTTTCTATGTGCACCTTGATACATATTTATAAGTATTGGACTTATATATGACTATAGAACTCCACCTGTAATTGTGCCAAAGACATATATTAGTAGTACTAATACAGTGACTTATAATTGAAATATGTATGTATTTAGTTCCTCAAGAAGTGATATAATAGAAAATGGAGATTTCAAATATAACGTAATAGAAATCATAATAATGAAATACATGTCAATTCTATTAAAATTAAAAATTACTTTAAATTCAGGAATTATTATGAGGTTTTTATTAATGCAAATAATGCATCTGTCTGTGTATCTCAATAGTAAGAACTAGCATTTTAGTATCTGATATATATATTTCTGTAGGCAGTTTTTCCTAAAATTACAATAATGAATTTTGCATTTTGCCCATTTTTTTTAAAAATCACAAAAATAAATGCACACAATAATTTCTGAATTTACAGTATTTAATAGAAAAACATATTGTATAGTGTCTTTTTTTTTCTTCTTCAGGGAATCTATAAATGCAGATATTGTTTTTGTACATGGCTTGCTAGGAGGACCATTTAAGACCTGGAGACAACAAGATCGTAAAGGACCAGGGGCAGATAAATCTTCAGATGGTACAGAAAGTGTTAAAAAGGGAACCTATACATTTTGCTGGCCCAAGGTATTAAAACTTACATAATTAGATACTTTTACTATTTAGAATACTGGAAAGAGATAGGTGAAACAAAATATTGTATTTATTCCACATTATTTTGTTCATAGATTAAATGATAAAGTTAAAAAAAAAAAAAAAAAAGGATTGCTAATTGAATTGGCACTGTATTGGTTGACAAGGAAAAAACTGCTTGTTTAATTTTGTATGTGCACTAAAAATAATATTGTTTGTGAACTGACATCTTTTCTTACTTACATCATAATTTTGATATTTCTTTTTCTGAACCACACAACTCCAAGTATACGTAAAGAGACTGTAATACAAGAAGAGAATAGTGCAGTTGTTATTCAGCATGTATCTTCTTTTTATGTGTGTCAGACATATTCATACTAAATATCCTTCCCATATTCAAAAAATTATTATGTGTAAGTGTATATTTGACTACTTTCAGGATTGGTTGGCAAAAGACTGTGGTAATATACGTATCCTATCTGTGGAATATGATACAGATCTCAGTACCTGGAATGCTAACTGCCCTTTTGAAACAGAGAAGTATGGTTGCTAAGATTTTTGTCTGTTTTTTAAAATAAAGAAAATATCTCTTATCGCAATATAGCCTTTTAGTGCTGATGCAGCATAAACAATCACCATTCAATCAATCAATCAATTTGCTCACATTAGGTTCTCTTAATAATTGATTTTTATTTTTACACTTTTATTTCATAATTAAAAAAAAAAAGGTTAACACTAAGAACCATTACTAAAAAGTTCATGCATCACATTGATTTTTTCTTTCCTATATTTTGTGGAGGAGGGTTGACAGCTTTGAAGGTTGAGAAAATATAAAAAAGAAGATGTGGTATGATTGCCAATGAGACAACTCTCCACAAGAGACCAAATGACACAGAAATTAACAACTATAGGTCATCGTACGGCTTTCAACAATGAGCAAAGCCCATACAACATAGTCAGCTATAAAAGTCCCCGAAATGACAATGTAAAACAATTCAAACAAGAAAACTAACGGCATAGTTTATGTACAAAAAATGAATGAAAAACAAATATGTAACAATAAACAAACGACAACCACTGAATTATAGGCTTCCAATTTGGGACAGGCACATACATACAGAATGTGGCAGGGTTAAGTATGTCAGCGGGATCCCAACCTTCCCCTAACCTGGGACAGTTATGGAACAGTTCAACATAAGAACAAACTACAAAAAAGTTTAATACAATACTAGGATCTATAAATACCAAGAATACTTTCCAATGTTTTATCGATTTTAGTATATATCATCTCAAACTATATCAAAATTTCAATTTCATTGGAAACTAAAACCTGAAATGTTCACTGGGGGTCTCATCAGGAGGTTCCAATCGCATATCCCGCTTATTGTTTTGTCAGATTCACATATCCCACTTACACTCTATACGTAAGCAATTCTCATTTTTTTTATAATTTCCAGTATCCCACTAGACTTCAATTTCGTGTTTTTCACAGAACAATTATTTGACTTTCATATGTCACGACAATCCTGCGTCACGCTTAGACCCCAATGAGACCCAGTTCACCCTTGGGGGACCAACAGCAGAAATTCGAGACCTTTGTGAGACCAAATTGTATATTGTTCTTTTAGGAGGTCTCTAACTGTGAGAGCATCAAGCATATTACAGAAGTTAAAGAAGGCTGATATAGGCTCCCGACCTATTATATGGGTTGGCCATTCCATGGGAGGTAAGCATATTACAGAAGTTAGAAAAGGCAGACATAGGCTAAAGACCTATTATATGGGTTGGCCATTCCATGGGAGGTAAGCACTGGAGATGCTACTGATGGATCTAGAATTTTCTTTGTAAATAGCAAGTAATTTTATCAAGTCATTCATAACTTTATAAATGCATAAGAGGTCATCCGTTATTGCCACTAATTTCCAAAGCAGTGGGAGGGTTAAATGAACAAAATATTTAATGTACACTTTTACGTTCTAGAATATATTTTTTTCAAAGTGAAGTTTTATTCTATTGAAATGGGTTGATTCTTACTTTGTGGGAAAAAAGTGTATATATATTAATTGTTTGTGTACTTAAGAAAAACAGTTGAATATTGTGGATGACCTTATAGGCAATATACATTAAAACAAGAATGTGTTCATAGTACACGGATGCCCCACTCGCACTATCAT
Source organism: Mytilus edulis (assembly GCF_963676685.1). NCBI lineage: Eukaryota > Metazoa > Mollusca > Bivalvia > Mytilida > Mytilidae > Mytilus > Mytilus edulis. The sequence goes on from NC_092347.1 coordinate 58,180,568, forward strand.
TTTCTGTGTTTAGTGGACCGTGAAATTGGGGTAAAAACTCTAATTTGGCATTTAAATTAGAAAGATCATATCACAGGGAACATGTATACTAAGTTTCAAGTTGATTGGACTTCAACTTCATCAAAAACTACCTTGACCAAAAACTTTAACCTGATGCAGGACGAATGGACGGAAGGACAGACGAAAGAACGAACGAACGAACGAATGGACACACAGACCAGAAAACATAATGCCCCTCTACTATCGTAGGTGGGGCATAAAAATGAAAGAAAATGCTTATGCATCATAACCTATGAATTTGAACCAATAATTCCATGCAATGTTTATTAAAAAGAAAGAAAGAAAGAAAGAAAGAAAGAAAGAAATAGTATATACTATATATTATGTGTCACAAACTTATTGTTTAGAGTTTATGTGACAATAAATATTTGAATATATATTAAATTTTCTTTTTCAGGCTTACTTATCAAACAGATTCTGTCCATTGCTGATGATACTCCAGGCCTTGACAATATAGTGAATAATACAGTGGGTGTGTTGTTCTACAGTACTCCTCATAGGGCTCCAGTTTGGCACACCTGTCTAATCAGGCCAGTCTTATTGTAGCACCTACTGTGGAAGTCAAAGAAATGGGTAGAGGTATTAAATTAGTGATTAGATTATATCATTATATTGAAGCAGCTCATTTTAAAGCTTAGATTTTTACTATACTCGATGTAAAATATATATTTTTGCTATTCCCAGTGTTTGATTTATAAAAACATACCTGTTCATGTTTTTGTCAACTTTTTAAATCAATATCTGGTTTTTGTCTTCTTCTGGAAAAACTTATTCAGGTATGCTTATGTCCAAAAGTTTAGAAAGGCAGATATACAAATATTTTGAATGCATATAATCCAAATAAAGACTTAAATATTTGAGATAACTTAAAAGTTGGTGCTCTTTTATACTTTCATGTAAATGTGTGTATTATGTAAATAATACAAATATTAAAATGCTGGATTTGATTTGACATTGCATATTTGTTTGATTCCCTTAATTGCACAAAAATCAGATAATTTCCAAGACTTTAACAAAAATGTTTTACATTTTGAATATAAATGATGCATATTAATACATATTTTAATAAAAAAATATCAAATACTATCAGTTAAAATTATGTACAAAGTGGAACAACTCAATGATTATTTCATTTATTTGAAATTTTATAGGAACTCTTCATAATTATACCCTTGCATTTATACAGATTCACCAATGTTAAGAAGATTGCATAAAGATTTCCAACAGCTTGTTATGGAACATGGAATTCCCTGCCTAAGTTTTGGAGAATTAGAGAAAACACAAATGAGGACACCAAAACTGAAAATGCTCATAGTACCACCAGAATCTAGTGGTAAGAAGATCATTTATATATACACCTGTCATAGACCACACATAATATGGTATCCCTGTTTGTCTATTTAGAATTTTCGAAATACTATGGAGTTTCTACCCCAGAAATAGAATACATTTGCAAAACCTTGAATTTATAATGATCTGTCCTCAATGACTCTTTCAAATTGTATTTTATTTTGCCTTTCGCTTTCTTTGATTCAAGCATCACCAATGAGTCTTTTGTTGAGGAAATTTGTGTCTGGCATACAAAATTATAAGCCTGGTTTCTTTGATCATTTTACATATTTTTTTTATACATAAAAAATTAGCAACTTTTCGATTTTGAACATTTTTCAATATGTCATCCAAGAGTTTTAGGACTAACAAAGTTAAATTTTAGGCAACTTTTTTACTAGTTTGGCATGTCTGCTAAATTTGATTGTGATAAATTTTCTTTAAACTTTATATTTTTGGAAATATATATATTTGCATAGGTATCACATATTATTGCATAGCAATATTATATTTTCCACAGAAAGTAACCAAATAGTTATCGTGCAATAAATTCCAATATTGCACTAGTGCAATACATCTTCAAATTTCATGATGTCATTAACGACAAAATCTTTAGTTTAAACCAATTTTTACTTTAAAATATTATATTGCTATACAATAAAAGGGTTATTGCATGGATATTGGGGAATATTGTCCCTCTTAGAACATATATTGCACTCGCAAGCTCGTGCAATATAAAATTCTACTCGGGACAATATTCATGCAATAACGCTATATCATTTTTAGCTCACCTGGCCCACAGGGCCAAGTGAGCCTTTCTCATCACTTTGCGTCCGTCGTCACCGTCGTCGTCCGTCGTCGTTAATTTTTACAAAAATATTCTCCTCTGAAACTACTAGGCCAAATTTAACCAAACTTGGCCACAATCATCATTGGGGTATCTAGTTTTAAAAATGTGTCTGGTGACCCGGCAAACCAACCAAGATGGCCGCCATGGCTAAAAATAGAACATAAGGGTAAAATGCAGTTTTTGGCTTATAACTCAAAAACCAAAGCATTTGGAGCAAATCAGACAGGTGTAAAATTGTTTATCAGGTCAAGATCTATCTGCCCTGAAATTGTCAGATTAATCAGACAACCCGTTGTTGGGTTGCTGCCCCTGAATTGGTAAATTTAAGGACATTTTGCTGTTTTTGGTTATTATCTTGAATATTATTATAGATAAAGATAAACTGTAAACAGCAATAATGTTTAGCAAATCTGACCAAAGTAAAACTGTTTATCAGGTCAAGATTTATCTGTCGGTAATTTTCAGATGAATCGGACAACCCGTTGTTAGGTTGCTGCCCCTGAATTGGTAATTCTAAGGAAATTTTGCTGTTTTTGGTAATTATCTTGAATATTATTATAGATAGAGATAAACTGTAAGCAGCAATAATGTTCAGCAAAGTAAGATTTACAAATAAGTCAGCGTGACCGGAATGGTCAGTTGACCCCTTATGGAGTTATTGCCCTTTACAGTCAATTTTTAACCATTTTTCGTAAATCTTAATTATCTTTTAAAAAAATCTTCTCCTCTGAAACTACTGGGCCAAATTAATCCAAACTTGGCCACAATCATCTTTGGGGTATCTAGTTGTAAAAATGTGTGCGGTGACTCGGCCAACCAACCAAGGTGGCCGCAATGGCTAAAAATAGAACATAGGGGTAAAATGCAGTTTTTGGCTTATAACTCAAAAACCATAGCATTTAGAGCAAATCTGACATGAGTAAAATTGCTTATCAGGTCAAAATCTATCTGCCCTGAAATTTTCAGATGAATCGGACAACCTGTTGTTAGGTTGCTGCCCCTGAATTGGTAATTTTAAGGAAATTTTGCTGTTTTTGGTTATTATCTTGAATATTATTATATATAGAGATAAACTGTAAACAGCAATAATGTTCAGCAAAATAAGATTTACAAATAAGTCAACATGACCGAAATGGTCAATTGACCTCCTAAGGAGTTATTGTCCTTTATAGTCAATTTTTTAAAAATTTCATAAAATTTGTAAATTTTTATTAACATTTTCCACTAAAACTACTGGGCCAAGTTCATTACAGATAGAGATAATTGTAAGCAGCAAGGCTGTTTAGTAAAGTAAGATGTACAAACACATCACCATCACCAAAGCACAATTTTGTCATGAATCCATCTGCTTCCTTTGTTTAATATTCACATAGACCAAGGTGAGTGACACAGGCTCTTTAAAGCGTCTAGTTATTTATATTAACAAAATGGCAATAAAGTTAGATGTTATGATCACAACAAAAATTAATTGAAATTAACCATAAAGATGTCTTCATCTGAGGAGTATTTTAATGTCTAAATATTGTCAAAATTAATTCTTATCAGTGGGAATCTTTGTTTTATATGAGAACTAAGAAAACTTCTGTTCTGTTATCTATTAGATTATTCTCTGAACATTTTTTGTAGATCCTGGTATTGGAGAATTCCATGCTATGAAAACCAGTCATCTGAACATATGTAAACCTTGGGATAGAGACTCAGAACTTTACACAGAAACACTTAAATTTATACGACGATGTCTACTTCAGGGCAGAATAGAAAACATTCTCAAAGCTGGAATGACATTCAAAGACTCTGATAGATAACAGAGTGGACAGACAACACCATTCACCATGCAATTCATTCATCATATCTTCTGCCTGATTCATTAGTTCATACCTAATCCTTGGAAGGTTTTAACATATTATAGGGGTTTAGTTATCTAGTTTAGAAATATTTGTTGTTTTATTTAATAAAGGGCATTGACTTGAGGCATTATGTTTTATTTATGATGTTTTGCTAAGGTGTCTTAGTCATTACAGTTTGGTTATTACCAAGATGTACTTTTATACCTCGGCTCCAAAGGAGTGGTATACTGTTTTCCCATGTCATCTTATGAAATGTTCATCTCACTTTTCGCAGGAACTAGAAATCAGACCTTCCTGAAAGTTGCTTTCTCGGCTCATTTAATTTTTGTTTACAAATACTTATATATATTCTATAACAGAATTGCCATGTAGGAATTTTTTTTCAAGCTTCTAGTAAAAAAGCTCTACACTGTGAATGTATTTTCACATTCATTGCTCATCAACTCCCTGTTTTATTTTAATATATTTACACATGTAATGACCCTGTATTAAATTTTCGTCTCATTTTTCTAGGAAACTACATGTGTAAAAACTTCATTAAAAAACGAAAGGACAATAAGGCCCTTATTTGGGTCAAATATGAGTCCAAAATGAAGAAAATGCCTTACATATTTCTAGATTTGTCATAACTGCACTATTGTAAAAGGTGTTCTGGGAAATAAAAACAAATTTCATTTTTAACGATTTATCATTGGAACAAATCACTATATTGATTGATTGATTGTTGGTTGCTTAACGTCCAGTGGCAAATATTTCATGCATTTTCAGAACGAGAACAAGTTCACAATAAATACAATAGGTAGGTTGATACAATAGAGGCCATCTGGGATGATGGTCGGGGAAATTTGGACTGCCACTGGAAAATGAGGGTATATTGGATAGGGACAGAAATTTTGCCTTGCAACAGGCCACCTACGGACCCCTCAAAGAGTTGTTGCAAGGGTTCTTAACGTGCAAAGAGCGTGGCACTCTCTTTACACGAGGCATCGGTTTTAACGTCCCCCTTCTGACCGGACGTGACTGCGAATTTGATACATCCCGCACAGCCAAACGGACGCCCCACTTCGGCAAGCGTTTTACTGCCGGTCGGGAGAAGACCAAGTGACCATATTTCTATACCCCAGTCACCCTATAACATTTTCATGTGCTATAAAACTTCTTTTATTTGGTTTACATCATGAACTTTCAATTATATTATATGTTCACAGTGCAATTTATTCCTAATACATCTTACTTTTAAGTTAATTGATTCATACCTAGTCATTGGAAGATTTGAATAAAAGTTTAAAAGTGTTTAGTTATCTATCTGGGTCCTGGTTTTCATGGTGCAGTTGTCAAAGTTAAGTTTTTGAGTTTTGTCTTTTTTTCTAATACTGATTGCAATAGGTCAACTATATTTGGTGTATGGATATAGTTATCAAAGGTACCAGGATTATAATTTAGTACGTCAGACGCGCGTTTCGTCTACATAAGACTCATAAGTGACGCTCATATCAAAATATTTATGGAAATATTTTATGATCTATATGTCTGTTGCACAGGTTTTATTTGACCTTGACCTCATTTTCTCTGTTCATTGCTAAGTGTAAGTATTTGTGTTTTGGTCTGTTTTTCTTAATTTATAAGCAATAGGTGAACTGTATTTGTTGTATGGAAGAATTGTTAGCTGTACATGTCTCCTGGCATGGTTCATCTGACCTTGACCTCATTTTCATGGTTCATTGATCAATGTTTTAAGTTTTCTTGGTTAATGTTGAGTTTATGTGACAGTTGTAATAAAGCTTTATATTTAGGACTATCAACATAATATCAATGATAAGTAAAGAAGGTGAGACATTTCAGTGTGTGCAATCTTGTTTTTATTTTAGTTCATTTATATGTTTTGGAGTTATGTGTGCCAACCATTTTCTTTGAACTAGTACACATTTTGTTTAGAGGCCAACCAGTTACCTTCGGGTGCAAGATTTTCTCGCTGTGTGGACCCTTTGGTGACCTTCAGCTGTTTTCTGCTCTTTGGATGGATTGTTGTTGACACATTCCCCATTTCCATTGTCAACTGTATTAATATACTTACAGGAGCAGTGATTAAATGATAAAGGCACTTAATTTTTTCGCCTTATGTATTATTCTGCAATAATTTTTATCAACTGATATTTGGTATACAAATGTGCACAAATTGTTTCTTTACTCTTATGAATTACAGTTTATGGCAAAATTCAATAAAGCGTTGAACAGTCTGAATTCCATTAAATTGATAAATTCAACAACACTTACCGTTATCTTGAGGATGTTTTTCTCTAAATAATAAAAAAAAATCTAAATATACTGCTGAAATGTACCAAAAGGAACTCACTTCAAATAAATCCAATATTAACAGCAACTACTGACCTTTCCTAGATTTTAATATTTTTACACCAGGAACTCTACACAAGAGTTACGACAAAAGGGATGATGTTTCGTTCCCTATGGTTATTGTTTCCTTATTGACCGTTGGTGTTCTTTTGGCACTGTCTAAATTTGTCTTTATATCCTATATCGTCGCTATGCTCGTGTCTGTGGTGACATTTAAACTTTTGGATTTCAATGAGCGTAAATAGTTATCAAAGGTACCAGGATTATAATTTAATACGCCAGATGCGCGTTTCGTCTACCTAAGACTCATCAGTGACGCTCAGATCAAAACAGTTAAAAAGCCAGACTAATACAAAGTTGAAGAGCATTGAGGACCAAAAATTCCAAAAAGTTGTGCCAAATACGGCTAAGGTAATCTATGCCTGGGATAAGAAAATCCTTAGTTTTTCGAAAAATTCATAGTTTTGTAAACAGGAAATTTATAATAATGAGCATATAATTGATATTCATGTCTATAGGAAGTTTTCTCAAGAAATGAAATTTTCTGTAAATATGGGACAATCAACATTTTAGCTTGCATCCTTATTGGAATTATGGTATATATTGTTTATCATACACGTACCAGAAAATGGCATTTTGTTTAATTAGAGTAAAATTCACGAATTTTCAATTTTGACCTTTGACCTTGATTTAACGAAAATTGCACCGTACGAATTATTGACGACCGGGCAAAACAGAAAATACGGTTAATAATCATTCGAATGTTACATACTATATTATATGGTAGAAATGTGCATTAAAGTCGTTAAACTAAGAGTCTTTATGAAACCTGTCACTCGCTTATCAGAAGTATTACAAACTACATCTTTCATTCTTGAAGTGTGTGCTGTAATATTCTTCATCACTATGTAAAGGTGTTAATCACGGGGTTTTTTTTCTTCTTATTTGACTAACTCTGTAGTATTTCCAAAAACCGATATTCTTGATTTCAAGCTTATTATTCAAACAAGGAAAATGTTCTTCCTGATCTGAATCAACGTTGTCAGATTCTGGATTTCGTGCATATGATGTGATTTCTCTGAGCTCTCATTCCACAAAAAAATATTACAAGGTATACAAAATAAAGTCAATTCTGTCCTGTGTTCATCACATTCGTTTACTTACTGCCTATCATGTTCTTTTGAATGATATAATTTCAAGTTCCTACGCGATTGATTCTGTGATCTTTTTATTTATTTTCTTATGGTAGCCGTGACAGTTCATGCACAAGTTCATCTTACAGTCGAGACATTTAGTTACGGCAAAATGTTCGTCAGAACCAAAACTCGCATAGATACAAGATACAAGCCATAAAACCAGGTTCAATCCACCTTTTTTTCATAAAATATATGTCCCAAGTCAGGAATATGGCAGTTGTTATCAAATAGTTCGTTTCTATTTATGTTGCATTAGCGTTTGTTTTTGTTTCACTTCAGTGTTTCTGTTGTTCCGTTGTTTTCCGTTTTATAGAAGATGCGTTTCCCTCAGTCTCAGTTTTTAACCAGGGGTTGTTTTTTTTTCTCAATCGATTTATGACTTTTGAACAGCTGTTGCCTTTATTCAACCCCGTTATATATTCATTTGAATGTTCATTTGCTGTCAGTAACTTTTTCATTACTAATCTCAGATCGGTATTTTGTCTTTCTGTAGTCTTTTGTGATTCGTATCTATCTGATGAGACAAGCCCTTTCAATAACCCTATTCTTAAGTTGCGCTATTACAGCACTGTTCAAGATTTGTGAAAGATGAAGCGCTCGCAAACATGACAAACCCTGCCATACTCCCTTTGTGTTTGTCCCAAATGAGGAGCCTGTAGATCAGTGATTGTCTGTTGTCTCTCTTCCACGTTTGTTTTCGTTGAATGCCGTTAGGTTGCCTACAGTCACAAGTATATGCTCATATCCGCCTCATATGTTTTCTAGTGGATAGCTGTCTCAGTTACAATCAAACATCATCTACATATTTTCATATCATGTTAAATCGTACAGCTTTGTTTTGTTTTGGAGGTTGTTTTATTGGGTGAGTCATGATTTATTTTTCTTTTAATGTTCTTTGGAAAATTTAAGTTGATTGCAGATCATTGTATTGTTCTGTCGTTTAATCTATTCATATTTTTTTTAAGAATGCGAATTTGAACTTTTTCTGTAACTTGTGAAATGTGTGTTCACCTGTATTTTGATTAATTGTGTTGATGGGTGTTTTACGTGTAGCAAGAACAGCTTATATTATCGTAATATTTTTTGTTTTTAAATTTGCTAAATATTTTGTTATTCTATGTAACCGTTTGTAGGATTTTTTGTTTGATTGTCTCTTTTCTTTTTATTTTTTAGGGTTAGGCTTTTTTTTTCGATTCCTCGGTATCTTATTTCCCTTATTTTATATCATAACCTTGAATGTGTGGTATTTGTTTATAAACATTATTTTATTAACAATTGCTCTTTACTTAGCGAACCACTTCACTTGAATGTTCAATCGAAACTTCGATCCCCGTAAGAGCAGAAATATATTACCAACGATACTTGCGGGTTAAAATCTTTGATATTACTGCAAGATAATACGAAGGCATACTTTCCTTTTCGAAATACCGAATTCAGTTAGTACTGTAGTCCTTAACTTCATATTTCTTTACAATACTCTTGTAGTTTATATCAAAATAAGAAGATGTGGAATAATTGTCAATGAGACCACTCTCTATCAGAGACCAAATGACATAGAGGTTAACAACTATAGGGGTTCGTACAACAATGTGCATAACCCATACCACATAGGCCCCGAAATGTATTTTTTGTTAGTCTTATCGACATATATCGTGTTCTCGTGTTTTGTGTAACATTTCTCAAGTTGTTTAAGTAACCCTTTAATTCAATTGTTACGATGACTTAAAACGTAAACAAGAAAAACTCTTTTTAACATACTATATAGTAAAAAATCATTTCTGTAGATCACCGAAAGGGGAAGTGGTCTAGAACACAGTATTATTTTATTTAGGGGGTTCACTATACACGCAAATTTTTATTAGTCTTCAGTTCGAGGTTAATCGAGCAAATTTTATTAAATAAGGCTTTTTACAGTTTTTTTTACTTTACTACGGGCTCATAAGGATCTTAAATCTGATTGTATTGCTGTGTCCACAATAGACACAGCAATATTATTCTACGTATTTCACCTGTATCGGTTTGGACAATTCCATGGACTATTCCATACACACACCATTATGCTTAAGGGGTTTTCATATGTCATGTCAAGATGATATAGGCTATTTACCGTTGTTTGCCACAAAAAAAAATCTGGTAAAGTCACTTTTCTGAAAAACCAATATAAATATAGTTAACATATTTATATATTTAATCTAACTGTGTTCATTTACCCGAATGTTTTTATGACAACACACACCTAAAATTCGTTTTGGTCTATTCCATGACATTTGCGCGGGAAATATTCATCAGAGACTTAATTTTAATGGACGTTCATTTGGAAAATTTTACTATCTATTTTATGTGAACAATTGTCATATGTGTTTGTGTTTCGTACATTTAAAGGATCAACGTTATTTAAATTCCGTATATCTTCATTTGACATCAGGTTTGTACGCATTTAGTCTCTTCTCTAGTCTATAATCTAAACTGAAGGCCGCGAAGGGACACATGTCATGATGACACGTGCTGCACAATCCCACACATTTCAACGAACAAACAAGTTACTATTGAATAGACTTTATCAGCTGTTTATAGACATCTATATGCATTTCATCCCCTTATGTCAGTCATGATAACACTGGCATTAACAGCGGAAACCGTGTATTCGCGAATTCTGTCTTTCTCCTGCTATGAACGATTCCATACAACATTGTATATTAGGGGGTTTACATTATGGACGATTCCATATAACATTGTAGTTCAGGGGTTGTTTACATGTTTAGTCGTATCTGGTATCTTAATGAAAACGATGTACATTATTTCTACATATTTGTATTAGCTGCGGTATCGTAGCTCTTTAGGTCCTTTTGAAATTTTTTGACTATTTGCGGACCATATGGACCATATCGTCCGCAAATAGTCAAAAAAATTCAAAAGGACCTTCTTCTTCTTCTTTCGTTAATCAGCAACGGAAAAATACCATCACGCTGACCTAAAGAGCTACGATACCGCAGCTATATTTGTATATGTTGAAGGAAACAGCTCAATTTCATGATAATTTGGTATACAGAAACTGTAAATTGCCATGTTCAGTCATGCAGGGGATTTACTGAAATAAGTGATTTTCAAATCACTTTTTTTAGTAGAAAATTCAATTTGCAAGGTTTACTTTAGTCAAAAATTGGGATTTTGTAGTTTTCAAAACTTAAAACAAATAGATTTAAATGATATCTTTTATTTAGTACATGTACATTTAAAAAAAAACAAACTTTTTGCTACTTTTAAGTAGCAAGGTGTATGCCTTTGATACTATCATTTAGCTAAAAATTCTATTTTAGTTGAAAAAATGCTATAATAATGGCTTTACATATTGAACTGATACTTTTTTAAATGATTTTTCCGAGCAATGGGAGTATTTTTCCTGTGAAGTTCAAGGTTTCATCTTTCAGATTATGTAATAAAATTCTACTGTTTGCGATTAAAATATTCACTGTTTAGGGGTGTTGAAATTAGGCCTTACATAGTTGATGCGTATCCGATCCGCAGACCTGCCAACTATCCCGATTTTCGCGGTATCATCCCGATTTCTACCCCTCAACCCGAATCCCGATATCGGGATTGTAAAATTAGCCAAAATCCCGATTTTCAACAAATATACCCGAAAAAATTAATGATTACCAATTTTGAAGTTTTTCTGATCAATTTTAAGAAATCGATCATTTTACCTGGGGACATATTATGACAAGTTAATGACCCTACGCTAATCAACAGTCACAACAGGTGTCATAATTAATGGTTGTATGTAATCAGATTACCTAATGGGTCGTAACAATCCTCAAAATTAATTTGTATAAATTTGGTCAAACATCCTTTCAATTTTAATCAATTTATCATACAAGCACAATTTGCAACATTTGCCGTAGTTCCACAGCAAAATCATAATTAATTGAAAGATGAGAACTGTAAAGAACTCTCAATAAAACATCGTTTATCTTGAAATTTGTATAATTTTTGAAACCAGACATCGTGTGTCTGTTAATCTAAAGTCGACGCCATTTTGTATACACTTCTACTGTGTTACTGTATAAGCCTCCGCAGGTAAGAGCACCTCTGAATACAAAGAAAGATAACTCAAATTTAATCCATTTTCTCATTGATACTGATATAAAGACCATGAGTAAGAATAAATCAAAATCTGTCTTCATCCTTCTTACTTTAAGCAATGTAGTTTTAGGTGTTTTGAGTCAAGGTTCATAGATGAGAAGGTCTTTGAAGGGGGGAAAGGGGGAGGTCTCTACTTTGAATCCTTTATTTTTAATGCCATTTTCTCTATTCCTCAGTTATTTTGTCAATTTTATAATTTAATCTTACAAGAATCATGCAAATAAAAGTAACAAAGGCCTACAAGCTCATCATTAGTATGCCAAAAGAAAAAAGAAGAGAACTTAGACTATTTTAGGAGTAAAAAACAATGCTCACAGAAAAGTCGCTAAAATTGTAACCCTTAAAAATCTTGTCGCGCGCTAAATCCCCCATGGAGATTTTCAAAAGTTGGCAGGTCTGGATCCGTGATTTGTATATATTTCAATGGTGCTCTCGGTAAGGCCAAAAAAATATATGTTTGTTTATATGGGTACCTGACCTATCCTATTTTGAGCACCCACCCTAAGCCATTTTATTGCCGTCGTAAGAAATAATCCAATCATTATAAATAGGGGAACTCTCGCCCCATGGACAACTCGGACCATGCAAGACGGACCACACAATTCAAAATCATGGCACAAAGAATAAAATGGACAAAATAATAAAAAGAAAATACTGACCTACCTACCTACCCTACATATTTTGATGATGTAACCTTAAACAGACATGTTAGTTTTCTCGTTTGAATTGTTTTACATTGTCTATCAGGGCCTTTTATAGCTGACTGTGGTATGGGCTTTGCTCATTGTAACATGTACAACAATCAAACATCAACCCACACTAAACTGAATGTAATTGAAAGACATCTACAGGTTGATATCAGAGGCAGATTAAGGGGGGGGGGGGGGGGGGGGGGGGGGGGGGCGGGCCCCTGCTTTTTGAGAAAAAAATTGGTTATATAGGGAATCACTGAATCGTGACTGGAGCGAGCCCCCTCTTAGGTCAGTCAGTGGGCCCCCACTTAAGAAAATTTCTGGATCCGCCACTGGATATACAGTATCGAACAGAAGATAAAAAAGGGAACAATATGGTGAATTTTAGAGATTAATATTATTGCATGTACATGCATTTGAAATATTTAAGATATATTGTTATGCTAGTCTATTAGAGGGATATTTCCTTTTTATTGGTTGTAGATATGGAATCTTATTTTACCATGAAGTCAGATTTGAAAATGGCTTTGGGAATGAAGATATCGTAAAGACTAAATGTCAGTTTTAGTTTTATACATCTATAATACTAAAATTACGAGGTCCAATTTGTCAGCCGTCATCACGTAAAAACGACGAATCAAATAATTCGACTTTATATATAACTAATATAGTACAAAGGTGTAGATTAAAAATTACACCGCTCCAGGCCCTTTTGTTTTCCACGTAATTAATATTGCCCGTCATCATGTAAAAACGACGAATCAAATAATTCGACTTTATATATAACAGTGGTCTCGTTAGCCCAAAATAGAAGGGCGCCGCGCCCTGGGTGCCCTCAGCCGCGCCCTGTGTGCCCTCAGTCGCGCCCTTCTGCCCTGACGCCGTTTTCCAAAAAACCCTTGTGCCGTTTTGGTAAAATTGCCTTTGTTTCATCAATTTCTTATCAGAAGTTAAATTACAAATATGACACCTGGTGATTGCCCCAAGGTAATGAGGTTTATCATGTCATTACAATCAATTGTTGTGGATAAGACTTCAAAGGTGTTAATTACTAGGTAATTTAATTAAGACAATTTACCTTTTTGTCATAAATATGATGAATGTGTCGGCATTTTCTTTCGATCTTCAAGTCATAATGAAAGAGTGTGCGAATGAAGACTTTCATGAATTTAGAATTAATTTGAAGTAATCAAAATAAAACTATGCCTTCTGACACAGAAACATCGTACATCTCAACTTGTGAGCGACAAGCAGACGTAAACATGGAAATTAATTTTGGAGTTATTTCCCCTGAAAATGCTTATTACAAAATTGTGCTCCTAAAATATTATCTAGCATCAAAAATAGGAAAAAATAACCAATTGAATACAAAATTATATAAGAATGTTACCTTAAGGATATTAACTGTCTTTGAACATACAAAAAAAAATATATTGAAATTTATTTTTGATAATCATACTTTTGGCAATCCATGTTTTATACATTCTCAATATAGAAATATGAATTGATGTCCAATCTGTCATCTTACTAAAATGGAAGTGTGCAGTAATACTCTCATCACAAATCAACTTGATGAAGCTACACCATGCACTAAATAATATATTCTAAACACGAACAATGAAAACAGATTTTGAGGGCCAAGCTCTAGATGACATTTTGAAATACAACTACTGTCATGTACATGTATGGTAAACTATGAGATGTTAAGTTTATGTTCTTTCTTTTTGGAAGCAGAGGGGGTGGGGAGAATAGTAAGTTTATTTTGCCTCTTTTGGTTAATAGTATGAATCTGTATTGCCATGTATTATGAACATGATTTAGTATGAATGACTTTTCTTATGCAAATTTTATAGAATAAATAATCAAAACAACAACTTTATAAATGCATCTTTATTAACAATATATACAGTAAAAAAATATGTGAACTCGTGATACACGCAGGGACGTAGACAAAAAAAATTAGCAGTGCCTTCTATCATAAAAAAGTGCCCTGCCCTCCACTGGCACCCTGCCCCTTTTGAATTCTAGCTAGAGCACTGTATAACTAATATAGTACAAAGGTGTAGATTAAAAATTACACCACTCCAGGCCCTTTTGTTTTCCACGTAATTAATATTGCCAATAATTAAGAAGTTCCGGATTGAGTCCGATACCGATACCAATAGTATATTCACCTGTTACCGATTACCTTATTTGTACGTTCCGCATCTGACAGGCGCACCACCAAACGGTGTATTCAGGATTAATATGCTATATACACGGGTCATATCCACAGGGTTTGAAACTACTAAATTGTCAAATTTTAATCAGTTTAGACTTTCTAAGATAACAATACAAATACTAAAATCTGGACTAAAAATAAGGCGTATAGGTACAGTTTTCAATTTGTTAGCCGGCATGACGTAAAACAGCGAATCAAAGAATTCAACTTTATTTACAACTAATATATGACAATGCTGTTGATTAAAAAATACTCCATTCCAGGAACTTTTGTTTTTCAAATAATTAATATTACCAATAATTGATAAGTTCCAGTTCGACGAGTTCAATCAGAAAGATTTGAAAGCAGAGAAAACTGTGTATCGTTTAATCGGCATAACTTTATCAGATAAAAATACTAATACTAAAATAAGGCTTGCACATAGTTATATACGTTAACTCAGTCACGGACCTGTGATACCACGGGTCTGTACTAGTGTACTTTATAATTTTAGTCTTGCATGTACATAATTATGTGTACATATATCACTGATTCAGTGGCAATGGTAAATAGACACTGACAAGTCTTAGATAATATTTTATAGTTTTGAATGTTTTGTCCGTTGACTAAAATTAGGTGGAGGTTTGTGTGTTCTTATTTCCAACAGAGGTAAACTCAACACATATCAATATGTGCATGAAGCAAATTGATAGTTGCTAGATATGGAATGATTGTACCACAAGAAAGTTTTAACCTGTGTATATATACTTAAAATATGATAAAAAAAATCATGTCTTTTTCAGGACTTCTGAATCCAACCATGTAGTATGGAATGTTTTTGAGATGTGGTTTTGGTCGATGGATGTTAATGAAGGACCTGTAGTACAAAGTATATCACTGAATTTAGCTCTTTGTCTAAGTGTATTATTGAATACTTTGCTTTGAGCTCAGTTCATTGTTATGCAAATCATTCTTTGTGAAATAAAGATTTGACAGAAAACTCTCATGTACAAGGATTTGTCAGAAGTAGTATCACCTCTATTTACAATGTAAGTATTAGGGAGATAAAAGCATTCTATATTGATTTGAACTAAACATATTATAAAAAAAAAGAACAAATTTACCCGAGAATGCTACTACCACTACTAGCAATATGATGCTAGGTTGTTTTAATACATCTGTACTAGCTGCCTACTGATGACTCGGTTCTGAGTGTAAATGGTCCTTCAACTATGCAGGGAAAAATTATAAGGCATATCTAGGCTTATCAATTTCTAAAACAATATTTCATTGTACATGTTTGAATTTTTAAACAACCACAGAAATTTTTGCAGTTGAAATACATGTAGGTATCCTGTCGTCGTCTTCCCAAGACGGATGGTTTCCAGATAATAACTTCAGTATAAGTAAAAAGGAAGGCTTAAAATTATAACATACTGTGGATTCATTTATTTTCGTGGGTACCAATTTTCGTGTATTAAAGAAAATTTGCATTTTCATGGATATTTAATTTCGTGGTTTTGCCGAAGTCTGCATACAAGCCTATAGAAAATTTGTTAATCGTTGAACATTTAATTTCGTGGTTAGACTCTACCCACGAAAGCCACGAAAATTGGTATCCAAAGAATAATAATGAATCCACAGTAATATTTATAATCATAAAAGGAAGCTTGGGATTGTTTTGGGGGGTTATATATATAGTCCCTAAGGTTTAGGAATAAGGGTTCCAAAGGTGACCAAAACAAGCATTAATCTAGTGTCCGTACAAAAAGTCGTGTATAAGTATTTCAATTGTTCTGAAAGTGTACCATAATATTGAATACCATAAGTAGAAGGTTGAGGTCTATTTTGTGGGTTATGGGGCAAACAGTCTAGGAATTAAGGGCCAAAAACAAACATTTTTGTAGATTCCAGACAATAAATTTGAGTTATTTCTTTGTCCAGAATGATATTTTAACATAAGGTCTATGGCCACACAAGGAGGGTTGGAATAGATTTTGGTAGTTTTAGTCGCAACAGTGTAGGATTTAGGAACCAAAAACAGGTCCCAAATAAGCATTTTTCTTGGTTTTTTGAACAATACCTTTAGCATAAGTTAATAGAAATCTATAAAGGTTTATGACCACAAAAGGAAGGTTTGGATTATTTTTGGGAGTTTTGGTCCCAAGGAATAAGGGGCCAAAATTAAACTTTGTTTGCTTTCATCAAAAAATGAATTATTGTGCTTCTTTGATATGCCAAATCTAACCTATTAAGATTCTTAATTTTTGGTCCTGTTTTTAAATTGATCTACATTAAAGTCCAAAAGGTCCAAAATTAAAATTAGCTTGATTTTAACATGTACTTAGATTTTTGATTATGGGCCCAGTTTTCAAGTTGGTCCCAATCGGGGTCAAAAATTATTATACTAAGTATTGTGCAATAGCAAGAAATTTTCAATTGCACAGTATTCTGCAATAGCAAGAAATCTTTAATTGCACAGTATTGTTCAATAGCAAGAAATGTTCAATTGCACAGTATTGCACAATAGCATGAAATCTCCAATTGCACAGTATTGTGCAATAGCAAGAAATTTTTAATTGCACTGTATTGCACAATAGCAAGAAATATCTAATTGCACAATATTGCGCAATAGCAAGAAATTTTCAATTGCACAGTATTGCCAATAGCCAGGAATATTCAATTGCACAGTATTGTCCCGTTTTCAAATTGGTCTACATTAAGATCCAAAGGGTCAAAAATTGAACTTTGTTTCATTTCAACAAAAATTGAATATATGGGGTTCTTCAATATGCCGAATCTGACCGTGTATTTAGATTTTTAATATTTGGGCCCGGTTATCAAATTGGTCCACATGGAGGTCTAAAGGGTCTAAAATTAAACATTATTTGATTTCATAAAAAAATGACTTCTTCGGGTTTTATGATATTCTGAATTTAACCATGTATTTAGATTTTGGATATTGGACCAAAATAGGTAAATGTCCAATTTAAAATTTTTAAGTTGAAGTTCTTTATAGACCACATTCATTCTGTGTCGGAAACCTATGTTGTGTCAACTATTTAACTACAATCCAAATTCAGAGCTGTATCCAGCTTGAATGTTGTGTCCATACTAGCCCCAACCGTTCAGGTTTCCACCTCTGCAGTCATATAAAGCAGCACCCTGCGGAGTATCTGTTCCATTCATTTGTTATTTCTTAATTTGTGTGAATTGACATTGTTACAGTAAATGTTAATTACTACACTTGCATACCACAACAAATACTGTATTGGTACATGTATCACTTATATTTGTATCCATATAACAAAACAAAAAAGGAAAAGGAATAATTTTGCAATACCTTTTGAGTACTAAATAGCTTTTTAGGTATTTAGACATATTAAGACTTATTAAGTAGATGTTGATGATATCTGCTTGACATGCTTCAAATTCGATCAGATTACTTTTGGAGCAGTTATGAGTCTTTGAAGCATGCTCACAAAGGTTCTTTTGGTGAAATCATTTTTATTTTGGTCAAAATTTGTCTTTGCTTCGACCAGCTTTGGAGGAGATATAAAGAATTGATATAAATCAGCACAGAGGTTTACTTCCTATCTTATTTAGCCCCAATAATCATGTCAGACATAAGCCATTGTCATTACTTAAAACCAATAAATGTATTCTAATCTGAGGAAGAAATTAGACATTTTAACAAAAAAAATTACTAATGATACTGACAATCCACCACAAAGTAATATAAATAGAACCATACCAATAGTAAGCAAATACATATAAAAAAATAGGTGGTATGATTGCCAATGAGACAATTCTCCACAAGAGACCAAATTGACACAGAAATTAACAATTCCCAGCTACAAAATGTATCCAAAACCAAAGATGTAGAACATGTTCTATCATAATATTTGGTTACTAATGTAATTACTGTCTCCCCATGTCTGTATTGAACATAAAAAAATATCAAATAAATAACACTCCTAATGCTCAGATCGGTTGTCACCGAGCAACACAGTTATTAACACCATATAGGAAAAACATAGAACTTTATTGTCATAAGACACTGTCAAACATCCAAACATACTATCCACACTCATCTGTGTCCACACTTGTATTGGTAGGAAAATACATCCATTTTTTGATAATCCCAATTTAAAGTTGTATTATCACACGCCCACAAAAAGCCACATTCATCAACACTAATAACTTTAGACTTAGTTTTCAACAAGTTTCGTTGAAACATTCCATTTTCCGATAAAATATCGATTAGATTATTGTTGAAATCTGATACTAAAATATTTCCATAATTATCAATAGCTATACTTCGGAAATGTGCATTTGATCGTTTGAATGTCTCAAGAATGCTTCCATGTTTATTTGTTATAACAACCGTATTTTGCGTTGAAATAACAAGATTGCAGTTCCTAGTTTCTGTCATAAGTATATCCGTACTAGTAAAAATGTTAGTATTCTGCAGTTTGTTTTTGGGATCTGTGATTTTTATTTTGTTTTGAACACCTTCGTTTTGGGATACTACACAGAATACCTTTTCCTCTTTATTATACACAAGCAAATTACCATTTCGAGTGAAACAACCGACCGATCCGTTTTGAAATGAAACTTTATACCCTTCTTGAAATTGTGAATTTACATTCCTTACTGCAGACTGTCCAGTCCAAAACCATAATTCATCTGCAGACTTTCTAAGCATTCTTTTGCTTTCCTTTGGTGGTGCATAAGTAGAACGCACAGTTCCATCTTGATTACACAGGCAGACCGAATTCACGTTGAATATCCAGGTATTGTCGTTATTTGCGGCAATAATATCTTCTATACTTTCTGGAAATTGAAAGCTATGTACCTTTTCTACTTTAGGAAGCAGTTCAGGAACAGGCAATTGTGTATATAAAGGTGTAATAACATTAACGTTTGAAGCTTTAACCTTTCCAACCAAATTTTCTACGGTAGCTTCAACGAATTCCTCACATTCATATTTAAACACATGCAAACTCAATGGATTCAGAGTTTTGTTCAGGACTTTGTCAAGGTGACCACCGATAACAAAGGAATCAACCGTTAACACTTTATCTGGAGACCTGTCAGTGAAATCCTCCGTTGTCTTGATGAGACCAGCCAATGACAATTGTTCTGTTTCTATTTCATTCAAGTACGTATCAATCATTTTGATATCGATCTTTTTAGTGTTGTCTATTGTAGCTATTTGTTTGCTTGTCAATATATCGACAGTGTTGCAGAATACATCTTTAATGCTTGTAGCGTGTGATAAAATGTCTTTTTTCAATATGCTGCAGTTTTTGTAATAATAGTTTTCTTCTTGTTTGACTCTCTCTGCGGTGTTTCCGAGAACCGAAATTCTTGATTTCAAGCTTGTTGTTCTGGCCAATAACATTTTCTTCTTAGACTGAGCTAACTGAGATAGGTTCTGAATATTGTGAAAACGGTGGTCTTTTTCTGAACACTCACTACACAAAAAGATATTACAGGGAACGCAAAATAAAATTATCTCTTTTCTATGTTCATTGCATTCAGTTGCTGAGATATCATCATGTGCGTCCAACTGTTCTAATTTCAATTTCTCAAGCGAGTGATTGTGTGACGTTTTTATTTTCTTATGGTAGTCTCTACAGTTCTTGCATAAATTTGTTTTACAGTCCAGACATTTAGCCACTGCAATATTTCCCTCCAAACAAAATTCACACATATCATTTAATTCATTGTCACTGTGAGATCGTTTCAAGTTGAAAGGATAAGATTTCAAACCACTTACCCCTTTGTCTGGTATAGAAACTTTTGTCCTACATAACGGACACGTCAAATAACTATCATTTACATCCAGTTTTTCCAGACACGGTGTGCAAAAAGTATGGAAACAGTCCAAGAGTCGCGGTTCTGTGTACGGAGACAAACAAATCCCACATTTTGATTCAATATCGGAATAGTTTCCCTGCGCCATGTCAAACCGATGTATCTTGGCAACAAAACCTAACAAGGAAGTTCACGTTTATCCAAGTATTGGCTTTTCAAAAAGTTTGTTTGACCTTATCATTAAATGAATATACAAATGTATAGTTATAAGGGTAAATGCGTCTTCAGTGAAGATACAAAAAAGTATTAAAACAAATAACTTAACATATATTAAGTATAACGTTATATAGCGATTATCAAAATTATTGACGGCAAAAGATTGTACAAAAATAGAAAAGTTAAAGTTATCACTCGACACGACAAAACAGTGTTTGAGGCAATTCAGTATATCAAATCGTTTAGAAATAAAGCAGGGGCGGATGCAGGAATTTTCGAAAGGGGGGGGGGGGGGGGGGGGGGGGGGGGGGGTGCTAACCCAGGGCAAAGGAGGCAAAAGGGGGGGGGTGCAAACATATGTCCCGATACAAATGCATTGATCGGCAAAATAAAGGGGGGGTGCGCACACCCCGGAACACCCCCCCCCCCCCCCCCTGGATCCGCCACTGTAAAGCAAAGCATATAATGTTCCAAATAGGCTCCAATGATATAGAACAGAAAACACCGGGATGAGGTTATCGAAGAAATAGAAGAACAAGTCAGGAGTGACACAAAGATATAACCCAGATGCAACAACACTTTTGGTGAAATACTGCCACGTTTTTTGAGTGACAGATATTATGCTAAATTTTTTAATGAACACCGCCTTATTTTTTAATGTTCAATTGTATGAATTAGGTAAAGATTTAGATTTACATTTTGTAAGGTATGATTTCATTCAACCTGATTATTTTGAAGATGGAATACATATCAAAGGTCATGGCATTCCAATTATGGTCTACCTAATTATCAAATGCCAAATTCAATGACAAACAGAAAGCAGAGAGATAATCAAGCTTTTGAGCAAAAATCACATTTTAATAACCCTATACATGTAGGGAGTGAAAGTGCTATGAATGGCAGAAATAAAACTGTAAATATGATGGAACTCATGTTACAGGAAATGAGAACGGGGTCAGTGGTAAATATGTCTAAATGTTTAGAAGAAAAATGTTATAGTTTATTGATATATTGCTTACCGGTATATGTTCACCGCCATATGCACTTTTCATATGTTCTTATTACAAACTGATTTTTTTTAGGTCAGTGGTAAATATGTCTTAATGATTAGAAGAAAAATGTATAGTTTATTGATATATTTGCTACCGGTATATGTTTTCACCATATGGACTTTTAATATGTTCTGATTACAAACTGATTTTTTATATATAGGACTCAAGGACAAATGGGTGGTGTAAAATAATATACCCTAACCCTACTTTAAAGGCATTACATATTTAAAAGAAGGCAACAACCTCGCCAAATAGACTATGGCTTATGTTGAATAAGAACTTTTTTGGATTTGTACATGATATTTATATGTGCGCTCTTTATATACCCCCCTTTTCATCATCTCACTATGATAATGACTTGGATTTTTTAGAAAATGAGATATCCTCTTTCTCCATGAATGGAGAGATTGTATTGATTGGGGATCTAAATGCTCAAACTGGCCAAAGAGCTGACTTTATTGTAAAAGATTCTGATCACATCAAAAATTTTGATGGTTTTGATTTACTCCTTGAAAATTATATTACTGATTCAGAAATTAAAAGAAACAATCAAGATACTTCTGTCAATACAGTTGGCACAAAGTTATTAAACTTGTGTTTGTCTTCAAGGCTGCGTTTACTCAATGGTCGATTTTTAGGCGACTCATTGGGATATTATACATATATGTCAAGCAGTGGATTTAGTACTGTTGATTATGCTGTTGTTAGCGAGTCTCCTGTCCTCAGTCAAATAAATAAAATAGGAAACAAAATAAGGAATAATCCAAATAATAATGGTTTAAAGCAAAAGTTTTTTTAGTTAAAAAAAACAAAACATGAAGAAAATGGTTAAACAGAAAAAGTATGAATATAAACAAAAACTTTATAATTGTTTAAGTGAATATATTAATCAAAATCCAAAGAAATATTGGAAAATTTTAAAATCACATAAGAATAAAACAGAAAAAGATGAAATACCAGAGGTATTAAAAGATAAAGAAGTTTTAATAAAACATTTTCAAGATCAAGGTAAACCTTCATCTATAAATAATGCTTTTATGATAGACATTGAATCACAATTAAAGCTATTAGAAAATAATATAGACTTCAAAGCTGAAACAGATGCTCCAATATCTTGTTCAGAAGTAAAAAAGGTAATCAGTGGACTTAAACTTCAAAAGTCTACTGGACCAGATAGAATTATAAATGAAATAATTAAAACCTCAAATCAAGTAATAATTAAGTCAATTGTTAAAATATTTAATTTAATTCTAAAAACGGGTATATACCCAAAATCATGGAAGGACTAGTATATAATCGCACTTCATAAGAAGGGAGACAAATCTGATCCCAATAATCACAGAGGTATATCTTTAATCAGTAATCTTCCTAAAATATTCAATGCTGTACTCAATAATATCTAATCACAGTTGTGGATAAACAGCTGAATAACTATCAATTTGGCTTCAGAGAAAATCACAGAACTGCTGACAGTATTTTCATATTAAAATCTTTAATTAATAAATATATACACAAAAATAACAAAAAAATCTATGCATGCTTCATTGACTTAAGAAAGGCATTTGACTCTGTATGGAGGACAGCCCTTCTATATAAATTATGCAAAATGGGAGTAGGAAAGTCTTTTTACAGAGTAATAAAACAACAATATTTATATACAAAATCCTCTTTAAAATATAAAGATCACATTTCTGACTATTTTGACATTACTAGAGGTGTGAAACAAAGGGACTCATTAAGTCCTACTTTGTTCAATATTTTTATAAATGATATCACTAAAGGTTTGGAAGATGACAACTCAAGTCCATTGGAGCTTATAAATAGTGAACTAGGCTTCCTCCTGTTTTCTGATGATCTGCTTTTACTATCAGAATCTAAGGAGGGTCTCCAAAATAGTCTAAATAAAGTTTCCATGTTTTGTGAAAACTGGCAGCTTTCTCTAAACATAAATAAAACAAAAAGTATGGTCTTTTCAACAACAAAGCAAAAGCCTGAAACATCTATACTAGTATA
Source organism: Mytilus edulis (assembly GCF_963676685.1). NCBI lineage: Eukaryota > Metazoa > Mollusca > Bivalvia > Mytilida > Mytilidae > Mytilus > Mytilus edulis. The sequence continues at coordinate 58,204,341 of NC_092347.1, forward strand.
TAAAACAAAAAAATAGAGAATGTTTTAGAATATCACTACTTAGGTCTGCTGATTAAATCAAATGGTAATCTCAGTCATAGTACAGCTGAATTAACAAAAAAGGCAAAAAAGGTTTTGTTTTCTATTAAAACATATACTAATTCTCTAGGCACCTTAGTGAGACCTATATTGACTTATAATTCTGAAATAACGTATTTGGACTCATATATAACATATTTCAAAGCTAAAAAAAGAGCTTTGGTTTCTGGAAAAAATGTGGACCCATTTAATTTGGGGTCGCCCCGATATTCCGACACCCCATTGGTCCGACACCCCAATAGTCCGACACCCCATTAGTCCGACACTCCGTTAGTCCGACACTTTTAACATAGATAATGATATATATATAACTTAAACTACGCAAATGCTTGTCTTACCAAGTTTCGAGTGATTTAAACGACCCAGAGAAAATACCCAATTTTACTATCCATACTAAGAAACAGAGAAATCGTTGGGGAATCCAGGTAGGTCAATCTATTTATTTATAGATAGCAGAAAAATGGCGTCGAGTTAGTTGCCTTTTTGTTTCTTAGTATGGATAGTAAAATTGGGTATTTTCTTTTAAGACCTGCACAGAAGTGATAGATATGTATTATAAATATAGAAAATTGAATATTTTAATAAAAAAAAAAAAATCTGTATCATAGACCCAAGCGCCTGTGGAAATACTGAAAGACATAATTGCAAACTGCATTCGTCGTACATTAAAAGATATATAAAATTTACACTCAAAAACGCAATTGGCTTATAAATTCCTAAAAGGTGTTTCATATATCCACTTGTTGAAGCCTACCTGAAAATTAGCAAAATCATAAAAAAACTTTAATTGAGGAACGTCGATTTTGTTACAGTACTATCCTCTGATTTCTTAACTTTTACTTCAAATTATTATTTATGTTAATTATCAACTGCTCCTTAATTCTATTCAATGATAATCAAGCTGTTCATTAGACTCCGTGTAATATGACTATCATATGCTAATAAACAGGTACAGTTTTAGCTCACCTGACCTGAAAGGCCAAGTACTTAAGCTTTTCTCACCTCTTGGCGTGCGGCGTCCGTCGTCGGACCGTCTTCGTCGTCGTCTGTTCACTTTAACGAAAATCTTCTTCTCTGAATCTGAATGGCCCAATTTTAACCAAACTTGGCCACAATTATCACTAGGGTATCTAGTTTAAAACATGTGTCCGATCGATGACCACGCCTACCAAACAACATGGCCGACATGGCTAAACATAGAACATAGGGATAAAATGCAGTTTTGGCTTATATCTATGAAACTAAAGCATTTAGAGCAAATCTGACAGGTGTCAAAAATGTTTATTGGATTTAGATTTATCTGCCCTGACATTTTCAGACGATTCCGACAACCCCTTATTAGGTTGCTGCCCCTGAGTTTGTAATTTTACGGACATTTTGTAGTTTTTGTTATCATTATAATATCTAATATTTAATACTATTAATTATGATTTTAACCTTATTTTACATGATTCTCTAAGCATCAGTAAATGCAGGTGAGCGACACAGGCTCTTTAGAGCCTCTAGTTGAATTATGTAGTCATGAGATGACAGTATTTATTGTCTATGTATGTTATAAACTACTAGATATAAACACAACTGGTGATAGTTTTCAAAAGGAAAATGCCTGTATAAGTACATGTACTTCCGTAATATTATGTTAATAAGGAGCATGCATACAATTCTTGTAATGCATTCGCGTGCATTATGGTCAATAAGACGACCCATGCATGTATCTAGGTACCTGCGAACGCTATTATGCGTTATATTATCATGACTATGATATGCATGATTTTTACTCATATATATTTCTCAAGAAGTTTGAACATTTTCACAAAGAAATGTTGTATGCTCTTTGATTGGGTGGTTGTCGCTTTGACATATTCCCCATTTCCATTCTCAATTTCATTAAAACAAATATGCTCTTGACATTTTATTGGTTATATCAATATACCGTAAAGCGGGTTATTTTCGCGGGTGTAACAATTCACGATTTTCATTGAATAAGGTATACATGCGAATTATTTTGGAAGTTATTATTTTGGCGGATTCATAACTTTTATCATACCTTTGCATGATCACTTGCGGAATTTAATTTGGAGATTTTATTCTATCCGCGAAAATTTACACCCCGCAAAAACAACCCGGTATACGGTATATGAAGCGATAAAGAACTGCATTTTGCATTCGATGACGTCAGCGTATGTAGATATATGCGCAGCAATACTTGTTTAATGAACAGCTGCGCCATGAGCGCATGATACGTCCGTCGTCTTGTGTGTGAACTTTTATGCAATTATCATAAATTATAGTTTCATACATATGGGGTGACATGTGAGAGCCCCCTCTTTATAAAAATAAAAATCAACAACTCTAAAATAAAGTTTGAATCATCACCAAAAAGTATACAGATCTTTACATGAATATACCTAAGAATTGTATAAAGTTGTAAGCAATAATCATAAATTGTTTTTGAGATACGGCGCGACATGTGACCTTCCCCCCCTCCCCCCCCCGCCCCCCATTTTTACCAAAAAACATAAAAATAAAATTTTGAATCAAAACCAAAAAGTATATAGATCTTTAGATCAATAAAACTAAGAAATATGTTAAGTTTTAAGCAATAATCATAAATGGCTTTTGAGATACGGTGCGACATGTGAAAAATTACACCCCTGTTTTAGTTACAAAGTCCCGTAACTCAAACAGTTTTAATCTTATTGAAAAAGTATACAGATCTTTTTATTATCATAAAAAACAACTATGTTAAGTTTCATAAAATTTGGATGAGTCGTTCTCAAGTTACGATGCGACATGTTTACGCCGGACAGACAGATGGACAAACGGACAGAAGGACATTTGTATACCATAATACGTCCAGTCAAAAGTTTGCATTTGACGGGCGTATAAAAACAAACACAGAACTGCCATAACATTACATTCAATATTTGAACCTGCATTTATTTTGTTGATATTTTGATACCTTGCCTAGCTAGATGCTTTTTGTAATAATATACATGTACTTGGGTTTTTTTCTTGGTTCCGTGAAACTACTATAATTGAACAATGTATACCGGTACCAAGTAGAATATAACGATCTTCTGATGAGACTTTCTTTGTAGTGTTGTTTATATCATTCCAGATCACCTAGTTACATTTCAGGTTGTGAGTGCGATTTTTTGTTTTGAACAACTTTTATTTAATAGTCCAATTGAGTATGGAAATGGGAAATGTGTCAAAAAGAAAACAATAAGACTAAAGAACAAACAATTGCCGAAGGCCACTTATGGGTCTTCAATGCAGCGAGAAACTCCCGCACCCGGAGTCGTGTTTCAGTTGGCCCCTAAATAATACTGTATAGGGATTGTTTTACTTGAACATTTGTATTGTCCTATTTTCTTATATACTTATAGGTCGATTTTTTGTTGCCTTTTATATAGATACTCTAGGGGTAGCCCTTGATCTAAGTCGCAAAATTCTTTAATTAGTGTTCACTTTTATTTCAAATACAACAGATCTATCTGATAGGACAACTGAGTTGAAGTTGAAGATTGTTGTTTGCATCTACCGCAATGGAGGGGTGAGGGGTAAGCAATTCCGTTCGAATAGCGGGTTAATTGACAAGTTCATTGATGTGGAAAGTGTGTGTTCACAGTTTCGGTATGCAAGTTATCTTATGTTGTTCCTCGTAAAGATAATGCTACAACTCTTTGAGTGGTCCATAGGTGGCCTGTTGCAAGGCAAAATTTCTGTCCCTATCCAATGTACCCTTATTTTCCAGTGGCAGTCCAAATTTCCCCGACCATCATCCCAGATGGCCTTTGTTGTGACAATACCTACCTATTGTATTTATTGTGAACTTGTTCTCCTCCTGAATATGCATGAAATATTTGCCACTGGACATTAAGCAACCAAAAATCAATCAATAAATCGTAAAGATAAACATTTACATAACAGTACTATCGATGTGTCCCTGGTTCCTCTTTAAAAACGGGTCTAACACTAGGTTCACAACTAGTAAATTTCTGTGTATCAGCTTACTACTATTGGTCGGGATTAATTGTATTGTCGGACTATTGGTGTGTCGGATCAATGGGGTGTCGGACCAATGGGGTGTCGGACTAACGGGGTGTCGGAACATCGGGGCTGCCCCTTTAATTTTATTGACAAGACTCCAATAGAAAACTTGCATCTTGGTTATTGCAAGTTTACCCTTGGCACTAACAAGAGTGCCTCAAATTTTGGTACAAGGAACGAATTGGGAAGACTGCCTATTGAATGTCATATAAAAACCCAAACTATTATGTATTTAGCAAGGCTTTTCACCTCAAATTTGAATCCCTTATTACATGAATCTTTTCAATTAACTAAAACTTTGGATTCTAGTGGCTCCTATTCATGGTTCACTTTTGCAAAAGATATTCTTTCTGAATCTAACATTGATATAGATAGACTAAAAACCTGTGATAATTTAAAACAATTTAAAAATATGAAAAGCTATATTAAACCCCAAATAAACTCATACTACAACAACCTGTTGATGGATAAGTTGAGGTCTATTGATGATAAAAGTAAATTAAATTTTTATAAAGGACTTGAGCCAAATCTATTGATCAAATCTTACCTCTCTAACTCAAACTTTGAATTTAGAAAAATAATTACAAAACTTACAATCAGTGACCATTCATTATTAATTAGAAAAGGAAGTCATTTTAAAATTCCTCGCGAAGGGAGACTTTGCAAAAAATGCAAAATACTAGATGATGAGAAACATTTCTTAATAAATTGCTCTCACAATTCAAATATTAGATTAACATACGTATTTTAATTGCATTACCAGAGAAAGCAATTCATTTGCTAATCTAACTGACAATGACAAAGTTATATATATACTTAACCCATCAACACCAACACAAGTGAATAAACTAGGATCCTTTATAAAAAAGTCAATGGAACTGAGGACAGGGGACCCTTTAATATTTACCTGAATTTGTATATATATATATGGAGTTACTTAGTTATTGTCTTTATTTGTTTTTGTTGTTATGTCACAAACTGTAAAGTTTATATGGCAATAAAACTTTGAATTGAATTGAATTGAATTGACAAAGGAAGGATGTGTGCTAATAATTTATGAATTAGAAAGGGCGTGCATTTGGTTCCGTTTAATGATATTGGTTATGTTTTTGAGAACAGTTTCCTTATTTGTTCAGAACAAGTGATACTAGAATCTACTGGTCTTCCAAGACACTAAACTGGTGCTAACTTAGACTGAAAATGTTATTTGTAATGAGTAACACAAAGATCATCAGTCTCTTAGAACGATGTAATTTGATGTCAAATGAAAAACATACAGTTATCAAATCAATATTTCATTGTAATTTTACTTGTTAACAAATTATAAAAAACCAATTAAAGAGTTAAAACGTCTCCAAAATTTAAATGTTTCTAAATCTTAGTTTCATACTGTTTTTACTGTGAATTCCTTATAAAAAGTACTGTCTGTATTTTAAGTATGATTTGTAGGAGCTCTTCAATGAAAATAACACAAAAAATAAATTGTTGTTTCATGATTGCTTTTCAGGATTCACTTTCATGAGCAAATACTTACGGTCTTTCAATCTTATAAGGAGCCAAAGGGTAAACAGTATATGAAATTTTCAGCTTTTGAATCAAAAATTTTAATATAATTCTTAGAAAGTGTCAAAGAAACAACAACCCCACCATTGTTAGCCTGGTATCCCGGCCCGATATCTAGCTGCTCGTACTGACAAGATTAGCCAGGACCCCAGGCAACACAATTGTCAGGTATATGCCTAACATCAATTTTGTTCATACTTATTAAACTTGATCATGGTTAATCTTCCAAAAAATTGTATTGTTCTTCTTATTGGAATAGAAAAGTAGTAAAAATAGAGGCTCTAAAGAGTATGTTGCTCACATGGGTCTATGTGCATTTTTAACGATGGGCATTCTCCAACACTGTAGACTAGAATTGCTGTGTCATTTTGGTCTCTTGTGGCGAGTTGTCTCATTGGCAATTATACCACATCTTCTTTTTTTTTTTTATAGAATATGATCCATGCTTACAATTTCCATCTATGCTGACCTATATTTGCAGATATTGTCTTGCTGATTGTTTTTTATGTTTAACACTTTTCAAAATAATAGGCAATAACACAAAAAAAAATTAACAATCATCATTAAAGGACAATAATTCTATTAAGGAGTTGACTGACAATTGTTGATCTTATCTTGCTGACCATTTTTGCTATTCGAAGTTTCTATCTGTATCTATCATAGTTTGCAAGCTAATAGACAAAGGTAAAAAAATATATGGTAAAATCGTCACTAAAGACAGTTAATCCAATAGGAAGTCCAATGATGATTTGAGATATGTTAACTTAATTGTAGATCTTGTCTTGCTGATCATTTTTGATATTCATAGCTTCTATCTATCTTACTATTATAGTTTTTAAGATATTAGGCAAAATACAAAATGAGAAAAAATTGTAATAACTCATATAGATGTCGTCTGACAGTTTTTATGTAATGAACAGTAGGCACATCTTAATATTCCGAACAATTCTGTCCTTGTCAGATTTTACAGCTGTTTTCAAGATATTGACAAAACTTTCACTCTCTGTTCTGTTATTAGCAATGTTGGCCATGTTGATTCACTCGGGCAGGATTATCAGTCACATTTTTAGCTAGATACCACAGTATTGATTGTGGCTTAATTTGGTTGAATTTGACTTAGGAATTTTGAGAGATGAATTTTGTAGAAGCGAAAGGACGACAACAATGGACAATGGATGCTAAAAGAATGACGGAAAAGCTTCTAACTTAAAAAAGCCTTCATTCAAAGTTTTCATTTTAATTTCTTTTTTAGTGTGGGATCAAAGAGAAGAATATTTAACATTTTGTTTATAGAAGAGAGAATTCTGTAAACAACCATTCTAATAAACATTAGCTGATTTTTTTTTAAAATATATTACTACAATGGTAGCTTCTTATATATGTCCATTAATTTGACTTCGCAATTTCAGCAAAGTGAGGCTGTAGATATATGTGATCTTTATTCATGAAATACAGAATAGCTTCAACAAATTCAGCAAATGTAGCATCTGTTCTATACAAGGCAAAATGTTGTGTCCATGCTATTACAAGATTGATTTTCAGTACTTTCTTATCAACACTTGCAATTAACCATTTCTGCATACATCGCTTTGTTTATCTGGAGCCCCATGAAAACAACTTGACAGAACTCTATCAAACTTTTAAAACATTTCTGCTATTTCTAATTTGATTATCCTAAAACAAGTTTTACAGATTTCAGCAAAACTTGCATTTGTTCAGCTACAGGACATATTGTTCACATGCTATTTTAATTTTTTGGTATGAATGATTTTGTGAGTTTCACATACCAAACCAAGGACTTCACTATTTCTGCTAATACTATTTGGAGACAGTATGTCAGAATGTGATACACATTCCTCTTCATTCTTGAAATACATCTTCCATTCAAACAAGATGATCTCAGTTTAGACAAAAAATGTTCATTCATTGTGAAAAAAAAATTCTTTGTTTGAAAAAAATTTAACAAGATCTTTTTCTGATAAGCACAAAACAGTATGAAATTGATTTCACTATATATAAAATATTGAACACTGTATTTATTCAAATTCTAAATAAAAAAAAGTCAAAATTATATACTTCCAAGTACAACTCTAGATCTTGAACACCATACGACTTTTGTGTTAACCTATTAAACAAGATATATTAAGGCCTGTTTTGTTTCCACACTACTGAGTGTTTATAAAATAAATTCAATTAAAAAAAGGGAATCTTAGACACTACTTGAAATTTTGAATTGTTACAAAGGAATAGCAATTTCATGTTTCCCCCTGAAAATCTACACTGATTTTGTTAGTTAAATAATATCAGTACTGAACTAAAACTAATTGCATGGTAGTACTTATGTTTGTTTAGATCTTTGGACAATAATCCAGGCATCACCAGTGAAACAAATTCATTCCTTTTGTGAGTTATTGTGATGATGGTTTGCTGTCCCTTTTTATTTTATAGAAAAATCAAAATCATGATGATTTATAGCACTTTTATTTTATGCACCGGGGTACATCTATCAGATGTAAAATATCCATTTAATTCACATTTGCATATATTAGGAGGATTACTATATAAAGTTTGTGAAAGTTTTTTAAATAATGTCACACAGTTTATTAGTCCAGCTTCTCGTAAATTATATTTCATTTCTGTAAATTTCTCTAGAATTTCTGGATCACTATTTCTTTTGACCATGTCATTCAATGCATTTAGCTGAAATAAAATAAAACCATATAGTAATACTAAAACATAATTCAGTACCTTATTAACAAAAAATCTTGTAATAAATGTTTTTATATGCTAGTAATAAACCAGATGCTCCGCAGGGCACAGCTTTATACGACCGCAGAGGTTGACCCTGAACGGTTGGGGCAAGTATGGACACAACATTCAAACTGGTTTCAGCTCTAAATTTGGATTGTGATTAAATAGTTGACACAGCATAGGTTTCTGACACAGAATGAATGTGGTCTAATAAACTTAAAATATTTTTTTGCCTTTGAGCAATTCACTATGCTGTTGAATATTAATCCTCTCAAAAAAATGTTTGAAGAAATTTTCTTTTTATTTATGAAATCTGAAATGAGAAAAATTACCCCCCCCCCCCCCCCCCCCCCCCTTTTTTCAAATCCCCCTTTCCCTTTTTCCAAAACTGATCTCAAATCAAATTTCTAATGGAGTTTGCAACAATAACTACTCATTTAAATACATCATAAAATATTAAAATGTAAAATAAAGTGCTTGTTATCACTGAATGGTAAAGATTGTTTTAATTTAGCAGTTGTTAGTAAAAGTGAATATACAACAAATGTACATTGGATATTGTATAAAACAATAATTTAAGTTGATTCAACTACTATTCTGGACAGAGAAAGATAACTCCAATTGAAAATTTCTTGCTATTGCACAATATTGTGCAATTAGATATTTCTTGCTATTATACTGTGCAATTGAAAATATTTGCTATTGCACAAAACTGTGCAATTTAAAATATTTGCTATTGCACAATACTGTGCAATTGAAAATATTTGCTATTGTCCAATACTGTGCAATTGAAGATTTCTTGCTATTGCGCAATACTGTGCAATTGAAAATTTCTTGCTATTGCACAATACTGTGCAATTGAAGATTTCTTGCTATTGCTGAATACTGTGCAATTGAAAATTTCTTGCTATTGCACAATACTTAATATAATAATTTTGGATCCTGATTTGAACCAACTTGAAAACTGGGCCCATAATCAAAAATCTAAGTACATGTTTAGATTCAGCATATCAATGGAGATATGGTATGATTGCCAAAGAGACAACTCTATACAAGAGACAAAATGACACAGAAATTAACAACTATAGGTCACTGTACTGCCTCTAACAATGAGGCCTTTAACAATGAGCAAAGCCCATGCCCATAAAATGATGTGACACTGATGATGATGTGTTAAATCTTAACTAAATACTTTTGATAAGTGGAGGTTATAAAAGTTAACATGAATGAACTAATCAATACAAAAAATTGCTCAAGTTGTCATGCTAAGCATATTCATAGTTCAAATTATCATCAAACAAGAATTTGAATGTGTTGACAGACTTTGTCAATCTTCTGAACAAATATAAAGGCATTCCCATTCAGTAGTTCCTGAGAAAAAGGTGACAAAATAAACTTTTTTATTCAACATATGGAAAATTAAGGTATCAGCAAACAGGAAATTAATGTGCGAGTAATACCACCATTGATTTACGCCTATAAGTCTTTGATAAATATGAACTTTTCATAAAAAAATGCAGAATTTATCTGTTTCAAATGAATAAACACTTGCCTTGCATGGGTAAAAATTGTATCCTGTCAAGTACTATAGACAAATATAAACATGAAATTTAATTGCATATATGATAATTACAATCACAGGAGGTTAACCAATCAAAATTCACCCATTTTTATGGTTTTTATGCTTTAGTATCCATGTAACCTCAAGTTTCCAAAATATTTTATACAAACACCAAATAAAATAAACGGCTGTGCCATGAGCACATGATACGTCCATCACATTTTCAAAGAATAAAGATCAATAAAGTTCAATTACTTCTCAATGTCTTATTAGAAATTTATGAAAATCAAAAGGGAGCTTACATCTGACAATAGATATAAACAATTTACCAAAGTTTTATGAGAATTGCTGACAGCATTTTTGAGTTATTGTTCGAAAACTGGAAAATCCTCCCTTTTTTTAATGAATAAAATCCCATAACTTAGAAACGTAAAAAGCAAAATTTATAAAATTAAGTTTCATAAGAATTGCTGAAAGCATTTTTGAGCTTAAGTAAAAAAACATGAAAATCACCTTTTTTTTATGAATAAAACCCTGTAACTCAGAAACGTAAAATCTTAAGTTTATAAAAATCAAAAGGGAGCTCATGTCAATAGATATAAACAATTCACCACAATTTCTTGTAAGTTGGTGATAGCATTCTTGAGTTATTGTCTGAAATTTGGAAATTCCCCCTTTTTTTTAATGAATAAAACCACATAACATGAAAACATTAAATCTAAAATTTATAAAAATGAAAGGGAGCTCACGTCAATAGATATTAACAATTCATCATAGTTTTATGCAAAATGGTTAAAGAGTTTCTGAGTTAATGTCTGACATGTTGACGACAGACGGACAGACAGATGAACGGTATACCATAATACTTCCTGTAAACGGGTGTATAAAAAGATAGGTGCTTTGATACACCCAAGATATAAATATATGTTTATGACTCAGAATTTTTTTTCTGAAGTGAAATGCAGGATTAACTTCCTTCAATGGTCAAATTCAAGGGAATATTTTTTTCAACCCTTTTTTGGTATGAAACCAGATGTGATGTACTATGATTTGGTGGTATTACACCTATGACAGTTTGGAAAAGCATTGACACATTTCATCTCATTTTGTAATCTGCTGAACAAATGTGATGTCATTGTGTGAAGAAGTTCCTGACAAAAAAGAGTGATTAAAATAATTGTTAGACAAAGGAAGGGACAATGATATTGCAATACCCCTCCTCCCTCCCCACTCACAAAAGCAAGATTTCAAATTGATATTTGTGATGCAAAGTATAGCAATCCTATTGAGAACATGTACTGTGTCCTATGATGAAGACATAATCTTTCAATCAGTTTAATTGAGGTCTGAAGCTGGCATGTCAGTAACTGCTAGTAATCTCTTGTTATTTATGTATTGTTGTCATTTTGTTATTTTCTTTTGTTTCATATTCTGACATTGGACTCTGACTTCTCTTGAACTGAGTTTTACTATGTGTATTGTTGTGAGTTTGTTTTTTCTACATTGGCTAGAGGTATAGGGGGAGGGTTGAGATCTCAAAACACATGTTTAACCCCGCCACAATTTTGCGCATGTCCAAGGCAGGAGTCTTGTATGATTTTTTATTTTATTTTCTTGTGTATAATCAGAGTTTAATATGACGTCCATTATCACTGAACTAGTATACATATTTGTTTAGGGGCCAGCTGAAGGACACCTCTGGGTGTGGGAGTTTCTCACTACATTGAAGACACATTGGTGGCCTTCAGCAGTTGTCTGCTCTATGGTTGGGTTGTTGTGGCTTTGACACATTCCCCATTTTCATTCTCAATTTTACTGTGTGTTTATTTATTTTTGTGGGTATTAATTTTTGTGGATTGAGGAAAACTTGCATGTTTGTGTATATTTATATTCATGGTTTTGGCAAAGTCTGCATTAACACCTTTATAAAATGTGTAATTTGTTGAACATTGAAATTTGTGGTCCCCCTGTACCCACGAAAATTGATATCTAAGGAATATTAATGACTCCACAGTATAATGATAACAAACTTACACATTCTGGGTAAATTCTAATTGGCTTTTTAAAGGTTTCACCTTCATGACCTATCTGATTATGGAATGAATCTAACATTTGAAATGCTTCATAAACTTTATCTAACTTTGCCAGTGCCATGACCTGAAATAAACAGCAAAATAATCATTAAATGTACATTCTTCATCATTTGAAGCAATTCAATAATTTCTGTGCACTTAATTTCAACAGGAGTAAGTGAACTCATTTATTGATATATTTCCTATTGTTTACACTTGTGCAGAGTAATGTAAATTCCAATTCTTCCCGCAACACATACAATAAAAAGAGAATGTGTCCATGGGACACAGATATCCCCCTCACTTGCGTATAACACTATAAAGGGACATAACTCAAAAAAGGTGAAAGTGATGCAACCAAAATACGAACTTGATCTGAGTTTTGCGGTAATAATTTTTGTGTATAAGTTTCACAACATTTGGTTGAGACAAGCTAAAGTTTGAGAACCAAAACCATTTCGGGAAATACATACAGAGGGACAAGGGTAATCCTTAATGCCCCCTCCACTGCTGTGGGGACATAAAAATGTGAAGAAATCAACATTCAAGCACAATAACTCATAATTATAACCATCACCTGACTATTTTGGCCATTTCATTTATTTTAGCTTATTCTGGATCCTGCTGGTGCTTTTTGTGATGTACAGTTTTTCTCTACTTAATTATCCACCCAAAAAAACAACGACATAACTAGAGGCTCTAAAGAGCCTGTGTCGCTCACCTTGGTCTATGTGAATATTAAACAATGGACACAGATGGATTCATGACAAAATTGTGTTTTGGTGATGGTGATGTGTTTGTAGATCTTACTTTACTAAACATTCTTGCTGCTTACAATTATCTCTATCTATAACAGTACTTTCTGTGGAAAATGTTATTGAAAATCTTCAAATTTTAAGAAAATTGTTAAAAATTGACTATGAAGGGCAATAACTCCTTAGGGGGTCAATTGACTATTTTGGTCATACTGACTTATTTTTAGTTCTTACTTTGCTGTACATTATTGCTGTTTACAGTTTATCTCTATCTATAATAATATTCAAGATAATAACAAAAAAACAGCAAAATTTCCTCAAAAGTACCAATTCAGGGGCAGCAACCTAACAACCGATTATCCAATTCATCTGAAAATTCCACACAGATAGATCGTGACCTGATCAACAATTTTACTTCCTGTCAGATTTGCTCTTAATGCTTTGGTTTTTGAGTTATAAGCCAAAAACTGCATTTTACCCCCATGTTCTATTTTTAGCCATGGCGGCCATCTTGGTTTGTTGGTCGAGTTACCGGACACATTTTTTTAACTAGATACCCCAATGATGATTATGGCCAAGTTTGGTTAATTTTGGCCCAGTAGTTTCAGAGGAGAAGATTTTTTTAAAGATTACTAAGATTTACGAAAAATTGTTAAAAATTGACTATAAAGGGCAATAACTCCTAAAGTGGTCAACTGACCATTTTGTTCATGTTGACTTATTTGTAGATCTTACTTTGCTGAACATTATTGCTGTTTACAGTTTATCTCTATCTATAATAATATTCAAGATAATAACCAAAAACAGCAAAACTTCCTTAAAATTATCAATTCAGGGGCAGCAACCCAACAACGGGTTGTTCGATTCATCTGAAAATTTCAGGGCAGATAGATCTTGACCTGATGAACAATTTTACTACAGATCAGATTTGCTCTAAATGCTCTGGTTTTTGAGTTATAAGCCAAAAACTGCATTTTACCCCTATGTTCTATTTTTAGCCATGGCGGCCATCTTGGTTGGTTGGACGGGTCACGCCACACATTTTTTAAACTAGATACCCCAATGATGATTGTGGCCAAGTTTGGATTAATTTGTCCCAGTAGTTTCAGAGGAGAAGATTTTTGTAAAAGATAACTAAGATTTACGAAAAATGGTTAAAAATGGACTAAAAAGGGCAATAACTCCTAAAGGGGTCAACTGACCATTTCGGTCCCGTTGACTTATTTGTAGATCTTACTTTGCTGAACATTATTGCAGTTAACAGTTTATCTCTATCTATAATAATATTCAAGATAATAACCAAAAACAGCAAAATTTCCTTAAAATATCAATTCAGGGGCAGCAACCCAACAACGGGTTGTCCGATTCATCTGAAAATTTAAGGGCAGATAGATCTTGACCTGATAAACATTTTTACCCCAGTCAGATTTGCTCTAAATGCTTTGGTTTTTGAGTTATAACCCAAAAACTGCATTTTACCCCTATATTCTATTTTTAGCCATGGTGGCCATCTTGGTTGGTTGGCTGGGTCACGCCACACATTTTTTAAACTAGATGCCCCAATGATGATTGTGGCCAAGTTTGGTTTAATTTAGCCCAGTAGTTTCAGAGGAGAAGATTTTTGTAAAAGTTAACGACGACGACGGACGACGACGACGCCGGACGCAAAGTGATGGGAAAAGCTCACTTGGCCCTTCGGGCCAAGTGAGCTAAAAATGGTTAAAAATTGACTATAAAGGGCAATAACTCTTAAATTGGTCAACTGACCATTTTGGTCATGTTGACTTATTTGTAGATCTTACTTTGCTGAACATTATTGCTGTTTACAGTTTATCTCTATCTATAATAATATTCAAGATAATAACCAAAAACAGCAAAATTTCCTTAAAATTACCATTTCAGGGGCAGCAACCCAACAACAGAATGTCTGATTCATCTGAAAATTTCAGGGCAGATAGATCTTGACCTGATGAACAATTTTACCCCATATCAGATTTGCTCTAAATGCTCTTGTTTTTGAGTTATAAGCCAAAAACTGCATTTTACCCCTATGTTCTATTTTTAGCCATGGCGGCCATCTTGGTTGGTTGGACGGGTCACGCCACACATTTTTTAAACTAGATACCCCAATGATGATTGTGGCCAAGTTTGGATTAATTTGTCCCAGTTGTTTCAGAGGAGAAGATTTTTGTAAAAGATAACTAAGATTTACGAAAAATGGTTAAAAATGGACTAAAAAGGGCAATAACTCCTAAAGGGGTCAACTGACCATTTCGGTCCCGTTGACTTATTTGTAGATCTTACTTTGCTGAACATTATTGCTATTAACAGTTTATCTCTATCTATAATAATATTCAAGATAATAACCAAAAACAGCAAAATTTCCTTAAAATATCAATTCAGGGGCAGCAACCCAACAACGGGTTGTCCGATTCATCTGAAAATTTCAGGGCAGATAGATCTTGACCTGATAAACATTTTTACCCCAGTCAGATTTGCTCTAAATGCTTTGGTTTTTGAGTTATAACCCAACAAGAGGCTGTCACAACGACAGCAAACCGGATTTATTAATATTTATTTGTGTCCTGGTAATATCACAAGAACCATTACTGATGAATGGTGAAAGTGAAAATCGTCAATATCAAATTTGACCTCCATTTTGTCATCAGTATCAACATCTTAAAATTTGAAAAGCTTAGATTGAATGGTTCATGAGTAAATGCAACAACGTGAATGGAAACGCCATTTCACAATCTTTCAAGAACCACAACTCCTGAACGGTAAAAGTCAAAATCATCATTATTGAACTTGACCTCTAATTTGCCATCAGTAACAACATATAAAAATTTCACAAGCTTTGGTTGAATGGTTCATGAGAAAATGCACGGACACGACTGGAAACACCATTTTTCAATCTTTCAAGAACCATAACTCCTGAACGGTAAAAGTCAAAATCGTCATTATTGAACTTGACTTCTATTTTGTCATCAGTAACAACATATTAAAATTTGGGAAGCTTTGGTAAAACAGTTCATGCGTAAATGCATGGACACGACTGGAAACACCATTTTTCAATCTTTCAAGAACCATAACTCCTGAACGGTTAAAGTCAAAATCGTCATTATTGAACTTGACCTCCATTTTGTCATCAGTAACAACATATTAAAATTTGGGAAGCTTAGGTAGAACAGTTCATGCGTAAATGCACGGACACGACTGGAAACTCCATTTTTCAATCTTTCAAGAACCATAACTCCTGAACGGTAAAAGTCAAAATCGCCATTATTGAACTTGACCTCCATTTTGTCATCAGTAACAACATATTAAAATTTGGGAAGCTCAGGTAGAACAGTTCATGCGTAAATGCACGAAAACGACTGGAAACTCCATTTTTCAATCTTTCAAGAACCATAACTCCTGAACGGTAAAAGTCAAAATCGCCATTATTGAACTTGACCTTCATTTAGTTGTCAGTAACAACATATTAAAATTTTAAAAGCTTTGGTTGAACGGTTCATGAGTTAATGCACGGACAACATTTGATTGCCGCCCGCCCGCCCGACCGACCGACCGACCGCCCGACCAACGTACATCCCCAAATCAATAACCGACATTTTTGTCACAAAAATCCGGTTAAAAACTGCATTTTACCCCTATATTCTATTTTTAGCCATGGCGGCCATCTTGGTTGGTTGGCTGGGTCACGCCACACATTTTTAAAACTAGATGCCCCAATGATGATTGTGGCCAAGTTTGGTTTAATTTAGCCCAGTAGTTTCAGAGGAGAAGATTTTTGTAAAAGTTAACGACGACGACGGACGACGACGACGCCGGACGCAAAGTGATGGGAAAAGCTCACTTCGGGCCAAGTGAGCTAAAAATGGTTAAAAATTGACTATAAAGGGCAATAACTCTTAAATTGGTCAACTGACCATTTTGGTCATGTTGACTTATTTGTAGATCTTACTTTGCTGAACATTATTGCTGTTTACAGTTTATCTCTATCTATAATAATATTCAAGATAATAACCAAAAACAGCAAAATTTCCTTAAAATTACCATTTCAGGGGCAGCAACCCAACAACAGAATGTCTGATTCATCTGAAAATTTCAGGGCAGATAGATCTTGACCTGATGAACAATTTTACCCCATATCAGATTTGCTCTAAATGCTTTGGTTTTTGAGTTATTAGCCAAAAACTGCATTTTACCCCTATGTTCTTTTTTAGCCATTGTGGCCTTCTTGGTTGGTTGGGCAGGGCATTGGACATATTTTTCAAACTAGATATTCCAATGATGATTATGGCCAAGTTTGGTTAAATTTGGCCCAGTAGTTTCAGAGGAGAAGATTTTTCTAAAAGATTACTAAGATTTACCAAAAATGGTTAAAAATTGACTATAAAGGGCAATAACTCTTAAAGTGGTCAACTGACCATTTTGGTCATGTTGATTTATTTGTAGATCTTACTTTGCTGAACATTATTGCTGTTTACAGTTTATCTCTATCTATAATAATATTCAAGATAATAACCAAAAACAGCAAAATTTCCTTAAAATTACCATTTCAGGGGCAGCAACCCAACAACGAAAAGTCCGATTCATCTGACAATTTCAGGGCAGATAGATCTTGACCTGATGAACAATTTTACCCCGTGTCAGATTTGCTCTAAATGCTTTGGTTTTTGAGTAATAAGCCAAAAACTGCATTTTACCCCTATGTTCTATTTTTAGCCATGGCGGCCATCTTGGTTGGTAGGCGGGGTCACGCCACACATTTTTTAAACTAGATACCCAAATGATGATTGTGGCCAAGTTTGGTTTAATTTGGCCCAGCAGTTTCAGAGGAGAAGATTTTTGTAAAAGTTAACGACGACGGACGACAGACGATGGACGACAACGACGACGACGGACGCCGGACGCAAAGTGATGGGAAAAGCTCACTTGGCCCTTCGGGCCAGGTGAGCTAAAAATGGGTAAACAAATTCTTTTAGGGACAACATCTCTGATAATCAGTAAATAATGATGTCTGCTATATACATATTTGTTGTTATTATTTTGCCAATCACTTTTGCTAGTACATGTACAGTTTTTCTACATCTATTATAGTTTCAGTATAATGCACAAAATTAGGTCAAAGTTTGTGACTAAATTTTGCGGAAAAATGACAAGGTTCCCAAATCTGAAAAATTGGGAAAACATTTCTCAAACAAAGTTCACGACTTCATAATATGTACAGTCATCTTGTGAGGTTTCAGAGATCTGGGTTAATCAAAGAGCTGAATAGCTCTGAGGGGAAAGACGGCCCTTGTTTCTATTTCATTTTTTTTTTGGGGGGGGGGGGGTATCTTTTGATAGTCTTCATATAAAGAATGAAAAAAAGAACAGCTAGAACATGTGGAAGGTTGACACTATTGGAATCAATTGTTGTTTAATGTAATTTTGTTTCTTTAGTTTAGGATTCAATTTAGACCAATGGAAGAGATCTGCATCTTCTAAATCTAAACATTCAATTAAAGTTGATAGTTAATTATCTAAAATTCAACTAGTAGAATTCTGTCATTTAACAACAACTACAATTATTTTTGAAATCTTAATAGTGTACGACTGAACTGCAGGCTAGGGCCATTTTCCATTTTTTGTGACTACTCTTAAGATTTTTCTTTTTTTTCTTTTAAGAAAGTTAGGACTGAAAAATCTATTCAGTTTTAAATTTCCATTGATAAAGTTCCCAGTTACATCTCTCATCACAGGGGTACAGGTACTAATGAAAATAACAATATGATTGATGTAAACTGTGTGAAGCTTGTTTCCAAATCCTACATTTTGAAATATTTGTAAAATTTCATGAATAAATAGGTTTAAACTACAAAATGCAACATTTGTAATTTTTTTTGTAACTATTACAATGATTATGTAGGTACACAAAATTTAGTTTTAATGGAAGACTACTTATCATATACTAAATGTCACATTTTAAGTGTTTATTTTAGTGGATAATTAGCTCCTCCTGAATTGGAGGAAGATTCTCAAAACAGAGTTTTACAGAAAAAAATGGAAAAGATCGTTTCTCTCCCAGTTCTCATATAGACCCTCCGACTTCCTGTTTACTTTCAAAGTTGTTGACCTACAAATTAAAGTATTGCATGTTGATGTTTGAATCATCTACAGCAAACATCATTATGTTTAAATTTAACAAATGCTATTTTTTAATAAGTGCACAATCTTTGAGAATGATTTAAATAACCAGTGAAGGATATCCCTGCTTATGCGTAGTGTGGCATTCCAACAATGACCTCACTATAAAATATAATGTAGGTTGGATATATTTAGCATATCTCGTCATACTGATTTTTCCGGATTGTAAAAGAAACGTAAATAGTGTAAAGGAGAGCTCAATATACGATAATTTCGAGAAACAGAAGGGAAATGTGTAAAAAAGTGTTAAAAGTCAATTTATTCATTTGTGTCTCCCCATCTCATCATTCTCAGTAAGATTTGTTGGGGGGTTTTTCACACTATAAAAACAAAATGAATGATGTGAGGGAATGTCACTCTGGTCAACCCCATTGGGGATTGACCCCTTGAAGCCGTCTTCCCCAAAAACTGTAGAAGTTGATTGCACGAATTTCCAGTAGATACAGATTGTTGAGAAAGGGATTTCCCTAGCTTTTCAAGAGTTTTAAAGTAATTGTGATATTTATTTTGTATTCTGTTTTAATGGTCAAATCTTTACAATAATAAATCTGTTAGTCTTTTGGGTGTCGTCTTGGTACTCAAGAAGCCTATTGCAAACTTTAGATTATTCTAGTTAACAAACGCAGTTGTCACTTTTAGAGTTTATTCCTTACATAAGGAAATCTAGTACCGATATCTACTATGTCAATGTATGTCAATAAATAACACCTTTTAGTAGTATAATGTGAGACTTATACATTAAAAGGGACAACAAGAAATATTACTTTTACTTACTCTTATAGCTGAGTTTATATTATTTATGGAATGACTTTCAGAACCAAGATGTAGAATATTTAATGCCAGATTAGGATCATCCTGAAACAAATGTCATATAGTATTAGTCTAAAATGATTCTATATTGTACATTCTTCTATTTCTTCAACCTGATTTTTCTTTGAGCCTCATTGGCTGAAATATATAAGCTAAATTAAAACATGATTCTTTTTTAAATAATATAATTCTTGCTCTGTATATTCAACATAACTTTGGAATAACTAATCTAAGAATTCAAATTTAGAAAAAACCCACAGACTGAACAATTTAGAAATGTGCATAGCGCTTGAGTTAGACATTAGTGTTGTTTGGTAACAAGTTGAATATTTTTGAATACTGTGGCTTCATCATTATTCGTTGGATACCAATTTTAGCTGTTTCGTAGGTACAGGTAAACCACAAATTCAAATGCTCAACGAATAACATATTTGGCTTTTGTATCCAGGGATAGACAAAACCATGAAATGAAATATCAACAAATAGGCAAATTTTCAGCAGCCCATGAAAATTGATACCCATGAAAATAAATAAATCAACAGTATGTGATACACAGCATACTGCTGAATAGATCTGTATTATTATACCTGTCTTAGAGCTAAAGCTGCAGCAAATGCTCGTGCCTTTGGTGGTGTCACGGTTATATCTTGTAAATATTTGTCACGTATGATTTCAACAGCTTTCTCCAAAGCTTCCTGTGTATTCTAAAAATATATCAAATATATTAATACTATCAAAGTAAATTAGACAAAAAAACACAGATATTTTTCTCTTGAATGGCCTTTCTTTTAGGGATGTTAACTTGGTGAGAAATTACTTATCAAATACTTTTTGGTTTTACTTATAGATACTCAAGTACTTGCTAGAATATCTACAAAGTGGGAAAACAAATTGTGCAAAATTGGTACATCATTTCGTAAGCATAAATCAACATGCAGACATTGTCAGGAGACTGTAATTCAGTTGTTGTTGTTTGTTGATGTACTACATATTTGTTTCACACTCATTTTTTGTACATGAATCAGGCCATTTGTTTTCTCGTTTGAATTGTTTTACATTTGCCATTTTGGGGCTTTTTATAGCTGACTATGTGGTATAGGCTTTGCCCATTGTTGAAGATTGTATGGTGACCTATAGTTGTTAATTTGTGTGTCATCTGGTCTCTTGTGGAGAGTTGTCTCATTGGCAGTCATACCATACTACCTGAAACAAATGGACCAGCCCCTGACAATTAATTTTATGTATGCAAGGCCACGGTTTTTTAATTTGTTGGTTTACGGATTTTCTCCATGAAAAAGTCGGGTCGGTCGGTCGGGAAAAAAATAAAAAAAATACCTTTCAAGACAGAAAACTGATATGCAAAATAAATATATATTTCACCTTTCTAATAATATGTTTGTTATCCTATTTTGTCATCATTTCTTAAATTTTAGTTTAATGAAATATTATTGCTCAGTTGTAATAAAAATTGCATGACATTGCCTAATAATTTCCCGTAAAAAAGGGGGTGCACGGACAAAGACGTAATTAAATTTCATAAAGGAAGACAAATTCACATAGCTCTTAATCAATTCAAGAAAACTTGGTGAATAATTATCTTCAAGAACGAAAACTGATAAAGAAATAAAAGTAAAAGCGTGGTAAGAAAATAATTTTCAACACACACGTCAAAAACGTAATAGACTCGTCCACTGGAAAAAACGAGAAAATCGGGTTAATCCGTTGTCACGCATTCCCGTTTTTATCCAAATGGACGAATTTTTTTTATTATCTATGAAACAAGAAAATTTTAAATGATCTGTTAATATTCAGTACTTTAACTTGATGTCCTGAACTTCCACCTGTCCACATTTGGACAAGTCTATTTCTATGAGAAGATGCATCTTACGGACTGTTGACAAATAAGAGAAACGAACTTATTGTGTAATTGGTTTTAAACACGGGTTTCGTTCCACAAAAATATTTGTCCAAACGACATGTCAAGGTCATTAATAATTGATTTATCTATTTTTAGAAACGTAAACTGGAAGTTTCATTTTTTCACAACAGAAAGTGTTATCAATTCTGTTAGTGATTAATGCATTTCATTTTATAAAAAAAAGGCTAATTTATTTATTTTTCAGGGATAATGCATTTGTTAGGGTCGGCGGGAATGAAAAAGCATGAAAAGTCAATTTTATTTTTATTCTGGAAATAGGCAAAATCAGGTCGGCGGATCCGTAAACCAACAAATTAAAAAATCCTGGCCCAAGTTAAAAGCTTCATAGGCTTCATTTATATCTTAAATGTTAACAAGAATGTGTCCAAAGTACACGGATGACCCACTATCATTTTCCATGTTCAATGGACCGTGAAATTGGGTAAAAATCTAATTTGGCATTAAAATTAATAAGATCATACCATAGGGAACATGTGTACAAGTTGATTGGACTTCATCAAAAACTACGTATACCTTGACCAAAAACTTTAACCTGAAACTCACACTTTCATTTTCTATGTTTAGTAGACCCTAAAATTGGGGTCAAAAGTCTTTGGCTCTAAAATTAGAAAGATCATATCATAAGACACATGTGTACTGAGTTTCAATTTGATTGGACTTCAGCTTCATCAAAAACTACCTTGCCCAAAAACTTTAACCTGAAGCGGGACAGACAGACGAACGGACGAACGAACGAACTAACAGACGGACACACAGACCAGAAAACATAATGCCCCTTTACTATCCTAGGTGGGGCATAAAAACAATAAAATACTTACTAAATTATATAAAGCTGCCATGACCAGTGTCATATGATTTGTAAGTTTTTGTTCATTAAAATAATCTATTTCTTCATAAGTTCTCACAACTTTCTCATATTCTCCTGTCTTGAATAGTAAATCCATATACACATCAATCACAGAATTGTTATATAGAAAATTCCTCATGGTGGACTGAAAATAAAAATATAGACATGATAGACAGTACATTTGTATTATTTATTATTTGTTAAAATAAATTTCAACATTAATTTTCTTACCATTATGCCAGGGTTTTTCAATTTGTTGGTTTACACATTTTTTCTATGGAAAAGTCGGGTCAGTCAGTCGGGACAAAAATCCCCAAAAAAATCTTTCAAGACAGAAAAATATGCCAAAAAAATATTTTTCACCTCTCTAACAATATGTTTGGTATGCTATTTTGTAATCATTTCTTAAATGTTAGTTCAATGAAATATTATTGCTCAGCTGTCATAAACATTGCATGACATCGTCTAGTAATTTCCAAAAAGGGTGGTTGTGTCCATGGACAAAGACGAAATAAAATCGTCATTTCACAAACAAGAAAAAAAATATCCATGTAGCTCTTTATCAATCTCAGGAAACTTGGTGAATAATGATCTGCAAGTATGAAAACTGATATAAAAAATGCAAACATGTGGTATGAAAATAAGTTTCAACATTCATGTCAATCGACTCGTCCTCTGAAAAAAAAACAAGGATATCAGGTTCATCAATTGTCATGCAATCCCCTTTTTTTATATCAAATTGGAGGATTGTTTTTTATTATCTATGAAGCAAGAAAATTTCAAATGATTTGTTTATATATTTAGTATTTTAACTTGACGTCTTCCACATTTGGACAAGTCCATTTTCCACATTTCTATGAGATAATGCATCTTACGGAATGATGACAAATAGGCGAAACAAACTTATAGTGTAATGGGTTTTAAACACAGGTTTTGTTTTGCAAAATTATTTGTGCAAAGGACATCTCAAGGTCAGTTATGATTGATTTGTCTATTTTAAGATACATAAACATACTGAATATGGATTATCTTTGAAGTTTTATTTTTTCACAATATAAAGAGTTATCAATTCTGTTAGAGTTTAATGCATTTCATTTCATAAAAAAAGTAAAAGTTTATTTATTTTTCAAGGATAATATATTTGTTAAGAGTCTGTGCAAATAAAAAAGCATGAAATGTCAATTTTAATATTTATTCTGCAAATCAGAAAAATAGGGTCAGGCGGATCTGTAAACAAACAAATTAAAAAAACCTGGCCTAATATTTGTGGTGCTTTTTTTTCTCTCTCAAATTTCATAAATAACACGGCTCTTAGGCTTTGCATCAATTACTTTTAGACTAGTCACTGTAAGACGCCAACTTACAGTTAGTGAACAGCATAAAACAAGGTAGGTTCCATGGTAGTTTTTTGATTACCAGTAAGTAATCTTTAAAATTCAAAATTTGGAAAATATTTATCAAAATAATAACCATGATAACTTAAAAACTTATTTTAAAATATCCAAGGTCTACTTTATAGATTACAGAAGTAATTTCACCTGATAAACCTACAAAACTTAAGAAGTCAGTCATGTCATCAGAAGATCTAGATAAATTCAAAAGCAAATTCTGTTGTTTTCATATCACTTATAATTAAGTTTTTGCAATAAAAAAAATTATAATTAAGGCAATTTTAGTTTACTAGTAAATGTTATATCCTATTCTTCAAAAACTAAGATTTCTTTCCAGATTTAGGACACCAATTCAAGAAGACCTTCAATGATTTACACAAAACTCTTTAGCATTTGCTCAAGTTGGAGCTGGAAATCTGAAAATAATTATAAATGGTGGTCATTTGCATTATAGCATTACTGAAATAAAAACCTTGGCAATTTTTCAATGTGTTACCTAATTGAGTATGCTTTGACAATCCTTAGAAAATTTACAAACCTTTTTATTCAATAACATATAAATAGTACATATTCTTTACATTCATGGTGATTATTATCCTGTACTCTTGAAACAGGTGCTTATACTATATATGATATAAATTGTAGACTTTACTGCATTGCAAGAACTATACAGTTTTAATGGCAGATCTTTGATTGTTTTGGCCAATTCTTTTCACAACTTTTATAAACTGAATACAAATTGGAGCTTTACGATACCAAGTTGAAATTGGTCTATTGCTGAAGCCTAATCATTTGACAAACTTTATCTTAAAGACTTTTAAGCTAACAGTAATTAAAGAAAAACCTACCCTATCTTCCATAAACATGATAGCGATATATGCTTTCTTAAAATGATGCAACATCCTCATGAACTGTGACCCAATGTCCATCTTGCTATTCTGGTACTTTGTAGGATTCAAAGGAACATTCCCAGCTTCCTCAGTTATGGAGGTGTTATCTTTGACAGTTTGGTGATTTGAAAATGCAGAAACCTTGCAATCATGGTTCAAGTTACCAGGAGAATGAACTTTGTTGTTTTGGTGGTGTGCAAGAACATGAACATTTGCTGTATGGTGTTTTACATGTGTATAAACCTTGGATGTTTGGTGATGATTTACAGGAGCATGAACCTTTGAAGTTTGGTGAATTTTAGGTGACAAAAACATGGTTGGCTGGTGTTCTGTTGGTGTCTGAATATTTACAGGTGATTGAGCTGTTGCTAGTTGGTGATTCACAGGTGAACAAACTTTGCTGTTTTCAGATGAATTAACCTTTGCTGTTTGATAACTGAAATACAAATAAAACTATTTGTAAAACTCTGATAGCATACACTCAATGGGATAATTTATTTAAGACTAGAACACACCCGTGATATCACAGGTCCGTGACTGAATTAAAGTATACAACTATGCGCAAGCCTTATTTTAGTATTAGTATTGTCATCTGATAAAGTCATGTCGATTATAAGATACTCAGTTTTTCTCTGCTCTCAAGTTTTTCTGTTTGAACCCGTTGAACTGGAACTTATCAGTTATTGGTAATATTAATTATTTTGAAAACAAAAGGTCCTGGAATGGAGTATTTTTTAATAAACAGCATTGTCCTATATAAGTTATAAATAAAGTTGAATTCTTTGCCTTGCTGTTTTACGTCATGCCCACTAACAAATTGAAAACTGTACCTATACGCCTTATTTTTAGTCCAGATTTTTAGTATTCGTATTGTTATCTAAGAAAGTCTTACTGATTAAAATACTACAATAGGTAACAATTTGACAATTTAGTAGTGTCAACCCTGAGGTTATGACCCGTGTATATAGCATATTAGTCCTAAATACAACGTTTGGTGGTGCGCCTGTCAGATGCGGAACGTACAGATAAGGTAATAGGTAACAGGTGAATATACTATTGGTATCGGTAGCGGACTCGACCCGGAACTTCTTAATTATTGGCAATATTAATTAAGTCGAAAACAAAAGGGCCTGGAGTGGTGTATTATTTAATCTACACCTTTGTACTATATTAGTTATATATAAAGTTGAATTCTGTGATTCGTCGTTTTTACGTGATGTCGGCGGACATATTGGACCTCGTAATTTTAGTATTATAGATAACTGAGTTAAATACATTAAAAAAGGCAAATGTATTGACCTACAATGTATCTTGACTTAGAGTTTGCAGAATAAATATTTGATCTACATTTGTACAACATTTTACATATATAAGTTATATAGTACTGTGTTTCATTTATTTTCGTGGGTACCAATTTTCGTTGATTGAGGAAAACATGCATATTCGTGGATATTTAATTTTGTGGTTTTGACAATGTCTGCATACATTCCTTTAGAAAATGTGTGTTCCCCTATACTATACCAACGAAATCCGTGAAAATTAGTAAACTGTGATCCTTTTCTAAGAAAATTTTAAGTTATGCTGTTACACTTCACACTTTATGGTTATTGAATATTTCTACTTCAAATCGACATAACCTGAAGGTAAGAGATTTGCAAAATACAATTTACAATAAAATCTTCCTATTACTTTAGAAAATTTACTATTAAAATTCAGATAGAGCTCAAATAATAACCTAACACAAATTTATTTTTTTAGCATAATGAAAAGAAAATAAAACAACACAGGTCCAATGTCCCTTATTTTTCAAAATTTAATATTTCCAAGAGGCACAACTCTTTTAAAAAATGTTGATTGTCCACCATTATAGAACTTCCCCAAGATATTGCTGATATTGACCTAAAGTATAAGTTTTATAAAATTCTGTTAAGAATTGTACCCGTAAGAGCTTAAATTTAATATTTCCAAGGGGCACAACTTTTTTTTAAAGTCGATTAGCCAACATTTATATATATAGAACTTGTAAGAGCTATTGCTGATATCAACCTTTAGTATAAGTTTTATAAAAATCTGGCAAGAATTGTGAGACCAGCCCCAGACCAGAACGACGGACGGATGCCCTGTATTTCCATGTCCCCCACAATGTGTTATGCAGGGGACAAAAAATGCAGTACAAAAACCCTGAATCTTTTGTCTTTTTGGTTTAGTTTAATCCATCCAATTATTTTAAAACCTACAGAAAAGATGACTTCAGTGTCAATTAATAATCATTGAACCTTCAAATGTAATTTATTGAGATCAATCGATATTTATAAATAACCAATAAGAATTGTTTGGAGGTTACCTTCTAGCCATATCCACACAAAGATCAAATTCCCTGGGTGACCGAACTAGATGGATCATTGTCTGTAGATCATCATGACTTATTCTTTCTCCACTTTTCATTTTATTTGACATCTTCAACACAAAAGTCTCTGGAATAAAAACTGGATGCATTGTCTATGTCTATGTTTGGCACATTATTTTATTGATGTTTAAAAACTGTCATGAATTATTGTTTTACTTTGTGCAAATCTGACAAGTGAAGTCCTTTCCAACTGAATTTTACTGTTGTTTTTTTCATGTTGTGTTTTAAAATCAGCAAGGTAAGTTGGAGAGAAGGTTTACACTCACAAATATACCTATCCTGAGTCTTTGTTGTTGATTGCTACATGCATTAGGCATCAAGTTTTTTTTTTTGTGTTCATTTGTTTTAAGCAATATTTTATATACAGGGTTTGTTTTTTTTCAGTTTTCAATTTTTTCATATTTTGACAGGCCAGATTTTTTTTAGAAGGTTGCTATAAGGTATGGGTTTTGCTTATTGTTGAATACTTAACAGTGCCACCTATATAGTTGTTTACATCCTTGACCTGTGATGAATAAATGTATTTACCCAGTGGAAATCAAACCACATCATGTTTCTACTTTTTTGCTTTTTTCTACAAAAAGAGAAAACGTGTGAGATTAGACTTACTTACCAGCGACTCTTTTCACAAAAAATCGTAACAATACAACCACTCGTTAGTATTGAACATTTCAGTATATATCTTATGATTTTTTGTGAAAAGAGCCCCAGGAAAGTGTTCTTAAGAAATATTTATAAACTTTCTGAAAATTATTGAGAGGCTCTCACTGATATCTTGAGTCAGGTTGACACTTATGTAAAGTACACTCCCTATGAAATTTTATACCAGATATAAACCATTTACCTGATCAAACCAAACACCTGTCTAATTTTAACAAAATTTGTAGGTTTCAATTCATAATGGACTGACTATGATATGAAGAAAATAAACTTCTACCTACTTTTTGAATCTGCATCATATTTTTTTTGATATTCCTCGCATCTCATAAAATATTTATTCATATTCAGTAACTGGTTATCCATTAAAAATCGTCTGCCTGCAATAATAATATCATTATGAATGAATTCAATTAATTCCGTGATCTTCTTAAGGAAGTACCTAACACTACAGGGAGATAACTCTGTAAAATCAGAAGAACGTTTTAATGATTTTGTGTTGTTAAGGGATTATTAAGCTTCTCAATGATCAAAATAAGTTTTTGTCAAACTGCTATAACCAGTGTAATAATCTGATTAAACGGTTGGTTCAATTTTTTTGAAATTTTTATATTTTTGTCAAAGGGTCAAAGTAAATACTTTTTCAAAATTTTAAAAAATTACAAGAGCCAAATAAATTTTGGTTAAGGTGTTGGGTACCACCTTATGTTATTGTAATATCGTATCAGTTGGAGCAAAAACACATTCAATATCTCAAAACAATTTGAAATATATTAAGTAATTTTAATTAATTAAACACAATTATTCTTAAATGGAAGTTGATTTTTGTGGTCGATATAAATGAATTAATATATGGTAAACTTAAATGAACAGAAGAACAATTAATAAACCTCAAAGATCTTTAAGAATTTTAAAACAGAAAATAATATCCATAAACATGTACTACAAACATAAAAACTTCTAAGAATACAATCTTTATTTGAATAAAAATAGAAAAAAAAGTGTGAACGGTCTCAGTGAAATTTATGGGATTCTCACATGCACGGTGCAAACGTATTTATGGAAAAAACAGACATGATACCCTCTAGAACATGAAATCCAGAAACATCTGGTTTATCTCCCTTGCTTCATAATTATTTGAACTGATAGTATAAAGATATAGGAAGATGTGGTTTGAGTGTCAATGAGACAACTCTCCATCCATGTCACAATTTATTAAAGTAAACCTTTATATACATGTGTAGGTCAAGTTACAGAGCCTAGGCTCACACAGAACACCATTGCGCAAGCTGTAAAGGGCCCAAAAATTACTATTCATGTACAATACATTTAGTTCAACTTGTGTGCATCAACATAATTTGAACATGTCTACCGAACTATTGAAGGTCATAAAACTTCGAATGATATGCTATTGCATGTATTTAAACATAGCTGCTGATATCTCAACTCAAATTTGGATTAAAATGTATAGCTTACTTTGGAATGACGGCTGGTAACTGATTGACCATCTCATTATTTGACGGAAAATCGTCCGCATGGTTCATTTTTTTAAAGGGTCATATTGGTTCGGGGAGAGCAACCAGTAAAACTAATTAAACTATTTTTTAATACTATCTGCGTTAATACCTCCTTTCTTGTGGAACACTTCTTCTTTATATACAGAAAAGCATCAACTGGTTGATGATTACTTTCCGGCGCATGCCTGGTTTAACAATATTGTTAATGATTAAAAAAATATATATTTTTGGTTTCTTAATCATTTTTCAATTTTTATGATACAAATGTATATGTAAGTAATATTTTTCAATTTTTATTTTTAATTTTTGGTATAAGATAAAAACAAGATACATATTATACATGTAGGTGTTTGTAAGTGTCAAGGAGCATCTCTCTAGTGAGTTTCTCCTTGAAGCACTCAGTAGTGGTGCTTCAGGCTATTGGTTCTGGTAATTTGTTCCAGTCTTTTATAGTTTGGCAGAAAAATGAAAATTTGTAACTGTCTTTGGTGCATCGAATTTGTCGGTATGTTTGTTCGTGGCTAGACCTGGTGTTTGATTGGCTTTTAATTAATATGTCAGTATGTGGTATGGCAATTTTGTTGTTTGTTATTCTATGGAACATATTTAATCTGCTTTTGAGTCTCCTTTCTTGTAATGTTGGCCAGTGGAGTGTGTTAATCATGTTTGTTACACTTTCAGTATATTTGTAGTTTGAGCATACATATCTCGCTGCACGTCTTTGAACTTTTTCTATGGAGTTAATGTTCTCTGTTGTGTAGAGGTCCCAGACAGTGCAGCAGTATTCAAGTTTTGGTCTAATAAGGGCTTGGTATGCTCGGTCTTTGATGGTTACTGAGTTTATTTTTAAGTTTCTTCTGATGAATCCAAGGGTCTTATTTGCTTTAGATGTCATGTTCTGAATGTGTTTGTTCCATTTTAAATTTGATGAAATAGTTATACCTAAATATTTTGCATTTTCAACTGACTCAAGAATGTGACCGTGCATGTTGTAATAAAAATGGATAGGTGTTTTCTTTGTGGTCACTCTAAGTATGTTGCATTTATCAGGGTGGAACTGCATTAGCCAGTCTTGTTCCCATTTGATTGCTCCTTCTAGGTCTTCCTGGAGTTTAAGGCAATCTGATGGTGATTTTATCTGTCGGTAAATGATGCTATCGTCAGCAAAGAGCCTGATTTGACTATGATGTAAGTAGTCAGGTAAGTCATTGATATATATCAAAAATAGTATTGGACCTAATACAGTGCCCTGAGGAACACCTGATGTAACTGGTATGTTATCAGAGGAATGGTTTTCTAGCATAACTGTTTGTGTACGGTTTGAAAGGAAAGATTTTATCCAGTTTGCGGCTTGATCTGATACACCGAAAAATTTAAGTTTATATAGTAAACGGTTGTGTGGAACTTTGTCAAAGGCTTTTGCGAAATCCATGATGATAAGATCGGTTTGTATATTTTTGTCGTTATTTGAACATAGTTGGTGAATTAGTGATATTATTTGGGATTCGCATGATCTATTTGCCCTGAAGCCGTGTTGCAAGTCATAAAGTATGTTGTTGGATTCAAGGTGTTTCATAATGTTGCTTGCAATTATGTGCTCTAGTAATTTGCATGAAATACATGTAAGTGAAATTGGACGATAGTTACCAGGATGATGTTTGTCTCCTTTTTTGAAAACAGGTGTTACATTTGCGTGGTTCCAATCGTGAGGTACTTTTCCTGTTGGCATTGATTTTGTAAAAATTAGAGTGAGTATGTCTGTGCATGTGTTGATGTTTTCTTTAAGCACTATTCCAGTGATGTTATCAGGTCCTGTCAAAATATTGTTATTTAGATTATTCTTCAGTAAAAAAATAATGTTTTTTTTTTTCTTCAAAAAAATCTATAATTGAAAAAGAAAATTAACAAATGTTGTTTTCCAAAAATATAATACAAGTTATTTTTCATATATATGATAATGGATTTTTCTTTTTCTTGCATGAAGAATTCTATGCTCATGCTTAGCATAAAAAAGTGATACAAAAATGTGTTCATTTGATAAGTTTATCCAGGAAAATATCTAATGATATACTGTTCCGAGGTTTATTGAAATATAATACAGCATCAAACTATATTACAATATTCATATTGACTAGATTTGTGACGATGTGGTATATTTTTTTATCGGAAGTTGCAATATACTTGCTCATAATAGGTGAGTTAAAGTATTCACAGGATTGAGCAACTAAAGTGCATATATGCTTCGTTCAATTCTTTATAATTTACGGTCACAATTAACTCGGCAACTCCGATAGAAGCCGGAATAGAAATTGATCGAAATCTAATAAATAGTGGTAATCAACGAAAATCATAGTACTGAAGTATTGAACATAGGATGACCACAAGCTAGTTCTTGTGGATGGTCAAAAGCACTTAATTGTCTCAGAAAAAAAATCACATATCTCTTTACCTGAAACTGAGATTAATGTACAGAGAATTATTTTTTCTAAGACAAGTTCGTGTGTGGATGACGAACAAATGACAGGAAATTCAACTTCACCGTAATAACTATAATGTTGTAGTGATACACTGATTTGTTGTTATATGAAGTTATATCAAAATAACAGTTACATATATATATGATTTCCATCCATTTGTATATCGTTCTATTCTACTATTCTACTTATGTTAGTGCAATACAAGTGTATTACGGACACTTTTCTGTAAACATTCGATTTTTCTAAAAGTTTGGATACGAGTAACCATTCATTTATTCCCGCAAATTATATTTATTCGAACCGGAAGTCCCCTTACGACATTGAGAATATTGTGTCAGGTTCCCAGACTATCGGTATGTGTGCATTGATATAATCAATGATTTTTTACTTATATATATATATATATACTACAAAACATTTTCATATTATTAATAACCAAAATATTTTTATCAGTATTCATTGAAGAGATGTATTTATATCAAACGATAAGGAATATTATTTTGCACTAATTTATGTGCGCGTATTCATCATGTTTATAGATCGGTTAAAATACCAAAACTAATTTGCATAAATTATGCATTAATGTCGGAAATTTACGCGATAGCAATACATCGAAATAACCTCAAAATCATCGCGATGTAAAAATCAGTCTTTTCAATTTCAAGGAACTTACACCTGTAAGAAATCACACACAAAAAAACCTGGTGTAAATGTATGATATTTCGAAACACTTCTCCAATATTAATCTCGTGATTTTGATAATAAAAAAAAAATCTGTAAAAAGTAGCCGGCTAAGAGGAGGACTCTGGAGCCCGGCACCCCCTTTTGTGGGGTAAAAACTAAATTTTAACAAGTCATCAGAGCAGAAAGTCCAAAACCCTTTATTTCGGCAAAAATTAGCGGAGCGAAACGAAACTTTAACTTTACCTGCAAATCATCATAGTGACCTCACATACCAAAATTCAGATCAATATCTCAAGGCGTTTAGAAGAAGAAAAAAACTCCGCATAACTGTGATTTTCATCAATCATCAAAGTCCAAAGCCCGTAATTTTGGCAAAAATTAACGGAGCGAAACGAAACTTAAACTTGACCTGTAACTCATCATGGTGCACTCACATACCAAACATCAGACCAATATCTCAAGGAGTTTAGAAAGAAAAAAAACTCCGTATAACTGTGATTTTCCGCAACAATTTATCAAAGTCCAAAGCCCGTAATTTCGGCAAAAATTAGCGGGGCGGAACGAAACTTAAACTTGACCTGCAACTCATCATGGTGAACTCACATACCAAAAATCAGACTAGTATCTCAAGGCGTTTAGAAAAAAACTTCGTATAAATGTTGATTTTCAACAATTCACCAAAGTCCAAAGCCTCTAATTTCGGCAAAAATTAGCGGGGCGGAATGAAACGTAAACGTGATCTGTAACTCATCATGGTGAACTCACATACCAAAAATCAGACCGATATCTCAAGGCGTTTAGAAAAAAATCCGTATTACTGTGATTTTCAACAATTTATCGAAGTCCAAAGCCCGTAATTTCGGCAAAATTAGCGGAACTCACATACTTAAAATCAGACCAATATCTCAAGGCGTTTAGAAAAAAAACTCCGTATAATCAGAGACATATATATGTGTATATATGTCTCTGGTATAATTGTCTGACGGACATCATTGCAGTGCAAGGAACCCATATACCAAATAGTGTTATCCTACCACTCATAATAGATCATATAATAAGTAAGAAATACACATAGCAAAAAAAAAAAAAAAATTAATTTAAAAGGCAGTCACTGAACCATGAAAATGAATTCAAGGACATTGACATATAACAGTATAATAGACGGAAACTTCGCAACATAAGGTATCCACATACAAGGTATGAATCATCCAGGTCTTCTACCTATTGAAATATAAAGCTTTATACAAATAGTTTACGCCGCCGCCGGATAGTAATGTCTATGTCTCGACAGTCTCGCATGTCGCATTACTGCGATGAAAAAGTCGAAGGCGAGACAATAAAAACAGTCGAGATGTCTCTGATGAACCGTAAATATAGATTGTTTTTCTAATGCATATCAACTCTTATGAACTAGAGATTACACTGTCCAAGGTTAGGGTAGGGTATAAGGATCCCGCTAAAATGTTTAATCCCGCCACATTATCTATGTATGTACCTGTCCCAAGTCAGGAGCCTGTAATTAAGTGGTTGTCGTTTGTTATTTTACATATTTCGTCGCTGGGCTTCTAAAATGTTATATTACAAATTTTTCAAGAAAAAAATTTCTCACAAACAGGCTTTGAAAATTTTGGCAAAATGTATGCTTCCAAAATGTCGTATGTGAACTTGAACATTTTTGTAAATAGCAGTGAAATAAAAACGTTGACATTTCTGGATTATCCAAGAACTTAAATTATTTTCACAGAAATAAAGAAATGTACAATTATTTTTTTCCCAAAGCCATTCTACAACGATTTTTAAGTTTTCATACAACATTTTGGAAGCAACTTTACAAACAACTGACATTGGCAATTTTGTAATATGTCTTATTTCACACATTTTGATTGGTCTTACTGTATATTATTTTGTAATACCAATGATTTCCTCCCGCCCAGACCATTGGTGTCAAAAAGTATTTTTAGCCAAAAAAGTCATATACGACATTTTAGAAGCCCAGCGACGATTTGTTTTTCGTTCATTTTTTGTATATAAATTAGGCCGTAAAATTTCTCGTTTGAATAGTTTTACATTGTAATTTAATGCCTTTTATAGCTGACTATGCGGTATGGGGTTTGTTCATTGTTGAAGGCCGTACGGTGACCTATAGTTGTTAATTTCTATTTCATTTGGTCGAATAAATATTTTTACAAATTCCAGCCACGAAATCATAGTATAAAATTCATACAAATAGCTTCTTCGTTGAAACTTTCAAACCATTAACCAAATCAAATAAATGATATAAGGTGATCGTACATTATACCTGTGTCGGGGCATTGCACAATGTCGTAGTTTTCTCTGACTGTTAATGAAGTCATTACACTAAATCTGTTGGATTGTGAATGCGTACTGATTGGTATTTTAAATATCAATCAGTACACCTTTAAAGTTTAGTGTCAGATGCATATTTTTTTTATTAGATATAAGAAGATGTGGTATGAGTGCCAATGAGACTACTCTCCATCCAAGTCACAATTTATAAAAGTAAATTTTTATGGTCAAAGTACGATTCTCAACATATTAGTTGTTGTGTACAGTGAACTAGCTGCCAGTAACTGTAACAACTCTCAGATCTGTACTTAGTGTCCTTTAGTTGTGGTGATGTATAAGTACCCTGCAACGTCAACTCTGTGCTTTTTTTAATAGTGTATTTCTATTTGTATTCATCTGATGACTTAAGCCTATTTAAGCTGGTTTTTATAGTTTGTTCTTATATTGTATTGTTACACCACTGTCCTAGTTTTTTTTTTTGCCTCTTTTGGAGAGTCTTTGTATTCATCTGATGACTTAAGCCTATTTTAGATGGTTTTTATAGTTTGTTCTCATATTGAATTGTTACACCACTATCCTAGATTTTTTTGCCTCCTTTGGGGAGTTTTCTAAATGCAAGCATACCTCATCTAATTTTGAGTATTTGGTGTTGATATCCAACATCTAAAATAAAAACAGTTAAACGTAGGATCCAATCAGAAAGGCATTCGCATCAAAGCATGCACAAACGGAACAAGGGTGGTGGACGCCATAATGGATGAATGTGCATTGAAAGTTAATCCAAACCCTTGAATTTATATATAAAAAAAATAACTGAAAGTTCTTCTAAAAAAGAGAAGCACATATAGCCGGTAATATCTGATAATTATAACTACTTCGTGCAAAATTCAGCATAAAAGTACTAAAGTATCAGGAATCACACCAAACGATTATTATCCACATTGATATGTGTCCACACTTGTTCTGTAATAAAATATCACGGTATTTTGCGGTGTCGATACAGCATTCATATTTTTTTATGATGTCAAGAACATGGTCTACAACTGTAATTGACAGAGAAAACTTCAAACAGCAGAAATGTTCCGCAAAATAATACCTATAATCAAATCAGTAAAATTACCCGGTGAAACTGTCTACCTGGTCCCTTGTAGAGTTTTTGCTTTTGAAAAGTGATTTTTATCAAATTTTTTTATTTAGTCTATTGAAGAAACTATGATAGTTTGGGGATTCCTTTAAAAGCTGATAAGAACTAAATGATCAACACTTTGAACAACTTTTAGCCAAATATAAGTTTTCACTTAATAACATTCAAATGTCATTATGATATAGAAACACCAGAAACAAGTTAGTTGCGCCCAATAAATAAACATTCACTGGTATTATCAACACATAATAAATCAACAAACTAGGAAAGAACTTATTAATACACAATAAATAAACAAACATTGGTGTCAACTTATTAACAAACCCAATAAATAAACTAAAGGCTGTGACATTACAGCTTACTAGCCATCATCGTACAGAAAAGGGAGATAACAAAGAATCTGAGAAAACTGCAGGCTGTGCTGTTACCAATGACAAGCACTTGGAAAAACTTTTTGACAAACACAGTGAAACTTATTGATAAGCACAGTGGACAATTTATTGACCAACACATTGCAATTTATTGGGCGCTATCACACAAAAAAGGTAAATTCAGTGAATCTTAGAAATCTATGCGGCAGCGCTGTTACCATACTTCGACGTCATAAATATCCCCAATGCCAACGTTATTGTCGAAGTATCGGCAATACGCTGCAGCGGAATAAGTTTTCAAAGTCTAGAAATTTATTCTATTCAGCTTTTTGAAGATAAGAAAATCGAAAGACAATTCTGGTGAGTAATGTTATTTCACTTTATTCAAGTAATGCACTTTTCAATCAGTTATTTATTTAGAAAGAACAACCATAAAACATATTTAGAAAGAACAACCGTAAAACAAAAAACCAGAAATGAAGGTATGAGCTCCTATCAAGTCACAATATATTTTTGTCACCGGTGTTTATCTACCATGCAAAAACGTCTTAGGTTTAATTAGAGGAGGAATAAATGTTAACTCAACGAAACATATATTTATAACTGTGTTACTGATGGCCATTTTCGCTCGTCATATGCAATCTACACGATGGCCAGACTTCCTGTAAATGCTTATTTAGCAAAATTTATTTAAGTCAATATCCCAACTACAGAAAAAAAGCTTTGAAATACATTAAGTGACCTAAAATTAAACACCGAAAAAAACACATGCCTAAAAAAAATCCTTTTCAATGTATATTAATATTTTCATGTAGAACTACAAAAAATCTGTTACTGTGAAGCCATATTTGATTGCAGCAGATTTCGAAATTTAGAAAAACGAAGGAAGGTTAGGAAAAAAGGGTGACGGATTTATAAAAGTTTTTCCAAACTTGTTTCCGAATCCCAGATTTGAACTTTATTTAACATTGTAATATATATCTTGTATTTTTTTCATTAATAAATACTGTTTACACTGAAAAAGGGGGTGATACAAAAGATTGTATGATACATTTTTAATTAATAGTTGGTTCAACAATAATAGGTTGAGAATGGCAATGTCCACCCAACAAGAGGAAAGGGATCATTTTACCGTGTCCGGGTTTTGTGAGGCCATTTTGAGCACAGCAGAATTCGAGTGTTCGCTTGAGGACATACTAGACAAAAAGGCTTCTGAGGCAAAGAGGCTAATTTGGAAAATGGAATTAAGTATGTATTACTAGTGTCATATGTAAATCTTATTTAGATAAAAAGGTCAATTGTTCAAAATAGTCCGTTTTCTTCTGTCACTGTATTTAAACCTACATCTTTTCTCAGTTTTGTTATGTGTTTTCTGTTATATTTCATTTGACTAAGTTTGAGTTTTCTCTTTAGATTCCAATTTTAGTTGTGTTGGGCACAACATGAATGGGAGGCACAATGACCAAAAACCCCTTCAGACATCTAGAGGTCAACATACGGCTTCCAATGGTAGACAAGGGTCAAATACGATGTGTCGCTAAAATTCGCAAATTTCTATTTGGTCATCAAACAAGAGCGTAAAATTTGAACGTTTTAACTGATTCTGTTGATACAATCTACTAAGAATAATTTCATGTAACATCTTTTTTTATTGTTTATAATTTTAGAATTGTATATTGTTCATAACGATAACAAAGCTGATTTTCCTCATATGAATATTTATTTGATTTATTTCAACAGAAAGAGAAAATAAGGAAGAGCAGAAATCAGAAAAAGACGAGGATATAACAGAAATTATGAATAAGGAAGAAAAGAAACCAGAAATGGGTGTGGATATATCAACAGAGCAAAGACGGGGTAATACTTCTTTGATATTTTTACGCATTATCACCTCTACGTTTTCTTGGTGTGTACAAAAAAAAGAAGATGTGGTATGATTGCAAATGAGACAACTCCCCACAAGAGACCAAATGACATAGATGTTAATAACTATATGTTACCATATGGACTTTAATAACGAGTAACACCCATACCGCTTATTCAGAAAAAAGATATATGAAAGTGCTTCAAATTTTCTTCACTGAGAATGACAAATCTGAAAGAAAATAAGGAAATCATATCATCTCAGATGAAAATTTATATTTTTAATTCTTAAGTTAGTTGGTGTAACTGCTGTGACCCACAAATCTGAAGGCTGGAGGAAAAGAAAGTAAAAGATTTTTCTTTTTTCTTTCTTTCTAGAAATGATAATAACAAGGCCGATCCACGTGCAGAGAATTGGAGAGAATCCATTGAAGAATGCAGTCGGACATATAAATAAGGTACAATAGAGAATTAAGGGGACATTATAATGGGGTAGATGTTAATGGTAATAAGAATCCAATTTCATACTTTAAGTGGAACAGTGATTTCATTGCTGTTTTTCATATTCACGATGAAATCTGTTCTATTAAAAATTCCTTTCACGTAACGTTGAGCTACACATTTTCTAAACGGGTAAAAGCTAAAGTTGTTCTATTTTATTTTAGCCAAAAGGATGTGATTTCTTCGTGTTCGTGTGTCTGATAGTCAGTTGGGTTTTGGTGGTTGTAATGAAAATCAAGAGATTTTCAATGGTACATTTGAACTTTATGTATGCCGTTAATCTTGTTTGTTTCTTTAAACAACTTTTTGATAATAAACTCTTCGTTTTTTAAACGTATCTTGAAATATATCTTTAGTGAGTAGTCAATTTTTTTGCATCATTATAATATCAATTTTACGTGTGCGTGTTGTGTTATTTGAAAAATGCTGTATTATCTTTATAGGATCCAGTCCAGAATTCTGTACTGAAAGTGAAAGGATCAATAAATGACAAAGAAACGAAAAAGGACGAAAGGAAAATGAAAAGAGAACTTATGAAAGAGGAAAAAATAAGACAGAAAAAAGCTAAAGAAGAGGAAAAGATTGTTAAAACACAATTCAAAGCAATCGAAAAAAGTAACCAAAGACACAATAAGGATGTGAAGTCAAAATGGAAGAAGGAACAAAAGAGGAGAAAGCAGATGAAAAAGATGGGTGAAAAAGCAAATAGGATGTTGGAAAAAGGTATTTATTTCATAAATATGTCTACTTTCTTCAGTCTTCTTCTAACTTAACGAGTTTTGATGGTTATAGTTGACGTAGGCTGAAGTCTTTTCTAACTTCAACCAACCATTGCCAATGATGTATTAAAATCAATAAGAGAAATGTAAAAATTTCTAATTCAATTATCATATTTCACATCTGTATGATATAATTTATAGAAACAAGTTGCTTTCTTTAAAAAAAGAAATGCAATCGTAAACCCAAATGCTTGTTTGGCATTATAGTAGTCTCAGGCATTATATATTAGATAGTTGTTTAATAAAGATGTATTGTTTTATATTACTTTTGTTGTATAAGAATTAAAAACTGACATTGATTGTTTGCTCAATGTAATACCGTTGTCACACATCAGCGTGTATAGCTCCAACGTACGTCGGCCGTGGTAACAAATCATGCACGCTACCATATACGCTAGTAATTTTGGATGCATTACACCTATCAATCATATCTGTACCGTGTGCACAACGAGCTTAAAGCGTGTATTGGGCGTGCGAGAAGCGTACCTCAGCGTTTATCGGGCGTTCAGGTGACTTATGTTATGACGATCTCGAAGCGTATACAACGTGCCCTAAACGTGTCTCAAACTTATCTGTAGCACGTTAAACGCGCTTGCAGAGTATGTATAAAGGTGCATGTAGCGTATAGGTATACGCTAGACACACGCTTGAGCTGGATAAAAAGTTTTATGCTGCATAAAAATTTCCTCGAGTTGTAGCGTTCACCAAGCGTATATCTTTGGATTTCGACGTACTTCAAAATTATGCAACGCTCGTTTAACGATCGCTTAGGGAGCTACCATTTGATTTTTATGGGGGGGCTACGATGAAATTTGAAAAAAATAGGCAGGACAGGAGTTTTGAGTAAAAAAAAAAGGCAGGATGAGACACTTGCAAAAAAAAAAGTCAGGACGACAATTTAGGTAAAAAAAAAGTCAGGATAAACTAAAAAAAAAAAAGCAGAACCGAACAGAGTGAAAAATAAAAAGGCAGGACAGAGATTACAGCTAAAAAAAAATGCAGGACAAAATTTTTCATCCTAGCCCCCCCATAAAAATTAAATGGTAGCTCCCTTAGCGTTCCTCTGGCGTGCAATTAACGTATACCGACTTTTTCAATTTTCTCTGTACGTCTAGTGCACGCCAATCTATGAGCCAATGTGTGACGCCGGCATTAGTAATGTGTGACGCCGGTATAAAACAAACACCCCATAGTTTAACGTCCCAGACACTCCAAAAGCCGGCCGGCGTCACACATTGGCGTAAAGACCGGCGTGCACCAAACGTACAGAGAAAATTACTGAGGTACGCTTCTCGCACGCCCAATACACGCAATCGTTAAACGCGCTTTGCATAAGTTTGAAGTACGCCGTCATAAAGTCGAACGATTTTGAAGCGTATACAACGTGCCCTTAACGTGTCCCAAACTCATCTGTTGCGTTTTCAATGCCCTTGTAGCGTGTATATTATGTGCGTGTATCGTACATGTATACTCTTGACACACGCTTGAGGTGAATGAAATTGTTATGCTCCATGAAAATTTCCTGGAGTAAAAAAGCGTTCACCAAGCGTATACCTTTGCATT
Source organism: Mytilus edulis (assembly GCF_963676685.1). Classification (NCBI taxonomy): domain Eukaryota; kingdom Metazoa; phylum Mollusca; class Bivalvia; order Mytilida; family Mytilidae; genus Mytilus; species Mytilus edulis. The sequence continues at coordinate 58,245,519 of NC_092347.1, forward strand.
TCGACGTACTTCAAACTTAAGCAACGCGCGTTTAACGCTTGCTTAAGCGTTCCTCTGGCGTGCAGCTAACGTATACGGACTTGTAGATAGTTGTCTCATTGACATCATTCCACATCTTCTTTTTTTATATTTGATATCTTTTCGCCGACCCTGTTAATTCTGCTAAACTTTTGAATTGCATGCATGATTAATTTTAAGGTAATCAGCCGTAATTAAAGCGGCACATTTGATTCCTTGTTTCATTGCTTGAAGTATTATTTCTTACATCTGCATGGTGCAATTGTTTCTAACTAAAGTTTTGAAAACGTTTTGAGGCGTTTGTTGTTATTTTCTAACTGCTACAGAAGTAGAAACATCGTTTAATAATTCTTTTCTGACCCTATTTGAACTTTCAATAATTCATGCTCATGTTGTTGAAAAACATACTTTTTATAAACGTAGAAAAAAAATTCGTTTAAACAGGTTGAAGTTAGAAACAAATTAATGTTTGCATGTGTTGTATTAACAAACGAAAAACGACAAAACATTTGCATAGTCAAGTGTATTTTTTCTTAATATATTTTAGTTGTAGGTTTCCGTTTTATTTTATTTTTTCATATTTATGCGTCGTTCACACGGACATTTAAATCGAATTGAATTCGAATCGAATGCGAATCGAATTCGCTAATCGCGTTCACACACTCTTCTTTTTTAATTCGAATTGATTCGAATTGGCTAATCCGAATTATCCAATTCGCATTAGAAATACGCTTTTGTGAATAACAATTAAAAGTTAACGTCGTTTGGACAGTAAAGCGAATTTGACGCGCATTGTAATTCGAATTAGAATTCACGTTATGACGTAAAACGTATTGAATGCGAATTAAACTAATTCGAATTAGTTAATGCGATTCGAATTCGAATTACGTGTGAACTCAGCATCAATATCTGTTTTATTACATTTTTAATAAACAATTTTTTTTTTATCAAAGTTGCAATATTTAATCACAAAAAATAACTGTAATGTATAAAAAAAAATAGCTTGCTTTTTACATCATGTACATCTTCCCTAAACTTAAATCTAAAATAAAATGCTACTAATACTTTTTTTAAAGATTTTATTTTTAATTATTCTTGTTCAGAATATAAATCGCATTGTTTACATGAAATCTTATCTCATATCTAAACACAGCTGGTTTCAACGTTTGACTCTAATTAAATACTACGCATGTAGGTTAATATTAGCAGCTTGTAATCGTGTGCAAGGAAATATTATATCATAATAAATTTCACATGTTTCAGATCATACGTAAAATATCTCTATAGCAACTTAAGATGCTAATGCTTATTCAACAGATTAGTAAGCTATTGCGCATGTATTTGAAAGGTGGTAATAAAAAGAACAGAAGTGTTTCAAATAACATCCGGTGTTCCGAAAGACTACATATGTCGTCCAATAAACCCTGAGGGTTTACGCAATTAATTGCCTAATTCAGAGTTCCATGTACATACACGATTCATGAAAAGTTTGTCTTACAGTTTGAAATTTATTTAGTATAACTTAATATTATAAATTCAAAGAGAAATAAATATACTATATAAATGCTGGTAATAGGTAAATTTCGGATCAACACTACAAAAAATAAACCCAGAGGGCACGGAGTTTAAAATCTTTTATGAAAACATTAAAATTTCTACATCAATGTTTATCTTGACAGAAATGAAGAAGATCGAGAAAAAGAGAGAAAAGGACGAAAAGAAGAAAGTATTCCAAGCTTTCGATGTTGTTCAGGATAAACAAAATGATTTAACAGTAAAAACAAATGAAGACGATAAAAATAAAACTATCGATATTGATGGGGAACAACAAAATTGTTCCAAAATAGTCAAAGCAAATGAAGAGACAGAGAATGACGAAGACGAGAGGAAGACAACAGATCAAACAATCGATGTTGAGAAAAACAGAACAGAGAAAGATACAGAGGTAACCGAAGAACAGACAATCAGCTGTGATAGTATTGGAAATAATGAAGTGAAAGAAAATTCCGAAAAAGATGCAAAAGACATTAAAATGAGTACCAAAAATGCCGGAAAGAAAACCACATTTGCTGCAAGAATCAGTGGATTTTTCCGATCCTTATCGTGTATCAAAAAGCAGAAGAAAAACAAAGATGTGTGCTGATGAACTAGCTATTTTCTATAAAAAAAAAATACATTCTATTTTCTTAATAAAAAGCCAAAACCATTGTTAATTTGTTGAAGAATCTGTTTATTTGTAGACTTTAATTGTGCTTTAAATATAGCATTTTGTAACTGCTAGTGCACTCCTACTTCGGTAGTTTGTGTCACTTTTCTTTTTGCTGGTTTTTGTGTGTGCTTCTTGCCGATCTTAAGTCCAATCAACTTCAAACGTAGATCACATGTTTCCTATGATAATGATCCTTCAAATTTAAATGCGAAATTAGAGATTTTATCCCATTTTCACGGTCCACTGAAGTCCATTTCAATATACATCATTGACAAGAGTTCTTGAGATCAAGATATTAATCTGTTGAATTATTCATCTCATGAATATTCATTAGTTATTTGCATATTAATCTCAGTCTGTATTTTTGAAATCTCAGTGTGTAATTAACAATTCTCAGTGTGTGTATTTCAATTTTTTTTACATTTCAGTGTGTCTTTTTAAAATCTCAGTATGTAATTTTGAATTCTCAGTGTGTGTTTTTTTATTTTTTTTAATCTCAGTGTGTAATTTCGATTTCTCAATGTATTATTTTAGGTTTTTAAATCTCAGTGTGTATTTTTTTTTCGAAAAAAGGGTTTAAACATAGTTTTGACGAGAACGGCTTGCCATAGACTAGAATATAATTCATGTAAAAAAAATGTTTTTTGTTGATCTTGTTTTTTTTGCTGCTTTAAAATTTCTGTGTAAAGTTTCTCTCTATTTTCTTCAGTTTTTGCCCTAAACACCAGAACCAGTAATGAAAATTTCAAGTATAAAGGCAAACCAACTATAGAAAGTAAACCAAGAATTTTGACAAAATTTTGCTTATTTGTAGATCTTATCGTGTTGATCATTTTGCTATATAAAGTTTCTATCTATATATATCAAATATAGTTATCATATTACTCATAGTATGTAAGAAAATTAACATGACATTTTTTTTCACTATTTTCAAGCACTGTGGAAAGAAACAAGAATTTGTATAGTATAAATCCTTGATGGAAATGAGGTCAAGGACAATGGACATGACAAACAATTAACTTCATTACATAAGATATCAGTAGTACACGTATATATTGGATGAAGCACCCAGATCTTCTACCTTCTGAAATGTAAAGTTTCATACAAATAGTTTATGTTGTAGACGCTTCTGCCTCAGACAATACAAAAACTAGGTATTGCATGAAATGTCATATCATGTTGTGTTGAAGCGTTAGCATGCCTTTTTTTTTTTTTTTTTTTATAAAAATGCCCTGCTAAGCACAGCTTGATACAACCACAGAGCTTGGTTCAAACAATGAACAGTTGGGGCATGTATGAACACAACATTAAAGCTTAAAATAACTCTGAATTTGAATTGTAATTGAATATATGACACAGTATAGGTTTTTGACACAAAATAAATGTGGTCAAACAACTAAAAAATTGGAAATAAGGCATTAACCTCTTATCGTCCAATATCCAAAATCTAGGTACATGGTTAATAATCAGCATATAAAAGAAGCCAAAGAATTCAATTTTTGATGAAATCAAACAAAAAATTAATTTTGGACCCTGATTTGAATCAACTTGAAAATTTTGTCTAAAAATCCAAAATTAAATCCAGGATTGTAGTCAGCAATTCAAAGTATATTCAATTTATGTTGAAATCAAACAGTTTAATTTTGGACCCAGTGAACCCAAAATCATGATCTAAAGACATGTTTATTAACAGACACTAAAAGGAACATAGTTAATAGTAAAAGTGACCCTTCCCACACTTGTACTTGATCAGAGTTTTTAGGTGATAAGTATGTATAAGTTTCATAACATTTGGTTGACACAAACTTAAGTTAGAGAATGAAACAAAAAATACAGCATTTTTCCATTTTTAAATGTGCACAACTCTAGAACGGTAAAAGTGAGGCCACCAAAATTCACACACAGTTTGTGTTTTGTGGTAATCAGTATTGTGCATAAGTTCCATAACATTTAGTTAGGCAGACTAAAATAAGAGAGCAGAAACAAAAAACTCAGCAATTTTCCCATTTGTAAAGGTCCATTACTATAGATTGGTAAATATAAAAAAGATGTGGTATGATTGCCAATGAGACAACTGTCCACAAGAGACCAAAAAGACACAGACATTAACAACTATAGGTCACCGTACAGCCTTCAACAATGAGCAAAACCCATACCGCATAGTCAGCTATAAAAGGCCCCGATAAGACAATGTAAAACAATTCAAACGAGAAAAAAAGTGACACCACCATGACAAACATTCAATCTTGATCTGTGTTTTAATATGTGGTACATTTAACTTTCAATTTATATGAAACAGTTTAATATTGCAAACATATACAAATTAGTTGACTCTTGATGCTACAACTAATATTTGATAGTTGGTTTGAACCCATCCCTACTAAAAAATGGTAATTTCCTGAATATTTTTTTCGAAATATACAACCTTGAGAGGGGAACATTGACCAAACTGTATCTGATTCAATTACTACATTATATTAACAGTAGTCCATCCATACTGACTAGAAGTAAATGCGACTTGAATGCCTTGCTGGGGAATTATTATTGGCAAGCCAGGTCTGCCTAAATATATGTTTTTACCAATTTCTGACAAAACGGTGTCCTAAATTTTACAGACTAGATTTCTTTCGGCCAAATTATATCTTGTACCACCAATACAAGGATTTATGAAAATAATTAATACCTACAGCCCATATAAGTAACATAGAGGCCATCAAAAGACTTTCATCCTAACCTGAACTTGGTTGGTTTTCAAGTTTTTACGATTTTGAACTGTAAAAAGGTCATTACAGTAGTCAGTTGTCATATTTTCAAATCATATTTTCATAAACACACATCTTACAAAGAGTTTCGTACCATGCATAACATGTTTGAACTCCTTGCTGTTAATAAAGCTCAGCTGGGGCAGTTCTAAAAAGTAAAGAGGGTCATATTGGGGCTTCAAAGAATAGTGGTTGTAATCACGACTACATATATATGTATAAATATATCTTTAACCAGGCAATCTCATAAATCATATTCATAACAAACAAGGTCCTGTATTAATTTCTCTTTTGATATTTTTATTTCTCTTAAAAACTTTACACAACTCTTAACTCAGTATTTCAAGACATTTAGGTCAAACATACACATCTAACAAACAAAAGTTAGGACTACATCTCAAGTACAGACACCTTGGCAGAATGGGTATTGTCCATCTATAAAGCTTCAATTGTAGTCCATCTATAAAGCTCCAATTGTAGTCCATTATAAAGCTCCAATTGAAGTCCATCTATAAAGCTCCAATTGTAGTCCATTATAAAGCTCCAATTGAAGTCCATTATAAAGCTCCAATTGTAGTCCTTTATAAAGTTCCAATTGAAGTCCATTATAAGGCTCCAATTGTAGTCCATCAATAAAAATAATTTTTATGGCACAGTGTATCAATTGTCAATTTCTCTAGACTATATTTCTGGCATCTTATCAGTTCCGCACAAAAGAACATTTCAATATCTGTGATGATCTCTAACTCGTCGTCCTCGCTTATCTTGTAAATTTTGTATATGTTCATTATCAGGTCGACTATTGAGAATTGTATCACAAAGTTTGTCAAATATTGAAACATTATTTATAAGTTGAGCTTTTTCCAAATCCATTTTTGTATCAGTAAAAGTCTGTTTTATTTGTGGGTCATCATTTCTGTCAACCATTTCACTTAAAGCTTCTATCTGCAATGGAAGAAAAGACTGTCACTTCTAAAGGTTTCAAATTTTCCAAAATATAGAAGAATCTGTGATATGACAAAATGACACTTGTATTTGAATGCTGGTTAAAAAAAAAGTCATATCTACTGATTTCAAGAGCTATGAGATAACAAATAAATTCTTCCAAAACATGGCTACCCTTTATTGAGATTACTGCTGAGAGTCACCATTTGGAAAAATCTGTGATAACTATCCAAATGTTTTTTTTTTGTAAATTAGATGCTCATCTTTAATATATAAACTAACGCCTTTACAGCAAAATGCCTTGAGTGTGTAGGTAAAGATAATATGTTTGTTTAGCTTGCTTGCTAGCTGAACCGTGAAGCCATTATTAAGTTAAATACTGTAAACCAACTAATTTTCGCGACTTTGGCAAGTAGAAATATAACATAGTAGCCAGCTAGATAATAAAAATGGCAAGTATTTGAGCATTTATTGGGTAGACCACAAATCTAAAGTTTTGCATAATGCAGCTTAACTGCATAAAAATAACGCGAAAATATACATCGCCTCCGCATATATGTAAAAAGTCAATTTTTCCTTATCTATCTTCATTGAGACAAATTTAGTATCGCGAAATTAAATATCAGTGAAATGGATTAGGAAGAACTAAAACAGAAATAAAGTATCAGCCAAAATAAGTCGGTTTACAGTATACTACCCTCCTTTAAGAGAAGACTAGTTTGACAGATAAACAATCTACCTGTCTGGAGAACTAGACTACTCTGTACTCCTAACCTAATATTGACTTCACGGTTCAACTAACAAGCAAGCTAACCAAATATTCTACCTTTACCTACACACTCAACGCATTCTTCTGTAAATAGGCCTGTGTTTGTAGGTCTTTTGTCTTAATAAGTTTCTCTCTCTCTATTGTTGTTTTGAAGAAATCTGATAGGCAAAAATTCAAAAACTTGCTAAAAAAAATAATTAAAGGGCAACAACTCTAATGAGGAGTCATCTGAAGATTTCATCTTTTTGAACTTATTTGTAGATCTTATCTTGCTGATAAAATTTTTGCTACTTAAAAAGCAATCTAAACGCATTACATAAAATTTGGAGACTTTGGGGAAAAAAAGAAAAAAAAAGAGTCCATTTCACAAAATTTGCACCTTCCATTATTAAACCTACTGAAAATTTACAAAGTTTTACCATCAGGAAAATTCATTAAAAATATTTAAACTAATCTATAAAGTTAGGTGCATATTTCCATCTTCAATGTATTTTCAAACATTTAAGAAAGTGTGAAAGCTCTGGATTCAACACTGCTGGAAGTGTTGATTACAATAAACCGACATCCCCTTTTCCCCACTTGACTGACATTCCCTATACCATAAGCCTAATATGCATCTTGTGCAACCAGACAATAGTCAGGAACCTGATGTTAAATGGTTGTTGTATGTTGATGAGGTTTTTATCATTTCATGTTTTTTATATAGATTAGACTGTTGGTTTTCATGTTGGAATGGTTTTACACTAGTAATTTTTGGGGCCCTTCATAGCTTGTTCAGCTTGAGCCAAGGCTTCATGTTGAAGGCTGTACTTTGACCTATAATGGTTAACTTTTACAAATGTTGACTTTGATGGAGAGTTGTCTTATTGGCACTCATACCACATCTTCTTATTTCTTATATTATTCCATTAATTCTTACACAATCTGGAAATATTTTTGATGGCTTGTCATAGGTGATAGATGTCTGGACATGATATTTATCAAGCAACTCCATTGCAGCATCTACTTGGTCAAGTCTGGACAATGCAATTATCTGGAAAAAAATATCATGGAGTAATAATTTGTGTAGGTTTCAAGAAAAAAAGGCACAAAAAGGCACAAAAAGGCATATTGTTTGGTTACTGTGGATTCCTTTATTTTCCTTGGTACTTCTTTTCGTGGATAAAGGAAAACTTACACATTCAAGTATATTTAATTTAGTGGTATTGCCAAAGTCTACATAAAAGCCTTTAGAAAATTTGGTATTTGTTGAACATTTAATTTCGTGGTACACCTTTAAACAAGCAGTCCATGAAAATTGGTATCCAACGAATGATAACGAATCCACAGTATTTCAGCATTAAAACACTTACACAGAAATTGAATGTTTGTGAATGGCAACACCCATACTAAAGAATCATGAAAGAATCCAATCTGTGGAGGTGCATATAACTAGATGTCTTCAGAAATTTTATTTAACAAGAATAAACATCATTATGTATTCTCAATTTGTTTAGTTGAAAAAAATTGCGGCAAATTGCAAAACTACCTCGAAGTTATAAGCAATGGCAAGAACAAAGCAGACAGCTAGAAAGTCTACAGGAGGAAAAGCTCCTAGGAAACAGTTGGCCACAAAGGCAGCAAGAAAAAGTGCTCCATCTACTGGTGGTGTAAAGAAACCTCATCGTTACAGACCAGGAACAGTTGCCTTGAGAGAAATCAGAAGATACCAAAAATCCACAGAATTGTTGATCAGGAAATTGCCATTTCAGCGATTAGTGAGAGAAATTGCTCAAGACTTTAAAACTGATTTGAGATTCCAAAGTGCAGCTATTGGAGCATTACAGGAAGCCAGTGAAGCATACATTGTAGGTTTGTTTGAAGACACTAACTTGTGTGCCATTCATGCTAAAAGAGTAACCATTATGCCTAAAGACATTCAGCTGGCCAGAAGAATTTGAGGAGAGAGAGCATAAGCTTCATCTCAAACATATCATATGTTTTAACATTGTGACATTGGACATGTTTTTTAAAGTTATTTTTTACAATCATAGTTTTGAAGTAATATTTTAATAAGAAAATCATGATGCCTGTCTGTTGACAGTGTGACATTTTAACTTTTATTTCTTCATTTCTCCATGTGTGTATTATTTAGTTGACTTTTTGGACAAACAATATAGACATTAAAGACATATTCTCACTCTTCCCATTCTAACTGTTCATGTACAAAATTCCAAAAAGACATCTCTCATTCATGTTGTAATAAATTATGAATAAATGTAGTCTCTAAAAAAAAAAAAAAAAAAAAAAAATATTTAACAAGATTGTAACACATTGTAATTTAAAACCTTTGTTTGGAAAACTTTTGACAGTGTTTGTGTTAAATGCACAGTTAGATAATATTGAGAAGTAAGACATACACTTGACTCTGTTCAAGGAAGTTGTCTCCTTATCTTTGAAGATTTAAGAGCAATCAACTATTATTACGTTTATCTAAATCTTTAATCTGAAAAAGGTATTTTAGTAAAGTTATGATGGCCTTCTAAATTGAACATAATTCATACCACAAAGAAAGACACAAGACTGACAAAACAGAACTATTTAATAGCAAAAACAACAGCCTGGCTTATGATAACACTTTTGTATCTAAATTTGTAATATGAACAAGCATGTGTCTATAGTTCATGGATGCCCCATCCACACTTTAATTTTTGATGTTCAGTGGACGGTGAAATTGGGGTCAAAACTCTAATTTGGCATTCAAAATTAAAAAAGATCACATCATAGGAAACTTGTGTACTAAATTTCAAGTTGATTGGACTTCAACTTCATCAAAAACTACCTTGACCAAAAACTTTAACCTGAACACAAATTAGATTAAATTACCCCTACTGATGGGGTGTAAAAAAGTATTTTAGTCAATATTATGACTACCAACGCAAAACAAAAGTAAAAACAATAGTCTAAATTATGTTAAACCCTTTTTTCATTTTGTACAATTACCTTCTAGTCGTGCACTTTCCACACAAATATCATATACTCGTACTTACTTTTAATGCTGTATTCAAACTCTGGACAAAATCACTTTCAACTGACAGCTTCAGTATTTCTAATGCTAGATCTGGATTATTCTGAAAGAATCAAAATTATTTCATATTAGTTTTTTGTAACATGGCTTTCAATTGGCTTTAAAGAAGTCTCAAAAATATTTTCCTCGTTTATTAGAGATAAATGAAATTTTTTACACCTTATTATTGCGCCAAGTACGTTAAACAACACTCAGGAACTACTCAGTGCACTCAGGACACAAGAAGTGCACCCATGAAATGTAATAGATGTTCAAGTGAGTGTTAAGGGTATGCATTTGATAGATAATTTAATCTTTGATCTTATATTTTTTGTTTTGAAAAATCAATTCAATATTTGAGAAGTAATTTTAGTTTTTATCGGCACACACTGTTATTAGGCTTTGTTATGCAAGACCTATGATCATATTCAATACAAATTATCATGTTGATTAGATGGTTTGATCGTTAATAATTAGGTGTGTCACTGTGATAGTAATAAACACATATTGCTTTTGGAAAAATGTTAAATAAACTTTTCGTATTGTTTCAGCTTTGTTATAATTGGAGCAAGTTGAGAAATCTTCACAAAGTTGGAAAATTTTCCATTCAATTGATTTAATTTTCAGGCTTCAGTGACTACTTGAAAAATAGAAAAGATATAGTAGACCTATTGCATGCAGTATAAGAAAAACAGATCCAAACACGAAAACTTAACTATTACCACTGAACCATGAAATTGAAGTCAAGGTCAGATGACACCTGCCAGTAGGACATGTACACCTCACAATCCTTCCATACACCAAATATACTAGACCTATTACTTATAGTATCTGAGATATGTACTTGACCACCAAACCTTGTTCACTGATCCATGAAATTAGGTTGAGGTCGAGTGAAAACTGTATGATGGGCATGAGGACCTTGCAAGGGATGCACATACCAAATATACTTATCCTATTACTTATAATAAGAGAGAAATTATCATTACAAAAAATCTTAACTTTTTTTAAATTAGTCACTGAATCCTGAAAATGAGGTCAAGGTCAACGTAAATGCAATGAAACAGATGGAACTTCGTAACATAAGGCATCTATATACAATGTATGATGCATCCAGGTCTTCCACCTTCTAAAATATAAAGTCTTTAAGAATTTAGCTAACACCACCATAGCTGCGTTAAGTCAAGCTTTATGATAAATATCCCTCGAAGTTTATTTTCAAAATGTACCATTATATATAACTGAAATAATCAGTGGGCAACGAATATATACATTTATCCTGTGTGCATATACAATACCTATAAAGAGTCCTAAATTGTACTTTTTAGGTCCTGAGCAGTAGTTAGACGTACCCTATGGGGCCCTCAGTGAAACAATCTTCTTGTTTTAACAATTTTGTAAATTTACCTTTTCTATGAGCCATAATTGTATATTAATATAACCTCACATATTGTAGTTATATTTCAACAATTTTATTTGGTAAAACAGGACATGGAATAACTCAGTTGATTTTCATTCCATTGCAAGGAAGGACGAATCAGTGGCAGATCCAGAAATTTTCATAAGTGGGGCCCCACTGACTGCCTAAGAGGGGGGCCCACTGACTATCTAAGAGGGGGCCCAATCCAGTCACGCTTCAGTGATTCCCTATATAAGTAACCAAATTTTCCCCCAAAAGCAGGCCCCCTCCCCTAAATCCACCTTTGCGAATAATCCTTACAATTTAGAACAGCAGTGAATAACCCGTTGGGTTTCTTGATTTGTACACAAGTTATCTCCCATAAAAATGACATCATAGTAGTAAATAAACAAAATGGCAATGTTATTGTAAAATTTTCTTAGGATATATATATATATCATGTATATAGCAGTTTGACAAACACTAATATTGATCATTGAGAAGCTTAACGTTTCCTTAATATAACATGATTAAAACATTCAACTGCTTTTTACAGAGTTATATCCCTTTAATGTACCTGATTTAAGGCTAAGGCTGCAGCATATGCTCTTGTTCTTGGTGATGTTATTCTCTTACTGTTGTGATATGTAGCTTGAACTAACTCGGTAGCTTTTTCCAATGCTTGTTGACTGTTCTGAAAAATGTATTTAAACAAATTCATACCCCATTGATAAATTCATTCAAGACACGATCATGATCATGGTTTAAAAAGTGCTTGACCATTTTCAAGATCTTTCATTTTCAGTGAGTTTTTCAATGGCAGTTTTCACATAAGTAATAAAAAAAATAGACTGGTCAGAAGCCTTTAAAATAATTCTGTTCAAAGGCTGGTTGTAAATTGTCAGAAAAAAAGATAATTTTGGGTGAGATGAAGATTAGCATTCACTTGTTGGGTTAACACATAACAGATTATGTGTTTGCTTAGATCAGATGAATAAGTAAGAATAAAATTCATATCTAGATTTAACAAGAATGTGTCAATAGTACAAGGATGCCCCAATTGCTCTATCATTCTCTATGTTCAGTGGACCTTGAAATTGGGGTAAAAACTCTAATTTAGCATTAAAATAAGAAAGATCATATCATAAGGAACATGTGTACTAAGGACTTCAACTTCATCAAAAACTACCTTGACCAAAAACTTAAAGCAGGAAAACTTAAGCTATAAATCATGGCAAAGTTACCACTTAATATAGCTCTTTGAACTACAGGAGGAATATCTATCATAGGGGGGGGGAAGTTGGAAAGGTCCTGATACCGAAATCCAAGGCTTAAAAACACGATTTAAATCCCAACATCCCAAAATTCGAAAAAAGAATTCCTGGATCCTGAAAGGGTCAATCCCAAAATCCTGAGCTAAAAAACACCCGATCCCGGAGTCCCGATAAGAGTCCAATCCCCCCTCTATTATACCTTTAGCATTAAACTTTGATTTTAAAATAAATCATGTTCTTCATTTCAAAGATATAAACAAAACTGTAAAATAAATATTCCCCATTTCCATTCTCAATTTTATTACCATTTTATACAAAGCTGCCATTGCTAAAGTCATGTGATTTCTCAGTGGTAGGTGCTTATACTTTTGAGATCTATCAAGTTCTTCATAACATTTGACAACTTGCTCATACTTTTCTCCTTCATACAACAAATCCATATAGATCACAACTGCAGTTAGGTGGAATAGCAGATTTCTCATTCCCTTCTGAAGTGATAAAAAAAAAGATCAATAAAGAAATAATTCATGGGAGCTTGAATTTGTACTGATTTTACCACAGGTTGGCTCTTTATGCAAATATTTATCATGAGCGACAGCAAGGGGTATGATATCAACATAAAGGGCCAACCTGTGGTAAAATCAGTATAAATTCAAGCTCCCATGAATTATTTCTATTGTAATAAGAATATCGATTGTTATCGAATGGCTTTAGGTAAAGGCAAATTTTTGCCGTTCCCATAAATAAACGCACTATTACATTAATGTAAAAGGTTGGAACAAACTGAACTATTGACATGCTTAAATTATTTACAATAACGTATTTAGATAGGATTAGATGAATTTAAATGTAAATTTTATTCATATGAAGATAAAAATGGCTTATAACACATTTTATCATTAAAATTAAAATTGAGAATGGAAATGGGGAATGTGCCAAAGAGACAACAACCGGACCATAGAAAAAAACAACAGCAGCAGGTCACCAACAGGTCTTCAATGTAGCGAGCAATTCCCGCACCCGGAGGCGTCCTTCAACTGGCCCCTAAACAAATATATACTAGTTCAGTGATAATGAACACCATACTAATTTCCAAATTGTACACAAGAAACTAAAATTAAAATAATACAAGACTAACAAAGGCCAGAGGCTCCTGACTTAGGACAGGCGCAAAAATGCGGCGGGCTTAAACATGTTTGTGAGATCTCAACCCTCCCCCTATACCTCTAGCCAATGTAGAAAAGTAAACGCATAATTGTATGTTTACGTTTACGTTTTGTGATAATTTTCTGTTTTACCAAGAATTTGTATAATACAAATCCTTGGTGTTACAATCTTGCATTTTCCCATAAAAGGTTTATAATATTTTAACGTCATCGTTTAGTGACGTTGGGTAACTCATTCATATAATAAAGGGCTGCGCTTTAGCGCATGATATGCCCGTTGCTCTTTTAACTTGTCTTTTATGCTTTAAATGAATTTATATGATCAACTAGAAATATATATACAAATCAAAAGGGATGTTACATTAATATATTCACCAAAGTTTCATAAAATCCCCCTTTTTTTAAGTATAAAAATTCATTACTTAAGAAAACATAAAATCTAAAATTTATAAAAATGGAAAGGGAGCTTATGTCAATAGATATAAACAATTTATCAAAGTTGCATAAAATTTTGTGAAAGTGTTAGTTATTGTCCCAAAATTGGAAAATCCCCCCTTTTTTAAGCATAAAAATTCATAACACGGAAATGTAAAATCTGAAATTTATAAAAATTGAAAGGGAGCTTACATCAATAGATATAAACAATTCACCAAAGTTTCATGGACATTGGTGAAATCCTTTTTGAGTTATTGTCCAAAGTGTTGAAAATCCCCCTTTTTTTACGAATAAAGCCCCATAAATCCAAAACTTAAAATCTGAAATTTATAAAAATTGAAAGGGAGCTTACATCAATAGATATAAACAATTCACCAAAGTTTCATGGACATTCGTGAAAGCCTTTTTGAGTTATTGTCCAAAGTGTTGAAAATCTCCCTTTTTTTTATGAATAAAGTCCCATAAATCCAAAACTTAAAATCTGAAATTTATAAAAATTGAAAGGGAGCTTACATCAATAGATATAAACAATTCACCAAAGTTTCATGGACATTGGTGAAAGCCTTTTTGAGTTATTGTCCGAAGTGTTAAAAATCCCCCTTTTTTTATAAATAAAGCCCCATAAATCCAAAACTTAAAATCTGAAATTTATAAAAATTGAAAGGGAGCTTACATCAATAGATATTAACAATTCACCAAAGTTTCATGGACATTGGTGAAAGCCTTTTTGAGTTATTGTCCGAAGTGTTGAAAATCCCCCCTTTTTTATGAATAAAGCCCCATAAATCCAAAACTTAAAATCTGAAATTTATAAAAATTGAAAGGGAGCTTACATCAATAGATATAAACAATTCACCAAAGTTTCATGGACATTGGTGAAAGCCTTTTTGAGTTATTGTCCGAAGTGTTGAAAATCCCCCCTTTTTTATGAATAAAGCCCCATAAATCCAAAACTTAAAATCTGAAATTAAAAAAAAACGAAAGGGAGCTTACGTCAATAGATATAAACAATTCACTTAAGTTTCATGGAAATTGGTGAAAGTGTTTTTGAGTTATTGTCCGAAGTGTGGACGACGGACGGACGGACAGACGGACGGACGGACAACGTTATACCATAATACGTCCCGTCTAAAAGACGACAGGCGTATAAAAAGCATATGACATGGGAGTAAGATTGGAACAGCCCAAACAATATATTCATATTTTACCAGGGGTGTGTACTCAAAGTGATTAAAGAACATCATATTAGATTTGAAGATAAAATGTTTGATGATCTCAATGTATTCATAACAATCAATGAGGGAATAACTATGAGCATATACTTACCAAATCTTTTGCTCCAACATGAAATAATATTTGTCAATGCTATGTAAATAACAAATCTAAAAGCAGGTTTCTGGAAATTTTTAAAAAGTTGAGGACAGGGCCTGCATTGTATCAATATGTTTTTACATTTGATAGAAATAAAGGTCCAATATTAAAATAAAATGACTACTTCTAGCTTCTATCAATGACGTATAATTGTTATAATTCTATAAAAACATTTTATATTTTTCATTCTGCAATTACTCTTTCACTTTCCTACTTTTTAACACATTTTGCCCTCTATATTTACATTCCTTTTCACTGATTACCAACTCTTATTTTTTTTCATTGAATTTGAGACGTTTTTGGTTTTTCCTAATCCTTGTTTTCTTTTAGCCAACGTCTATACAAAAGACATCTAATTAATTTAACATATACTATTATTGTTATTTGTATGTAAATATTGTTTGTAAGGTTTCTGGAAATAATGATATATAATTCCTCCTAACTGTATACAGGGGGTCCCTTGACTGAACCACAGTTCCCAACTTCTGCTTTCCCTCATTTCACTCGTTCCCTTTTTATTACCTTTCTTTTCTATTTGTGTTAGTCTTGAATATTGTAACAGGGCCCACGCAAGCTAAGAGTAGGATAAATCAATCCCGTTTTCCAACTTGACAGAATGTCAACACTCGCAATCGCCGCCATTTGCATCAGCAACTTTATTGATGACAGAGAACCCCATAATTCATTCTCAACTGTCCTTTTAAAGTAGTACCTAACACTACAGGGAGATAACTCTGTAAGATCAGCTAAACGTTTTAATCAAATTGTATTGTTAAGTAAGTGTTAAGCTTCTCAATGATCAAAATTAGTGTTTGTCAAAATGCTATATATCCAACTAATTCTTTCCGATAAAATGCTTGCTTCTAATTTTTTCAAATTTTCACATTTTTGTCATAAAGTCAAAGTAAATATTTTGTCAAAATTTTATGAAATTTAAACAAGCCAAATAAATTTTAGTCGAGGTATTTGGTACAATGTACCACCTTAAGTTTAATTCAGAAAATTTCTAAATTATTTATGTAATTTATTAAAACCTCCTGTGTAGTTACCCTATCTTCCATCAACTTAAATGCAATGTCTGCTTTCTTAGAATGATGTAACATCCTCATAAACACAGGACCAAAGAAAAAATCATATCGCTGTTGAAGCTGATATTTTACTTTCTGGAATCTGAAAAAAAATGGAAGCACCAATCAAACACATGTATTTTCTCTTCAACTTAAAAATACCATCTTTTAACTATCAAGATCTTTACAAACTACATGAACTATTGATATTTTGTTGATAAGTCCAAAATATAAAGCTTTACTACAACTATCACATAACTGAACATGATCCAAGAAGTGAGGTCCAAGTCAGATTAACCAAAAGAGAAATACCTTACAATCATTCAATACACTAAATATAGTTGACCTATTGCTTATAGTTTCTAAAAAACAGATTTAACAAAGAAACTAAACATTGACCCATGAATGTGAGGTCAAGGTCAGATGAACCATGTCAGACAGACATGTACACCTTACAATATATCAATCTATGCATTAAATATGCTTGACCTGTTGCTTATAGTATCTAAGAAACAAACTCAACCATCAAAATTAACTTTGACCAATGAACCATGAAAATGAGGTCAAGGTCAAATAATACCTGCCAGACTGACATGTACATCATAAAATGTTTCCATACACCAAATAAAGTTAATCTTCTGCATATAGTATCAGTAAAAAAAGACTTAACTCAAACACTTAACTTTGACCAATGAACCATGAAATGAGGTCAAGGTCAAATAAAACCTGCCAAACTGACATGTACATCAGTAAATATTTCCATACACCAAATATAGTTGACTTATTGCATAAACATTGTAGTTTCAGAAAAAGACCCAAAACTCAAAATTTTTACTTTGACTACTGAACCATGAAAATGAGGTCAAGGTCAGATGACACCTGCCAGTTGGACATGTAATCCTTACAATAATTCCTTACACCAAATAGAGAGAAGACCTATTGCATACAGTACAAGAAACACAGACCAAAACACCAATTCTTAACTATAACCACTGAACCATGAAAATAAGGTCAAGGTCAGATGACACCTGCCAGTTAGACATGTACACCTTATAATCCTTTCATACACCAAATATATTAGACCTATTGCTTATAGCATCTGAGATATGGACTTGACAACCAAAACTTAACCTTGTTCACCGATCAATGAAATGAGGTAGAGGTCAAGTTAAAACTGTATGATGGGCATGAGGAACTTGCAAGGGACGCACATACCAAATATCGTTATCCTATGAATTATTAACTTTTTTTCAAGTTGTCGCTTAAACCATGAAAATGAGGTCAAGGACAATGAACATGTGACAGATGGAAACATCGTAACATAAGGCATCTATATACAAAGTATGAAGCATGCAGGTCTACCACCTTCTGAAATATAAAGCTTTTGAGATGTTAGTTAACGCAGTCCCCTCCCCTGCTGTCGCCAGATCACTATCCCTATGTCCAACTTTCTGCGACAAAAGTTGCAGGCTCAACAAAAACCAAGACAAATTCAATCAATGTATGGTTTATCAAAATGAAATAAACTGGTCAGACTTTTAAATGCATAGTGATAGCTATTTTGTAAAGATTGGTGACCTTTATTTGCTTAGTCCATGTCATTGGACACTGGTGAATAGCTGTACAGACCACCTTCAATATTACCTGCATCTGCCGGGTTTAGTAACCACTCAGACCTTTTTTATATTTAATCTGTTTGATAATGTTTGATAGTGTAGCATGAATGCAAGTTTTAGCTTCTTCCTGTTTGCAGATAGTTTGGAATTTAATTGTACATAGGAATGCAGATCCAAATAGATATAGGAAGATGTGGTGTGAGTGCCAATGAGACAACTCTCCATACAAATAACAATTTAAAAAGTAAACCATTATAGGTTAAAGTACGGCCTTCAACACGGAGCCTTGGCTCACACCGAACAACAAGTTATAAAGGGCCCCAAAATTACTAGTGTAAAACCATTCAAACGGGAAAACCAACGGTCTAATCTATATAAACAAAACGAGAAACGAGAAACACGTATATATTACATAAACAAACGACAACTACTGTACATCAGATTCCTGACTTAGGACAGGTGCAAACATTTGCAGCGGGATTAAACGTTTTAATGGATCCAAACCTTCTCCCTTTTTCTGAAACAATAGCATAACATCACAACAAAGAAAAACATACGATAAAATATCAATTGGCAGACTTAACTCAATCAAAAAACGTATGATTAAACCCCATATTAGTCTTGATTTACATAGAAATATTTCTAGTGAAATTTATTTCCTAAATGTATGCTATTCTTTAGGATACATTATCAATATTTTAATTGGCCATTCATTGCAAGACCAAAAATTTGTTTGTTAATCATTTGAGTTCAGAAAATCACCATTTCATCCTCTAGCATTTGAGAATTTTTTGGATGCTGTGTTGTTACATTAATCTGAAGCCAACAGTTTTCATATTTCAAAGAGTGTAGCTGAAGATTTTCAACCATCATTGATGATTAATTGATGTCAATTTTAAGGGCAAAGGAAAGCTATTGTACCTGTATCTTATTCTAATATATCTAAAATGCTTAAATGTAAGCTATAGTGACCATATGCATACTATCATTACTTACTGGTTAGCCATTTTTATACACATTTCTACATCTTCATCTGTCTTTACAAGATGGATCATTGTTTTCAATTCGTCTTCTAAAACAACATCTCCTTTTGTTATTTTATCTTTCATTTCAGCCATAAAAGTCTCTACAAAAAATGTATTCTTATTAATCATACTCCTGTGAAATAGTCAATACGTACTGTACAGTGGCAGATCCAGACATTTTCATAAGTGGGGGCTCACTGGCTTCCTAAGATGGGACCCTCTTTGGTCATGCTTCAGGGATTCCCAATATAATCAACCAAATTTTTCCCAGAAAAAGGGGGACCAGCCTGTGTACTCCTATATGTGCATGCATGTAGCCATATACTCCTATGTGTGCATGTAGCTATATACTCGTATTTGTGCATGCATGTAGCCATGCACTCATATATGTGCATGTATGTTGCATTGTACTTCTATCTGTGCATGCATGCAGCAATGTACTCCTATATGTGCATGCATGTAGCCATGTACTCCTATATGAATAATGTGCATGCATGTAGCCATACACTCCCATAAGTACATGCATGTAGCTATATACTCCTATATGTGCAAGCATGTTGCCATGTACATGTACTCCTACATGCATGCACATACAGGTGTACATGGCTGCATGCATGCACATATAGGAGTACATGGCAACATGCTTGCACATACAATGTATAGGAGTACATGGCTACATGCAAGCACATATAGGAGTACATGGCAACAACATGCATGCACATAAAGGAGTATATAGCTACATGCATGCACTTATGGGAGTGTTTTACATTCAGGTTAATACAAGCAGTTTTGGTTTAACTGTCAATAAAAGCTGAAGAAGGGTGTCCTTCAAATATGAACAATAGCCATTATAGGTTCCACAATCAGAACTACAAAAGTAGGCCCTTTCACAGCTATTGCTGCCATATGGAAATTTAGGTGTAATGAACGTCATAGAAGTTATTATAACGTAATGTATCCAAGCAATGTAATTGTTGTTTCAATGCTGTAATTTATTCCAATGAAGAAGGCCGTAATGGCCGAAACGTATGGGAATTTGTGTTATAGTTTTTATATATTCATATAGGAGTACATGGCTACATGCATGCACATATAGGAGTACATTGCTGCATGCATGCACATATAGAAGTACAATGCAACATACATGCACATATATGAGTGCATGGCTACATGCATGCACAAATAGGAGTATATAGCTACATGCACACATAGGAGTATATGGCTACATGCATGCACATATAGGAGTACACAGGCTGGTCCCCCTTTTTCTGGGAAAAATTTGGTTGATTATATTGGGAATCCCTGAAGCATGACCAAAGAGGGTCCCATCTTAGGAAGCCAGTGATATATATATATATCTGTAATTTCTGATGTACCTTTTCTGGCATCATCGTAGTTGCTCTGATAATCCTGACAATGGTTTAAATAGCTTTGTATTCTTAATGCTCCATCACCTAGTAAATATCTTCTATCTGCAAAGAATGAAAATAGATTTAAATACATTTGATTTGGTTACATTTACAGAACAAGAGGTTAATACAAGCAGTTTTGGTTTAACTGTCAATAAAAGCTGAAGAAAGGTGTCCTTCAAATATGAACAATAGGTTCCACAATCAGAACTACAAAAGTAGGCCCTTTCACAGCTATTGCTGCCATATTGAAATTTAGGTGTAAACACGAAATTTAGAAAAGTAAAGTCAGTAAAGCTTCTGTTGTTATGTTAAATGACAAATAATGGTATCTGGTATTGCTGGTGGCTGATAGTACATGTACTAAGGGTACAAGTCAAATCAGCACCTGGTTAATTCGGCACCTACAAATGTATAGAAAAAGTCAAATTGGCATTCAGTCAAATCGGCACCTATTTAAAGTTATTTCGGCATTTAGTTAGGCACCAAATATATTTTATCTTGAGTTTGATTGTGTATCATTAAAAAAATCATGGTATTAATTATAAACTATGTTTATAAATGACTTAGATTAACCAAAGAATCCATAAACCAAGCTATTCTTTGTTTAATCCATATAATTTTATGAGGATAATCAGTGTAAATTAATGTAAATTGTTTTTTCAGCATTTCCTGTCAACTTAATGCCTTATATTAAATCTTACTACTAGTATATAAATCCTTGATGAAATATAAATAACACTGGAACCATTTTAGTAAGTTTACTAGCAATGTACTGTTGTCATGAAATGGAAGTTCCTTGATAAGATACGTTCCAGTAGGAACAGATAGTATGGCAGTCTTCACCCTGAACCACAGGTCCAGCAGCCCAGACTTGTAAAATTGCTCTTGGGCCTGTAAAATCATATATATCCACAGGCCAACAGAATCTAACTAAATTATTCCAAAAATTGACAGGACTGTAGATCTAAAAGTTCATCATGAAGACTGGACTATGGCATTGTTTAATAACAAAGTTTCTATTGGAACTTCTGACTGTCATGTGTCACAAATATACATCGACACCTTGCGCCAAAAAAAAATCTTCAAAAAAAAATGGAGTTCAATAGTTTACTTGCAAAGCATAATATCAGCGACATACAGGGGCTGGTCAAGGTAAGGACGTAATTAGCATACCACCCCCCCCCCCCTTTTCCAAAAAAAAACCAACAAAACTATCCTAATTTGCTACTGTTGTATTGAATATGGCAATTTATCATATTCATTAAACACATACTCTGATTCCTTTTTATACTGATTCCCCATTCCGATGGGTGACTTGGACACCTTTTTTAAACAAACAAAACGGTAAGTTTATCATTACATGAAATGGTTGTTTTGTGTGACACATCTCCAATGGTCATTTTACATATACCCGGAGGATACTCACTATAAATATGATACCCGGTATGTTCTGACAAACTGGTTTGCATTTTCAGCTAAATTGTCTGAAATGGGATTTTGTTTTTTTCGCCTTGCATTGGAAGGGGTCAGATTTGACTATCTAGAACGGGTTATTATAAATACAATGTCGCACTATCATGACTATTGTTTCAGATAAGGGTGAATGTTTGGTAGCATTAAAATGTTTAAACCATGTCCTAAGTCAGGAATCTAATGTTCAGTAGTTGTCGTGTGTAGATGTGGTTCATAAGTGTTTCTCGTTTTTTATATAGATTAGACCGTCTGTTTTCCCATTCGAATGGTTTTACACTAGTAATTTTTGGGGCCCTTTATAGCTCGCTGATCGGTGTGAGCCAAGACTTTGTGTTGAAGATTGTACTTTAACCTATAATGGGTTACAGTGGAGTCCCCGGTGTCCGCACAGCCGGTGATACCGCTCATTAACTGATTTCGTTATATCAACACCGTAACGCAAATAAAATTGTTCTTGTTATTGTGTTACCATTCCAAAGGGATAAAAAAAGAATAAAATTTATAAGTTCCAGATTGAAATAATGACTGCAATCCCTAGATTTACAATATTTGGCCTGAATGTCCACTAAAAAAATACAGCATCAGATAAAATTTGTTTTTACTTAAGTCAAATTTTATCAGATTGAAATAATTTTTGCTCTGCATCATGTGCATCCTTGGTAGTGTGCTTGGTTTGAATTTAGCTACCTTTCGTAACAGCAAATCTTTCCTCTATTCAAAATAAACTATTTTTGGAAGGCATGCACGAAATCACTGGACATTGGAGGAACTCTCAGAACTGGGGTTTCCCCACTTTTAGACACACATTACACAAAATCTTGAGGGTTAAACCCTACAAACTGATAATTTTATGAAATTAAAGTATTTTATGAATGTATTCACACAATATTATCCAATTATTGGTTCATCAGTTGAATGAAGTGAGGTCATATAAGTCTTAGGTGCGCGGATATACCGGACTGCACCGTACTTATAACATCTTTTTATATCTACTAAATTGAAAACAACATTCAAACCTATGCTTGCGTTGGATAAAAACCACATTTTTTATATGTGTGCATGCAAAACGAATTTCTTGGTAAAGGGGTCTGCAGCACAAACAACATTTAAAAAAGACCAAAACAGTGAAAAGGTATAATTTAACAAAACAGCCTATATATCAAAAGTTCAGAAAAAGCTATAGTTAAAGACTTATTTTTCATTGTTCATGTCCATCTCATGTGACCTTTTAACTGAATTTACAACTTCTATCAAAGATTTAGTAGGAAGGCGTCCCAGAAAAAAATTAAAATGGCCTTGCCAGACGTCATTTGGACTAGTGCCGAGGTGACTTACTGGTCCTCAACAGAAGTATTTTGGAAATCAGCATCCTTAAAAGACCAATGATATATAATACAACTTTTCATAATATATATTAAATGCATCAAATTATTTATCAGTACTTTGGATCAGGGTATTATGATGGAAAGTCTTGAACAGTTTAAGAACTATCCGCATAATGTAAGGAACCTTATGGTATGGGGAGAGAAACAAGAAACGTTGTGTCGAGTCGTTAAAAAAATATATCGTATAAACCTCCTTTATATTTGGAGGGATAGCATATCTCGGGTTATGGTATTTACTCTGTCATCTAATTATTTCTATGCTAAAATCCTTTACATATCTGCATGTTTTCTGATTTTTATATTTGCTATTTTAAAACTTTCCAAAGTTTTTCATTATTGTACTGAAGGTTGCCGGACAATGAGTTCAAGTTCATATTTTGTAAATATCAGTACTTTCTGATAAAATTAAAAAAATATATGTGAAGTCATATACCAGGATTCAATATCTGTTTGTTTAGTGGGAAAGGTTACCAGGACATCCACTATTTTCAATTTTTGTACACCAATTACAATTAAGGTGGTATATGGGTGTCTAAATTTAAAATCTTAAAAATGATAAAAATTGTTCATACTTTGCCAAAACGTAGTTTTTATTTTATGTTGAAAAATGTAATAAAAATGATAGGTTACCGTGCATTTTCTTAAGCTACAGGTTGTGACAAAGTGACCAGTGGCGCGGGATCTAGAAATTATCAGAGGAGGGGGTCACTGACTGCCTATTGAAGAGGGGGTCGCTCCAGTCATGCTTCAGTTATTCCCTATATAAACAAAATTTGTTTTCCCACTAAAGGGGGGGGGGGGGGGGGCGGGCCCCCTGAAAAACCCTCTAATCCGCTTCTGGTGACACATTTTGTATGGATTATACAGGAAAAAAACACCATTATGTGAATAGAAGCTAAACTAAATGATAGATTTGTAAAATAAAATACGAGAAGATAACTTTTAGAATATGCTTTCAGAATACCAAAAGAAAAGATAGGGTCACCGTGCGTTTTTTCTGACAAAAATACAAAATAGCAAAATTCCATGTAGAATAAAATAACATTCCTTCAGAAATGCACTATTTCAGAGTGACCTCCCCTTAAAATGCAAATTTGAAAACATTGAAAAATCAGGCAAATTCAATCTACATTAATTTTGTAAAAATATTAAAAGCTATAAGTTATAATCTTATAATTTGTTCTTTTAAATACAGTTTCACATTATTTGTCTGCATTCCTGGACCAAATTTTGCTAATTTAATTGAACATCTGGACCTTAGATTCTCTGTTTTTTACAATCCAAGATGTCGAAAGACACCCGTACCATCTAAAGGCGCTGTTTCATCCTCCTTTCCACTCGTTTCCAATTAAGGTGATACGAAACATTATTTCCCTTGGCTGAAGGAGATATGAAAAAAAATCACCAAAGAAAATTCATTGTTCCCAAGGATATATTTTGATTTGGACATGCAACAGTTATTATAGTTTGTTGGACACTTACAATCGTTGATAAAGTCATCCACGAAAACCACGGAAAATTGGTTTCCCATCGAATCATAAAAGTACATTCACAGTATGAGCTTTTGCCATTTCATGGCGTCCATTGATGTAAACTCTTTAATAACAATTCTTCTCTAAAACTACATGGCCAAATGTTACCAATCTTTATCTAAATACGCCTTTGGGTATATTGTTTCAAAATTGTATCTGTGGATTTAAATTTGTGGTCAGTGTTGGTCAGGGATGAAAATACAATGAGCGAGATGTTTAATACATTGAATTCTATATGATACATATCTAGAGATAAGCAGTAAAATAATTAAAAACAATAAGATCTACAAAGAAGTAAAAACATGGACGAAATCATTAATTGACCCCTTATATGAGTTATTGCCCCTTCAAGATGATGATTTTACACTTTCTGTAGATACGATTTCAACTTAGAACCAAAATTGTTCAACAAAATAAGATCTACATGTAAATCAACCTGACCGAAATAGTAAATTGATCCCAAATAGGAGTAATTGTTCTTTAAACAATAAAAATCATGTAGCCTCCAGTTTCTATAATTCTTATATATAGAAACAACGTTGTGACCACTTGTGTCCGTCTGTAGCCCCTTGTCCTTTAATTAAATATTTATATCGAAATAGCATTGTGTCCACTTGTGTCCGCACGTACGTCTCCCTTGTTTCTTTTATTCTTAAAAATATATGGAAATAGCACTGTGTCCACTATTTATATATAAATCGGAGACTACTATAACTCATGTATTATAGTAGTCAACGTTGTCTCTAGATTTGTACTCATTTTTTTTTATCCCTTACGTATATTTCCTTTTATCCCCGGACACAAAATGCATGCTTACCACATTTTGCACCGAAACTAGGACTTAATATCTATATATTTCATTGTGAAATGTAAAAGAAATCTTAAAGTTACTCCTATTTATATGGGACAGGCGAATTGACTCTTCAGTTATATTTGAATACAGATCTAGTCTTAAAATTACATACCTTAATATAACACTCTGTTATTTTAAAGTCATACGACACTTCAAATGTTACCAAAAAAAAATAATATGTTTTATCTGGAGAGTATATATATACTTAGCAATGGTACCTGGATTATAATTTAGTACGCCAGACGCGCATTTCGTCTACATAAGACTCATCAGTGACGCCTGAGACTTTTATAACACAGTAGTCTCAGGTGACGCTCATTTCAAAATATGTTTTACTTTTCCCAGCTTTTATATAGTTCAATGTCAAAGTTTTAGTTATTACTAGAACACACCCGTGATATCGCGGGTCCGTAACTGAATTAAAGTATATAACTATTTGTCAGCCTTATTTTAGTATTGGTATTGTCATCTGATAAAGTCATGCCGATTATAAGATGCACAGTTTTCTCTGCTTTCAAAATCATTCTGTTTGAACCCGTCGACCTGGAACTTATAAATTATTGGTAATCTATCCTATTAAACGAGAAGACCTCATTTTTGGTGTCGCTTCTCTTCTTTCCACAATAAATTAATCAACACGCCTTTGTGTCCTATAGGTACAGTGCATAGTCGCATTTGTCATCCATTCATATGATTATTCAGATTGAGTTATCAGTTATTTTAGGAGAAAAACGAGAAAAAAGGCATCCGGGTATGGTCCCGTCATTGTACGAAATTTTAAGTCAGATTAGACTTCCGGTTTGCGTTTTTCTGTATACTTTGAACATACATATATACCTAAGAATAAAGTGTATTTTCAGAATTTTATCTGCTATCATTTTCAAGTTTACTATCCACGGCAGTCACAGAGTTTATTAAATAGAGAGGGTCTGTATACTATATCAATGATCACCATGGATCGATTAGTAAACTTAGAATTGAAAGTAAATACGCTTTATTTATATAGTAATGAATGTTCATAATATACAGATAAACGCTAAAATTATTCATGTGAACTTTTGATATTTTTTCTGAAATTCTCCAGTCATTTAATCTTTTACAAAATTCATTGATTACAAAAAAAAGGAAGATGTGGTATGATTGCCATGTTGAGACAACTCTCCACAAGAGACCAAAATGACTGACACAGAAATTAACAATTATAGGTTACCGTACGGCCTTCAACAAAGAGCAAAGCCCATACCGCATACTCAGCTTCAAAAGGCCCCGAAATGACAATGTAAAACAATGCAAACGAGAAAACTAGCGACCTTATTTATGTACAAAAAATGAACGAAAAACAAATATGTCATATATGTTTGAAAATAATAGATAGAAATTGATAAAAAGAACTTCAAATTCGTCATTTAAGGGCAATACAATAACTCCTTTAAGAACTAATATGAGAATTTTATATTAAATGGACAAATGGTAGAGCTCAACATTTTGAAGATAATCACCTGGCCCTTTCGAATTGTCTATGTCTACGGCTGTGTTTAAATAATTGACATCATGCACTTGCATGCCCCCTTTGTTTATTTCTTAGCCATGACGGCCATCCTGGTTGACAAGCGGGATCACAGTAAACTTTTTAAAACTAGATACCCTAATTATAATTAAAAAAGACATGTGATTTTAAATAAGGTTTGTTAAATGCAGCCTAGTAATTTTAGATGTGAAAATTTATGTAAAAAATTGTATTGGAAGATAATGAACGACAGTCGACCGCTTTTTGTACTAAGGCAAACTGGGATTAATTTTATATAATTATTTTGACAGCTAAGGCGAAATGAGAATAAGCCGTGCCAAGTGATGAAAAAAAAAACTTTTCCTGTTGGGTCAAGCGAGCTAAAAACAACAAAGATTTCCAAACCAAATTACACCGTTCTTGAATTTTAAAAAAAAATGTGTAACAACTGAAAATTTTAAATTTCACGAACCGGATAACTTGGTCGGACATAGCAAACAACTTCACTGGCGTTTTTTTGTTTTTTTCAATAAAAAAAATTTAAGACATTAATTATTTAAGTGTACACACTGATATGTCACAAATGCTTAAATGATCGCAATTCAATTTATGATGAAGGCCTGTAAGATAAAAAAAAAAAAAAATGGTCACAGAAACTTAACCAATTTTTTATGGAACCATTTAAGTCGAGGTCTAATGAATCATGCCAGGCGGACATGAACACATTCTAATTATCAAAACATAATTCATATAGAAAACGCATATTTGAGAGCTTTAATCTCAATTTGCGTTATAACCTTCAATCCTATCTATTCTGCTGTTATAAATTTTTGAATGCAAAGTAAAATTAAAATTATTTGTGTTCTATGAGAGTAGGAATTCTAGTGTTTGCTTATTATTTATTTGAATCTGAGACTAATCATATAAAAAGCCGTATGTGAAAGAACTTGTTTTCCAACGACCCGGTCACACAAAACTCCTTTTTAACACTGAAGTTAAATTATCAATTATAATGTAATGCGGGCCATTATGATTTTTTTTAGTTGACCAAACCGGGTTATGCATTGTGAAATCTATGACCAAACCGGGTGGTAAACATTGACGAAACCGGCCATTTCCATTTTGACATGACCCATTTCTTTCGTTCCATACTCAGAAATACAAGTATTGAGGTGTTTATAATGACAAGTTTTGCAATCTCCGTGTCAGTATCTATCATCCCGTATCTTTCTTTCCGTACAATGTGAACAAATTAACGAGAAATTAAACAATTTCGAGGCAAGGTTCACTCAATTCGTCATTTTGACGTGCATTTTTACTTATTTCTCCGTTAATATAGAACGGTTGTAGAAAATATTGCATATCACAATAGAAAATAGTTGTATATGTATATATATTCTTCGATATCTTAAAAAAAATAAGAAAATAAGGAGAAACCTATCTTACTTCTGTCTATTAATGCTCCGTCATTGTGCCGGATGTTAGATACCATCGAGTCCGATCAAATTTTGCCGGTGTGGTTTTAACTCGAATAATTCAAGCCCTTTCCGTGTCCAATTTTCTCCCACACGAGGAGCCATCGTAGATCAGCGGAATATATAACGACTGAATTATTCGGGTTAAGACATACACAGAAGTGATAGATATGTATTATAAATATAGAAAATTGAATATTTTAATCGACAAAAATAGCTTTATCATATACCAAAGCGCCTGTGGTTTAATATACAAAAAGGTAGTTTTGTATTCTTTGATATCAAGTTCTATTCGATCGCCATGCACAAACGACCATTTCTTCTTGTGTCTAGCAGCATCGTATATTCTCAGTAAAATATTTCCCCGCACAATGATTATGTCTGGACATCGGTGGACATGCAACATCATGTGCACACGTTTACAAATGAAAACCAATGCTCAGACTATAGTCATAAAGTAGGACAATAAATGAACAAAAGGCAAACCCGGGACACAGAAGTACAAACAATACACCATCAACTCTGGAAACCAAAAGTAAAAAAGAAACATGTATATATAACGAAAAACATGCATTGTTAGCTAATCTAATTCCCGAGCAAGGCGTTGACATCAGAGAGTAAAGAAAACTTGCTTCTTGCACAAGACACTTTCCGTGAAAACAATTTGATATGGAGACAATCTTTTGTTTCAGTTTTTTTTTTTTTTTTTTTTTAAATTTCCAACATGAGGTATTTGCCTCATTTGCCTCAATGTAGTTACGGCCCTGTATGGTGCCATTGTATTTCGGAAGGCAAAATATTTTTAAAATTTCAACGACTTTTATCTAAAACGGTCCTATTACATAAAACAAATAATGGAGATTGTAGAAGTTCTTACTGAAGTCATATAAAAAAAATCGGTCTTTACGAGCTCTAATATTTTTTAGATTGAAACTCCAACTAGTGGTAGTCCCGTTAATAAACGTAAAATATTAGGTCCAATCCATCATTTCCGTAGTACAACACAAGTAACCTATCTATGTAGTATTCATTCTTAATTCAAATAATGCGTGAAATATTTAGCACTGGACGTTATGTCTCCTGTGTGTGTGTTTTAAGTGAAGCTCGAAACCTAAAATTTATTAAAAAAAACTCTGATAACCAGTTTATGCTTTGAATGCTTTTAAAATACCAGACTGACTTGAAAAAAGGAGGACAATTCTGCTCAAAGCCCGCCATGCAAAAAAATAATAATCACTTCTGAAGAACAACGTCTCACTCTATGGACGTTAAAAAGAAAATAGTAAATTGGTCATATATGTAATTCATGTTTTTCTATGCTTTACACGTATTTTTCATATGTTATATTATTATTCATCATCATATTATCATACTGATGACGGACGCATGACTTATTCAAAATCAAGCACACCGTTTTACCTGCATGCTTTCTAGTTACCGCCAAAAAATCCCTGCTTACCTGTAGTATATTTTCATACCTGTATATTTATATTCAGTCGTTGGATGTGTTTCGCATTTACAGAAAGGTTAGTTAGTAAATCGATAGTTTATTATAACTTGTCATAACCATATATAATACATCATCTTATACAATATAAAAATCTTTAGAACCATATAAGTTATTACATACGGAGGTCTTTAGGAGAGATTAGACATTTTCATTCTTTTCAAAAAAAAAAAAATATGTAGGACTCTAAGTGCGAAAGTACTCTAAAGTGCGATGTGTTCGCTTAGTAAGATGGTCTACGACTACGCTAAAGTGCGATGGTGTCGGACACTAAAGTCATTGGCGGATCCAGGAAAAAGGGGGGTCCGGGGCTTGGTACCCCTTTTTTGGACGATCAATGCATTTGAATAATCTTTATTTGTCATATAAGTAACATTATACTTGTGACATAAACAAAAGTAACAACAACAATAAAATAACTGAGTTGAACACACACATATCTATATATATACAAGTAAAACTAACTAAGAGTCCCCTGTCCTCAGCTCTAAAGACTGTTTTATAAAGGAACCTGTTTTTTTCACTTGGTTTATATTAGAAGGATTTAGTAGAATTACTAGTTTTTGTGTATCAGATGAGGACATGTGGTTGTAACACCCCTCCCCTTTATCATGTGTTAGGCAGCAACCATTTGATTTTCAGGGGAGGGGCTATGGATTTTTTTGGAAAACATAGTTTGTTTCCATTTTTTGGAGAAAAAAATACTTTGTTTTTGACCCTGAGAAAAAAAAAATGTTTGTTTCACCTTCAACTGCCACCATATGTAATGCTAAAATTGAAAGAAAAAAATAGTTTTCGACTTGTCGCCAAAAAAATAGATTTTTTTTCGGCTGTTTTTCGCCGAAAAAAGAAGGTTTGTCAAGAAAAAAAATCCATAGCCCCCCCCCCCCCCCAAAAAAAAATAAAAATCAAATGGTTGCTGCCTTATGATCCCCTTTTTTAAAATGGCTGGATCTGCCCCTGAAAGTGCGATGGTTTTTGCTTTTCAAGTCCGATGATATGACACGCTAACTTCCGATGGCGTAACGCGGATATATATCAGTCATTTCAAAAAAATGTACATTTTTCGGTTATTGTCTATTGTCTGTTTTATTTGTAAGTTTGACATATTTTTTCAATTTAACATAAGAGTTTACATATTGTGCAAGATAGTACATGCAAATATTAGTGTGTAAAAAGTTTCATATTTTTTTTTATATTCGTTGAAGTATGAAAATTCGTCAATTTCCATGCGTTCATTTTTGATAAATAACATTTGCATTCAAATTATCTGTACATAAAACTGCATTTAAAGGTAAACAGAATGATTTTTCTTCATTTAGTAACATCATAATTAAAAATAAATAACTTTCCATGTTTCAAATCATGACAACTTTTATTCCACAGTCACTGGAATGTCTGTTCACCAATGAGGCCCCTCATGGGGGGGGGGGGGGTGGTCCTAGTAATCACATAATCACCATTTTTTTGCCAATATAATCACATAATCATTAAATATTTGCTTATCTTTAGTAATCAAATAATCATAAACTAAAAATACAGTCCTAGGTAATCAAATAATCATGAAATATTTGGCTTAATAATCAAATAATCATTAAAAAAACGGCCAAGTAATCACATAATCACCATTTTTTTGCCAATATAATCACATAATCATTAAATATTTGCTTATCTTTAGTAATCAAATAATCATAAACTAAAAATACAGTCCTAGGTAATCAAATAATCATGAAATATTTGGCTTAATAATCAAATAATCATTAAAAAAACGGCCAAGTAATCACATAATCAAAAACCCCATGAGGGCCCTCACCAATATGTGTCCTTCCTGTTACTATTTATTTGTTTACGGAATAAAACTAGTTTCTCCCTCAAATAACGTCGGGTTTTTATGGTGACGTCGTAGGCGTTGATACAGGACGTAACGACATGGTGAAATTTTTTATGTGGAAAGATTTAGGTTATCAGAATTAAAAGATCGGTAGGTATTGATGTATGCGTACCTTTTTATAATGTCTTTAATGTTACCAGTTGATAGATAATTTTTAATTGCATAAGACTAATGAAACACTTGTTACCGTAACTTAAG